>NC_053161.1:180193561-180793561 GCF_016835505.1 Polypterus senegalus
AATGAAAGGCACTATAGAGACTAAGTATCAAGAGCTCTTGAATAATGACTATTTGTAGGAGCACAGAGTCAAAGATGTCACTAGAGTGTTGTCCTCCCACTGGACATTTTGTGCCTCTCAATTTCTTACTCAAGAAGTTCATCTTCTAAATGAATTCACTGTGAAAGTCTGAAGACGAGAACTAACCTGCCAGTCAGATGGCTGCCATGATGATGGAGTTCTTTGTTTTAATGTCAGGCCAGGCCTGTGTAGGTAGGTAGGTAGGTAGGTAGGTAGGTGTAGGTGTAGGTAGATAGATAGATAGATAGATAGATAGATAGATAGATAGATAGATAGATAGATAGATAGATAGATAGATAGATAGATAGATAGATAGATAGATAGATAGATACTTTATTAATCCCAAGGGGAAATCCACAAACCTGAAATGGAAAAGCGGATAAGAAAGACGAGATGATCATTTTAATATGGTGCTGCTGTTAAACCTCCCCCCCATTAACACAAATTGAATTGGCTGTGGGTTGTATGATTCAATTTCAAATGTTATGAAAATGAATAAGAATGAAGCACTTTGACACCCTCCATTATGTAATATATGGACTGAGTGACTGAAACACAGATGATGTTTTACTGGAGTTCCCCTCAGCAGTACAGCTTTGTCCTTTTTTGACTTTTCACATTAACAGAGTTGGTAAATGGGGTGTAGCTTGTTAGGAAACACCTGTAGGTGGGCCCAGGCCTCAATATGCCCCTCAATGCCTCGTCCCTTATCCAGTTAAAACAGTTGGTCTCAGTTATTGCCTTATAAAGGTTTGATTCAGTAGCCATCTTATCACAGTTGTAAATACAGCATTAATAAATTCTGAAATCTCAAATGCAGTGCATCACTTTTATCACAGTGTTCACACTGAATGAATGCTAGAGTAGCACTGAGAAATGTGAGATGATCTCATAAAGTTAACTATTAAGGGACAACAAATGAAGTACAACATGAGCCTCAGTACAAATATTGAGACTATCCTGGCATTTGTTTTATTTGGCTGTTGGTGTTACAGTTAGTGGCCACTGCATCTGGAAAGGGAACAATGGGGTCTGGGAGTGAATTCAGGTCATCTGCTGTGAGCTCTCCTGGTAATTGGACCTCAGGAACTTCGAGTCCCTCCTCACCACATCCAGATGGTTCATCCCAGTCAACTCCATGATGTTCAACCACCTGCCATTTGAATTACACTGAGTACACTTACATATCATTTAAACATGGGTACCATAAAATAGTGTGATTTAGGCATGAGATGTAATATATATCAAGATATAATTATATATTATATAATATATAATTTAAATTTTCATTTCCATTTTTGCAGAAAATACCTCCCATAATAAGGCAGGCCCTGTGACAGAAGTGGTGATGTCTGCCACTGTAACCCTGCAGCTCATCTTATCACATAGGAGTGAAGCCTCTGGAAAGTCCAACTCTGTTACAAGTTGTGCTTGGACACAAAAACACAAAGAGACCCCCAGGCACTTGATGACTAAAGCCTTTAATGACACTCTGCACATTCTGGGCAGCTCATTGTTGTTGGGCTCTCCAGATGAACTTCTCATGTCCAACTTCCCTGATTAAGAGGACCTGAAGACCGTCTGTGCTGAAGAGGAACAGACAAGAAATAAAGCGAGATCTGGTGAGCCCACCAAACAAGTCTTTAATGACAGCTGACCCCAATCTGTCTCAGGGCCTGTGCTGGGAACTGAGTGGTGGGACAGCAGTCTGCTTTGTATTTTATGAGCTGCATGTCGCTTTGTGCCTCCTTTGGACCACACAGTTTTGTTATTTAGTGAACAGATCTGAGGTTGGCAAGGCCTTCTTAACAGCGGCCATGTCTCTCTTTTGTATTTAGGTCCTGAAGGTTCAGTTTTTATCCTGCAGTCTTGTGAAAGTCTGAGCGGTGAGGAGTTTGTGATGTTATTTATTTGATCATTGTGATGAGTGTCTTTGACACTTCGTGACCCCTGCTGGGGTGAATGTGTGTGTCTGTGTGTGTGTGTGTCACACAAGTGCTGGCCTACTTTCATTTGTCTTTTTGTTTTGTGCTCTTGTTTTTTTCCACTCTTTTCTTTCTCTGTTTCACTCACTCTCTTATTTTGCTTTTCCTAGTTCACTTTCCTGTGTTCCTAAGACACCACATTTTGCTGTAAGTCGGAGAAGAAAGATGAGAATGGGAGTGAGGCCTTAAGACATAATTGGTAAAAATTAGAAACAAATTACATTAAACAAGAAAAAGAAATAGAGAGAGAAGAAAAGAGTATGAAATAAACAAAAAGTTTAGGGGGGTTATGAATCTCCTGAGCCACTAAGCCGTTCCTGTCTGTAGAAGAGAAGCTGGTGGGCATTTACCCCCCATACTGTAGCTGTAGATGTACAACCTCTAAATATGGATATGGACGTTGAAGCAGTGGCTGGAAAATCAGGTTATGATGGTGTAGTCCTCAGGTCCACCTCAAGGGCAGGATGGGATAAGCATTGTGGAGTGTGGAGTGAAGAATATTCACACGTGGCAGACTTGACATCCCTGATGCCTTCAGAACTGTTGCTAGTCGGGTTTAGAAGTTTATTAGCCAGCTTTCCAAGTTTTACCCACTAGAGAACATTTAAAGCTGTAAAGGTAAAAGGGAATTCAAGACTTTATTACTCTTAACTGGTTTAAGTCATATCTTACAGACAGAACTCAATTCATTCAGCTGGACACATGTACCTCTACTCCCACTCCCGTAGTATCTGGGGTTCCTCAAGGTTCTGTCCTTGGCCCCTTGCTGTTTATCATTTATCTGCTTCCTTTGGGTGTCATTTTTCGTAAATGGAAGATAAACTTTCATTGTTACGCAGATGATACCCAGTTATATATCTCAACTTCACCATCTGCATCGCTTCCACCATCCTCACTTACTGATTGCCTTGCCGAGATGAAGTCTTGGTTTTCTTCTAACTTCTTGCAGTTGAACTCTAATAAAACTGAGGTGCTTCTTATGGGCACGAAATTTGCAATTATGAAGGCATTAAAGAGCTCAGTATTAATAGACAACATATCTGTTACCTGTAAGGATCAGATAAAAAGCCTTGGTGTAATTCTGGACAGCACGTTGTCTTTTCAGTCTCACATTAGTTCTGTTATACTGCATAACATTAATCGCCTGCGTCCATCTTTGTCAAATCACTCTACTGCCATTTTAGTCAACAGTTTGGTCACTTCCCGCCTGGACTATTGCAACTCACTTCTCTTTGGTCTGCCCCAAAAGTTACTACATAAACTTCAACTTGTTCAAAATTCGGCTGCTCGTATAATTACTAAAACACCCTACTCTGATCACATCACACCCGTTATTCAGCAGCTTCATTGGCTGCCAATAAAGTTTAGGGTCAACTACAAAATTTTAGTCCTTACATATAAGGCTATTCATAATCTTGCCCCTACATATCTCTCACAGCTCCTACAAGTCACTAAACCCTCTCGCATGCTCGGATCTTCTTCTTCCATCAACTTAAATAATCCACCAGCACGTCTTGCTACGATGGGATATCGAGCATTTAGCAGATCGGCACCTTCCTTATGGAACTCTTTACCTGCTTACCTTAGGGACATGACTACCCTTCACTAATTTCAGGTTAATCTTAAAACTCATCTGTTCAAAATTGATTATTCACTGTAATTGCTACTGGTGTTGTTTTATTTGGATTTTAATTTTTTTAGTCATTGAATGTTTATTTTTTATCTGATTGTACAGTGACCTTGAGTTTTTTGAAAGGCGCTTCAAATAAAATGTATTATTATTATTAACACTGCTGCATTAGAACAAAACTGTTCTTAATATTTTAATTAAGGAAAGAATTAAATATTGTGAGGTTTCTGAATTATTTTGTGACCCCCAATGGGACGACACACCAAAGCGCAATTGCCGCATCTATGGAGGACTGCTTGTCTGTCGCCGAGGCAACCTCAAGTTCGCAGCACCGCGGCACAACTACGAGCCGATTGAGATTGTGCTATAAGCGTCTGTCACCGATGGGTGATGCCAGGAAGTTATAAATGCAGGGAACAGTATATCATGGCCACTGACCTGACCCCGACTCTGCCCATTGGCTGTGTCTGTGTATAGCGGAGTGGTACATCCTGCAGCAATAACTAACCGTGCTGTTCCTGTTTCAAGTTGAATAAAGCGGGTTTTTGATAAAGTACTGAGACTCACACATCACAATATATGAACACAAATCAAATGTGTAAGGCAAGCATGCTCATCATCACACCACCACCCACCTGGCACGCTTCTCTAACCCCAAACTGCAGTGCACCGCAATAAATAAATAAGTAATCAAAATACATAATCAACATTAAAGAGCGGTGCTTGTGGACAATTAAAACACTGATAAATAAGTTATAAAGCCCAGTCTAAATTCATGCAGATATCAGCTTCTGCTCCATTTCTTCCAGCACAGCACATCGTTCTCCACTCGTCTATCCAGTTCACCCCACTGGGCCTTCTCAGCTGGCAGAGACCCTCTCTACTCAGCACTCTGGCCCAGGCACCTTTCAATGTCAATGGAGAACAGCTGAGCTGACCATAATGAGCAATCAGGTCACCTGACCACTGAGACCCACAGCAATGCCACCTCAACGTGAAGCTGCCACACACACATTACAGACCCCTCTCACCACAAACAGCTTCTGTCTGAGTCTGCCGAGGACCACCTCGTGCTGTCACAATACACGTCTCATAAAACTAAGTTACATTACCCAGATGCCCCAGCTCTGTTCCTAACATTTGTGTCCTCCAATGTCCTCTCTTGTCTGCTCTAAGGTCTCACTTTAAATCTCCTCATTTCGCTGACTGATTCTCTCTGTCTGCCTCTCCTCTGACAGACGATGGCCGAAGCCCAGCTGTTTGGATTACAGGATGAGATCACCTGCTCGGTGTGTCTGGACACCCTGAGTGACCCCGTCTCGATCCTCTGTGGTCACAGTTTCTGTC
Organism: Polypterus senegalus; assembly: GCF_016835505.1. Lineage (NCBI taxonomy): Eukaryota > Metazoa > Chordata > Cladistia > Polypteriformes > Polypteridae > Polypterus > Polypterus senegalus. Next base: position 180,198,584 of record NC_053161.1, read on the forward strand.
TGAAGTGCCTCACTGACTACTGGGAACAGAGCCAAGAGTGCAGCTGTCCTCAGTGCAGAAGGAGCTTCACTACGAGGCCTGAACTTCACAGAAACACTGTGCTGAATGAAATCATCAAAAAAATAAAGAAGCCGAGACTCAGTCCTTGTCCATCTCAAAGTTATGCTGGCCCTGGAGATGTGGAGTGTGACACCTGTACTGGGAAGAAGTTCAGAGCAGTGAAGTCCTGTCTGACTTGCATGATCTCCTTCTGTCAGACTCACCTACAGCCCCACTTTGAAATAGCGGCCTGGAAGGACCACAAGCTCACTGATCCAGTTAGAAATCTGAAGGAGGAGATCTGTGCAGAACATCAGAAGAGTCTGGAGATATTCTGTAAAACTGATGAGACCTGCATCTGTGTGATGTGTGTGGTGAATGGGCACAGTGGGCATAAAACGGTGGAGCTGGAGACAGAAAGAGAGGAAAAACAGGTGAGTGGGGTTTAGTGTTTAATGAAAACAAAGGAAATAACAAGAGTTAAGAAATTTGTAAAAGTAGTTTGATTAAAGACATCCTGGCGTCCATCTGAGGAGTTTAAATGTACTTGTCTATGATGGTAGGGAGCTGGAGTCTATCCTTGTGAGACAGGGCACAAGACATGATGTCATCATTAGAGTTTTTACCCAGGAACACTTTGGAAAGTCAGTGTTGAGAGAAATGTGTGAATGATGTACAATTTGGAGCTTTACGTATAATTTGGATATGGTGGACTCCTTTATAGAGAAATAGAGAGAATGACACTATATAACTAACAGATGGAAAAGACATCTGGAGGATGTTAAGCAGGCATTCACATCTCGAATTGAAACGGCCAAAAATCTAGCACCCACCGCTGATGGAAAAGCAACAGCTGCCAATTCCGAATGCAAAAAAACTCAGACAGACGCTGCTCTGGAAGATGGAAACAGAAGGAATAATATTAGAATCGAAGGTCTACCTGAGAATAGTGAAAGTTCAAACCTAGTGAAATTCGCAGCTGAACTGATCTCTAAAATAATTGGAGAGGACTTTTAATCAGATACTGAGAAAGCAGCAGCTTATTGGATATGCATGTCAAATATCTTTAGACCTAGGTCTTTTACTATCCGCTTCGAGAGGTTACTATGTAAGCTAGATGTGATGGCACTCCTCAGACACAAGCAAGAGATTATATTGATTGATTGATTGATTGATTGATTGATAGAGTACCAAGTACTTGTAGGAGTGCACCACCTCTACTGTACATCCAGGCCTTGAATAATGACCGGACAGTGAGGCCCCATATTGGGTGATTTTGGGTGAAGATAAATCACCAGTTGCTTGGCCTTGCTGATGTTAAGGTGCAGACAATACTCTTTGCACCAAGAAACAAAGTTCTCCCCCTGACCGCTCTCCTCTGTCTCATCCCCTTTATCAGTACACTCTGTAAGTGCAGAATCATTGGATAATTTCTGCAAGTAACATGATCTGCTGTTTTATTTATAATCAAAGTTGTGCATACTGAAGAGAAAAGCAGACATGACTGTTCCTTGTGGTGCTCCATTGTTGCCCACACAACTCAATCCTTTAATCTCACAAACTGTGGTCTGCTCGAGAGATAGTCCAATATCCAGGACACCATAGGCTCATCCACCTGGATGGTACTCAAGGCACTAGAGAAATCAAAACACATACACGTAATCCTCCTGCCTGGTGAAGATATTCCTTGTAGGGCAGACTGATAATTGCATCCTCAACTCCAATCTTTGTCCATTAGGCAAACTGCTGTGGGGGCTCAGGTGGTCTCCCACATTCATATAGTCAAGGACCTGCCATTAAAAAAGGTTTGATGATGTGTGTGAAACGTAAGTGCCAATAGTCTGTAGTCGTTAGGTGGCGAGAGTTTGCTCAGTGACGCTTTATGGAGTCTTAGTGACAAACCGAACAGGTCTAAGAGTCCGTCTTTGTGTCTCATTGTGGGTTGTGTCCAGCCACATTGCATTTCCAGTTATTTATACACTTCAGTACTCCCGCTACTTATTAAATGTCATATTTGGTTAAATGTTTTGGATTTGAAGTTTTATTTGATATATATAGTCCTTTGGTCAGCATGTTATTTTTAGTATGTGACTCTGTTTTTGATATTGTGGTATTGACTCTGTATCTTTATTGTCTTATTTATTTGATTTTGTTTCTCCAATACTTTTGATTCGTCATGCTTGTTTGGAGTTTTCTTCTTGTACTGTATGTTCCTCTTCTCTCCTGCTCATTCGCTATTTTAAATTTGAGCTTCATGTTAAACTTTTTAAACTGCACAGCCTTACCAGGACTGGCATGTTGCACAGAGAGCACTTCTGATAAGCCCACCTTGTCTGTTCTGCTCCTGATCTTAGCTTCTCACTCTTTACATTGTTCTTATACTGTCTGCTTGCACTTACTGTTGCCACTTGTTCACACATCTAAAATCAAAACTGGATCCACCAAAACTCGGATCAGCAGTCTATCCATGTGTGCAAGAAGAACATCCAACTTTGAATCAAGAGAACAACACACCACATCTGTTGCTGGAGCACACCTGTGCATCAATGTACCCTGTTGTAGCCCACCGACACATGTGGTCCACTGCTGTAGAATGGCATGTTTGATTCTTCTCACTCTTTACATTGTTCTTATACTGTCTGCTTGCACTTACTGTTGCCACTTGTTCACACATCTAAAATCAAAACTGGATCCACCAAAACTCAGATCAGCAGTCTATCCATGTGTGCAAGAAGAACATCCAACTTTGAATCAAGAGAACAACACACCACATCTGTTGCTGGAGCACACCTGTGCATCAATGTACCCTGTTGTAGCCCACCGACACATGTGGTCCACTGCTGTAGAATGGCATGTTTGATTTATGATATGACCTTCTGCTGCACTGAGCTCTCCTCCACATCTGTAGCATGCTCTCTTATCACTCCTTCATGACCAGTTTGTATACCACTGGCTGATTTGAACCCTTGCTTATTGCCCCCTGGCTCATCGTGCAGGCCCTGCTCATCTTTATCGATGGTCTCAGTCACCTGTTCAGTCCTCAGTGTTTTCACAGCCGTCACTTTGGCCAGCTCTAGTAATCGAGGCTTAATGTGGTCCCCTCTCACAACCTAAAGTAGCCCACAATGGAGTAATTTGTTCCTCTTCTTCATAACTGAAATTTGATTTAGTTAACTTCCAGTTGTTTTCTTATGTCTTGAATAAAGTTTTAAAAGGAGTTCACTTTCTCTGGGCTTCAGTTATAACATGTTTTTCTTTTTTTATATTTCCACTAGTTGCTCATTTGATTTTCTGTCAGGTTTATCTGAGCTCTTCAGACAGTAAGTGAAACTGAAAGTGAATTCTGATAAGACCCCCATGTGTCCTCTTATGTGTCCAAACAGAAACAGCTGGAGGCGACACTGAGTGAAATCAGGAGGAGAATTGAGGAGAAAGAGAAGACACTGAAGGAGATGAGGATGGCGATGGAGCAGATGAAGGTGAGCAGAATTAAGAAGACACTTCATATCAATGAGAGGAGAAATAAATGAAAAATAGAAGAGCCGGTAGAGCTTCACTGGTAATGACGTGTAGGGACAGGAAAATGCGTTTGGACAGAAGATGTTTTATTGTGCCCTTCACAGCGTGTCACTGTCCTCCATGTTTTATTTGTGATTCAGACAGTATGACCCCAATGTCCTTTGCATTTTCAGCCAAACTTTTATTTTCAGGGCAGCAAGGTGGTGCAGTGGTAGCGCTGTTGCCTCGCAGTTAGGAGACTTGGGTTTGCTTCCCGGGTCCTCCCTGCGTGGAGTTTGCATGTTCTCCCTGTGTCTGCATGAGTTTCCTCCAGGTGCTCCGGTTTCCTACCATAGTCAAAGATGTGCAGGTTAGGTGCATTGGCAATCCTAAATTGTCCCTAGTGTGTGGTTGTGTGTGTGTGCCCAGCGGTGGGCTGGCACCCTGCCTGGGGTTTGTTCCTGCCTTGCGCCCTGTGCTGGCAGGGATTGGCTCCAGCAGACCCCGTGACCCTGTGTTAGGATGTAGCGGGTTGGAGAATGACTGATTGACTGACTTTTACTTTCATCCCTTAACATCAATTTCAATCTACAGGTTGGCGCTGATGTTCTGAATTTGCTCAGTGGGAACAATGTTCCTTGCTGGACTTTTCTTGTTGATTTTCAAGTCCTCCTTATCTTTAGATGTTCCATTGGTTGAGTGAGTGCAGTTTTGATAGCTATGACTACTTTTCTTTAGACATCGTGAGGCTTCTGAGCTCTTTTGAGACCCTCTCTTACGGAGCTGCACACCGAAATGTGACTGGACACGTCTGTCAAGGGCTGGTTGTCCAGCACAGAGGCAACCACAGGTTCACAACGCCACCCAAGCAATTACAAGTTCACAGCCTCTTCGCTTAATGAATCTGTCGCCTGATGGGTGATGCAGGGAACATTATAACCTGGCCCCATCCCTGCTTGTTTGCTGTATCCTTGTGTAAGGAAGTGGTAGCTCCTGTTTGAATAAATGATCTTGCTGTTCTTGTTTGTATTGGAATAAAACTTGTTTTCTTGAAGCCCTTAGACTAGGCCTTTTCTTTACAGTGCAAGACAGTGGCTCACATGTCATATAGTACCAGAGATGGGGTCTTACACCAATGGATCCCCGAGAGGCACACAACATCCCACTACCAGCGGAGTAAGATGAGGCTCCTGCTGGCCCTTCTGCCTTTGCTCATCCTGGGGGTGTGCTGGTGAAGATGACTCCCACAGATGACCCTGAATGTTACCTTCTGTATTTTGCTTCAAACGCATGGCAACACTGATTTACTGGGACAGGGGAAGCTGGCAGCTATCTTGGCCCCGTTTTTGACCAGTGAGGCAATACAGGTTATGTGAGATCTCCCTTCCGAAAGGTTTAATGATTATGACTTCCTGAAGTAACAGATCCTCCTCCTTATGGCCATGAGCCCTGTGGCCAAGGGATGCCAGTTTTATCTGTGGTGTATTGACCTGGACTGCCCTATATGGGGACAGATCCAGAATGAGGTTTACCTGACTCAAAGCTGGTTCTGCAGAGACAAGTTCGAGTGCATTGTGGAGAAGCTTGCTATTGACACAATCCTGTCAGGGATAAATGAGGACCTTTGTGATAAGTTGCTCCAGAATGACATCCATTTGCTACTAGACCTGACTCGCAGACTGGAGGGCGCCTAAGCCACCTGGAAGCAGATGGGCAACCCAAACTTGACCCCAACGTCGACACGATCCGATACCACCGGTGGAAGAAGACATCATAGGAACTCTACAGTGGGGTCCAAGCATCAGTGCTTTTACTGTGATCAACCAGGACATCTGGCTCGGGAGTGCTGACTCCCACCTGCAAAACCATGGACATCAGTCTGGCCCAGGTATGTGGCTCGCATATTTCCCCCAAAATGTTAGAGGCAAGTTTAAGGTCTCTATTAGGTTGGCCAGATGTGAAATCCCAGAAGTTTTGGTCTCTGATAGCAACCTCTGTGTAGTCCATTGTGACTTGATCCGGCAAACCTCTTACAAGACCACAGACTGGGTGAATATCCACTGTGTCCATGGGAATGTTAAAACTGTATACGACTATCTTACTCCCTCTGAAATTTTAAAGGGAAAAACTTGAAGGTTTGGACTGCCATTTCAGACACTTAACCCAGGCCTCTTTTAATAGGGAAGAGGAATGTCCTCTTCCCACAGGTCTTGGCAACCTGCAGACCACCCAGTCCCTTGTGCCATCAAGCTCTCCAAACTGGACAACTGCTACAGGTCCTGGTGAAGCCATAGTGGGGGAGAGCGCAATGCTGCGTCAGGTGCAGAGGAAGCAGAGACTGACCCTCAGACAGAGACGCCTGCCTGCAATGAGCAGACAGCAGCATAGACTTTGTACTCAGACAAGCCCATGTTGCAGATGACTCTTACTACATGGAAAGGGAGGACCCAAACTTTACAACAGCACACTTTTTAATTAAGGAAAGTTTCTTGTCTGCGGTGGGCTGGCGCCCTGCCCAGGGTTTGTTCCTGCCTTGCGCCCTGTGTTGGCTGGGATTGGCCCAGCAGACCCCCTGTGATCCTGTAGTTAGGATATAGCGGGTTGGATAATGGATGGATAGTTTCTTGTATCGGGTGATTTCTGCTTGCATGAGGGATGGGCGGATGGAACAGTTGGTGGTGCCAAGTGGACATAGACAGTTTTAAAAACTGCTCACACCCATGTCTTGGGGAACCAAGATGAAGGAAAGCATTTCAAAACTCATTTATTGGTTGAATATGGGCCGAGATGTGGAGCAGCTTTGTAGGCCATGTCCCAACTGCAAGGTTGTTTCCGCTCATAGACCCACTAAAGCTCCCCTCACACTGATGTCTATTTTGGATTTCCCCTTTGAGAGGGTTATGATAGATATTGTAGGCCTTCTCCCCAAGAGAAAAAATGGTTTTCAATATATGTGTTGGTTAATTATGCGACAGGATACACCAACATGGCGACTCTATGGAGGGCGACTGCACAGACTGTAGCTCTCTCAGAAATATTCACATATATTGGCATCCCTCACCAGGGTACACCATCTTTGTCATGAGGCAGCTGTGTGAGAGCCTGGCAATTTAGCAATTTAGCACCACTGTTTACCATCCACAAACAAATGCCCTAATTTGAATAGTTTAATAGAATGTTGAAACACGTGATACAGCACATGACCCATGACAACCTGACCTCCTGGGATAATGTGGAGCCTTCTCTCCTGTTTGCTCTTTGGGAATCCCCTCAAGCATCCACCGGGTTGAGTCCTTGCAAACTGCTATTTGGGCTTTGACCATGCAGGTATTTAGACATTTTTCAGGCAGAATGGACAGGGGGGACCAGTGGTTTACGATACACCTCATGAGGGGAGATTTGTGAACCTAGTTGTTTTTCTCCAAGTACTCCAAGATGGACTGAGTGCTGGTGTTTATTTCTTTGAATCCACATAAATTTCAGGTGAAATTGTCGGGTCTGAAAGTGGTGAAAGAACACATCAGTCGAGTGAATTATAAAGTCAGAATTCCTGGTCGGCAGAAGCCCGTGTGGGATTTGGATAACAATCTTTTGAAAGAGTGGTATGAACCACATGAGGCACTAGTCACGTCTGTAGCAGTCCCACAGACTGAGGTCACTATTGGTAATGATTTAATGAATGCCCAGAAGGCAGAGTTGTTAGCACTGATTGGAAGGAATTCTGAAGTCTTTTTGGCCTTACATGTCCAAACAGAAATTGCAGAACACAAGATAGTAACAGAGCCTGGTTTTACAGTGCATGTACCCTTGCATCGCCTTCTGAAGGCCACAAGGAAGGTAATACACAAGGAGATGAAGTACATGCTCCAGCTGGGAGTAATCTGCAAAAGCAAAAGTGAGTGGCAAAGCCCAATTGTTCTAGTCTCAAAACTGGACGGCTCTGTGTTCAGTTCTGTATGAATTTTAGGGGCTTAAGTAAGATTTCCAAGTTTGATGCATACCCAATGCCATATATAGATGACTTCTTGGAAAAACTCGGGCAAACTTCATATCTCCACCCTGGATCTCACAATAGGGTACTGGTAGGTGCCCCTAGAGGAGTCTAGTTGCTTGAAAACTGCATTTGCCACATAAGACGGACTGTTTAAAGTCACTAGGCTCCCTTTCAGTCTCCATGGGGTTCAGTTGACTTTTCAGTGAATGATGGACCATATTCTGTGTCCTCATTCTGCATATGCGGGAGCATATCTCGATGATGTGGTCATTTTCAGTAACGAGTAGAAGTCTCATCTCGACTGCCTGTAGTCAGTGTAGGCAGTGCTTGACAGTTTGAGGATGGCGAAGTTAACTGCTGAGTCTAAGAAGTGCAGATTGAGTAAGTTGGAAACTCATTATTTGGTATATTCTATGGGGAATGACCTGATAAAGCCACAGATGGACAATTTGGAGGAGGTGCTTGCGTATCCCCACCCCATTGGTTACTATAGGCAGTTTATTCTGAATTTTGCACATTGATCCACCCCTCTCACTAATTTGTCAAAAGGCAGAAGGAACTGTGGTATTGTTTGGACGATGTCTGACATGGCCTTCTCAGACTTAAAAGCTGCTTTATCTTCATTCCTGGTTCTACAGAATCTGGACTTTTCGAAGATATTTGTTCTGCAAACAGATGCAAGTACTTTTGGTTTGGGGGCAGTGCTTTCTTATTGTTAAGACGGGGAGGAACATCCCATCACATTTCTCATCAGGAAATTGCTTCCCATGGAACACAACTTTTGAACCACTGAGAAAGAATGTCTAGCAATTAACTGGGCAGTGGAAGCCTTCCGGTACTACTTATGGGTTGGTGGTTTACCCAGGTGACGGACCACGCCCCACTTCATTGGCTCTACAGACAGAAGGATGCGAATGTCTGGCTCACTCAGTGGTATATTAACTTACGGCCATTGGCTTTTGATGTTCACCAGTGATGTTCGGGATGCACAGGTCAACGCTGGCATTCTCTCCCAACTGGCCGAGCCCAGCTTAGGCAGTCACTTTATGGCCAAAGCAATGGGGGTGTTAGGTTTCTGAGCTCTTGTTGAGACCCTCCCCAACGGGCCTACATGCCAAAATGCAATTGACTTGTCTGTTGAGGGTTGCTTGTCCATCTCTAAGATAACCTTAGGTTTGCAGATCCACCAAAACAATTGTAAGTTTGCAATTGTAACAGGTGTAGGGAAGTGGTAGCTCCTGTTTGAATAAATAACCTTCATACTCTTGTTTGCATTGGAATAAAGTTGGTTTTCTTGATGCCCTTGGACTCGGGCTCTTCTTTAGGCTGGAAGACAGTGGCTCACACATCACATTTTTATACGTTTTACAAAGTTTTATTTACATTCTGAACCACAAAGATTCTAAAAGTATCACAGTTTCCCTGGTAAAACTATTATCTACCATTCTGCTCTGCAATTGTACTATTGGCCAGGATGCAATAACGGCTTGCTGAGTCCATGTCCCTGGTCAGTTCTGCTACCTCACCTGTCCTCCATTCTTTGTCCATGTGAAGTGTTTGTGTTTTCTTTCTGTTTTTGGGGTTTCTTCCAGGTGCTCTGAGGAGTTTGTTAATTGGCAGCAAATCTAAATTGGTCCATTATGATTGTGATTATGGGTCAGTGTGGCTCTGCATTTATTTACTGGCACACTATCCAGGGTTGCTTCTTGCCAAGGAATTTTTGAGAATGTTTTCATACAGCAGAGGAAGAACCATTCACTTAAACTGTAACAAACAAACTTACTCAGCATGGACTCTTTATATTAGATTCAAGAGTTCAGTGACATTGATGTGTGTTTAAAGTACTATACACAGCAGGTCCAAACAATCAGTTCAGAAAAATTGTGAAAAATACAAAACGTCACTCAACAGTCCAATTAAGATACTGATGAAGTGAGATGATGTGACAGTCGAGGAACAACACATGGGCAAAGGAAAGCCATCTTGACAGACTGACCTCCAGAATGGTTTGTGCCTTTACAGTATCCTTGTCTGCTTTTGCGGATTCCTCATAGAATTCCTGAATCTTAATAAAACATGGAATTCCCCCTCTCTAACACTCCTGCTCTTTAAATTTATTTCTGAATCATTTTCTTAAGAGTTGATTCTATTAATGTAATGAAAATTCTACATGTAATGAAAATTAAGCTTACATTAGTGCCACTTTGGTTTAGATGTAACTCATTCAGACCCCTTTGTTCTGCATCAAAATTTCAGATATGCATTAAATCTCCTAATGTAACCCAGCCATGGGGGATGCACACACCAGTGTATTTCTTTGCGCCAGTTCCAAGCCCGGATAAATGGTGAGGGTTATATCAGGAAGGGTATCCAATGTAAAATTTTGCCAAATCAATATGCGGACAACAATACAAATTTCTATACCGGATCAGTTGAGCCCCGGGTTAACAACGACCGCCACCAGTACTGTTAGCCAACAAGGTGCTGGCAGAAATTGGGCTACTGTTGGCCAAAGGAGAAGAAGGGGGGATGTGTCCGGAGGCAGGAAGAGAGGAGGAAAGTAAAGAGAGTGGAACTGAGGGTAGGAACTCGGAACGTTGGCAGTATGACCAATAAGGGGAGAGAATTATCAGATATGATGTAGAGAAGGAAGGTTGATATATTGTGCGTGCAAGAGACTAAATGGAAGGGGAGTAAGGCCAGGTGGATTGCAGGTGGATTCAAATTGTTCTATCATGGTGTGGATGGGAAATGGAGTAGGGGTTATTCTGAAGGAACAGTACAGTATATCAAGAATGTCAGGCAGTGTAATGATTATGAAGCTGGAAATTGGAGGTGTGATGGTGAATGTTGTTAGTGCATATGCACCGCAAGTTGGGTGTGCAATGGATGAGAAAGAAGATTTATGGAGTGAGTTGGATGAAGTGATGAACACTGTACCCAAGGTACAGAAAGTGGTGACTGGAGCAGATTTCAATGGACATGTTGCTGAAGGGAACAGAGGAGATGAGGAGGTGATGGGTAGGCATGGTATCAAGGAGAGGAATGAAGAATGTCAGAGGATAGTGGATGTTGCCAAAAGGATGGACATGGCTGTGGTGAATATGTATTTTAAGAAGAGGGAGAAACATAGGGTTACATACAAGAGTGGAGGAAGATGCACACAGGCAAGATGACATCCTATGCAGAATTGTTGAACTGAAGGAGATTGAAGACTGTAAAGTGGTGGCAGGGGAAAGTGCAGTTAAAAAGCATAGGATGATGGTCTGTAGGATGATGTTGGAGATCAAGAAGAGGAAGAGAGTGAGGGCAGAACCAATGATCAAATGGTGGAAGTTGAAAAAGGAATACTGCAAGGTTGAGTTTAGGGAGAAAGTGAGACAGGCACTGGGTGGCAGTGAAGAGTTACCAGACAGCTGGGAAACTACAGCAGATGTAGTAAGGGTGACAGCAAGAAGGTTGCTTAGCATGACATCTGGAAAGAAGAAGGATGAAAAGGAAACCTGGTGGTGGAATAAGGAAATACAGGAGAGTATACAGAGGAATAGGATGGCAAAGAAGAAGTGGGATAGTCAGAGAGATGCAGAAAGTAGACAAACGTACAAGGAGATAAGGCAAAAGGTAAAGAGAGAGGTGGCGAAGGCTAACGAAAAGGCGTATGATGAATTGTATGAGAGGTTGGAAACTAAGGAGTGAGAAAGCTGGGAAAGATGTGTAGCAGGTTAGGGTGATAAAGGATAAAGATGAAAACGTACTCACAAGTGAGGAAGGTGTGTTGAGCAGATGGATTGAGAACTTTGAGAGGCTAATGCATGAAGAGAACGAGAGAGAGAAGAGGTTGGATGATGTGGAGATAGTGAATCAGGAAGTGAAACAGATTAGCAAGGAGGAAGTAAGGACAGCTATCAAAGAGGATGAAAAGTGGAAATGCCATGGGTCCAGATGACATACCTATGGAAGCATGGAGGTGTTTAGGAGAAATGGCAGTGGAGTTTTTAACCAGATTGTTTAATGGAATCTTGGAAAGTGAGAGGATGCCTAAAAGTGGAGATGAAGTGCACTGGTGCCAATATTTAAGAATACGGGGGCTGTGCAGGACTGTAGTAACTACAGGGGGATAAAATTGATGAGCCACAGCATGAAGTTATGGGAAAGAGTAGTGGAAGCTAGGTTAAGAAGTGTGGTGATGATTAGTGAGCAACAGGATGGTTTCATGCCAAGAAAGAGCACCACAGATGCAAAGTTTGCTCTGAGGATGTTGATGGAGAAGTTTAGAGAAGGCCAGAAGGAGTTGCATTGTATCTTTGTGGACCTGGAGAAAGCAAATGACAGGGTGAGGAGAGGACCTGTGGTATGGTATGAGGAAGTCGGGAGTCGCAGAGAGGTATGTAAGAGTTGTACAGCGTATTTACGAGGGAAGTGAGACAGTGGTGAGGTCTGCGGTAGGAGTGACGGATGCATTAAAGTTGGAGGTGGGACTATATCAGGGATTGGCTCTGAGCCCTTTCTTATTTGCAATGGTGATGGACAGGTTGACAAATGAGATTAGACAGAGTCCCTGTGGACTATGATGTTTGCTGATGACATTGTGATCTGTAGCAATAGTAGGAAGCAGGTTGAAGAGACCCTGGAGAGGTGGAGATATGCTCTAGAGAGGAGAAGAATGAAGGTGAGTAGGACCACCAAGACAGAATACATGTGTGTGAATGAGAGGGAGGTCAGTGGAATGGTGAGGATGCAAGGAGTAGAGTTGGCAAAGGTGGGTGAGTTTAAATACTTGGGATCAACAGTACAGAGTAAGGGAGATTGTGGAAGAGAGGTGAAAAAGAGAGTGCAGGCAGGGTGGAATGGGTGGAGAAGAGTGTCAGGAGTGATTTGTGACAGACGGGTATCAGCAAGAGTGAAAGGGAAGGTCTACAGGACAGTAGTGAAATCAGCTATGTTATATGGGTTGGAGACGGTGGCACTGATCAGAAAGCCGGAGATGAGATGGAGGTGGCAGAGTTAAAGATGTTAAGATTTGCATGACGAGGATGAAGAGGATTAGAAATGAGGACATTAGAAGGTCAGCTCAAGTTGGACAATTGGGAGACAAAGTCAGAGAGGCGAGATTCTGTTGGTTTGGACATGTGCAGAGGAGAGATGCTGGGTATATTGGGACAAGGATGCTAAGGATACAGCTTCCAGGGAAGATGAAAAGAGGAAGACCTAAGAGAAGGTTTATGGATGTGGTGAGAGAGGACATAAAGGTGATGGGTGTAACAGAACAAGATACAGAGGACAGAAAGATATGAAAGAAGATGATCCACTGTGACAACCCCTAACGGGAGCAGCCAAAAGAAGAAGAAGATTAAATCTCCTAATTTCTTACCTGACTGGTGTATGTTACAGGTAGAAGTTCTCAGATGAGCAGCTTGTTAGTTCCCCTCCTCAACTTAAAAATAAACTCACTAAATTTGGATCACACAACTGATAGTTTGCCCTTATGTATGTCATTTGTTGCATCCTAGAAAATGACAACAGACCCTGGCCTAAAGACTTTACCCATCCATGTAGGACTTCGACCTGTGCACCAGTAAATCAAAACCCTCTATGAGACTTCAACCCCAGGATCAAACCTGCACCTCAGTTCCCCTGATGGTTTAGTCTTGCCTTTAGCTTCTTTTCTTTCTTTGTGCGCTGGTTTGGATGTGTCAGTTGGGACTTGTCCTTCCTACCTACCAACTCATAGGTCTCAGAGTAACTATCCAGTCCTGCAGTTTCCTGAAAACAGTTGGACGCCTCCATCAGTGGGCTTGTAACTCTTACCCTGTGCTAAGTTCAGACCCTGCGCTACTTAAAATGTACCGCATCTCCCAGCAGCCCTGGTGGTATAAAGCTATTGGACAGCTTTGGAGGGCACAGGGGCAGCTAATAAGAAGACTGAGCAAGTGGGCCCTTTTAAAGGGAACCTAAAAGATGCTGGAGGAATGCTATCATCTGTCTGTTTTGTTAAAAGCCTCATACACGACACAGGATAACGATTTGACCAGCTTGAATTACAGTTTCTGCCTGGATATTACAAACTTTACGAACATTAGAAAAGACAGACTAAGGGTTCTTTATGGAACTGAAAGAAGAAAGAGGCAGAGAAAAGCGTGAAATAAAGAGAAAGAGGGCAAGAAAGAAGGAAAGGACTTTCCTCCTAAAAATGCCTTAAGGACAATTTTGCATTTATTTTTTATGAATAAATTTAAGAATTTTTTTACACAATTTTAAAGATTACTGCATTTGCTTATTAGAATAAATAGAACACATATACACATCTATACTAATAAAAGGCAAAGCCCTCACTGACTGACTGACTGACTGACTCACTCACTCACTCACTCACTAATTCTCCATCTTCCCGTGTAAGTAGAAGGCTGACCCCATCTTCACAAAATTTGGTAGGCGGCTTCCCTGCGCTAACCGAAACCGATGTACGTACTTATTTCGGTGGTATGACGCCACTGTCGGCCACCATATTGAACTTTCCAACGTCACTAATTCTCCAACTTCCCGTGTAGGTAGAAGGCTGAAATTTGGCAGGCTCATTCCTTACAGCTTACTTACAAAAGTTAAGCAGGTTTCATTTCGAAATTCTACGCGTAACGGTCATAACAGTCGACAACGTCCGCCATGTTGAACTTTCTTATTTATGGCTCCATCTTCACAAATTTGGTAGGCGGCTTCCCTGCGCTAACTGAAACCAATGTACGTACTTATTTCAGTGGTATGACGCCACTGTCGGCCGCCATATTGAACTTTCCAACGTCACTAATTCTCCAACTTCCCGTATAGGTAGAAGGCTGAAATTTGGCAGGCTCATTCCTTACAGCTTACTTACAAAAGTTAAGCAGGTTTCATTTTTAATGTCGGCCGCCATATTGAACTTTCTAACGGTCTTTGTTACTTATTGTCCCACCTTCAAGAAATTTGGTACACGGGTTCCCAACGCTAACTGAATCCTACTTACCTACATACAGTGGTGTGAAAAACTATTTGCCCCCTTCCTGATTTCTTATTCTTTTGCATGTTTGTCACACAAAATGTTTCTGATCATCAAACACATTTAACCATTAGTCAAATATAACACAAGTAAACACAAAATGCAGTTTTTAAATGATGGTTTTTATTATTTAGGGAGAAAAAAAAAAAACCTACATGGCCCTGTGTGAAAAAGTAATTGCCCCCTTGTTCAAAAATAACCTAACTGTGGTGTATCACACCTGAGTTCAATTTCCGTAGCCACCCCCAGGCCTGATTACTGCCACACCTGTTTCAACCAAGAAATCACTTAAACAGGAGCTGCCTGACACAGATAAGTAGACCAAAAGCACCTCAAAAGCTAGACATCATGCCAAGATCCAAAGAAATTCAGGAACAAATGAGAACAGAAGTAATTGAGATCTATCAGTCTGGTAAAGATTATAAAGCCATTTCTAAAGCTTTGGGACTCCAGCGAACCACAGTGAGAGCCATTATCCACAAATGGCAAAAACATGGAACAGTGGTGAACCTTCCCAGGAGTGGCCGGCAGACCAAAATTACCCCAAGAGCGCAGAGACGACTCATCCGAGAGGTCACAAAAGACCCCAGGACAACGTCTAAAGAACTGCAGGCCTCACTTGCCTCAATTAAGGTCAGTGTTTACGATTCCACCATAAGAAAGAGACTGGGCAAAAACGGCCTGCATGGCAGATTTCCAAGACGCAAACCACTGTTAAGCAAAAAGAACATTAGGGCTCGTCTCAATTTTGCTAAGAAACATCTCAATGATTGCCAAGACTTTTGGGAAAATACCTTGAGGACTGATGAGACAAAAGTTGAACTTTTTGGAAGGCAAATGTCCCGTTACATCTGGCGTAAAAGGAACACAGCATTTCAGAAAAAGAACATCATACCAACAGTAAAATATGGTGGTGGTAGTGTGATGGTCTGGGGTTGTTTTGCTGCTTCAGGACCTGGAAGGCTTGCTGTGATAGATGGAACCATGAATTCTACTGTCTACCAAAAAATCCTGAAGGAGAATGTCCGGCCATCTGTTCGTCAACTCAAGCTGAAGCGATCTTGGGTGCTGCAACAGGACAATGACCCAAAACACAGCAGCAAATCCACCTCTGAATGGCTGAAGAAAAACAAAATGAAGACTTTGGAGTGGCCGAGTCAAAGTTCTGACCTGAATCCAATTGAGATGCTATGGCATGACCTTAAAAAGGCGGTTTATGCTAGAAAACCCTCAAATAAAGCTGAATTACAACAATTCTGCAAAGATGAGTGGGACAAAGTTCCTCCAGAGCGCTGTAAAAGACTCATTGCAAGTTATCGCAAACGCTTGATTGCAGTTATTGCTGCTAAGGGTGGCCCAACCAGTTATTAGGTTCAGGGGGCAATTACTTTTTCACACAGGGCCATGTAGGTTTGGATTTTTTTTTCTCCCTAAATACTAAAAACCATCATTTAAAAATTGCATTTTCTGTTTACTAGTGTTATATTTGACTAATGGTTAAATGTGTTTGATGATCAGAAACATTTTGTGTGACAAACATGCAAAATAATAAGAAATCAGGAAGGGGGGAAATAGTTTTTCACACCACTGTATATACATCTATAACCTGCAGCTCGGTCACCGTTTGAGGCGGCGTTGGGATGGGGGACCCTCACACGTTGTTGGCTGCCTGCCTATATAAGGCCGTCCGTCGCTCCAGTCTCTACATTCCCTTCCTTGCTTCGCCACAGGATTCACGTCTCCCTGCTGATAACTACAGCCTTTTTATTTAATCCACGGCTTCGCCACTATTTTATTGTTCATTTATTAAGATTATAGTTATTGTGTAGGTATTTTAGACTTACTTTACCTTGTTCAGGTACCCATTTCCTTTATCATTCCAACCGTACCTGCATTAACATGTCTATCAAGGTAATCACCATCGATCAAAGAACTGTCACTTACTGAGTGGTTTCCATGCCCGGAGATGGCACCTATCTTTTCCATTCTCTTTGTTACATATTGCTCGGCCATATCAGGCTGACTCTTGATATCCGGAGGAACATTGTGTCTTATGTATTGAATGACTGGGACAGGTTCAAGGTGTGGACTGATGACGGTACAGGAGATAATTATACTACACAGGAGCACTATAAGAATGAAATGCTTAAGCCCTTCACCTATGGTTCTGCATGTGAGCTGATGGCTGCCACTGAATTGTTCGGTTGTCACTTCAAGTGTACCAAAATGGCCAAATATTTTACACCTTTCGACAACCGCCAATGCCTCTTAAACATCTTAGATTCACAGGTGACGATTTCAGTAGTGGACACTTTGATGTTTATGAATGTTTAAACTCTCAAAAGCTGGATGTGAAGTTATCGATGAAACCGGTTGTATACTTACAACGCTTGACAGATTCCGAATGTCACTACAACACAAGTCCTACAAATACTGTTGTAATTGAAACAAACCATGAAACTCAAACCGATTATGACAGCAGCAATCCAAGCTGTGGGATTTGAAACAAGATTACTGTTCACATGGCCAACTGTACGTTTCATGCTCAAGAGTAAGCTCAGCGCACAGCTTGGTCATATTACAACCGGAGGGCCGAACTCATAATGTGGTATACAAAGAGATCTTTAACAAATAATTATTGGCATATGTTCTCTCAGTTTAAAAAGGTTTGATTTTCTTCTTAATAAAAATTTTAAGGCAGTACTTCACCGCTGCGAAGCGCGGGTATTTTGCTAGTACAGTATTTTCATACAAGCTCTTCAAATTGGGGTACAGTATATGTGTTCAAATGAGGAAATACAAGACCAATAAAACTCAGTAATATTTGAATTTGTAACAACTTCGTCTGAAACTTTTCTTTGCTTCTTAAACTTGGAGAGCTGAGCAGATAATAAGCTGAAACAAAGACTCCAACTATGAGTGAGGCACATCAATACATACCATAAATATTACTGTCCACAGTCAGACATCACGCCACTCGTGATCTGAAAGTCCCTGAGTTGAGGTGAGGACTCTGGGGTTAACATGAAGACAGATGAGTTTGTCTTATGCACTTCAGTGTCCTTCTCTGGGTTGATGGAGAAAAAACACCTTGGGAAAGAGAGGAAACACAGAGGACTATATTAATAATAAACCCACTTCATTAACAAAATAAAAAATATCACATCATATTTTTTATTGTAGCTAATATTTTAAAGCCTCTTCTAATATAAAAAGGCACAATGACAAGTTAACCTTCAAGTTAAATGCAGCTGCTACTTTAGATTTGTTTCAGTTCAATAAAGTGTACAAATTGGGTAAATCCAACTCAAAAAGATGCACCCCTGCCCAAACTCCAGGGCTGATGCCAGCTCTGATGGGCAATGGTTGCTAAAAGTAATAAGAGCTGTGCCCGGACATCAGGCACAGGGCAGACACGAAGGAGGCTGTGTTGTTGTTCACAATGTTTCATTCCAGACTCTGCATGAACTGTCTTGAAAAATAGCAGGATCATCCAAAATAGGAAAAAAAGAAAAAGAAATCAAACAAAATTCAAACAAGTCTTGTATTCCTGAAACATTTCACAAAGCAATTGGAGTTTATGTTTTAAATTTTTTAAGGTCAGTTAAATTGCTTACTAAGGACACAGAAATCAGTGTATGTGCAGATTTAGTTAAAGTCACTATGAGTAACCTTAAGTGCTCACAGTAACAATAAACATTGTGCTGCATGAATGTGTGTCCTGATAGACAGAAGAGAGAAAGAAAAGGAAGAAATAATAGAGAAATACAAAACAGCGAGTGAAAGAGCTAGCAAGAAAGAAAAAGAAAACTTAGCACACACACACCAATGGTGGAAGTCTATTGAACTTGGTCCATCTGTACATCCCCACCAGAGGAGTGTCCTCTACATAACAGAACATCATGTCTTCCTCCTCGTCAAAGTAGGACAGCAGGAACAGCACCATCTCTGTGACGTCTTCAGAGCAACCACTTAACTCTCTCGTTATGCATATGTAAGAATTTAAGACTAAATATAAGTTCTGTTTAATGTAACAAATAATTGCATTGAAATTGTGATGTGCCTGCACCTTGGTATTAATGTTACGCACGTTACTGCAGGAACTTGTTACACACATAAAATGAAGGAAGTTTGATAATTGCTGCATTTGTGTCTGTCTTTATTAATATACTACAGTAGTTTACTGTTGGTTTAGGTGTAAAAATACAACAGAATTGGCGACGAGAAACAAAAACCTGCGGCCTGCTTAATGTTCAAAACGAATTGAGCTTCTCCTTTCCATTGAGTGAACTGTCCCGTTTTCTATGCGCCGTGTGGCCCTAACGAAGAGCGCACCCTGGGCCTGCGAGAAGAGACGCGGATAAAACAGAGAAGTGAGGAAAGCAAATCTGAAGAATCTGAAACAAGATGTACATGGATGTGTAGGACAAATGGCTGCTTTTGACAGCACCGAGGAGGAATGGGCTACTTACTTTGAGAAACCATTGAAAGCAGAAACAATATCGGGAATGAGAGGAAGGTGGCCGTGCTTTTAAGTGTGATGGGTCCGAAAACTTATAATCTGTTGCGCAGTCGAGTGGCACCGTTGAAACATCATTTAAAGATATCGTGGATGTATCGCAAGCACATTTGAACCCGAAGCCGATGATTATTGCCGAGCGACCCGAGTCAATGGCGGACTGTATTGCCGAGCTAAGGCGGCTTGTCCGACGCGCTAAGAGATCGACTCGTGTGCGGGCATCACAGCGACAGCAAACACAAACGGCTGTTCACAGAAAGAGATTTAACATCACAGCGAACCGGAAATGGCGATTTCAATGGAAACGGCGGTAAAAGACGCCTAAGGATTTCAGAGAAAAGAGACTCCACAGTGCAGCCTCGTAGAAATCACGCCGAGAAAATGCCATCCTGTTTTAGATGTGGAGTAAAATCGCACGTACCGACTGAATGTTGGTTTAAAGATAAAGAGTGCAGACAGTGTAATAAAAAAGGGCACATCTAGAAAATGTGCAGAATGAACGAAAATAAAGGGAATATAGGCAAAAAGGTGCATGAAATTGTTAAAACCAATTCTAGTGACTTGGAAACCGAACATTTGTCTTGTCTAGAGCTCCATTCTATTAAACACACTGACCCCAGAATACTATGGGTGACATCCAAAGTGGAAGGAGTGACATTAAAAATGGTGTTAGACACTGGGTCAGCCTTGTCAATTATTTCAGAAAAAGACTATAAAGCAAAACTTTCAAATGTGAAACTGAAAGGCACTTAAGTAATACTAAAAACAGGTGAAAAGATTGCTGCCATTAGTAAGCTTACTGTGACAGTTGTGTGTGAAAGCCAGAGACATCTGCTAGCTTTATATACTGCTGCTGGATTATGTGAATTTCCCCTTGGGATTAATAAAGTATCTATCTATCTATCTATCTATCTATCTATCTATCTATCTATCTATCTATCTATCTATCTATCTATCTATCTATCTACCAAGAGGAGGTCTTCTCTTATTTGGACATGAATGGCTAAAAAGTATCCATCTTAACTGGCAGTCCATAAACAAAATGCGGGTCACCTCAGGACTGAGCACATGTCCTAAACAAGAAGAGCTGAATTCACTATTGGTTCACTATGCCCAGGAGTTCCAAGAGGGAATTGGGGGTCTCAAACACATCAAGGCACACATTGCAGTGGAAGAGGATGCACAGACAAAGTCCCATAAGGCTCGCCCTGCACCATTTGCTATTCACATTCACTAAGGTTGAGGCAGAGCTCAAGCGTTTAGAAGGGCAGGGTGTCCTCTCCAAAGTCAACTGGTCTGAGTGGGCAACGCCCATCGTGCCCGTGATCAATAAAAATGGTGCTGTATGCATCTGTGGTGACTTTAAAGTCACAATAAATCCTGTGCTACATGTTGATCGATATCCTTTACCACGCATAGACGATATCTTTGCCTCACTTGTTGGGGGCGAGTACTTTTCAAAGATCGATTTGTCCCAAACATATTTACAGATGAAATTAGAGGAGTCCTCACTATTAATACTCACAAGGGACTCTTTCGTTATAACAGACTGGTTTTTGGAGTTTTGTCTGCTCCTGCCATGTGGTAGAGACCAATGGATCACGTGCTACAGGGCATCCCTGGTGCTCAGTGTGACTTAGATGACATAATTGTGACTGATACAGATAATAGTGCATATCTGACAAACCTTGAAGCAGTCCTTACTAGGCTGTCAGAATTTGGACTGAGAGCAAATAAAAGTAAATGCCAGTTCTTTAGAGACTCCTTAGAATACTGTGGACATATTATTGATAAGAATGGCCTCCATAAATCCAAGACAAGACTGATGCTGTCCTGAAGGCACCTCAGCCTGAGAATGTGACCCAGTTACTTTTTTTCCTGGGCCTTGTAAATTACTACCATCAATTTTTGCTAAATCTTTCAACAGTGTTGCATCCACTAAACTGTTTGCTACAGCAGGGAAGTAAATGGGAATGGTCACGAGATTGTGAAGAAGCGTTTAATACTGCCAAACAACTGATTACCTCTGATGAAGTGCTGACACATTTTAATCCAAAGCTGCCATTGCGCCTGGCTTGTGATGCATCACCGTATGACATTGGTGCTGTTCTTTCTCATAAGATGGCACAGAAAGACCAATTGCTTTTACATCAAGGTCTCTAAGTCCTGCTGAAAAGAATTCGGAACAGATAGACAGGGAAGGTCTAAGCCTGGTGTGGGCGGTGAAGACATTTAATCAATACCTATATGGTAAACATTTCACATTAATTACTGATCATCAGCCCTTAGTTGCTATTTCCAATCCTCATAAGTGTGTTCCGACCATGACTGCAGCACACTTACAATGATGGTCTGTTTTTAGGTGGCCATGACTACCAAATTGAATTCAGAGACACAAAACAACATGCGAATGCAGATGGACTTTCCCGTCTACCTTGTAAGTTTAAGGGAACTCAAAACCTTTCTGATCCAGCTGAAATTCTCCATCTAACACCACTGGAGCCCTTACCCATTACAAGTGCTCAAATTCAGAAAGAGACAAGTCGAGATCCCACTATGGTCAAATTAATTGACTTGATAAAAGGTTGGCCTTCTAGAAGTGATCTCCCTGAGTTCTCAAATCGATGTGAACAGTTATCAGTTTGTCAAGGATGCATTATGTGGGGCACAAGAGTGATTGTACCACCCAAACGTCATACACAAATACTTGAGGCACTTCGTGAAGGTCATTTAGGTGTTGTAAAGATGAAAAGCTTAGCCCGAAGCTACATATGTTGGCCTGGACTCGACTCTTCAAGTATAGAATCTGGGCAAGTCACGCACAGGATGCCAACAGACTCGGCGACAGCCCCAAAGCGCTCCCCTTCATACCTGGGAATGGCAAAGCTCTGTCTGGAAACGACTTCACATTGACTATGCAGGACCTTTCCATGACCATATATTTCTTGTTGTGGTTGATACACATTCAAAATGGCCTGAAATTTTTGCAGTGAAAAAGGCAACATCATCTAAAACAGTAGATATACTCCACACCTTATTTGCACGTACAGGACTTCCAGAACAACTGCTCAGTGACAATGGAACTCAGTTTACATCTGCTGAGCTCCAGGCATTTATAAAAAAGAATGGCATTAAGCACATGACCTTTGTTCCTTACCATCCTGCAACAAATGGTCTAGCTGAACGTTTTATTCAGTCCTTCAAACTATCTATGAAAGCCATGGAAAAGGAAAAAGAGTCGCTACAGAAGAAAATGACAAACGTCCTTCTAGCCTATCGAAACACAGCTCACTCAACCACAGGTCAGACTCCAGCACTTTGAAATGTCAACAGTACCAAACAGCAGAATCTGAGCTCAATGAGGCCAGTGATTAAAATACAAAGCAGGACACAAACCTTTTAGTTTCTTTTCATAATTGGTGACAAGCAATGCCCCCCAAACAATACCTTAGCGTGTTAACCCTTGCATTATGTGCACACCCTGCAATACTCACCCCTGGGACCCTCAGCAGTGACAGGCTGCACACTTCTGGACCTACAAATAACAGTCTGGACCTTTCGTTTGGCTTCACTCAGTTTGTCCACCACTATGAGTGCCACACAAAGAAGTCCTACAGGACGTGAATCAGGTAATAAAGCAACCGCTAAAGTCTCGGCGACTTGTGTCAGTGAGGTAAAATCAAACTTTATTTCACCTTAACCTGCACAGGTTCGTTTTTCAGAGAAACAACACTTATCAAACACTAGGACTTAATTTAATTAAATAATTTCATTCACCTGAATGGTTTAAATTAATGTCCACACAGCAGGCTTCGTGTCAGGTGGGCTCCCTTGAGCAGTTACAGAGCTAGGAGTCTTTTCTTCTTGAGACAGCCAAGTTGATATTGATTGCTGGAATGCTGTTGTAAGCTTAATAATGTCCAAAAATAAACACAACAGAAAAAGCGTCCCCAAAGCCACTCTTTTATACAGTGCCTTGATTATGTTGGAAAAGTCCTGGTAAAGTTAGATGACACAGCGAGTCTCGTATCTTACATAAACCAAGAATTACACCCTGCTAAAATCAAGCAACAGATCACCTGCCACTGGTTATGTTCTTCATTAGTGAGACCACCATGAGATGACCAATACAACAATGATTATAGTCGTCCTCACTAGAAGACATCCCAGTCACTTGTTTTATATCTTCACACAAACACACACAATGGTGATTTATTCTGAGTGTTCAGCTCATACAATCTACACTCACAGCACTATATGAACTTTTACTCTCCATGTGCGTAACGCCCATCAGGCCACAGACAGTTCAGCATCTGCTGACATTCCTGTCTACAAACACTTCAGCTCGTGTCAAACTCCTGTCAGATGTAACCTCACTCACAGAGTCAGCCATTGCATTATGAGCTCCACGGTCTTCTTTACATATTTTATCCATTTACAAGCTGCATCTCATCTACAGTAATAATCTCATCTAATAATATTATATTCACACCACACACATTTTAATATCACAAGTCTTTGTTTGCACATAGTGTGAAAAACATTATTCTAAACCTTTTATACCTTGTCATGTGAAAACAGAGAGCATCAGTATGCCCTTATGATAATAATATTTATGTTTCTATTATTTATTTTTCTCAACACAAATTTGACACGGTTGTTGCATTACAGAGAGATTTAGTTTCTGTGGTATGAAAATATAATCGATATTCCCCCCAAATCCATCTCAAAACCAGTGAAAATCATTAAAGTGGGGTGACATGTATGAGAAAGTTGACATGGAGGGAATGCCACAGACAAGATTGTGAGAAGAAAGGACGACAGTGCTGGTCTGAAATGTTGACATGAAAACAACGAATGTGACACAAGAATCTGACCATTTTTCTGTCTTTTGTGTTTGATGAAAGAATAGAGTGAGGTATATACTGTATAGTGCTTTGGTGGGCTTTTATGCTAAATGTGCACATTAATTCTTTCATTTCTATCATTTTTGCATTCTCCATTAAACACACATTGGACTGTGACTATGTGGTGATAACGACTGGACATTTGCCAGTGATGCTTTGACTCTTCAGTTCTTTGTGGTGATAACCAGACGTTAAGTTGAGAGTACAACTCAAGCAATCGCAAACACTTCTCCAAAACCAAGACATGAATTGTGGTCCACAACCTGCAATGATTAATGAAGGAAACTGATGTAAACCCATGAAGGTAGTTTTTAGGGGGAATGAAATGACTGTATGAAGAAAAGTGATTACCTACTATCAGTAAAGATGTAAAACCCTTAGTAGGAGACAGATCTGTGATAAAGTCCATAGGAACATTCTGCAATGGTTGAGATGGAGCAAGAATGGGCTGCCATAACTTTATGAGAAAACCCAAACCTTGCTGAAACATCATCTCTTGTTTCTTTGCACATATTTTCACATTTCCAAATCTCTTTAAAATGGCCAAGCTATGGTGAAGACAACTCTCTCGGGGAAGAACACCCCATAATCAGTGTTCCAGGTCACTCCAGGTGTGTTGAGCACAGGGCTTACAACCCAATCTCAGAAAACAAAAGTTAACGTTGCAAAGTCAAATAATGAAACAGTTGGGATGGCAGATGAAAAATGAACCGAGTGTAGGTGAGAAACAACGTGTGGCTACTGATATAATTTACACATGGCCTGTCCTTGGGACTTCACATTTATCCACTCCATTGTTGTGTAAGTCAAACAATGTTTATTTTCTAAGTTATATATTTTCACAGGTATAATATGAAACTTTAAGACAGACACGGTAAGAAAGCCAGTGTGTTTCCATGGCTTTATTAATCCACACACACCAACTTATAAACTTTCTGTTCACATTAACCCCTGCAACCCAGCATCCCATTGTAAAGAAACAATATCCCATTAAAGCAGAATCATTTTTGACCCCAATTCTTTATACAAAAGCTAATCTTGAACTACAAAGTAAATTCAACTTAACAGGCCATAAAAAACATCAATGCAAAGTCTGGCTCACACATACCCGGCCAATAATTGTTTTCTGCTGCTAAAACCAATTATCATAACGCATGATTCAAAGTTATTAGAAAATTAAGAAATATGCCTCATTCTGCTTCTTGCAGAAGACAAATTAGTGATTTGTCTACCAAATGTCATTGTTATTGTCTTCACATAAACTTTACAGACAAATCAATGTTCATCTGGATGGACTCTGTTTCTAGGTAGGTCAGCCATTAGTTGGCGACCAGTTGTGCTATGCAGCCTGTGACAAGTTTTACACTTGGACCGGACTCTCCTGTTTCAAGAATTAGCATTGGGAATCTGGGACCTTTGACACAATTTAGAAGAATATGATAGCACCCAACGTGATGTATTTCTTTAGGAATCTCAGTTAATAGTAGTATTAACTCTGACACATGACGGTCTTTGCCATGACAGCAGGGTACTTGGCTTTCTCTGGCATTGCCGATAGACTGAGTCTCCCTCCAACACAAAGAATTCCATCTTGAGGTATCAGATTTAGATTGTAGATGTTACTGCTATCAGCTCAGGCTCCCAGCTACTCTTCTTCTTTTGTAGAGCTGAGATTTCCTCTTGATACTGACAATGATGGATCATTTCCATCTCAGCTTACATAAATTCCTCAGTTCCTCTTTAGTTGCATTTGAGAAGACAACCTTCCTTAGTGCAGCTGACGTTGTTGTGGAGCTTTGTCTGTTTCACTCTGTGCTCTGTTTGCTCTTAGCTCCTCACTCATTTTGGATTGGTTAAGTAATATCATTTTTAATCTAAAGGACCATGCCACTGTTCTTTTAGAAGTACTCTATCACTTGATTAACTCTATTTACCCTTTCATTAGCCACAACTGAATTAACCAGGACACTTCTCTTTATCTCAGGATCTGTTGTAGTAAGGTCTGCCAGGGGATCTTGACATTCTGCCCTTCATTGGTTGGTTTGGTATGAAAGTCAGGCTCAAACAGTCAAACCTTGTTCTGCATAAACACATCCACATTTTGGCCATTAGATGCATAATCAGCAGGAATGATTTGAGAGCTCACATACTTCCATTGAGACACCTTTGATGTTTGTAGAATAGCTAATACCTTATTAGCCAAAAATGTGCAGAATCTTTTTGTCTCATTGTTAATATATTTAGTTACTGTCTGTCCAAAACACAGAATGTTGTAATGGCAGCTGTAGTTCCTTCCTTAGCAATCTATCCATGCGTACTGCTAAAGTTGATGCTGTTAATGCTAATCATGGGATGGTTATGGGCTTGACTGGCCCAACTCTAGCCTGCTTCACCAAAGCATGCTGGCTTGAAACATCCATCGAGTTCAAATTCGCCTAATAGATGGAGATCTTACATCCACCTGGACCACTGCTGAGCGAGGTGTCCCGGCACAGTGTCATCCCACCCTATTCTCAACCCACACAACTCTTGTAAAATGCTTCTTGTAGACAAAATCACTGGTGCTAAGAATCCCTGTGGGTCACATACAGAGGTCACCATGGACAGTAAACTTCTTCTGCTTAGAGATTTGGTGTTGATGTCAACATCTAAAGTTGAAGCAGTCGGACTGGATACACACCCGGACCCCTAGTGCTCTTTCAGTAGGAAGTAAAACTTAATCGAGGTCAAGGCCTGTTATTTCCTTTGCCCTGTCATCTTTAGTAATGTTTTCCAACACAGCTTGATCATTGCTAACCCACCTTGATATCTTAAAGCCTCCTGTCTGAGAGATGCAGCTTTCAGATTGTGATACAGAGACACACTTTGTCCAGCTGATTCAATTGACTTTTATAGAAAAGTATATTCTTAAAGTTGATGATCTGCATATATTCAAAGAGAATCGGGAGCATATATGAAAATAAGCCTTATATCCTGGTGCACGTTAGTATAGTCTTAGACCATGAAGAAGTTAATTAAGAAAGGCCACAACTGATTTTAGCATAAAAGACCAGCCTGCCTGCCCTTTTACTTGCTTTGTTTTGAATTTCTGTGAATCAAGGACGTTGTGTTCTTTGAAGGAGGTCAGCTGACGAACAGCGAGATTTTGTTTTAGGAACACAAGTGCTGGGTCTTCTGCCTGACATACTGTGGATTAAGCAAGTCTCTCTAAGCACTCAAGGCTTAATTATGTGAACACTACAGGCAAGCTTTCATATTAGTGTATATATAAATATCTCTATATATACTGTGGCAGAGATCCTGGCCGGGACGCCCCTTTCACACTGGATTTGGGGGAGCAGCCATGGGATGCACACTACATCCCCCAGAACACTTGCTGGCAGTTTCCCCCCCCCAGGTTACATCAGGGCCACAATTGTGTAACACCGGAGCTCATCCCTGTTGGGCTCCGTGGCCACCGTCAGGGCGAGCTGCATGGCTTCCTGAGCCCATCTGGGCAGCAATACAGCGACACCCGGGAGTGCAGCCTTAATTAGGTTAATTATCACCTGAAGCACTTCTGGGTGGGCTATAAAAGGAGCCTGCAGCCACTACCTGGGGCACCAGAGTCGAGTGGAGGAGGACAAATCTGCCTAGGAGGAGTGGAGGAGAAAGACAAGTGACATTTGCGGTGTTTTGTCTTTTGTGTGTGTCTTGGAGACTGTGTAGGGCCTGTAGAACACGGTGAAGACATGCCCTATGCTGAAGACAAAAATAAAATCTTTTTGTTCATTTTAATACGTGCCTCCATGTCAGTCTGTGTTGGGTCGATGCCAAGGGAGCGCTTTTACCACAATATATAAAATCCAACGTCTGTCTGTATGTCTGTCCGCTTTTCACGAGAGAATTACCTAATGGATTTAGATCAGGTTTTTTTCTATAATTTGCTTCAACATTCCGGTTGATTTTGTGACGTCTCTCATTGTGCTAAGTATCATAGTTCGCTTGCAGTACCGATTTACTTGTGCGAATCAGAGGGGAGAGATGTGTGTCCCTCCTTACTCACGTGGCAGCCTCTGAGCTTACCTTGTTTCCGCTTAGCTAGTGAATGAGAGAACTACTTAACGGATTTAGATCGAGCTTTTTTCTATAATTTGCTTGAACATTCTGGTTAATTCTGTGACTTGTCTCATGGCGTTAAGAATCATAGTTCACTTATAGGAGGGATATACTCTGCTAATCTGAGACAGAGGCTGTGGGTCGATGGTGGGGGGAAACGTGACATCAGCAGTGGGGAGGCAGGCGGGGCCCTACTCACTCACGTGCCAGCCTCTGTTTGAATCTCTCTTCCTGTGGTCACGTTTTGGAGTGTACCTTACCTCCGCTTAGCTAGAGATACCGGTTTGATTTTTAAAGTTTGTCCTGTTTCACTGCTACGTTCAAATATATATACTGTATGTAGGAGCATTTAAGTTTATATGCTTGTGCCCCTTTATGAATAATAATAAAGTTACAGAAGTGTATACTAAACCAGTTTTAAACTATGTAAGCATTAACTGTTATGGGCCTTTGCATTTATTTCGAGTAGTTAGGAGGCACCACGCCAAGCTGTCCACAGCTTAGTCCTTATCAGTGAAGCTGCACACTGCCACCTAACTGGCATGGCTATTATGTCAGCCATAAGAGATGCTAGTGAAATGAGTAAACATTAATTGAATTATTAATTAAGCAGTCCAGTTTTCATAGGTGGGTTGTACAGAGTCTACAGCAGTGGTGAGAACTAATTAACAAAAAGCCGTCAATCTTTAACAGCTCAGGATTAGGGAGGAGTGATTAGGTGACGCTCACCTCAAAGAGGCAAATACGTCTTTTGAGCCAAAGGGATTTTAATGAGAAACAGATAGTGAAGGGTAAATTGTTATGAGAAAGTTTATGACAGCAAGATATTGTTATGAGAAAGTCAGCAACATCTGGTGATTGTTATGAGAAAAGGTGCTGAGCGAGGTCATCATCGTGAGAAACCCTGGAAAGTAAATGATGGGAATCTGTGTGAAAGGGGGATATTTAGTGATGAGAATTGTAATAAATCTGAAGCACACAGAATGCTCGGGTCTGAAGTCATCTGAGCTGAGTTTGTATGTGCGCCGTACAATAAAGTCTGATTTTGCTGCCTGTCCCGAGACTCCGAGTGCCTTCTTTTGGGCTCAAGGTGCCCGAGCTGCCTGATCTGCTTCAACACTTTATGCAGACATCAAAAAAAAAATTGTGCAAAACTGTGTCTACTAATGTAGCATCAAATAAATGCCTGCTGTCCTCAGCACATTGTCCAAGAGCATAACTAGCACAGCTTGGTGAGGAGGTGGCACCAAACAATGGCACTTGCATTCCTTTAATGTAACTATCTGGCCACCATAATAATCTGAGTAAATCAGCATCCTCTGAAGGAACACTAACCTGGAGGAACATGGCTTCCACATCAGCCATAATACCAAAGATTCTTTGTGGAACCTCATAATGACACCAATCAGTGTGCTAGTAATATCTGGCCTCTGAAGAAGATGCTCATTTAGTGTGGTCCTTTGAAAAGAAGCTGCACAATCGAATACCACACACACCTTGCGTTTCTTGAGCTGGTATACCCCATGATGCAGAATGCACCACACATTTCCATCTCTGCGACTGCAGTCTTTATTTGAATCTTTTTACTGCATAACCTTTAATGGCTATGGAATGTCATGGATTTGCTTGAACCACAACTGAGGCAGAGCAGAGTCTTCTTGTCCACAAAGATCTTCAGCCTTCTCAGCACAGAAGAGGGTGCAGATGAACATCATGTCTCCTTCAAGGCTGCTGACCTTGGAAATCAAACTCTCTGCTCCATTGTAATGTGACTCAGCTTTTCCTCTGTCTCATTTTAAAATGATACCTTCCTTCTCTCCTCCATTAATTGTCCCCCTCTGTCCTATTTGACACTCCCCTTCTGTCCCCTATCTCTCCTGTCTCTCTAACGATCTTTCTCTTTCTAGTTCTTCTTCATGCACCATTGTTTGTCTCTCTGTCTCTTCTCCTCTATCACACTCAAAGTCCATCTGTCCAAACTCTGCTTCTTGTCCAGCTGTCCAGGAGAAGCTCACCTTCAAGCTTAGGTCTCACGCTCCATCATCCAGGCCCTTAGTAAATGGACTGTCATCTCAGTTCCACTCTTACAGTGCATCCGGAAAGTATTCACAGCGCATCACTTTTTCCGCATTTTTTTATGTTACAGCCTTATACCAAAATGGATTCAATTCATTTTTTTTCCCTCAGAATTCTACACACAACACCCCATAATGACAACATGAAAAAAGTTTACTTGAGGTTTTTGCAAATTTATTAAAAAAAAAAAAAATGAGAAATCACATGTACATAAGTATTCACAGCCTTTGCTCAATACTTTGTCGATGCACCTTTGGTAGCAATTACAGCCTCAAGTCTTTTTGAATATGATGCCACAACCTTGGCACACCTATCCTTGGCCAGTTTCACCCATTCCTCTTTGCAGCACCTCTCAAGCTCCATCAGGTTGGATGGGAAGCGTCGGTGCACAGCCATTTTAAGATCTCTCCAGAGATGTTCAATCGGATTCAGGTCTGGGCTCTTGCTGGGCCACTCAAGGACATTCACAGAGTTGTCCTGAAGCCACTCCTTTGATAATTTGGCTGTGTGCTTAGGGTCGTTGTCCTGCTGAAAGATGAACCGTCGTCCCAGTCGGAGGTCAAGAGCACTCTGGAGCAGGTTTTCATCCAGGATGTCTCTGTACATTGCTGCAGTCATCTTTCCCTTTATCCTGACTAGTGTCCAAGTTCCTGCCGCTGAAAAACATCCCCACAGCATGATGCTGCCGCCACCATGCTTCACTGTAGGGATGGTATTGGCCTGGTGATGAGCGGTGCCTGTTTTCCTCCAAATGTGACCAGAGAATTCCAGAGAATTTTGTTTCTCATGGTCTGAGAGTCCTTCAGGTGCCTTTTGGCAAACTCCAGGCGGGCTGCCATGTGCCTTTTACTAAGGAGTGGCTTCCTTCTGGCCACTCTACCATACAGGCCTGATTGGTGGATTGCTGCAGAGATGGTTCTCCTTCTGGAAGGTTCTCCTCTCTCCACAGAGGACCTCTGGAGCTGTGACAGAGTGACCATTGGGTTCTTCGTCACCTCCCTGACAAAGGCCCTTCTCCCCTGATCACTCAGTTTAGATGGCCGGCCAGCTCTAGGAAGAGTCCTGGTGGTTTCGAACTTCTTCCACTTATGGATGATGGAGGCCACTGTGCTTATTGGGACCTTCAAAGCAGCAGAAATTTTTCTGTAACCGTCCCCAGATTTGTGCATCGAGACAATCCTGTCTTGGAGGTCTACAGATAATTCCTTTGACTTCATGCTTGGTTTGTGCTCTGACATGAACTGTCAACTGTGGGACCTTATATAGACAGGGGTGTGCCTTTCCAAATGTAGAATTCTGAGGAAAAAAATGAATTTAATCCATTTTGGAATAAGGCTGTAACATAACAAAATGTGGAAAAAGTGATGCGCTGTGAATACTTTCCGGATACACTGTATTTCTTATTATGTGTTTGGTGTCCTCCATCCCTCCATTTTATGAACCCACTCAGTCCAGTTCAAGGTCAACATCGGGTTCAATGCATGACATTTAACATTGGGTGGGCTGCCAGTCCCTCACACTTTGTAGACCAGCAGGCGTTTTGCTCTCATTACTTTTTAAATGGCTCACTTGTTCAGGCCACTGCTCCCTAAAGAGGGCACGAATGGAGGTGACAATGAGGGAATGACAAAGAGACCTGAGCCTTGTGTGTGTTGAAGTGTCACAGAAGTCCAAACCAGCACATGGTAGAGTCTGTTCCGTCACAAACAGAAGATGACATGAATTGTGTGCAAATGATGCAGTGAACCAGGAGTGGAGCAGACAGGGGTTCAAACAGCACCACATGATGTTGAGGAGCAGTAGGTTTATGAGGTTTCAGCTCAGAGGACCATCAGCTTGACCTGTGATGGCCCGGTGCCTGTCCAGAATTTGTCACCAATGCCAGGATTAGACTCACTTTCCATCACCCTACAACTGGACTGTTCACTCATGTCTGCTCCTGCTGCTGCCCTCGGTGGGCTTTGTTACCCCCGCTGGTTTCAGATGACAATTCTCACTGTGGCCCTCTGGCTGGTGAAACTCAGGGGTCTCTGGTCTGAACTTGTGGAGTTTAGTGATAAGTTAAGGGTGACAGGGTACAGAAACACAAGTGAGTTTAAAGAAGAAGCACACAGGCTGAGAAGACGACATGGAGAGTTTATTAAATATGGAGGAGAGCTGAGGGGATTATAAAAGAATAAAGAGGAGAATTCAGAGAGAGTGGACAGGGGGCGTCATCACAGGGGTCAGTTGATCAGTAGGTCCAGTCTTCTCATATCTTGATATTCACCTGCCGTCCAGTCCTGTTCAGCTCATCCTGTAGTGACCTCAGGTTCGTCTTCTCACTCTCACCGATCTCGTTACGACTCAGCCTGAGAAGGACACAAGTGTGAGTTACAAACATAATACAATACAATTTATTTTTGTATAGTCCACAATCACACAAGAAGTGCCACACTGGGTTTTAACAGGCCCTGCTTCTTGACAGCCCCCCAGCCTTAATTCTCTAAGAAGAAAAGGAAAAACTCCCAAAAAAAACCCTTGTAGGGGAAAAACTGGAAGAAACCTTGGGAAAGGCAGTTCAAAGAGAGACCCCTTTCCAGGTAGGTTGGGTGTGCAGTGGGTGTCAAAAAGAAGAGAGTCAATACAACACACAGAACAGAACACAAGCAATCCTCAATACAGTAAAAAATAAAAAATGTAGAAGTACAGAGTAGAATTTAACAATAGATGTTATCACATAATTTGATTTAGATTTGCCAGAGTCCTGGAGACCTCATTCATCAAGCTGCCTCCCCCATTTGGCCATTCCACAGCTGAAATAGCGCTAATCCGATGAAAGAACCCCTCTTTCCCATGATTCCTACGATCCTTCATCAGGGATGACTTTACCTTAGGCAGGCAGAACAACTTGGCAGGTGGGCCGTGGCACCATAAGAGGACCCCACCACACACACTGTACTATCACAGTGGCATGCCCACTCAGGTCAGCTTCCCAGAATTCTCCTTAGTGTCCCTAAGTCACATGACATGTCTGTCACCCCGCCGGTCACTCAGTTCACTGTCCAGTCAGGTCACCGACCTCAGTGAAAGTGTTCAGTCAGGCCGAGGGTCCTCCATGGCTGCTACTGACAGTTTTATTTTTTTATTCTCCTTCATTGTTTTCCACTGTTTTTATAACATTGTTCTGTTCATTTATTATTTCTTTAATTCTGTATTATCTGTTATTTTTATTCTATTTTGTTATTATTGAGTATCTGTGTCTTTCTTGCAGTTCTCTCACATTCCTTGTATTTTGTGGTTTGATCCCAAGACACAGGACCACCTGTCCCCAACTCTCTAAAGGCTGCAGCTCATTTGACTGCCCTCTGGTGATTGGTGGTCTTTGTGAGTATTTTGCTCTTTTGTTTTTAATTCTGATTATTGCCTTTGAACCTTTGGCTCTTGAGTTCAGATTCTCTTACAGTTTGTGTTTTTTGAAAGTTGTTAGCATTGGATTTCCTTTGACAGCGCCTTAAGCTCTTTTGTTAATAAACCTCGTCTTTTATAAAGACCACTTTTGGACTTGTCTCTGCTTGTGACTTCATAAACCCACACACCTCACCCTGCTTACTCACCTCAGTGTCTTTAATTTACAGTTTGGGGTCCACAGACCCTCACACAGCTGACGAGCTCCTGGATCTCTCAGTTTGTTTCTGTTCAGTTCAGTCAGCTGTGAGTGTGGAGAAGAGAAGATTGAGGAGAGAGATGAGGAACATCTGGAGGT
The DNA here is from genome assembly GCF_016835505.1 of Polypterus senegalus. Lineage (NCBI taxonomy): Eukaryota > Metazoa > Chordata > Cladistia > Polypteriformes > Polypteridae > Polypterus > Polypterus senegalus. The sequence continues at coordinate 180,232,490 of NC_053161.1, forward strand.
GAGACCACAAAAGGACAGGCTGTGGAGATAAAGAAAGAGAAGTGAGGACATGAGGAGGGATAGACAGACAGACAGACAGACAGACAGACAGACAGACAGACAGAAGGCCACAGAGCTCAAAGGCTCAATGACCGCTGGCATTTTTACTTTTCACTGAGCCTGTTTGAACCTGAGACCACCGCTGTTCTCATAAGTAACTCACCAAACACCTGAGAGGGTCTACGGCCTTCATGCTGTACTGACAGATGAGAAGTCATTGAAACAGACACACAGACATTAATATTGGACATGAACCTCAAAGAAATGAGACTAACAGTGTCCTGCACTAGAGAGTCCACAGGGACTTGTAGAAGGTGACAATGTGGGGTGGGGTGACAAAGTGGGATTTCATTGTGTCATTCAGGATTCAGGATGTGTAGATATTTTGTTTGATTTTTAGGACATCATGGAAAGACAACTGTTAGACATTCTGGTCACTGCAGAGCTTAACACTCAGCTGTTTGTCATGATGGACTCTCACAGTAATTAGATGATGACAATGACACTCTGTTGGCTTAAAAGGACAAACACTGGGCCTGACTTTAGAAGTGATGACATAATGGACATGGAGGACAAGACTGACATGTGACACTCCTGTCCTCGGCCACTGAGATCTCACATACTGACCGGTGACATTAACCAGCTGACCTTTGACCACTAAACACCTCAGTGGTGCTGAGCTCAGTTTTCTTATTCCTTCTACTAATTTGTAATAAAGCAGGAGGACGAGCTTCAAAAAGATTGTCAGCGTCCCAGAGTGCAGTCCAGTGGGCATTGAGGTGGTCTGAGTGGATTGTGAAGAGACCCCCATGACTGCTGAGCACTGCTGTCCATTCACAGCTCTGCCTATAAGTGATTTGATCAAAATAACAGCAAAGGAAATCCACAGCACTTTATCAGCTGACCTCACAGGATGTGTGGGGGTCACATGAGTGACATGTTTGTGTCCTCACAGTTTGAATTTGTCACAACAACAGCTCATTTCTTTATGTCCTGCCTTTTTAATGACTTGTGTTTATAAAAGTCAGGACAGGCCAGTGGACAGTAAGGGGGTGGAATAAAGATGCTGGGGTCTTTACAAGGCTTTACAAATAATATCAGAAATATTCAAACAAAATGTTAAAGTCAATGGACTTGGGTAAGGATGTCAGTGCACACCAAAGGCCATCAGTCACACAGACGTCACCAAACCTACAAGTCCCCAAGTCCTCTGCTCTTTCCACCTTTCCTCCTGTTGCTCTGTCTGTCCTCCTCTCTCTCCTTCTCCTCTGCCTTGTCCTCCTCTTTTATTTATCCTTTTCTTCATTCTGTTCATCTACTTCTCTTGTCTCTCCTTATGTTTGCTATTCTATTATCATTGTTCTAATCTGTCACTCCAGTTCAGCTCTAGCTGTCCACTCCTCTTTGACTTCTGTCACTTTAGCCAGCTCCTCCGTATTCAATTTCAGTGATTTTTAACAAACTTTAGTAAGGACATCAGAGGAGTGTAAGGGGGAAAGTGACAATAGAAGACAGGGACAAGTACGAGATTAAAATAAAGAATGGACAGCGTGGGCTTGTGGGACAAGAAATAAAAACAGTCTGGACAGAGAGGATGAGGAGAGTGACCAGTGTGGTGGACTGGCTCAGGGTCACAATGCTGTCTTTAGGAATTGAATTATTAAAAGGAAATCTGCAGTTGTGTCACCTCATGTCAATCTGTCTGTCCATAAAGGACACTACAGTCTGTCCTGATTAAACACAGCGTTTGTGTTGTGGGAGTGGAAAAGTCAAAGCCATAATGCGAGAAGAAATAAAATTCATGACACACACTCTCTCACTTGTTGTTCACTTACTTCAGTTTCTCTAATTTGCAGTTTTCACTCCTCAGCCCCTCACACAGCTGATCCACTCCTGAATCCTCCATGTTGTTGTTGCTACACAGGTCCAGTTCAGTCAGTTGTGATTGTGGAGCAGAAAGAGATGAGGAGAGAGCTGAGCAACATCTGGAGGTGAGACCGCAACAAGACAGGCTGTGGAGAAGAAAAGAGAGTAGTGAGGACATGAGGAGAGACAGACATACAGACAGAAGGACAAACAACACAAAGGTTTAATGGCCACTTGTATTCTGACTTTTCACTGAAGTGCAGTGTGAACACGAGACCACTGCCATTCTTATACAGTACCTGACATGGTCTCCTGCCTTCACGCTGAACTGACTGATGCCAAGTCATTCAGACTAACATGTGGACATCAACACTGGATAAGAACGTCACAGACATGAGACTGACGGCGTCTTGCACTCATGTGACAAGAGGGACTTGTCACAGGTGACCATGGGGTGAGGATGACAAACTGGAATTCTGGTCTGTCATTTACCAGTCAGTACTGGCAGCTCTAGTGTTGACTGGCAGCAGGGACATTATACTCAAATTATATAATGCACTAGTGAGACGATATCTGGAGTATTGTGTGCAGTTCTGGTCACCATAATATAAGAAAGACATAGCAGCACTTGAAGCTGTGCAAAGGAGAGTAACCAAGTGTATCATGGGACTGAAGGACATGTCCTACGGTGACAGACTCAGAGAATTTAACCTGTTTAACTGAGCAGGTGAGACTGTGTGTGGACCTCATCCAGGTATTTAAAATCCTCAAAGGCATTGATAAAGGAGATCCTGCAGAATTCTTTCAGCTTAAGGGTGAATCACGTACTGAGGACATTGGTAGAAATTAAAAGAAAGTGCATTTAGGACTGAAGCCAGGAAGAACTTCAGTATGCAAAGAGTTGCGTGACTCTAAAACAAACTACTAAGACATGGAGTTGAAGCAGAAACCTTGACGAGCTTTAAGAAGAATATGGATGAAATATCGGAACAGCTTAGCTGTTAACTAAACAAACAGGCTTGATGGACTGAATGTTCTCCTCTCATTTGTCTTATGTTTTTATGTCACTTTGCTTCATCTCTTGTATGACCCCTTGTAAAGCACCAAGACTCACGCGAGGCTCCTGTTTGTAGACTTCTCTTCAGCTTTTAACACCATTCAGCCTCACCTTCTTACACATAAACTCATTAAAGAATTTAATTTCAACTTCAGTTTGGTAGGATGGCTGACTGACTTAAGAGACAGGACTTGAAGAGTGAAAGTCAATGGCTGTCTGGCTGACATGTTGTCCTCCTCCACAGGTCCCCTCATGTCTGTTCTTTTACCTCTTTTGTACTCCTCTACACTAATGGTGGTCTCAGTAAATCTGAGGTTCATCTTATTATGTGCTGATGACTCAGTAATTGTTAGCCTACTGAGTGTGAATGAAACCAGTCCTGGTCCAGTGGGAGATGACTTTGTGAACTGGTATGATGAGTCTTTTCTACTAATAATCAAAATTAGAAGCAACACCAGTCACCAACAAGAAACAATCACCAAAGAGCAGGCAGTGGAGATCATTGACAGTTATAAATATCTGAGGACAATCAAAGACTCAGAGCTGACTTTTAAATGAAGCACAGAAGCCATCAGCACAAAGGGACAGCAGCAGCTCAACTGTTGTGGATCACAGGGGTGTGTACAGCCATCCTGACCCCAATACAGGCATGCTGGGCACAAACTGCCACACAGCACACCTTTATTTATAGGTGGGGAAGCTTTGCTTCCTATGAAGAACATAATGTCCTCAAGAGAAAAACACAGTTTTCTCTCTCTCTCTCTCTCTCTCTCTCTCTCTCTCTCTCTCTCAGGTGTGGTGGACGTCCACTGTAGGGCTCTGCAGCTCCCCCTGGCACTCCCCACAGAACCAACAGGGCTTCACCAAACTCCAAATCCCAGCGTGCCCTGCAGGAATCCGTGCTGCCGCAGCAACCCAAAAGGGCTGCCGTCTAGCATCCCAGAGGAGGTAGCGCCTCACAGTTGCTCTCTTCCAGTGCTTCCAGCTGGGTAATGGCCGAGGCTGCCTGTCACACTGTTTATGGAAGCAGAGTCTTTGTAATGTGAGTCCTTCTGTGATGACACTCTTTTATAAATCTCGTATTAAATCTGTTTGTATTTATGCTCTGCTATCCTGGTTTGGAAATCTTAATGTCAAAAACAAAAACAGAATAAACCAGACTGTAAAATGGAGCAGTAAAATAACAAGGACTGAACAGTTCAATCTCACAGACGTGTTTAACAAGCAAGTGTTACAGACATCAGAGGGTCTTCTGTCAGACACGACTCATCCGCCACATTCGCAATTCCAGGTTTCACCATAAGGTCACAGGTTTCAAGTTAGAAGGACAAAAGGTAACCAGTTTAAATTCTGTTTCACTCCAACTGCTATTAATCTTTAAAATAAATTCAGTTTTAATAAACACACACATCCATAAATCATGGGATGATGAAGAGTAGCATTTGCATCTGTCATCAGTTAAGAGTAAATGTTGATTTAATTTTTTGTCTAATATGTTCTACCAGAAATATTACACTCACTGCTATATTTTATTTATTTGTACCAAGCTTATGTTTGATGGCTGTGTACTTTGTGACGTGTTCTTAACATTATGTTGTGGTCTCCTCTGTAAAACTTGATGAGAAACGAAATTTCTCTCTTAGGACAATAAAACAGAATGAGGGTCACTGCTGGACACTGGAGAGCTTGATGCTCAACTGATTATCCTGATGGACTCTCCTGATGTTACACTAACCAGGCGATGAAGACACTCTGTGTGTTTATAGTGACACCATTAAGGACACAGACTGGACTCAATCAATGACATAATAGACAGTGAGGACAACACTGACATTTGACACTTCTGTCCTCGGCCATTCAGACCTGACATTCTGACCGGTGACATTGACCAGCTGACCTCCACCACTAAAGACCACAGTGGTGTTGAATTCAGTTATTTTAGTCCTTCTACTAATTTGTTATAAAGCAGGAAAACAAACTGCAACAAAAACATCAGATAGAGTTAAAGTTCAACCTTCAGTCTAATCTTAATAACAATCACAGTAAATAATACTAGCATGACGTCACATACACAAGAACCTCAGATGTTGTGCCACTTCATTCACTCATTTCATTACAAACATATATCAGTTCAGCAGCTTATTACTGAGGTGCAGAAACTGCTCTTAAATCTCACAGTTCAGGTGTTCATAGTTCAGTAGCACCTGTCTGATGGATGGAGAAAGACAAATGTTCATGTTGTGTGACTAGGGTCCTTTATGATTTGTTTTGCCTTTTCTAAAGAGGTCTTGGCATCATAAATAAAGTTTATTCCAAGATGACAGATCAAACACATCAAAATCTGAGGTTGTGGGTTTAACAATTCTACCACTGACACTGTGTGACCACAAGAGAGTCACTTCACCTGTCTGTACAAAAAGAAAGAAATGGAACCAATTGAAAATCAAATGTTGTGTGTCATCTTGTTTAAAGGCATCAGTCAAACAGGAAGTAATAATAAAAATAACAATCAGCCTGATTTGCAGGTCTTCAAAGTCCCCCGCTCAGCTCTGCCCTCTAGTGGTGAAGCCCTGTCACTGCCCTCCTTGTATTTATTTCCGGCTCTCAGTTCTTTTCCCTTCTCCTACTCCTCTTTTTCCAAAGACCTCAGTTCCCATCTCCTTTTCTTTATCCCACTCCTTTTGTTTCCCATAATGCCTTGTGTTTCTGCTGACCAGTCAGTTATTTGTTCATTCAGTTGAATGAAGTTTGTGGTGTCTGGTAAACTCAGATCATTGACTGTGGACTCAGGTTCAACATCATTCACCATTAGTCCATCAAGTTACTAATCTGCTTATCAAAAGCAGGGTCAAGGAACAGCTGGAGTCTATCACAGCATGAATCAGGCACAAGGCTGGAACAACACCTGGACAGGAGACCAGTACATCACAGGGTGAGAACACAAACACACACACACACACACAGATCAGTTAATCATCACCAGTCCACCTAACATGAAGACCTTTGGACTGTTAAAGGAGACCAGAGATGCTGGAGGAAATCCATACAGACACTAGTAGGACATGCAGACTCCATGCTGTGGTTGGCTGGTAACTCCTACTGCTGCTGCCTGCCTGCCTGCCTTTCTTCCTGTTCTTTTGTATGTCCAGCTCTCACTCCTTCTCCTAATCTTATTTTATTTATCTTTTGACTTTTCTCTCCTTCTCTTGTCTCTCCTTATTTCTGATGTCCTATACTCATTGTTCTGTCACCTCAGTCCAGCTCTAGTTTGTCCACAGCCACTCTAGTCAGCTCTTCTGCCCCCACTCTCAGTGTTTCTCCTTCTTGTTCTGTTTCAGTGACTTTAACAAACTTTACTGAGGACATCAGTGGAGTGTGAGGGAGGAAAGTGACAAAGGAGGATGGGGGACAAGATTAAGTGTGGCATTGTGGGACAAGAAAGAAAATTAAAGACTGGATGGAGAGAACAATGACATTGGCCACTGTGGGGGTGGGGCTCATGGTCACAATGTTATCTTCATTTATTTAATGTGAGTCCACCTCATGTCCATCTGTCTGTCTGTCCAAATCTGAAACTGCAGTCTGTCCTCATTAAACACAACATTTGTACTGTGGGGGTAAAACAGTCAGAGCCATAAAGTCAGCAGAAATACAATTCAATGAACACACAGACACACACACTCTTGTTGTTCACTTACTGCAGTTTCTCTAATTTGCAGTTTTCACTCCTCAGCTCCTGACACAGATGATCAACTCCTGAATCCTCCATGCTGTTGTTGTTGTCGCTCAGGTTCAACTCAGTCAGTCATGAGTGTGGAGAAGAAAGAGCTGAGGAGAGAGCTGAACAACATATGGAGGTGAGACGACATGACCATAGGCTGTGGAGAAGAAGAGAGAGAAGTGAAAGGGACACACGTTGGGTCTCTCAGGTCACACATGCAGGATGGGAGAGGAGAGGCTCATCACAATGATGACAGAGAAAAGAAGAAACTGGAAAGAGCGAGTAGGAAGACCAGCAACAAAATGAAAGAGCATGTTGGCAATGAAATAAAAAGTCAAAGACAAGCAAGAAGAGCAGCTAAACAAAATGTATGTGAGCTGCTGGAGTCTCCTCTGTAATGATATACATTTAGAGAAGAAATGCAATAAGACAACATTGAGATTGTATGGAGAGGAAGACAAGAAAAGCACAGTGGGACAGACGTCATGTGGTTTGAAGACAACACACACGCTGGGATTTCATTGCTGTCGGTCTGTCTTTCTCCTTTCTTTCTTTCTTAACTCTTCTTTAGTTTTTCTTATTTTCCTCCACACAGTTTCATCTGATGAGCTCACCGAAGTGAGGACCTTTGTGTTTTCTACCCCATTAAATGCAGTTCTCTATTTCAGTCCATTCCTGCTTATCATGTCCACATGTGGCCTGTTGGTCAGACATATCAGTAACAATTTGAATGGACTGTTTACAGGACAACATGAGGAGCAACTGTCACCATGTGAGGACGTTGAGTGACCAGACAGGCCTGTTTAATAAAGTCAGAACAGACAATGTCACACTCTGAACCTGTCACCTCAGTCCACGTTCATTGTCATCACTTCTCCCACAATCCCTCACTTTATATTCATCATTGTCACCTCGTTAAAATCCCCATTCAGACACTTTTCAGCTCCATCTCATGTCAGTTTCATCAGGATATCATCTAAAATTGTCTGTTTGTCTTTCGGTTCTCTATAAATACAAACACATATAGCCTGGGGTCTCAATAAGTGACATGGCAACTACAGGCATAGCTGGACACTCAAGTGTGTCACTGAACTGCTCACATTTTATCTGAAACCCAATTTGAACCCAAAACCAATGCTGCCCATGAAGGCTCTGCACTCCTGGGTACGTCTTTTGTTCTTCAAGTCATCCTGAGTGGTGTAAGGTGGTCTCCTAAACTTACAGTATTCTCCACATAAGTGTCCAGACGGAGTTGTCACAGTTGATGGCAACAGAGTGACAAACTAATAATTCTGTTGGTCATTCACTAATCAGGACATGTGGACACTTTGTGTGACTTGAAGGTGACATCCAGAATAGACAATGAGGACACTCTGTTGGGTCTATTGTGACTCCTTGATTAGACGAGACTAGACTAGTTAAGAGTAGACCTATATTTCAGATCAATGACATAATGGACACGACTGACATGTGACACTTCTATCCTCAGGCATTCAGACCTCATATACTGACTGGTGCCATTGATCAGATGACCAGGCCTCAGTGGTGTTGAGCTCAGTTTTCTTACTCTTTCTACAGATGGTCAGCATCCCAAAGCCCAAACAGAGATCGTGTGAGAGTCTCTTTGTCTGAGTGGAATGTGAAGTGACGCCCATGACTGCTGACCACTGCTGTCCATTTCCAGCTCTGCCCATTCAGCTGAAGAGATCTGATCAAATGAATGGGTGACGCGCTGACATCGCCATCTGCTGGCTGAAACTGGAAATACACAGCACTTCATCACATAACTAGACAAGATGTGGGGGGGAGGTCACATGACTACCATCTTTATGTCCTCACTGTTTGTATTACTCAGAGCAGCTGATCATTTCTTCAGGGCTGACTTTTGTCTTTTCTCTGATGTGTTTTTCAATAAATAAAGCAGTGGACAGAAAGAGGGTGGACTAAAGATGACAGGGGCTTTATGAACATTTACAAACAATATAAATATTCAGGTACAATGTTAAAAGACATTAAATCAATAGACATGGATTCAGATTGTGAGTGCATGACCAAATCATGGAGAATTCACACATTTGACAAAAACAGAGGATTTAGGATCATGAACTGATACAGCGAGCTTCCACACCCACCACCTCAGGACCCCAGATTAGGACATGAGTTTAGGGCACCTCAGCACCACACTATTTCAGTTAGGATTGAACAGTGAGAGATTTTTTTACGGTGGTTGGAATGCCAATCCTTCCACCAACCCCCAATTTCCCCTGCAGATTGGAGGACCTACTTTCAGGGCTGGATGCAGGATAACGTCATAAGCAGGATGGAGCGATTGTAGGTTAAGGGCCATACTCATGGGCCGAATGAAGTGGAATTACCTTTAGCATTTACGGGATTTGAAGAAACAACCTTCCGATTGCCAGCACAGATCCATAAACTCAGAGCCATCACACTGCCCTATTAATAATATCATTATTATTATTATTATTATCACTCTTGGCTCTGTGATGGAGGATGTTCTTTCCAAGATAAAAGATCAGGTGTGTTTGTTCAAGACGTCTTATAAGACCCCTGAGTATCTGACAACATGCCATCACTCAGACCTGCAGGGTGGTATTCAACGAAGAGCATTTGTGAAACTGAGACTTAGCTGATGACGCCTTACTTGAAGAGGCCTTGTTTTCCATTTGAGGTTCAGTCAGTTCTATGAACGCCAAATGTTTCCAGTTAACACAGAGGTGTAAAATCATGAAGTACGACTACTTTGTTACTTTACTGAAGTACATTTTTCAGCTATTTGTATTTTATTTTTACTTTAGTAAATTTCTTTCATAGCTACTTTTATTTTTATGTCACTACATTTTAAGCTCAAATGGTATACTTTTTTCTTTGTTACATTCTCCAGCAAGTCCTCGCTACTCGTTACTCAGACTAAACTGTATCCTTCACCTAAACCATGATGGTGAACAATCTTTGAGAGTCATTTGAGAGTTGTTTTGTGACCCCCATGTTGCTACTCTTCAGAGAAAATTAAAGGAGGAGGGAAACTTAAAATTGACCCCCTTAAATACTCGGATTCACCTGTGTATGTAGGTTAGGGGTCACTGAGCTTACCAAGCCAATTTGAGTTCTAATAATTAGTTCTAAAAGTTTTGGAATCAATAAAATGACAACGGTGCCCAAATTTATGCACCTGCCTGATTTTGTTTGAACAATTATTGCACACTTTCTGTAAATCCAATAAACTTCATTTCACTTCTCAAATATCACTGTGTGTGTCTCCTATATGATACATTTAACTGACAATTTTTATCGTAACAACCAACGATTTATACAGGAAAATAATGACTATTAACAAGGTTGCCCAAACTTTTACATCCCACTGTATAATGCAGTGCCTTCTGTGCCTACCGGCATCTAAAGAAATCTCTGCTTTCAAGAATTCACCCTTAAATTTAAAAAAGCCTGTTGAGATTCGCGTTGTTTTCTCTTCTTATGCTGTGTTATATGGAGGCCCTGAAGTCTTTTCAGTTTTGTGCAAACAACATTTTATGGGCACTAGTAATATCTGGAGAGTACAAGTTGTATATTGTGCACATCATAATATCTGTATGTTGTACACACAAGGTATTGTGTCGGATTCTAACAAACTCAACTACTGAAAAGTTAGCGTGAACTCAGCCATAAAATCTGCTGGTTAGATGAAGAAGACAGACTCGGGTTCAAGTGAGATCTCGTGGTCACATGAGTTTCCATGAGAGTGGACTCCATGGTCCTGCTGTACCTTGTATGTGTGCCAATAAAAGAGGAGTCAGCTTTTCTACAAGCTGAGCTAAGTATTTGTGTTGCTAGAGGATCAATAAAATCTGATCGAGAGCCACAAAGACCAATGAAAGTACAGCTGACTTATGAAGTGAATATTCTAGCTTTGTGTACGAGAGTCAGTTCTGAGCAGTGATATATTTTAACGTTGTAAGTTGTTGGGAAATTACTGCACATTTGTTATTCTGTCTTAAACTGAACTGCAGTGTGTAACTTGTATCATCTCTGTTCTGTGCTAATTATTAGTTCTTTACGTGATTTAGAAGACAGAATTGAAATGTAACAGAATGTGCAGAGCATTCCTCAGTAGAACACGGACTCTCACATTTGTATTTGTCATTTTAGTGTGTGGTATGGAAGTTGAATTATTGGAGGGTAATATTAATGCAAATTGGTTAGAAGTGTGGGAAATTGCTATTCTGTAGACTTTAAATTGTCTATTGGAGGGCATTAATAATATAAATATGTATTGCTGCTTTTTTATTATTATTTATCTGATGGCTTTGTATTTTTTTAAGTATTACTTTATCAGTTAAGTTCACCAATTCATTATGATTCACAAACCAATTTCATGTACTCATCCTTGAGGGAACAAGAAACACGTTTTATATACTTAAGAGGGCACAACTCACTCGGGTCATGTCATGGCGGATACATAAGGACACTACTGTTCAAAATAATAGCAGTTAAAATGTCAGAGCAGCTGTGAGAAAGCCAGTGTTGGTGTTAATGCTTTGTGTAAATTAGCAGACATCCTCTCTGTGACACAACAACACTGAGGACTTTCAGCCGACGAATCATTGAGCAGAAGTGTGTGAAGAAACGAGATGAGGGTTCTTAATACCAACAGCAGCACATCTGTATAATGATAATATACAGTAATAATTTCTGTCCATTATTCAGGACTCGGGGTGAGGACACAACTGAAATGACTGACACAAGGCCATTTACAAATGTCAGCCTCTCCAGATGTGTGGTGACAGCAGCTGTAAATCAGTCAGCCTTTATTTTATAGAGCGCTAGTTACAAACTAACAACACAAACAAGAGGACAAATAAACACAATAAGGCAAAAATAAATAAGTGACAAAGGAAAGCTGACAGGAGAGGTGATGGGACATGGAAGGACATCACAGTCCAGTCCAGGAGGGACACACAGAGGGTCACCGGCTGCTCACAGTGACACTCCATTCTGTCCAGTCATCTTCTCTAAGGCCTTTCAGCAACCTGAGCTCAATGGACAAACTCCACTCAGCCGGGTGGTGACACGAGTTCAAGGTGATTGTTGTGTCATAGCGAGGGTCTCTCTCAGTGTCAGTGCACACACCAGCTGTCACAAACATGGTGGACCGAAGAGCTTTGGTGGTCAGTAGAGAGTTTTGACCCTGGACAGGCCTCCACTCTTCATGGACACTTAAGCACCAAATTTAAAAAACTGAATAATAAATAAGATAAAATAATAAGACAGAAAAATCAAAATCAAATAAAGAATACAAATGTGTTCGAGTGTCACTGTGACAAAGTGGACAAATGGACGCAGTTTACAAATTAGAATTTGTGTGCAAATATTGATGAAGATATTGCAGATAAAAAATATGAAGAGAGACAAAGCCATCCCCTTTATTTTATATAGCACCTTTCAATACAAATTCACCTCACATGTCCAGCTCTTTCCTTGTATTCTTAGTCTGAGCACAGACAGGTGACATTACTCACTCAGGGTGACACAACATGTGACAGGCAGGAACTGAACCCACGTCACTGGGATGTCAAGTGCGGCACCTCAGCCACTGGGCCACAGAACTGGGAATCAGGATTGGCCAAAATGACAGAGGAGGCGGGACATGAGCTGTCATTCAGCCTGAGAAGATGTGAAGAGAAGGCGGCCATCTCAGTGAATTTGATTTATCAGGCCTTTGATCAAATGGGACGCTTTAGTGTCTTTAGATGACCTAAAATGTGGATTGACTGAAGTGTTTGGTTATTGTGTTGTTAAACATTTGGTCAAAGTGTGAAGGCTAAGGGGGGGCTGAAGTGACACAAAGACACTCAAATGTGTGACATGAATAGGACAGTGGCACAGCGGTTAGACACACATCAGGGACCAGGGTGCAAATCTGAACACATGGCTGGATACTTTATAATATTCCCAGTAATGTGCAGTGAATACACTTGACTTGAACATTCCAAGTTTTCATCCTCTTTCTCTGTATGTTTAGCATTCGTTTGCTCAGAGGTTGATGCGCTTGATGCTTCTTGAGCAGTTCTTCTTTACTGCACCCTAGCGGCCCGCTGCTTCTCTTCTTTCGTCGGCATCTTTCACGTTAAAACTGATTAAGTCAGTGTTTGTGTTGTAATTACTTAGTACATTTTCCTTAATTTTTCACTTAAGCTGGCATTTCAGTCTGCCTCAAGAATGATTTAAGATATGAAGAGGGGAGGTGTGTGACCTGACATTTGCGTGATAGACATATGCGTGCCGACAAAATCGCGCAAGTTTCATTAAATATGAATTACTAGTTTAAAGCATAGATAATAATGTTTATTTTAGAAGTCAATATTATGAGATGCGGTATGCCATCAGCACGGCACGCAGATAGTCCTTAAGATCATGCCCTGCATATGTAGGAAGAATTGCAGCAAGGGTGTCCCACTCTCTTGGCCTCTCTCGCGATTTTGTCATGGCGATTTTGTCGGCGTGCATTTGTCGAAAACCAGTTAGTGGGTTTGTCGGTGCTCATTTGTCCGTCGCGGTTTTGTCGGGGCACATATGTCTATCGTGCTTTTGTCGGTGAACCGGGGAGGTGATGGCGAAGGTGGTAGGGAATGAGAATGGCGCCCGTACGCATGAGCCACACAGCTGCCCTGCTGGCTGCTGGAGAGAGTTGATTCTACAATAAAATAAAAATAAAAAGAGGAATAACCTTGGAGGTCAATCATCACCCGAAAGTAGATAGTGGGCGTCACGTAGTATATATGTACCAATTTTCAGGTGAATAAATCAAACGGTTTGTGAGCGACAGGTGATTTAAAATCCTGGACAGACAAATGAACAGTGACAGTAGCGTATTATATAGTTAAGCAAAATGACCCCTTTATTGGCTGACTAGAAAGATTACAATATGCAAGCTTACAAAGAGACTCAGGCCCCTTCTTCATGAAAGATGTTGATTACAAAGGTGTGGGAGTCACCATGTATATAAAACACAATTTAAATGGAAGGCTTCTTCAATTAGCTACAGCTACAGCTTAGTGAGGATGTTTGGTACGATGAGACAGCATTAGGGGTCAAGGCGTCATATTTGGAGTGTGTTACAGACCACCTAATGAAATCAATAGTTTCAATTTACATCCTTTTATAATATTAAAAACACCAGTTTAAAGGGGGATTTTACAGTCATGGGAGACATTAATTAGCTGAACATTTACTGGGCTAACCTTACAAATAACAAGAACAGGAGTTTATAGACGTAAGGAGTGACTGTTTATAACTCTGTATCTTAAATCATCTGAGCCACATGCGGTTTCTTCTTTTATCACATGACAAAGTCCTCCACAAGCCTCCTGTACTCCGACTCGTTTCTGTTAGTAATGTAGCCTATGATGGAGGGGTCATCTGAGAATTTCTGTACGTGGCAAAAGTAAACAGGAATGGAGAAACGACAGCTCCCTGAGTTTCTCCAGAATTTCACTCCACAATTTTTGACACACAGTCCCTCAGAGTCACAAACTGCTGTCTATTGGTCAGGTAGTCTGTGATCCAGGAGATTGTGGGGGCATCAAGTGCAAAGTCTTCAGCTTTTTCCCCAATCAATGAGGCAAAATGGTATTAAAGATACTGGATAAATCAAATAATATTATGCTAACTGTGATGCCAGCTTTGTTCAAGTGGGAGCAGACACTGTGGAGCATGGAGATCAGAACATCCTCAACAGCTACATGTGTCTGATACGCAAACTGCAGAAGACTGAGATGTTCTCAAACCAGAAGTTAGAACTGAAGTCCTCAGGATCACTGGATCACAGCAGCACATGTGAGGAACAGGAGTGCCAAGTGAAAAGTCAGCGTAAGTTTAGATGAGGAGATCATGTCTCACTGGTGAGGTGAAATTATAAGAGGAAGTAACAAAAACAGACTAGATACGTGTAAAAGAATAAAAAGCACAGTCTGTCTATGCGTACAGAATTGACTCAAACACAAGAAGCAAAGAGGTGTGAGGAGAGGAACCTTATCAAAACTTGATCACGTTAACAGTGGTGTCCCTCAAGGTTCAGTGTTGGGGTGATGCTCAGTTTAATATAAAAAAAAAATGGTAACAAACTGGGTGTATTGGTGGATAATGCAGAATCAGAAGGATTTGAAGAGCATAAAGGTTTGGGCATAAATATGCCTGATGGGATTTAATGTAAATTAATGTTTTATGTGTTACATGTAGGAAGTAAACATTTTAGATTAAAATACGCAATCAGAGGTCTGAAATTTGAAAGAAGAAAGGCCTGGGAATTGTAGTGAAATGCTCATCACTTACATCAAGACAGTGGGCAGGAGCCATGAATAAGGCTAGCAGGATGCCAGGTCATATAGCACCCCCATGTGGAGTACAAGTCACGTTAGGTTATACTAAAGCTTTATGACACACTGGTGAGGCCACATCTGGAGTGTTGTGTGCAGTTTTGATCTTCAGGCTACATAAAGTCTGTTTCAGCGGTAAAGAATGTCCAGGGAAGATCAACAAGGCTGATTCAGAACTGAGAGGTCTGCACTATGAGGAGAGACTGAGGAAGTTGAACCTTTTCAGCTTAAACAGAGGGAGATGAAGATGTCATTAATTAAGTTTTTAGCATTATGAATGTAATTTCTATGGTGGATGAATTTTATTATATTAGATGGACAACACAGATGTTAACATTTTTCTCCAGAAAGAGAACAACAGACACAAGTAAAAATTGTGGACTATTGGACCCTTCAACAGCTGACAGTTATTTTGAAAAATATTGAATAAGATTAGTGAGCTTTTTGAGATGAATGGCCTGATCCCATCACAATCGTTCTAACTGAGGTACAGAGTCCTAGAGGAGCTGATGATCGGAGACACAAGACCAGTGGCTTACCTTGAATATGAGTGTCAATGTGAGTGGGCTGGAGACTGGCCTGAATGTCCATCAAGTGGTCTGGTCCTAGTGAGATAACAACAAGAGTCAGTTACAGCAGTAAAGAGGAAGATTAACAAAAGTATACAGAAGTAAACAGTGAGGTATACAACCAGAAAGATATACAAAAATGAAGGAGCACTTTGTCTGGCAACAATGAAGACTTAACGTCTAAAAGTAAAAACAAACTAGCAAGTGTGTCCATATTGGGAGTCTGAAATTAACTGTCCAGGAAAGAAAACCAAGAAAATGACACACCAGACAGCATTAGGCACAGCAGACATATTGTGTGTTTATCATGCTGAGGAGAGCAGGAGGCAAAGTGGAGAGCAGGAACTCTTTACTGAGACCTCAGGGGAACAACAAGCTTCATGGGGATTTGAGGGGGAAACTTCTGAAAATACAAACATGGATGAGCATGAGTGTGGACATCTGGGGGCATCTAAAGCTAACATTTACACACATCGACATCAGTTGTGTCAGAAAACAACAGAATCTGTAACTTCCAGTTAAAGTAAAGAGAAAGAAAATATTACTGATCATCCAGGTGGGCTGTAGGTGTAGGCTTATAAAGTGTAGAAAGGGCGACATGCAAGTCAAATGTGCTGTCATGATAGGTGGCACACAGGTGACAGTAGCACACCAGTTACTAAATAATATGGTGGGACCACTGACCCCTTACCCCTTTAAAGACTTTAATAAAAACTTAAAAGAGAAAATGAGGGGAACTGGAGGAAGCATTGGCATTGATGGCCAACAATCAGGTGTCTCAGAGTAAGGAACAGACCTGACAGTTGTGTGTCCAGTGGCCTACAGACAGTAATGTTGTGTTTCTGTGTCTCTCACTTTGCCTCCTTTTGTGATTTGTACACATTTATTGTTTTGCTCTCTCTCAAGACCCCTTTAACTAGCCATGCTCTGTCACCTCCTTCAGTATTCTTGTCAGGTTTGGTGATGGAAATCTCGTAAATTCTTCAGCCAGTGCCTCCCACAGGCTCACCAGTACCACACTATCCATCTTCATTATGTCACTGATGAAGGACTCCACACCTGCTCGCCCCTCAGACTTTTCTTTGGCTTTGAATCTCTGAAAGACAAGTGGATAACCAGAGGGCTAATTTAAAAGAGACCACTGGTGGAGCAGAGCTAGTGGTCAGTAGGGTCTGATAAACTCACAATAACAGAAAGACCTGCTATGGAGGGTCAGGCAGTCTCAGATGATTCTCCTGAGCTCACCATCTCTGTGCCTTATACTGACAGGGAGACCTGCCTACCTTGGCCTCATCGTTAGTGAGGATGTTCTTGGTGACCAAGTTCTGTAGGATACTCGTGATGTTGTAGTCAATACCATAAGCCAGGTAGGGCTTGTAATACTCAGTGATCTTGAGGAGATCCTCATGAGAGAATGTTTGTATTACTTTAGGAAACTTGTGTGTTAAACCTGCAGTGTAATGAGAAAAGATGAAAATACACAAATACAAATGTGTTGGAGGCCTAGGGATGAGAATTTAGCCTGATATGACCAGCTATATTACTCCTAACTAGTAGCCTCATCTATTCACACAGTAAATATGAGAGACAGGCAGAACTGGTTGCATAAGACAGTGGAGCTGCTGTATATAAAAAAGGGCAGAGCAGACCCCTTTTTCAGAGAAAAGACAGTGCTCCTTTAATATGAGTTATGACATTCCTTACATGTTCTACAACTCTATGATGGCCTGTGTGGTTTGCTTGGTCAGTAATATCACTTCCACGAGAGGACCACCTAATCAACAAGATGATTGAGAAGGCACTCAATCACTGACCACAAAGATCAGGTTTGGTGGATTGGATCTTTGACACACTGAGTGAGTTCTGATCTCCAGGGTTCAATGAGAACAGCTGTCTCAGTCGCTATATTGTGTTCAGCTTCTAGCTCCAAAAGAAATGCTCAAACCTGATTTTAAGGGAAAAAGCAGCCTTATGGTGATCAAACTGAATCAAAGGTCCTTTCCAGTTACAGATCAAGTGTCTTTTTTAAGTCATCCAATTTAACCAGAGTTCAATTTGGAGTTTTAAGCCTAAAACACAAATGTCATTTTGAGTGCCTTGTTGTTTGACAGCATCTCAACAGACATGTCAGCTCATCCTTGAATTATGTCTTCATTCTCAGATGATTCAGATGACCACAATGTTTGTAGAGCTGCAGTTTTGCCCTTCATTTTACTGTTCAGGTGGTGGTAGTGCAGTCGGCTTTTTGCTCCTCTTCTTATTCTGACTAATTATCAGGCCTTGTGTGCCACAGAATGCCAAGACAAATGGGACACATACTGGCGCACATCACACAACTTCTGCCCCAGTAAATGTTTTTTTTTCCAACTTTAACACCCCAACTCTTTCATCAGTGTATGTGTGTGCATTATGATTTTGTGACGTCTATAATTGTGTTTAACTTGTGAACTCGTTAGGACTCTGAGCCTGCACTTGGTGAAGAGCGCATCACAAAATAAACTGAACGAAACTGAAATAGTGATGTCACAGGACCTGCTTGTCAGTTTATATCTGATTAGTGAGGTGCTGCTGGTCAGCTGTTCCCATGTTTGAAAAGTGTGGTGAGTGCAAATTCAATGTCATGTGATGTTGATGAAACCAATCAGCTTGGCCCCATATTTTTCACGTCAACCCTCAGCCAATCAAAATGCTCACACATCAGTGGTGAAGATGAGGCACAATTGGCAGAGTTGGCTTTTGTGAATCATTTTCATAATAAGTTTGAACTTCTTGAAGAACAAGCCCCCCGTTCTTTAGACAACTGGCCGCAGTGCCTCTTTTGTACGTTAGGTGATTTTTAAAGTTGTCAAATTGGGTCTCTGTCTCTCTCTCTCATGGTTTTGGATTCATTGTGACTCCTAGAAGGAAAACCAACAAACTGCTGGGCCTGGAAACGTGCGTAAGCCATTTCTTAATCAGAATTTGGAATATATAAAACACAAACTTGATGTGGAAGTTTCTTTAAAGTTAGAGAAGCATTTGACCATCAGTAAATCACGCACAAACTATTTTGGTGTTGGCATTTTAGGTATTCTAACCACCCGGATAATGAAGTGAACAGAAAATCATTTTTCATTGCACTTTTGAAGGTTAAGTCAGTCACACTGTGATGTTAGTATATTCATCCATCCATCCATCCGTTTTCTGTACCCAACTCTTCTAAACCCATAACTGAACTGGGATCGAGCTATTCATCTTTGATGGTCTCTGGAATGTCAG
Organism: Polypterus senegalus; assembly: GCF_016835505.1. Lineage (NCBI taxonomy): Eukaryota > Metazoa > Chordata > Cladistia > Polypteriformes > Polypteridae > Polypterus > Polypterus senegalus. The sequence continues at coordinate 180,251,390 of NC_053161.1, forward strand.
ATCCAGGATGTATAAATCAGCTAGTAAGTCAATCATCATCATACAAAAATGATACATCTACCATTACAAAAATCTAAATGGCAGAAAATGTTGTGTTTTTAAGTCTGTTTCTCTGTGTGTTTTAATTGTGGTAAAATGAACACTTTCTTCTTTTAAGAAATTAGAAGACTAAGATCTGTTGTAAAATAAACATTATTGAGCTTAACTCCTGTTCTGTGTTTGTCTTCAGGTGTGACTTAGCTAACTGATTTAATAGGGTGTTGTACCGTGTCAGCCATTATGAATGGAAAGAAAACTGAAACAAAATGACACCTTTAATTGGCTAATTGAACAGATTACAATATGCAAACGTTCAAGGCAACTCTGGCCCCTTCAGGCAGTTTGTAATCAACTGATTTGATTTGACTGATAATTAATTGTAATTAACTGATTTGAAAGTTGGAGTGCTTTCTGTTATTGCTTCATGAAAGAGAAAGATACCACATTTTTATTTTTTTAACAAGTTACAGTGCATCCGGAAAGTATTTACAGCGCATCACTTTTTCCACATTTTATGTTACAGCCTTATTCCAAAATGGATTAAATTCATTTTTTTCCTCAGAATTCTACACACAACACCCCATAATGACGTGAAAAAAGTTTACTTGAGGTTTTTGCAAATTTACTAAAAATAAAAAAAAGCCCAGAAATCCCATGTCCATAAGTATTCACAGCCTTTGCTCAATACTTTGTCGATGCACCTTTGGCAGCAATTGCAGCCTCAAGTGTTTTTGAATATGATGCCACAACCCTGGCACACCTATCCCTGGCCAGTTTCGCCCATTCCTCTTTGCAGCACCTCTCAAGCTCCATCAGGTTGGATGGGAAGCGTCGGTGCACAGCCATTTTAAGATCTCTCCAGAGATGTTCAATCGGATTCAAGTCTGGGCTCTGGCTGGGCCACTCAAGGACATTAACAGAGTTGTCCTGAAGCCACTCCTTTGATATCTTGGCTGTGTGCTTAGGGTCGTTGTCCTGCTGAAAGATGAACCGTCGTCCCAGTCTGAGGTCAAGAGCACTCTGGAGCAGGTTTTCACCCAGGATGTCTCTGTACATTGCTGCAGTCATCTTTCCCTTTATCCTGACTAGTCTCCCAGTTCCTGCCGCTGAAAAACATCCCCACAGCATGATGCTGCCACCACCATGCTTCATTGTAGGGATGGTATTGGCCTGGTAATGAGCGGTGCCTGGTTTCCTCCAAACGTGACGCCTGGCATTCACACCAAAGAGTTCAATCTTTGTCTCATCAGACCAGAGAATTTTGTTTCTCATGGTCTGCGAGTCCTTCAGATGCCTTTTGGCAAACTCCAGGTGGGCTGCCATGTGCCTTTTACTAAGGAGTGGCTTCCTTCTGGCCACTCTACCATACAGGCCTGATTGGTGGATTGCTGCAGAGATGGTTCTCCTTCTGGAAGGTTCTCCTCTCTCCACAGAGGATCTCTGGAGCTGTGACAGAGTGACCATTGGGTTCTTCGTCACCTCCCTGACAAAGGCCCTTCTCCCCTGATCACTCAGTTTAGATGGCCGGCCAGTTCTAGGAAGAGTCCTGGTGGTTTCGAACTTCTTCCACTTATGAATGATGGAGGCCACTGTGCTCATTGGGACCTTCAAAGCAGCAGAAATTTTTCTGTAACCGTCCCCAGATTTGTGCCTCGAGACAATCCTGTCTCGATGGTCTACAGATAATTCCTTTGACTTCATGCTTGGTTTGTGTTCTGACATGAACTGTCAACTGTGGGACCTTCTATAGACAGGTGTGTGCCTTTCCAAATCATGTCCAATCAACTGAATTTACCACAGGTGGACTCCAATTAAGCTGCAGAAACATCTCAAGGATGATCAGGGGAAACAGGATGGACTTGAGCTCAATTTTGAGCTTCATGGCAAAGGCTGTGAATAATTATGTACTTGTGCTTTCTCAATTTTTTTATTTTTAATAAATTTGCAAAAATCTCAAGTAAACTTTTTTCACGTTGTCATTATGGGGTGTTGTGTGTAGAATTCTGAGGTAAAAATTTAATTTAATCCATACATAACAAAATGTGGAAAAAGTGATGCACTGTGAATACTTTCCGGATGCACTGTATATCTGTGATGTGTGACAAAGATTTGCTCAGAGCACCATGCCGCTCTTTGTACAGGCAGGCATAAGCGTCAGGCACATGTGCGTGCACCGCCATTTCAATGATTTTACAAACAACAAGGTGAGACCAATAAGGTTGCTGGGTGCTTTGTTTAGATTGTTTAGATATATATAGCGCAATAGAAAAGCACAGACACACATAAAGGTTTGGGGTTTTTAGCACCATATACTGTAACTTAAAGATGTCAGCAATTTTAAATCAAATCAACAGACAGAGAAGGTTTGGGAAAATGGACAATATATATGGGCGGACCGGAAATTAAACTGTGGAATGCGGGGAAAGGCGTGGAGATGGATGGGTGGTTAACGTCATCAGATGGGGACCAGAGGGAAGAAAGGGACCCGGAAGCACTGCCGCTCTTTAATGTTGTCTGGGTGTTAATATAGCAGCAGTGGTGCTTCGTTCTTTCTAAGGAAGTAAGAAAAGAGAGGTTATTATGCTGCCATTGTCCCCTGGCACGACTTGTCGCGGTGCGCGTCGGGGCCTCATGCTGCTCCCCATGCACTTGTGCGTGACAATATATATATCTCTTATACATAAACATCTAAGCATGGAAGTGTGGGTGTTTGTCCAGCCTGGAAGTGAGCGGTGGAGTCGGGTTAAGGTCTCCAGCTCCGAGGATACACAAGCAAAGAGAAACTTCCGAAGAAAGAGTCACTTGCTTAGCGGCTAATAGAGCACATCGGCAAACCCTTTTACTTTTCCTCCTGCCGCTAATACACAAGCGAGGAGAGTACGCTGGCAAAAGGAAACCTCTGAAGAAACTTTCAATTACCTGACATCTCAACATTTACATTTTTTTATTATGATTTTAATAATTTCTAGGACCACATGCTATTTACACAGCCAATATATATAAAATACCAAAAATAAGCAGAGGCAAAAAGAAAACACATCTTAACAGATCGGTGTCCACAACTGAACTAACATTGGGAAGGCTGTTCTATTTATATGAAGCAGACAGGAAGAACTGGGAATTCGTGGACTGGAAATGAGATCATGAGGAGGAGGGTTCTGGGAGGCGGAAGTGATGTCATCTGTAGGCAGGACTTGCATCCCTGAAATGACCGTACTAGGAGGGTTCTTGAGTTGGTCTGCAGAGGGACAAAGGAAGAAAGCATTAAATGGCAGTGCCAACCCCTGGTTTGAATAAGAAACAACATTATTTGAGAGTGAAACCGTTTCCCATGTGCACATGTGTGACTACAAAGTGTTGTTCGCTTTTCTATGATTATATCTACCTCAAGCGCAACTCATCACGTTTTTTGATAATTTCTTCATCATGGCTGGGCTCTATCACACACTCTTATCTTATCTTATCTTTTATTATTTGGTGACAAATGGCAGCCCTGAGGTTGTCACACAAACCAGAATTGAATCGGATTTACTGCCAGCAGTGCAGACTGAGGTTTCACTTCAATTCCACAAGGACAGAATAGCCCACAACAGTGGGTCTGGTACTCCATACTGTCAAGGCATCCCCAAAGGGCTATAGTGGGGGGTTGTGATGATCATTCTTCAGAAATGGAAAAGGCACGTTTGTTTAAACTGAAGCCTTTGCCACTTCAAAGTGGACATATTCAGTAAGTTTTAGGGCTTTTTTTCACATTAGGACACCAGTACTCTTCACCTCCATTATAAAAGGCAAGAACAGGCTACATATTTATTAAGGTTTATTAAATATGCTTTAGTTTAGAGTGCAATTTCATGCAGCAAACTAAGATATACAATGACTGTGAAGAAATAACATTGACTTGAAAAATATTGAAATTATCCTTTAAAAGTGAATAACATCCTAGTTTGTCCTACAGTCATCCTCACCATGACCATCAATGACTTTGTTAACCCAACCCCCTTGGACCTTTGGCAACTGCCTTCTGTAGTGTATGGGGTGAACCGGTGGGTCTTTTCAACTATTCCTACTCTGAACATTTCCTCCAAACCAAACAGTTCACCTTCTGTTAACCTTTTATTACTTATTTTGAAGTACACACAAGACCCACTGAACATTTTTGTGACAATGACAATTGGATTCACTCCTAGTTTGGCCAGGAGCTTACCCATCTGCTCAGGGTGGTCTCCTGCTTCAGTGTTGGGATGGTGACAGAGCTGAACAGGTTGCTACTTGTCTGTCAGTTATTAGTCTTCTCTTCTCTCTGGTAGTTCAGTTAGAGGACACCCACTGGGTCTTCAGTCCTGCTGAGGGTGTCCGGTATCAGAGATGACATCTTACTCTACAATGTTCTCTGAACTACCAGACATTGATAATTCTGTTGACAATGGTAGACAGTTTTGAGCACTCGCCTTGTGCTTATATCGGACCATAACCCACTAGCTGTCTGGACTGGAGTATCCTCCATCACCACTCTAGCTGTGCACAGTGTCTTTCTGAAGGTTCATCCACATAAGTCCCTCCAGTTCTCTGCTTCAACACTGGTATGCAGCATCTATAACTGATTTCCATACTATACATGTAGCTTTCTGACAACTGTTTCAAGTATACAGGATTACCTCGGTGGTCCACAAACCTTTTTCACACATGCACACAGATATTTTGGACTAATATATATATACTAACCGACGCCCGCCGTAGCATACGACGGTTTAAGAATAGGAACGGAAAAATGTGAGAAAGGAATTCAGAAATGAAGAAGTACTCTGGTCTTTGGGTATCCGACAGTGCATGTAGAATTTCCAGCCAAGTACATGTGATTACACGTGAAAGTGACAAATAAATCAGGCTTTCTGAATTTACGTACTATGGCCATGGCATGCCGATAGTTTTGTTGCATGTATCTTGGACTTCCTGGAAACGTAGATGGTAATATGATTATTTTGACTACACGTACGTTATTTTCAGCATGTTTGAAAGTCCTTTGTATTGTTCCATGTGCAGATCTTGTTGATGTAATCTGAGATAGTTGAGATGCGTGCCCTGTGTTTTAACATATGCATCTACGACGTGCTGTTGAAATAGTACTAGTCAGCCCACCACACTCATAGCAGGTGTGTTTTTTTTCCCATCTAACTATGGCTGTAACTATAGCCTACTCTTAGCAGTTTTATGATAAACACTTCAATTCAATTTACATATTTTTTGCACAATGTTCTGCACAAACATCTTCAAAATGAATGGTAATAACCTAAAGATCATTACAGTGCAGCATTTCTTGTAGTGAGTTCAGTTGCTTCATTTGTAAACTAAGTAAAGTCGCCCCTTATTTTATAGAAAAGAGAGATGCACAGGTAGCACAAAACAAAACAGAACAGTTGAAAAGAAAACTGAATGAGAGTGCTTTAAAATGTCTGAGGAATCCAGCTTGATATGCCGTGCTCTTCTTATGTGGATTAGCTGTAGAAAGAGGCAGCACAAAGCCCCCAAGACCCACCCCCCTCCCCCGGACCCTCTCTGATGGTGTCACACTGCACTCGCACTGAGGCCTGCTTTGTGAATGGCTGTGTTTTTAAGGGTCACTCTCATCTGAAAGCTGTGTGGCTTCATGTGTGTCTTTTAAAGAGCTATGCAGAAGCACCAAAAGCAGAAAAGTAAAAGAGTGATGATAAAGAGCACAATAATATGACATGAACTTACTTTTAAGAACGCATATGGAACATTTAAACAACATTCAACTATGGAGTTGTAAAAGCATTGCTCAGTGGCAATCAGATGTGAAGTCACAAAGATTAAAGCACAAACAGCAACATTCCCACACACAGTGATATAAGTCAGCAGTCCACCCACTGAACCTTCACAAAGTAAATAATATGTTAAAAAAAATAATAACACACACAAGGAATATGGTTTTGTGCATAAATTGTGTGGCTTTAAAATTGTTCTGGATGAAGATTTTGAAATTCAAGGAGAAAGTCTCCAAGTTTTTCTCACCAGACAGAGCAGCAATGTCTTTCTCAAATCTTCCTTTCCTGGAGCTCCTTGACACAAACTTCTCACACAAGCCGTCTTCACTAATCTTTAGGTTTTGTGGTTTAAATGACCATTTGTGTCTTCTAAAGGCTCCTTTCACCAAAGTTCAGGTGAGCTCTCAGCAGGCTAGGACTGTGGAAATAAAACAGAGAGGACGTTACAATTAAAATAATGACAAGAGCTGAGTAGTTAGATGGCAGATTTAGGTGTGTCACTCATTTGAACACTTAAAGGACATGATCTCCATGTGAAGGTCCACAAACATCTGAGCTTTCAGAAACTTAACAAGGGACTCAGGAGCTGAACTCCAGTTGTGAACCTCGAGTAAGAAAACAAGAAAACATTTTTGGGACATGTCAACTCAATGACCACTCCTGATCAGTCTGGAGCCCCTTATGGTTCTCCAGTGGATGTGGGAGCCTGTAGAGGTGAAATCACAGGAGGTTGTCCTCACATTGTATGACAGTCTTAACACCTTTGGTGGAAACAGAGCTGCTGCATCTACACAGAGATGCTTCACTTTCAGTGTCAATCACAATAAATGGTGAAGTAACAACCTCTGTTAGAATCTGCATTATAAAATCAGATTAACTTTTCATTAATTGATATTTATCTTATTAATAACTTCACTTTATAAGCAGAACTATGGTTTCATTTTCTGAGACATTCATAGAGATTCAATACAATGTGCTGTGAAGACCCAGCTGTTGTTCATCTTTTGGCAATAATTAACCGGAATATTTTCCGTTTAACATCTAGCACTAAGATTTCTTGGAAGTGGTCAATGCGTGGTTTAAAATTGGTAATCAAAGTGGGCATTCCCTGCTAGGTTCCCCATGCTACCTTCCCTTCAACTTCTTCCTTACAGCTCACCAGTTTCCCACTTGTTAGCTTTTCCAGGAGTTTGTCTATGAACTGAAAGGGGTTCTTGTAAAAGGCTTTCCTCTGTCGCTACTCCTCTCTCTGCTTTTTCCAGATCATTTCTGTATTATTGAATGTTCCAAACGTCCTCCTCCCCTTCCTTAGAGCTTAGCTAGCTCAGGGCTTCCTTTTCTGCATCATCTGCTTTTTGACACTTTTTCTTGAGTGTCCTTAGCTTATGCAGCCTTTCACTGTCTTCATGCCTTCCTACATGATTGTACCATGGCATTCATTTTCTTGGTAGCATCTCCTTTCTGGGTGCTATCCAGTATGATATGTACGTTTTCATCCAATTGTGTCCATTTATGATCTGCTGCTGGTGGTAATTTCAGCCACGGCCTCTATGACTTCAGATTCAGTTTATCTTCTTGTGCTCTGAGCAGATTCAGCAAAGAGGCCAGGGGCTCTGTGGTTTGCCTCCTGGCCCTGATCCTCCATTGACTTACAAGCCATACTAAGAGCTGGCTTTGATAGTAAGTGCTTTGCATGGTTGAATTTGATCATTGCACTTGGACTTAGTGTACCTTAGTGAATCTTTTCACCTTGTTTATTCTTGAAGACTCTTGCCACATCCAAAATTGTACTCTTGTATCTTGGAAGGAACCTCAGGTGTAGGTGGCAATGAAGGTTTGAGTGGTAAGTCAATTTTATCATTCTTTGCCACAGGTGCATTTGACTTGGATAAGTAGGAAAATGAAGTTACATCTCATCTGTTGGCAGATAATTACAAGAACCAATATGTTTTTGAACTCCAGGCTGTGATGCACCTTGTTCCCTTTTTGGAAACATCAGTGTTAAGATTTTTTTTTCCCTTGAAGGAAGATCAGAGGCCTTGCAGTGAAGAGGAGGAGGAAAGACATTGAGATGTATTTATAATTGTCTATGATGAAGGTGAAAACATGTGGTGTAATAGCATGTGGTGTTGAATGGTTAATTGGAAGACATTCTGTGAGAGTGCAGGTCTCCAGGGATTTGTATGTAAGATAACAGATTGAACGAAGCCTTTGAGATTACATTACAAACTTTCAATGCCCTGTTTGAAGTCAGATGGTATACAGAGATGTGTATGTGATGAATATTATATCACTTGCTTTCAGAAATGCTGCAGAGTCTGCAGATGTGAATTGCCAGGTGTTGTCTGCCACAAGAGAGTGTGCATGTTTCTGAATCTAGTAAGACTGAGATAAGGAAATGTATGACATTTTGAGTGGAGATAGAAACAGTGAAGGTAACTTCTGGCCACCTGCAATGATAATCAGTCAGGGCTAGTGTATAACTATAATTCCAGGCAGCCGTTTCCAATGGACCCCCAACATCTATTACCAGTGTTCCTCAGGATTCAGATGGAAATGGCACAGGTGCAGAAAAGGGAATTGGCTGTCTTATGAGAAGATGGGCACAGTTGAGAGTTTTTAACATGAACTTCAACCAAGTTGTCTATACCTGGCCACCAGTAGAGATGATACACACGCACTGTCTACTTTACACATATCTTTGGTGACATAGACAAGTGAATGCAACCAACATGTGACTCTGAGAGAAAGGAGCAATGAGGCAAGCACCACAGAACACATAACCATCTTGTACACTGAATTCATCTCGTAATTAGAAATATAGACATGTAACTGTGTCAATAGCATTAAGAGAAGATGGCTACCATTGGTGACCTGAGCTTGCAAGGCAGATAATTCACTGTAAAATGGAGTGGCAGAAGCAAACTCACTCAGTGACAGGGCAGTTAGAGCAAGATACTAAATCACCACAAAGTCAAGTTTTTTTTTCTTTATTTTGAATTTTATTGATTTTAATAACAAATAACATTCCATACAAATAAGTAAAGTTTTAAAAGACTCAAAACAAATCGAACACCACCTATGAGAAAGAGAGCTAGGCCAGCAGAGTTAAACTTTAAGCTAGTAAAAATAACTAAATAGATAAATTAATAAATGAGTAAAAATAGAGAATTCTAGAACTATAGAATATTCTAGAATGCTACTGATCAGATCCTGCAAGGTTTTAAAAGAGTTCTACACAGATCCTCTAAGCGAGAATTTAATTTTTTCCAGCTTTAAATCGTATATAACATCAGCTACCCACGGACTTAACAGAGGTGAGTTAGGATTCTACCAGTTGAGCAAAATAAGTCTACGTGCCAATAGAGTAGTAAAGGCAATTACAGTTTGTTTGTCCTTCTCCACTTTAAGCCCCTCTGTGAGCCCACCAAACACAGCTGTCAGTGGGTTAGGATGGATTGTGACACCAAGGATGTCTGAGAGGCACTTAAAAATTTTGGTACAAAATGAAGTTAATTTGGCACAGATCCAGAACATGTGGCCCAATGATGTTGGAATTTGATTGCAACGTTCACAGGTTGGATCTTGCACTGAAAACATTTTGGACAATTTTAAACAAGAAAGATGTGCTCAATATATAATTTTAAGTTGAATAATTGTATCCCTTGCACTTATGGAGCCCGAGTGAATTCTCCGCATTGCTCTCTTCCATTCCTTTTCTGAGATGTTGAGTGAGAGATCCTTTTCCCCACTGTCCTATTTGATCTTTGAAAGGGAGGGACTGTAAAATGCTGCTGGCTGCTTGTGCTGATCGACACATTTACATAACAAAAGATGCTGATGGAGAGATGCAAAGTGATTTAAGGTGGCCCGGGATTATGTGTTTTTTTAATGGGCTTCAGGAATTCTAGTGTTAAACAATTGTAGATCTCAGAAAGCAGAAACATTAGATATGCTAAATTGACAAAAGAAGAAGAAGAAGCTGAGTCACAAGGCAAAGCTCTCGATTTACCAGTCAATCTATGTCCCTACTCTCACCTATGGTCATGAGCTTTGGATAATAACTGAAAGAATGAGATTAGAAGCAGCTGAAATGAACCTTTTCCACAGGGTAGCTGGGCTCTCCCTTCAGGATAGAGTGAGAAGTGCAGACATCTGGGAGAGGTTCGGAGTACAGCCTCTGACCCTCCGCATTGAGGGGATCCAATTAATATGGTTTGGGCATCTGATATGGATACCTCCTGGATGCCTCCCTGTTGAGGTTTAACAGGAATGACCATCTGGGAGAAGATCCTGGGATTACCCAGGGCTCACTTGAAATTATTATATCTCCCAGATGGTCTAAGAAAGCCTTGAGGTAGCACAGTATGAGTTCTCATGTGTGACTGAGGAAAGGGACTTATGGGCATAACTGCTAAGACTGTTACTCCAGCATCCCGACTTTGGATAAGCAGTGGAAAATGAAATGAAATGTGAGGAACAATACAGCAACATTAGATAACATCTTATGAGAGGACACTTTGTAGCCTCGATTACCAAGCACAACTTGCCCCAAAACTCTTTGGTAGAACCGAAACTGACTGAAATAAACCTGGCATGTCAATTTGGGCCAGGCTGACCCACTGAGTGAACTTTGTGGCATATCACCTCATGTTCACAGTAACAGAGTGCAGACTGGAGGACTTAAGTAAATATGAACTGAATATTTCAAAGTATTTAAAATTTAAACATGAAAACAACAACCCTACACACCATTACAGCCCATAGAATGCTGACAGAGGAGCACAATGGAGCAGAGGTTGAAGAGTGGAGAAAACCTATAATGTGGAGTTTAGAAGCAGCTAGAGAGAGCTTAAGGCAAGAGGTAAACTGTGGAAATGACCTCAACCACTCCAGAAAAATGGGGGATGTCACTGGTGATGTCATTTTCTGGCATATCTGGAACACCGATTATATGTGCTGTTTGAGGATGTCCTATTGTGCTCATCTGTCAGTGTTCTACTGGCAGTAATGGAGTAACATTGAGAGATTTTACAGAATGAAAGGGTGTTTCCACACACATTTTAAGAACTGCCAAATTATTACAACTATTTGTTGTTGACATCATGGATGCTGCAATTCTTTAGGAAATTATTTTACCTTTGACCAAGCTATCCTCTTTGATTTCAAGTCTGTTATGATAAGAGCTTCTTTTGTAATTCTTTTTTCTTTTGTAATATATTTTCTTTTTTGTACTTGGGGAGGAAATGGTTGGGTGTAGCACACTATGAATAACTGCAGTATTTGACTAATATGTTTATGTAAATCTCCTCCACAATCAGCCTTTTGTAATTTTTAATGGTTAGCTTGTTATCCCAATTAGTAAAACTTTCAGCTGCTCTCCTTCACATCGTACTTTGGGACAGTTTTTCTGTTATGTGCAGTGGATGTCAAACATTTGCTTGCTATGTTATGGGATACTGCTGCAGTAATAACACTAAAGAGTCACTTCTTCTGCTTGTTTTTCTGTTATTTGCCTTAAAGCTCAGACAAGATGCATCTGCAGCTCCACACCTTCAAATATGGAAGTGTCCATAACATCAATGCCAGGACTACAGGAAAGCTTTGCCAGTTCAACAGCTTATTTATCTAATTATATATTTATTTATTTTGATATTTACATTGACATTAACATTTATTGGCTTGGCAAATACTTTTATCCAAAACGATTTACAACAGAGGTAAACATAATCGAGTAACATTAGCCTCGAGTCTGCTTGAACAGCAAGTGCAGTAGGACAGGGAACAAAAGATGATTGCCACACTGCTGACTAGAACATCGCATAAAGGGATCATTTTCCTGCAGATCACCTAATGTGGTCCACCTAATTCTCCGTATGAAATTTCCTGACACTGCACTCTATGTGGGAGAAACTTGACAGACACTCCGCCAGAGAATGAATTTACACATGTGACACATCAAGCATGGCAATAGTGAGGGTCCTGTAGCAGCCCACTTCAACAGCCATGGACACTGTGACAGGGACTTTAAATTCACAGCTTATGGGCAAATTCAGAACATAGCAAGAAAGAAAAGAATGGGACGTTAAACCCATGCTAAAATGTAACACATCACAACATGGTTTAAACAGAGACAAGAGTTTTATAACCAGATATGAGGATTGTTTGCATCTCTCTGACTGACAGACAACCTGACTACAGATCTACACTGTATTAAAAAACTCATCAGAAACTTCAAAAGACTTTGCTGGACAGTTATCTTATCCCAAGATCTTGACCATACATTGTCTTGCTTAATGAATCTTAGCCTGAAGAGGTCTATTCATTTTTTACATTTAAAATTTCTCACTTAAGGTTTTCCAATGTTGTTTCTTGTCCTACTGTGTATATAAACACAAGGAACTCCAGTCTCTCTATTACATCTCACCTGAAAAAGGGGCCGAGTTGCCTCAAAAGCCTGCATACTGTAATCTTTTTAGTTAGCCTATAAAAGGTGACATTTTTCTTGATTTCTCATTGCCACAAGTGAAAAGATGTAATAACTCATACATTTACAATCATCGATTATAATCAATAAAGTTAAACTTAAACTACAAGTTAATCATCAAATAAAAAAAAGATGACAGAGCATAGTTGGGTTTTTTACCCAATCCATTAAACAGATATTCGCAGCACAGGTAGGACTTCAATTGCTTCTTAAATACATTGAGGGATTCAGCAGGACCGATGAAGATTTGCACCTCGTTCTACCAACTAGGAACTACATACAGTAGAAAGTAGGAAAGTGCAGCAAGAGTCTGGATTGAGACTTGATGCCATAAAGAGGTGGCATCACCAGACGCTGTTCACTGGCAGACCTGAGTGGGCGAGAAAGAGCAGAGCACCTCACCAGAATCTCCATCTACACAGGTGCTGACCCATTTGGTACCTTGTATTAATCCCCCAGGGGAAATTGTCTTTTCATATGACCTTTTGAGGTCATAGTGCAGGGTCAGCCAATGCACAGCACCCCTGTATTGATGTTCAGGTTAAGGGTCTTGCTCAAGGGTCCAACAGAGTAGGATTCCTTCTGGCAATATTGAGATTTGAACCAGCAACCTTCCAGATGCCAGTGCAGACCCTTAGCCTCTGAGCCACCAAGATTTTCATTACCAACCTCTTGTTTTATTATTTAAATGATTTTTTTATTTTAAGAACAATTACTTGTCCTATATAAGTTATTTTTAACTAAAACTGCTTCAGGTTTCATGTTAGTACAAAAGAACGGTCAGAGAGTTTGTCTGGTCCTGAGTCAGGCACAGTTTGTGGCCTTTACATCAATGCCATCTTATTTAATGCCTGCTAATGAAATCTGTCTGTGTCCCTCTCAGAATGGGGGCTCCCTACACATCACTTGCAAAGAACTAGAACTCGTTTTGAAACTAATGAACTGGTGCGATTTCTTAAAACTAAAATGGTAAGCTAACAAATGACTTGAAGTAAAAAAGAAACAAGACCGATATTGACTTTAGACCATAGAGCATGTTGGATGGAAGTCTACGGGTATTTGTGAAAAGACAAAACAAGACCAATAACGACTAGAAACTGCCTGACTTGAAGTACAATGAGCGATGAATTGGTGCAGGGCCTGTAACAGCCGTGATCTGTGATAACTGCACTCAAATAAGACCAGAAAAACAGGATTTACAGGAAACACACGGCTGGATCTCAAGTTACAAGCAGGGACTTCTTAGGTACTGTAATAATTATGGGACACTTCAGGAATTTGTGACAATGCTATCCATTTGTCACACAGAAAACACAATGAAGATGTGTTAAGGAAGGGCTTCATTGTCACATATATTGTCACTTATCAGCGGCATGGTGGCGAAGTGGTATTGCTGCTGCCTCACAGTTAGAAGACCCAGGTTCGCTTCCCGCGTCCTCCATGCATGGAGAATGCTTTGAGTAGTAAGAAAAGCACTATATAAATGTAAAGAATTATCACATATCAAAGACACATGGGGTCTGACTTATCAGAATTCTGAAATGAACAAAATGGACTATCAGGCCCTTCAGTGAGTGAGCACAATGAACACCAGATTGACTAAATAGTGAGGTGGGCTACAACCACATGGTGCTCACTTTGGACTCAGAACAGAACTTCAAAACACGGCATCTTGTCTATCTGTGCCACACTTATGGGGGACTTCAGAATTCCTCAGTCATCAGTGCTTTAGTAGAAACAGTTACATGGATGGAGCCTCAGATTCACAGCAAGCATTTACTTCTTGCACTGTTTGTGAGCATGTGATAAAAACACACCTATAAAAGATGACCAATTCATGAAACTTCATCCTACTTTGCAGTCCCCGACTTCAATGATTTATTTTCAGGTAAAATTGCCCAGCATCTCCACTCAGGTCGTCTTTCTAACTGTATTGTCCTCATTTTAATCACAGCTACATAATGGAAGTACGCGCTACTGTTTTCTTGTTTTATTTGAAACCATTGCTCAGGTGTTAACAGTCAGTCATGTAGTTCCTGCTCCCCACTGAATCCTGACCAACATCCTCTGCCTTCAGACCAACACTTTCAAATCTCTTGTTACAAAATCTCTCGACCTAAGCATCCTTCACATGTCTTTTCATCCACTAACATGCATTTATAATTGGGGTGTCCACACCATGCCACCCTACTTCCCATTCCTATACCCTTGACATTTTGATGACATCCTTATTTATTTTTCTTTCTCTTTTCTTTTTGGCCTGATGAAAAGCTCCTACTTCTTCTTGATGGCCCAGATTGCATCCTCATACATCAGCACTGTTTGGACTCCTGTCTTATAAAACTTACAGTTACATTTTCTTGACAGTCTTTGAGCATTTGTACCTCCTCCTACTTTCTTCCATTTCTCAATCCTGCATCAGTTCCATGATGGCTGTTTGACAACCACCTCTTGTGTTAAACACCAAGGCCAGATATGTGACTTAGTTTATTTGTTTGAGCTCAAAATTTCATCTGTCTGCGGCTCAGATTCTCTTATCCCCTCCTTTATGGCAATTAATAACATCTGCCTTCCCAGCATTTACTTTTAATTTTTTTTTGTGTTTTATTGAAAAATATTTCTTCACAAACACCTGAGCAAGTTCAACTGAAGTAAAGCCGGCAGCAGACCAGGAGAAAAAAACAGCAGTGAGAAATTAAATTTGATCACTCAGCGGGTGGTGGAAACTTATAAAGCCGATGGTCTCTCAGTGATTCAGCTGAACACGGAAAGCGCCGAAGCACCGAAGTTACAACAAAAAATGGAGACGAGGATATCAACACTAAACGTAAGTTCTATCTGCTCTCTGCCTGTTGAGGGCACGTTTATATGTTGTGTATCCTGCAGCATTTACAGTTCAGGTTTTTCGGCCGATAGTGTAGACAGCTTCACCTACCAAAAGTGTTTAGTTAATTTAGAGTTGGTTGGGAAAATACGCAAATTGGAGGACCACGTTAGGAATCTGACAGCAATTAGGCAAACCGAAAATTGGATTGACTCGGTTTGTTTAGACAATTCGGCTACTTCTGATTCGGCTTCAGTCCCTCCAGGTCCCACTGTAGTCAGTGCGTGGCCAAAGTCAGCAGCACCAATTCAGCCACAGGGCGAGTGGGTAACAGTAAGACGGGGTCTAAGAAGCCAAAATTGAGTCCCCTGGCACCCAGGTCACCAATTCGGACCCAGAACAGATTCTCAGCACTCCGCAGCGCGCCTGTGGAAACTGAGAATAAGAAAGTGCTCATAATTGGCGATTCCATAGTGCGGAATGTTAGAATTCCAAACTATGTTAAACCAGCAGATAACGTTAAGTACCTCGCAGGGGCCAAGATTTCTGGCATAGAGGCCACATTGGACCGTGTCACCGACGATGAAGTATCCACCTTATTGCTGCATGTCGGCACTAACGATATTTATTTACAACAATCTGAGGTATTAAAGAGGAACTTCATCTCTCTATGCACCAAAGCTAAAAGAAAATGTCGGAATTTAATTGTATCTGGTCCCTTACCAAGATTATATAGAGGGGATGTGATTTTTAGCAAATTGCATTCCCTTCACTGCTGGCTAGAAACCTGGTGTGCAAATAAAAGCATAGCGTTTGTGAACAATTGGGATGATTTTTGGGAAAGGCCCAGATTTTTTAAAAGAGATGGTCTTCATCCTAACTGGAGGGGATCTTATGTGTTATCCCAAAATATGGCAGCAAAACTGCCTGGTTGACTGATTAGAGCACCATCCAGGCCGCAGTCATGTGATCTTAAATCATAGGCTGTTGTTTATCCCACCTGTTATTATCCTGAAGCTGTTACCCAAAATCCCTGTCGTGGGGCATCCAGTAAATTTAGTCTTAACACAAACCTTAAATTAATTGATAAACAAAAACTAAGGTGTATAATTAGACCACGGGATAAAACCAGACCCTCCACCAGGGGCATCTGTAATAGAAATTTACTTCAAATTAAAACAAAAAATATATCACCAGTTCAGAAAGAACCATGCAGTTTTAAATGCTGCTTATTGAACATTCGCTCTCTTGGCAGTAAAGCTGTTTTAGTAAATGATATTATATTTAGTACAATATCTGATGTGTGTCTTCTCAATGAAACCTGGCTTAGTAAACGGTTTGCTTTGGAGTGTATTATTACAGCAGTTCACTCAGTTCAAAGCTGTGTTGTGCTCGACTACTGTCATTATTAACTTGAGAAACAGCGATCACAATCGAAAAGAAGAAGGAAACTGTGCGGAAATATTAGTGAGATCGGTCACACGAACACCACTCTCATATGTACAGCATGTCGAAATCCACCATCTTGACAATTTTATAAAGAAAAGATTTGCATAAGGAGGCTCCTTCTAAACAATAACCACCTTCCTTTTCATTCTCCTCCTCCTCCTCCCTTCCTGCAGCCCAAAGATGTCAAATTAAATGGTGAGTACAGTATGAAATTGTTGTTTCTGGTAGGCTAGGCACTTTTTAGTTAGTACATTAGAAAAATTATTGGTGTTTTTGTAAATTATGCACATTATACAACCCTTTTTTTATTATTAAAAGGCTAAGTAAGTGTTGCTGTGGGAGGTTCGGAGCGCATTATGGGTATTTCCATTATTTCTTATGGGAAAAATAGTCTTGACTTACAACCAACTTGAGTTACAACCAGCCCTCGTGAACGAATTGAGTTTGTGAGTCAAGGGTCCACTGTATAGTGCTAGTCTACAGCCAACCAAGGGCATATTCATTATTCATGACTGAATTTAGCAACCTTCTATCTGATTTAGCTATAAATTATGATCACGTAGCACTGATGGGGGATTTTAATGTACACACTGATGTGGAAACTGACACTTTTAGCAAATGTTTTACTTATTTGTTAAATTCAGTAGGATTTTGTCAGATTGTCAAAGGTCCAACTCATAATCATAACCACACATTAGATTTAATTACAACTTACAAAGTTGAAATTCAAAATTTTAATATTACTCCATTAAATGAAGTTATTTCCGATCACTACTTAATTACATTTGATTTAGTTCTGCCCTTGCCAACACACTCAAAGATTAAAACAAAGAAAGTGAAACATCTACATTGTAATTCTGCTTCAAAATTTATAGATACTTTGAGTAAGTCGAGTGTAATTGTAGAAAACCATTTAGATCAGTTAACATCAAATGTAAACGTGGAAAACAATTTAGATCAGCTAACATCACATTATAATGTGACCTTGAGAGATGCTCTGGACACAGTGGCTCTCCTTAAAACAAAAGTGATCAAAGCACATAGAAACTCTCCCTGGTTTAATGAAAACACTCGAGCTCTTAAATTAGAGTGTCAAAACTGGAGCACAGATGGAGAACAACAAAGCTACATGTCTTTCAAATTGCATGGACAGAGAGTGTTAATAAATATAAAAAAGCCCTCTTTAAAGCTCGCTCAGAATACTATTCTACATTAATAGATAGCAATAATAAAAATCCTCTGGTACTGTTTAGAACAGTGGCTAAATTAACAAATGGAAATGTAGATCAACAGTGCAAAATACCAACAGATATTAGCAGTACAGACTTTATGAACTTCTTCAATGAGAAAATTAAAAATATAAGATCCCAGATCTCAGCATCACAGTACAAACCAAATACTAGCTTAGCAGACCCTGCCTCACATTGCATTCAGCACTTTGGCAATTATAATCCTATAACTGAGCAGGAAGTCTTAACTTTAATTTCTAAAATGAAGCCCACTACTTGTTCCCTAGATCCAGTGCCAACAAAACTAGTAAAAAGTGCAATGGATGTTCTTGCAGCCTATTCTAAACATTATCAATAGTTCATTATTGCATGGCACAGTACCTGATGCACTAAAAGTGTCAGTCATTAAACCATTACTTAAAAAGTCAGACCTAGACCCACACATACTAAATAATTATAGGCCTATTTCAAATTTACCATTTCTCTCTAAAATACTAGAAAAGTAGTAGCCAGTCAGCTTCAGTCACACCTTACGTATTACAATTTATTTGAGAAATTCCAGTCTGGTTTCCGCTCTGATCATAGTACAGAAATGGCACTAACGGGTTGTAAATGACATTCTGATATCCTCTGATAAAGGAAACTCCACTGTAATTATGTTGTTGGACTTAAATGCAGCATTTGACACCATTGACCATTCTATTTTACTGCACAGGCTAGAAATGGAGGATGGGTTACAGGCACTGTGCTCACTTGGTTTAGTTCTTATTTATCAAATCGATTTCAATATGTACAGAAATGTGCTGACAGGACTCCACCATTATACACAGAAGTTCAATATGGTGTCCGCAGGGCTCAGTACTGGGACCTTTACTGTTTTCACTTTACATGCTTCCACTGGGATCTCTCATTAGGAAACATAATGTTAATTTTCACTTGTATGCAGATGACACCCAGTTATACCTTTCATTTAAATCAAATGAAGTTTCTCCGATGTTGTCTTTAATTAGTTGTGTTAGTGAATTAAAAGAAGTGGATGAATGAGAACTACTTGTCTTTAAATACAGATAAAACAGAGATGTTAATTGTTGGAGGGAATGATGCTGATCACAATATTTTGTCATTATTTAACTCAGTTGGAATCCCCATTTATTTTACTGAATCATCCCGCAAAATAGGAGTTATGTTTGACTCTAGCGCGTATCACAAAGTTGTCCAAAACATGTTTCTTCAATCTTAAAAATGTTAGAAAATTAGGGCGCGATCTAAATAAACAGGATTCCGAGAAATTAATTCATGCATTTATCTCTAGTAGGATTGACTACTGCAATGCGGTGTTCACTGGATGTTCAAACTGTTCTTTACGTAGCCTCCAGTTAATCCAAAATGCCGCTGCAAGAATTATTACAAGAACAAGAAAATATGAACACATAACTAGTTCTTAAATCCTTACACTGGCTCCCAGTTAAGTTTAGGGCAGATTTCAAAATCCTCCTTTTAACATATAAAGCATTAAATGGCCAAGGTCCGGCTTACTTGTCTGAACTTATCATGACTTACAAACCAGAGCGCACATTAAGATCTCAAGATGCCGGTCTGCTTAGGATTCCAAGGATTAATAAAATAACAGTGGGAGGTCAAGCTTTTAGTTACAGGGCCCCTAAACTGTGGAATGGTCTGCCTGCTACTATAAGAGATGCCCCTTCGGTCTCAGCTTTTAAATCCCGGCTGAAGACTCACTACTTCAGTTTAGCATATCCTGACTAGAGCTGCTGATTAACTGTACATACTGCATCTCTGTTGTTAGTCATTAGCACTAAAACATAAGTAACATGATAGTTATAATTTGATACTAACCCTCACCTATTCTGTTTCTCTTCTCGGTACTTCAGTATCATACTTGGTGCCACGGCCCATCTGCCAAGTTGTTTTGCCTGCCCAAGGTAAAGCCATCCCTGATGGAGGATCACAGGAATCATGGGAAAGAGGGTCCTTTCATCGGATTGGCTGGCCCAGCACTGTTTCAGCCTGGAATGGCCGAATGGGGGAGGCAGCTTGATGGATGAGGTCTCCAGGACTCTAAACAAATCCAAATCTTATTACGTGATATCATCTACTGTTAAAATCTGCTCCATACTTATACATTTTTTATTTTTATACTGTATTGAGGATTTGTTCTGTTCTGTGTATTGTATCGATGCCCTTCATTTTGACACCCATTGTACGCCCAGCCTACCTGGAAAGGGGTCTCTCTTTGAACTGCCTTTCCCAAGGTTTCTTCCATTTTTTCCCTACAAGGTTTTTTTTTTGTTTTTTTTCCTTGTCTTCTTAGAGAGTCAAGGCTGGGGGGCTGTCAAGAGGCAGGGCCTGTTAAAGCCCATTGCAGCACTTCTAGTGTGATTTTATACAAAAATAAATTGTATTGTATTGTAAAGAAGAGGGACGCCTCAGACCTGGACAAAATGGTGAGGAAGGCAGGCTCTATTGTAGGCACGGATCTGGACAGTTTCACATCCGTGGCAGAGCGGCAGGCGCTGAGCAGGCTCCTGTCAATCATGGAGAATCCACTGCATCCACTAAACAGTGTCATCTCCAGACAGAGGAGCAGCTTCAGCAACAGACTGCTGTCACCGTCCTGCTCCACTGACGGTCTAAGGAGATCGTTCCTCCCCCACACTATGTGAGTCTTCACTTCCACCCACTTGGGGGGGTAAACGTTAACATTATACAAAGTTATTGCCCGTTATACCTGCATTTTTACCACTCTTTAATTTAATATTGTTTTATCAGTATTCTGCTTGAGTATGTGAATTTCCCTTTGGGATTAACAAAGTATCTAAATCCACAACCACACCAAGACAAGTTAGATTTGCCAGGCCACTAAACCAGAGCATCTTCAGAGAAGTGAAGAAAATAAGAATAAAAGAGCAGACATGGAAACTACATAGAGACTTAAAAAACATACTGAGATTCAAATTCATTCTGACAGAACTGTAAGGCAGTAACACAAACCGCAAATCTCTATAAACTTCTCCAATACTCACGAACAGACATTACTGGACTGGCTTTAGCACTGAAACATGGGAGTTTGTCATATTTCATACAGGTTATATGGGAAAAAGACACATATTTAAGTGTCTATTCAAGCAATGCATGTAAATGTCGGCATTGGGTTAAGCAGGTTTGAGGCCGTGTGTGTAAATACAGATACTGTTGTTCTCAGCTCGTATTCTTTTTAAGACTCTTCTCCATGGTTATGGACTCCAGATCGGTTTTCACTTTTACTAATCTGACTCTTCGCTATTCTTTTCATGGCCGGCCGCTCACCACCTCCGCGACTGTCTTTGAACTGGACACCGCGGAGAGATAAAAAAAGAAGCAAAAGGCAGAAATCAAAGCGCCGTACGTGTGGAATGGCCGTCTCCCCGATGTCTGCAATTCGAGAAGGAATCGACAAAAGAAACACATGGAGAGGACTGGAAAGGCGCCAGCGGTCTGACTGGGTGGAATGATTTAAAATTTGTGAGTCAGCCACGTTATGTGAACCGCAGATACAATTGAACAGAAACAGCACGTGGGTGGCCACAGGAGGATTCACTCAAGCAAAGTTTGGCGGTGGGCTAACGAACACGAACGCGACGCGCGGCGATTCCACACATCCACAAAATGCGTTCCCAAAATACAGGTCACTTACTGCCTACCTGTTGGCGATGGGATTGTTTCTTAACTTGTTCACTCAGCAACACTCTTGCGTCCGTAGTGTTTCACAAAGCGCTACAGTAGCTGTCGCGTTGTATGACGTCATCATGTGGACGACACTGGATCATCGGGCAGACACTGCCATAGACATAGAATTACTAGAAGCCGCATGACCAGCTGCATCGTACGTCAACGTCGCCGCCATATTGCGAGTGGCATTGTTGTGTAGTGAAATAGTGTATAAAGATGCCTCCCGCATGTGCTGCTTGGGATTGTACAAACTGCTGTACGCTCCAAACCAGATCCCGGGGATTACATTTCATAAGTAAGGCTGAACATTTGTTTTGGTTATATTTGGCCATTAGAAAATCCCGTTTTATAATTTTAAGACTCAAGGTCACCTTACAGTAAAATTAAACAACATTAGTAAAATTAAAACAAGAGAATGATAAATCAAAAAGCAATAATTAGCAAACAAACAAAGATAACTGGCAGTAACAAAATTTATAATTGGTATGCCAGTTTGAAAATATAAGTTTTGAGGGCAGTTTTAAAATGTTTTATGGAATCGAGCTGACGTATATGAGAGAGAAGAGAATTCCCGAGTTGAGGAGCACAATGAGAGACGCTCGAGCTCCCATAGCACAGACTCTAACATGTGGTACAGAAAGTAGAGCTGCAGATGAGGATCAGAGTGAGCGAGAGGAGTGCAAGTCTGGAGGAGATCAGTGAGGTTGTGGAGTGCTTGAAATGTTCAGAGCGGTGTTTAGTATTGTATTTAACAGGGAGCCAGTGAAGTTGACAGAGAGTCAGTGTAATATGCTCAGTGGATTTAGAACAGCAGGTTATTATCATGGCAGTAGAATTTTGAAGAAGTTGTAAACAATGGATACGTTTTTGTGCGATGCCAGATAGAATAGCATTACAGTAATCTATACGTGAGGTGATTCAGGCATTAACTTATACTTCAGTACTGTGTTGCGTAATAACAGGACAAAGTCTAGAAATGTTTCGGAGATGGAAGAAGGCAGTCTGAGAAATGTTACTTATATGGGAGGAATTATTTAATAATAATTATAATAATAATTATTATTTCATAATTCCCATTATTAGTGTATAAAATAAGTGTATATAACTAATTGCATTTAAACGATTTGCCAAAATCTGTTGTATGTAAATGATACTATTTTAAACGTTATTGTTTTTTCATCACAAAATCCGGTTTCCACGTCTACCTGAATTAGTTTAAATGACACTTTTGCCACTCGCAATAAGGCTGATGCGCTGACGTATTGTGTCGAGTGGGAAACACAGTGAATGCGGCATCTATCTATATATGTCTATGGGCACTGTCACTACCCAATCTGCGGTACCTACCCGATTTGCGCGCGCATGTGCACGCATGCGCAGAACTTTACAAATACGACCCTACCCAGTCTGCGTTTTTTTACGTACGTCACGAGTCCCCATCCGATTTGTCTCAGGCACGCGCTCTCTGCTTAATTAAAATTCATTTCACAACGCTGCCCAATGTGTTCTGCGCATGTCTAATGTTTTACGACACATGTCACTCGTCAGGTTTAACTTGTAATTGTGAGTCGTTTTTGTGTTGTCGTTTATCTCCATCTGTAAGTGGATTTGTTACTGGAAAAGATGGCAACTTTTGAATTGTATAACGTCATAGAAGATGTGTCGCCTGAAAAATGTAACTCCAGTCGAATGAAGAGGGAGCAAAATGAAATTTGACGTGTGTCTGTGAACTTTATAATGGCCATCTACAGCTTTTTGTAAGTACATCATTTTTAGTTTAACCACTTATTAATCTTGTGGCTTAATCATAAAAATCACAGCATTTTCCGTGTTTGGGTTAATGGATTAATAGATGTATGTCATTTATTTCGTAACACCCTATTAGCATTTGGTGGCGTGTTTCTTTTAACATTTGTCCACATTTTTAATCTTAAAGAGCGAATGGCATGCTAATAATTAATCAAAACAATGTAATCGAGGTGTCGCATTAGGAATAGAATTAGGAGAGTACGACTGACACTCAACCGGTGTAAAGTGTGCCCTCCAAAGCTATAGTTTTTTTTTATTATGTTGATATCAGATTACATCAATGCAATAGTTTTTCCATAATAAAGTTAACAAAATACAATGATGAAGGCTATATTACATACAAGAGAAGCAACAACTAAGTTATTACAAGAAAGCAGGATGCAGATAATAGCATTACAAATTGTTAATGGATTTCTTTAACCTTATTTAGTAGAAATAAATTCCATGGTTGAAAACAGGCAATTTTAAAATTTATATCCAAAGCCATCAGAGACGTGTGGTGTGCGTCTGATGTGGCACAGTGACAGGCTGGGCACCTGCTGTTGTCATGTGTTATAAGCTTATAGAAGTACACATACATACATTAACTGAATATAATGGAGGAGGCTTGCTCCTTACAAATAACTTTTCTTATTGCTGCAGTTAGAAAAACAATGCGACTTTATTGTATTTTTTTTCTTAGACCCTACAGGATGCCCGGTGGTAACCAGCCTTCCATGTGGCTGAACAGATGCCAGTGTACCCGAATACTGAGACACAATTGGATGTTCTTTTCTTCTGCTTTTAAGATTTCCAGTTCGAGATGATGTGCAGTTCATATTAGATTTGCTATTTCTACAGGTAAGACTACTTCCAGTTTCAGAAGTAATTTGTGCACAATTCCTGCAAAGCCACCCATATTTATTATTTGATCTGTAATATTTTGCTGCCTTGAATACTGTACTGTATGTCTGCTCACTCTGTACAGTAACTAACACGGCTTTTTAATTTTGGACAGGAAGCCTCAGAGTGTGAATCCTCACAAACACGGAGACTGAGAAGCATCAGTCCCAGCAGTCACTAAACAGGGATATTGTTCTGTTTCACAAAATAACATTTATTTTCTTAAGTTACTGTGCTTTTGTTGTTGGAAATTTAAAAGATCTGAGAATTAATTTTAACTTAAAACAAAACTATGGCAGGAGAGAAAAACAAAGATATTTTCATATAAGTACCGACACCTGAGCTCATCACATTACAAGTTTAGATATACAGAGATTGTAACACAATGTCTACTGTATGTATAATGTAAAAGGAAAAAAATGATGCACATATAATGACAGTTAAGTTGGGTTTCTTTCAAAATCCAACAATAAACCACAGCAATTAAAAAAATAGTATTAGTTAGACTTTACTCTAAGCAAACCTTTTTCTATTGTGATGGTTTACATTGGTAATAATTGATCTACAGGTGAACCAAGAAAGGAGGCAGAACAACAAGTAAGAGTACACTTGATTAATGTTTGAACTTGATGAGTGAACATCGTGTATCTACTGTGTTTATGTTTATAACAGTTAAAGTGAAGTGGAAGATTCTGTCTGTGTTATGGGGCAGCAGTTAAAGAAGAAGGATGGAGAGATGTGTGCCATGTTGAAGTAGAGGCTGCTCCTCCTGCCTGGCACTTCTAGAATCCTCCATCTAAACCTCTGATCTGCTATGGCTTTGCCAAGTGATCACGAGGTATTGGCCTTTTTGTTTTTTTGTTTTTTTCTTCTGAAAACTGTCTCGGCCTCATTACACTGGCTGTCTGTCTCCTTGATTTCAAGGTTCTATTAAATAATTAGAAGGCTTTGAGTATTTTAGACCCTGTCTGTGTTTTGTAGTGTCTGCTCCCAACAATTCTTTTCTCAAACGTTGCTTTGCTTTTTATTCCAAGATCAAACATAAAAGCCGGCAGCTTTCTGTACTCTGGAATGCTTTGCCAATAGAGAAGTGCCAGGCTACAAATGTCAAGCATTTCGAAAAACTTCAACAAGCCCACTTTTCTAATTTGGCATTTTCTTAATTCCTTGCTATTGGTTGTAATAGATTAGAAATGGTACTGTGTACACTTTGTAAGCTCTGCACTAGGCACTAACCTCTGTTGTTTTTCTCTGTTGTTTTTTCCAGTTTATTGCAATGGTGCCCCCCTGCGTCTCCACCGTCTATTAAATCAACTCCAAATGCCTGTGATAGAAGAAAAGTTCACAAGATGTCCTGAAATGGAATTGTGATTGGAGTGAGACGGCCACAATTATGTATGCTGGGAGGTCCAGAGGGGGTCTGCGTGTGCTTTGGCTTGAGACCGCCAGAGGTTTATTATCTCGAGTATCCTTGAAGGCTGCAAGTTTGTCTTTGTCCCAAGCCATTTGACTGGGCAGTGATTTATTACAAAGGACAAGGGCCCCTCCATTTGCTTCTTATTTACTTTTATAATGCCTTCAATTTTTTTTGTAATTGTATATTTTTGTAGAGCAATCTGAGCTACACTTGTAAGCAAAGGTGATATAGAAATATTATTAGTGAACATATGTTAAGGGACAGATCAGGAAAAACGTCAGTTTAAATAGAACACTTTTTTATGGAATATTGCTGTATAATAACTCTTTGACTCTGAGTAGCATCTTGTTCATAAAGCCAAAATAGCAATTTTCCTTTTTTGACTAATTTAATGATTCACTTTTACTGTGTTCAATACCTTGGCAAACATTTTTTTAAATACTAAGGTAAAAATCTGTAAATATATATTTGTGTTCTCCTTCCCTAATAATTTTTAACACCTCTCCTTGTTGGCCATTTTCATTGTAGTTGTGTTCTAGTTAAATGCATTTACCATTTATACATCTCTATGATTACTGAATTTTCTGCTCATATATATATATATATATATATATATATATATATATATATATATATATATATATATATATATACATATAAATATGGGTGTGTGTATAATTAGTTTTTGAGAAACATTGTTCACAGATCTTTCACTTTTGTTATTTTTAAACATACCATTTATTTCTTCAATAAAAAAAATATATGAATAAGTGTATTGTATTTCCTTTTTTTAAAGTTATAAAAATAAACTGGCTCAGTATCAATATGGGTGAATAAAACCTTTGACATGAGACGAGTCTGCACACAAACAGCGGTGTGTTATGTTGATTAAACTTGTAAGAAAGAATATCACTGCACTCTGTCCACATGGTGTTCATCATAAACTGAACTATTTCATGCTGTTTAAATTCTGCTCAGTTAGTGGAGAATAATTTATTTTACAGCTGTTAAATTCAGTTCAGTTTTATTATATTAATAGGTAAGTTGGTTTCTCAGCGGGCTTTATAGAGACACCTTGAAATAACATTAAAAACACATCACTGAGAACAAACATATTACAAATATGAACTATAGTAGCAAGCACTTACTGTAATAAAAAAAAAAAAAAATGATTCAGGTTATACCAGCTCACTTCCTTAATTTAAGTCTGTGGACGTAAAGTTAAACTTCTTTGTAAGATTAATAGCCATTAGAATAAATGAGGATTTGAACCAGTGGCTTCATGCTCTTCATTTCTTCAGCATCTGACCTGATTGCACAACTGAGAACGAATTAAAGAATGTTCAGAAGTAGACAGTCACAGTTAATACTAATGGGGACAGTCAGCACAATGCCGTGCAACACTGTGTTAATTATTTTTTTTTTTTTGAAAAAGGACCATATATTTCTATAAAACTGGTTGGGTACATTAGGTTTTGTAAACCTGATGCCTTAAGACAAATGGCAATTTTACTAATAATTGATGTCTAAAGTTATTTTCAAACAAACAGAATTTGTTCATTTTGTTCGTTTATTTTGCAGGGTGAATATTTTCATTATGGTCAACTAATGTTGAACTAAAATGAATAAACCGTAATGTCAAGTTGTACTGCATGCAAAGTTCCGATCGGACCGTGCCGTAACGTAGATTTTTTGTTTTTAATGTTTTTTTCATTAAGCGCATGCGGTATGTATCACTACCTGATTCCCGTTGCCGGCCCGATCTGAGCGCGCGTGCGTATTGAAAGACTACGTCATCACACAATTTTACGCATGTTTAATGCAAGCGTGAACACTTTACGGCATTAGGCTTCCAATATGCCTGCGCGCGCAAATCGGGTAGCGACAGTCACGCTGCCACTGTCTCGCTTTGTGAAACACTATGGACGCAAGACTGTTGTTGAGTGAGAGAGAAGTGTGAACGACTTCAAAAACAATCCCATCGCTAAGATACAGACGGTAAGTGCTCTGGATTTCGGGGATGCACTTTATGGATGTGTGAGTTTTCATTCGCTCCATTAGAATCGCCGCGCGCGATTTGAATGAGTGGCGAGCGGCGCGTTCGTTAGCCCCCGCCGAACTTTGCTTGAGTGAATCCCCCTGTGGCCATCCGCGTGCTGTTTTTGTTCATTCACTTCACGTGGCTAAGTCCATCCATCCATCCATTGTCTAACCCGCTGAATCCGAATACAGGGTCACGGGGGTCTGCTGGAGCCAATCCCAGCCAACACAGGGCACAAGGCAGGAACCAATCCTGGGCAGGGTGCCAACCCACCGCAGGACACACACAAACACACCCACACACCAAGCACACACTAGGGCCAATTTAGAATCGCCAATCCACCTAACCTGCATGTCTTTGGATTGTGGGAGTCCCAAATTTTAATTCGTACCACCAAGTCACGCCCCTGGCGCCTGTTCGTTCCTTACCGTGTGTTCCTTTTGTCGATTCCTTCTCGAATCGCAGGCATCGGGGAGACGGTCATTCCACACGTACGGCGCTTTGATTTCTGCCTTTGTTTCAGTTTTGTCCTCCCGCGGTGTTCAGTAGTGATGGGCGGAGTGAAGCCTCACGGAGCATCTAAACGTTTGAAGCAATTGTGTCGAATATCGTATCGAAGCTTCGAAGCATTTGATACTCGCCTCTCTAGTGACACCTCCTGGCCATTTTCATTAATGTTACACAAACTCATGATTCACTTCAATAACGCCTGTTAAAACTTATTGCTTTTACTTTTTCGCTGCTAAAGACTGACAATGAAGAGATGGGTTCGCCAGCAGCTTCTCGTCTATGATGTCTAAAAAAAATATATAACTAACGCCGACTGGCAGAATGCACTATACGATAGCAAGAGTTAAACAAAATAAGACGCCTCACTCATGAAATCCTCTTGAAAAGCTCTTTTAATGAATATTTACTTTTGCACTGTATCATTATAATCGCTCCTGTTATTAGTATTATAATTAACCCTCATCTTTTCTTGAGATCACATTTAATAGTCTTCAATGTTTTCTTTGTTCTGACTTAATTAAAACGGAGTAGATGGAAAATAAAGGTTTATCCGAGTACTTTGCCATGATATAGGTTAAACACATTTGAGAAAAAAAAGGTGAAATCCTTAAATCACAGATGTTATTATTCGTTCAAGTATTGAAATATTTAATTTATTAATACTTTATTTTTGTGGAATATAAAAGTAACGAAAATGCTACGAAGAAAACACACTGTCAGTGGCTTAACTAACTAAGGTGGTTGCTTTTCAAATTCTGAGCATAGTGCTAGCCCGAGTTCGATCCGAATTAAAGAGTCATCAAAATTAATAATAATAAAAAAATGACCAGGAGTGAAATCTTCATAACCAATTTGAACTAAATAATTTTGAGAGATACTGTGGAAGGATCGCATAAAAGATCTGTTTGGGAATCATCCCCACTTAGAATCGCCATCAAAATGTGATGTCTAATTGCATAAGGCAGCTCATGTATTTACATTAATTCATCTTCTATTCATTGCCATTTGACGTCCCTGAACCCCTCCATTGAATAAGGTGATAACAAACCCACTGAGGTAGATCAGGTTGAATTTGATCTGCTCCACCAAACATTAAAAGGTTGTCAATCCGGAGCACATCAGAGAGGCTGAGAGACACGGCGCAGATCGCGGATCCTAACCCACGCAATCCTTATTATGGAGCATCAACACTACCGCTGCACCACTACTGTTTTCAGCAGAGTGGACGTATATAATGCAGTTTTTTATGTATGTATGTATGTATGTAATGAAGAGGAAAAAAAATATATATAGACGTATACTATATGACATACGTTCAGTGTTGCATGAAAACGTTGCACGAGACAAAGAATGGATATTTATGAGAGTATTATAGTCAGAGAGGTGTTATCAACCATATTACTAAAGCTCTTCTTTGCAGCATTATTCGTTCTACAAGTCGGCATTTGTATAATGTATAATTTATAATGTTATTTTTTGTCACAAAGTATTATTGGGCACAATCATTTAAGATGTATTGATCATCCACAAACATTCATTTCACCTGGGAATTCTGTCGAGTTTTAAGATTCTGCTGATACCATATATACTTCAAACTGGAGCTCGATGAATAATGATTCAAAGCACTAAGCAGACATGCGCACTGGAATCATCAAGCTTGGTTAGAAGCACTGAGCAGACAAGCGTACTGAGATTGCATCATGGCAGGGCTTGGAAGCCTCGAGCAGACATGTACACTGGTTACTGAATCTTTCCGAAGCCTCAACATGCTCAAAGGCATCGACCTCTATACTTTTGAGAGTCTATCTGACACACAACTCTCTAGTTATATTTTGTAATTCGTATTGACACTACACACTTCAGTTGATATAGTTAAGTGATGGCCTGAAGCTACAATTCAGGTAGTTGCTGAGAGTTCATTATTGTTCTTGTGGATTGCTGTGATTTCCTTTGTCTGATACATAGTGTCAAAGATATATTGTCATATATCAACTTATATATAAAAAGATTGGGTAAATTGTGCAACCTTTTTATGGAACGCTTAGTTTTGTTCAAAACTGTACGTCATATACTATACATCTATAAATATAATTTTTTCTTCTTCATTAGCAGAATACAACAATAATACTCTTGTGTCAATTAAACCAATTTAACGTGCATATGTCAAACAACATTTTTCTGCATCCACCGCAGTAAGAACAGTAGTAGTAGTTAAGTTGTGCGGAGCTCGTTAATTATCCCGATTAGGTGTCTCAATGGTATTGCAACTGTCTCTCAGTAAAAACACCAAGGGTTCGTGTCGTTGATCCTCTTCTTTTTAAAGGTATTTTTTTTTCAATTCCTCCATTTAACAAAAATTTCGTACTTGGACAGATAGTGAGTGAATCGACCTATTGAGGGAAGGTTAGGCCGCCGTATTGAGCAGGAGGCACACGTACCTTATTATGTTGTGCATGTAAAGAGTTTCACTGTAAAACGTAATAAGCTTCATATTTGTGTGTTTGGAGACCCTGGTGTCATACTGAATTTGTATTGTAGAAAAATAAACTACAGTCCAGCATGCCTAAATGTGTCTTTTCATTTCTAATTGCTATACGGCACTTCCAATTTGGTACAATTCGCTATAAACAGTTTTAGCCAATCGGCGTGTTCTAAACATGCAGAATGAATGTGAACTTTTATTGTAGCGGCGCAGCATATTCATGTCAGTCAGTCATTGTCCTGTTAGACTATTTACTGTTAAGTGCTGCTTGAGCTACCGCTTATAGTACAACAGGTGGCCTACCTAGTTCTTAAATCGATATTGAAATGCACAAACAAGCCTCCTAAATTATTTATTAAAATGCCTACATTCACAGTGTCCGTTTTAGGAAGTCGTAGCTTTTACTTGTTCCCGTTATTAGGAATTGTAATTTCTCAATGTCACATATTATTTGTTACTACTCGCGAGTCCCGCATCATTGAGATTCTGTTTTATATTTTGTATAAGCAAACTTTTTAAAAGGAGCATTAATTGAACCTACTATAGCAGACTTGTCATCTTCTTAAAATGACTTTATTGATTTGATATTTACAATTAGGTCAAAATCAAGTAAGATATGAGTTTGCATGGACTATGCTGTTTCTTTGTTTTCGTAATATCGCTTCAGTAGAGTGTGTCAGGTTAACAATGCATTCTGTCCTAAATGACACCGCACATGCTTTTTTATATTTCCTGAAGGCCAATGTGTCTCAATTTGCTCATTAATATATTTTGACAGTGTATTTTAGTGAGAATGATTATAAACGTATTACCCATGTTCATTTCCCATGTAGATATGTAACGTTTGGTGAGAATAAATAAAAAAGTAACAACACATATAATAGTTATGTTGCATTGTTTATGATTAACTAAATTCGTTTATCTGAAATGTTCTACTTATACAGTCGATTTTTTCCACTTGTGAAGGTGTACATCGTCGATTTTTTCCATTGCATTTGCCCCCAGTGTAACGTGGGCCAGTGCAACTGAGGGGTGGCAGACGAGCTCACGTAATTGGTGACAAGGCACCTGCCAGTTTACTGTTGTTATTGCACATGTATGTAGAGGAAATGTGTGTCTTATGTGTATGAAAGGAAATACGGTAAAGCCTTGAATGAAACTCTGTGTTGATGCTTTGGTTAACAAGACAGGTAAGGAACAGGGAACATTAAATGTGACAGTGACTGCGGAGGACTGTGGAACTGAAGATGGTTTAAGAATACAGATAAAACAAAAGCTTAGTCTTTCAATAATTCTATTTACGTCAATCATTTACTCTCTTTTTGCTGCAGTTCGGAAGATTACTTATTTACCCCCCCAGCACAGCCTTTGATAAGATGCATTCACAAGGAAAGGATGTTGCTGACAAAGTCAGGTGCTTTTTTGAAAGTTTGGCTCCAGATTTGCTTATCCAGCTGCTCCTTCTTGTCAATGCTTGAGTGATCTTAATGTTCACCTTTGGATGAATTCGCAAAGTTTCTTTACAGTCTCATGAACGCAGAAATCCAGAGGCTTTCCTTAAATTGCCGAAGACATTGTTGATGGCGCTGAAAGACAATTGTGATTAGTTATGCAGCACATGCTTTTACTCATATTGCTTTTTGGAAATCAATAATACAAATCAGCTACAGATCTGTGAATCACTGAATTGTAAAAACGTTTAATGAGGAGTGTCTTGTGCATATACTGGTGTAATGACCACGTCGGCTATAGTGAAGTGTTTCTTAGCCTCTCTGATATAATCAACATGGGGTGGAATAGATTCTGGATTGTTATAATACAGTTATAATTGTGATTTCAAATTGTGAAACATTACAACACTTGTTCTTTTCATGTCCTGTTTTGGCCAAATTTTGGTTAGACATACACAGCTGGTTATCACTCAAGGTTATTGATATCCCACAGTTTGATTTGTCTCATATTATGTTCTACATGGATAACTTATATACATCTGTCTCTGATATGATTAACATTGTCATTCTCTTAGGTAGATACCATATACACTGTAGTAAGTGGAGAAACAGCAGACCATCTTTTACATGGTTCATTAAAGATTTAAAACAATACTTCCTATTAGATAAGAAACTGAAATCCAGCAAATCTGTAAGAAGGATTTATGACATGTCTCATTTTATACTGTTTAATTTATGTCTCCTGTGTCTTTTGGCCTGTGCTCCCTATTTGTTATCTTCCATATACTGTGAAATTTATCTAGCTCCCCTGTACTGTAAATGTTGTTTATACTTTTTTTAAAATGTTGAATTCATATCCTCTATGAGAGTTTTGCATATTATTGTGTTTCATTTTATGATAATAATAATAATTAAAAAAAAAACTTGACATTACGCTATATTCATTTTAGTTCCATATTAGTTCACCATTTTGAAATTATTCATCCTGCAAAATAAATGAAGCAGCTTTCTTGGTGTAATATTGATGTCCAAGGTTTAATTACCATAAGGGGAAACATAGGTGTGCACACCTGATGAGCCCCAATTAGGGCGAAACACATGTTGCATACTCTTTGTATTATTTGGCAAGTACCGCGTGTTTATACGTATGTAGTGTTTTTATTTTTCCACTCGCATAATAAATTATATAAAGTCCCCTTTCTGTTTTGATCTATTGTTGCAGTTTCCTTCTATGGACAGATTGTGTTTATTTAAAAAATATCTTTAGATTTCAATTATTAATAAAATTGCCATTTGATTAAGGCATCAGGTTTACAAAACCTAATGTTGCCAACCAGTTTTGTAGAAATAAATGGTCCTTTTTCAACAAAAAAGAATTAACACAGTGTTGCATGGCATTGTGCTGACTGTCCCTGTCCTTGGTGTTAACTGTGACAGTCCACTTGTTAAACTTCTTTAATTCATTCTCAGTTGTGCAGTCAGGTCAGATACTGAAGTACTCAGTATAAAGCCACCAGTTCAAATCCTCATTTATTCCAATGTTAAACTTTTATTAAAGTTAAACTACTTTGCAAGATTAATTTTACATCCACAGACTTAAGTGAGTGAGCTGTTATCACTTCAATTTTTTTTTTTTACAGTAAGTGCTTGTTGCTGCAGTTCATATTTGTAATAAGTTTGTTCTTAGTGATGTGTTTTTAATGTTGTTTCAAGGTGTTGCTGTAAAAAAAAAAACCCTGAGAAACCAAACTTACCTATTAAGACAATAAAACTGAGCAGAATTTAAACAGCATGACATAGTTCAGTTTATGATGAACACCATGTGGACAGAGGGCAGTGACATTTTTTCTTAAGTTTATTCAACACAACACACCATGGTTTGTGTGCAGATTCATCTCATGTGAATAGTTTTATTCACCCATACTGATACAGAGCCAGTTCATTTTTATAATGTTAAAATAATAAATACAATACACTTTTTCAGATCATTTTTATTAAATAAATGGTATGTTTAAAAATAACAAAAGTGAAACAGCATGAAACAGCATAGTCCATGCAAACTCATATCTTACTTGATTTTGACCTAATCGTAAATATCAAATCAATAAAGTCATTTTAAGAAGATGACAAGTCTGCTATAGTCGGTTCAATTAATGCTCCTTTTAAAAAGTTTGCTTATACAAAATATAAAACAGAATGAGGAATGTTTGTCAAAAAAAAAGAAAAAAATCACATACACTCACACACACAATGAAAATTGCCAACAATATGAGTAAAAGCATGTGCTGCATAACTAATCACAATTGTCTTTCAGTGCCATCAACAATGTCTTCGGCATTTTAAGGAAAGCCTCTGGATTTCTGCGTTCATGAGACTGTAAAGAAACTTTGCAAATTCATCCAAAGGTGAACATTAAGATCACTCAAGCATTGACAAGAAGGAGCAGCTGGATAAGCACATCTGGTGCCAAACTTTCAAAAAAGCACCTGACTTTGTGAGCAACATCCTTTCCTTGTGAATGCATCTTATCAAAGGCTGTGCTGGGGGGGTAAATAAGTAATCTTCCGAACTGCAGCAAAAAGAGAGTAAATGATTGACGTAAATAGAATTATTGAAAGACTAAGCTTTTGTCTTATCTGTATTCTTAAACCATCTTCAGTTCCACAGTCCCCCGCAGTCACTGTCACATTTAATGTTCCCTGTTCCTTACCTGTCTTGTTAACCAAAGCATCAACACAGAGTTTCATTCAAGGCTTTACCGTATTTCCTTTCATACACATAAGACACACATTTCCTCTACATACATGTGCAATAATAAGAGTAAACTGGCAGGTGCCTTGTCACCAATTACGTGAGCTCGTCTGCCACCCCTCAGTTGCACTGGCACACGTTACACTGGGGGCAAATGCAATGGAAAAAATCGACAATGTACACCTTCACAATTGGAAAAAATCGACTGTATAAGTAGAACATTTCAGATAAACGAATTTAGTTAATCATAAACAATGCAACATAACTATTATATGTGTTACTTTTTTATTTATTCTCTCCAAACGTTACATATCTACATGGGAAATGAACATGGGTAATACGTTTATAATCATTCTCACTAAAATACACTGTCAAAATATATTAATGAGCAAATTGAGACACATTGGCCTTCAGGAAATATAAAAAAGCATGTGCGCTGTCATTTAGGACAGAATGCATTGTTAACCTGACACACTCTACTGAAGCGATATTACGAAAACAAAGAAACAGCATAGTCCATGCAAACTCATATCTTACTTGATTTTGACCTAATTGTAAATATCAAATCAATAAAGTCATTTTAAGAAGATGACAAGTCTGCTATAGTCGGTTCAATTAATGCTCCTTTTAAAAAGTTTGCTTATACAAAATATAAAACAGAATTAGCATTAAAAACTATTAGGGAAATGGAACACAAACATATTATTTATAGATGTTTATACCTTGGTATTAAAAAGAAAATGTTTGCCAAGGTTTTGAACACAGTAAAAGTGAAGCATTGAATTTGTCAAAAAAGGAAAAATGCTACTTTAGCTTTATGAACAAGATATTACTCAGAGTCAAGAGTTATTATCCAGCAATTTTCCATAAAAAATGTGTTCTATTTAAACTGACATTTTTCCTGATCTGTCCCTTAACATTTGTTTACTAATAATATTTTTATATCACCTTTGCTTACAAGTGTAGCTCAAATTGCTCTACAAAAATATACAGTTGCAAAGAAAATTGAAGACCTCATAAAAGTAAATAAGAAGCAAATGGAGGGGTCCTTTGTAATAAATACACTGCTTGGTCAGATGGCCGGGAGCAAAGACAAACTTGCAGCTTTCAAAGATGCTGGAGATAATAAACCTGTGGGGTCCCAAGCCAAAGCCCACAAAGCCCCCTCTGCACATCCCAGCATACATAATTGTGGCCATCTCAGTCCAATCACAATTCCATTTCAGGACGTCTTGTGAACTTTGTTTCTCTCCAGCATCACAGGCAATTTGAGTTGATGTAATAAACAGTTGAGATGCAGGGGGGCACCATTACAATAAATTGGAAAAATACAACAGAGATAAACAGGAGAGAGATTAGTTAGCTTACAAACTGTACACAGTACCATTTCTAATGTATTACAACCAATGCAAGTAATTAAGAAAAGCCAAGTTAGAAATTTTGAAATAATCAACATTTGTAGCCTGGCACTTCTATTGTCAATGCATTCAAGATTTTGTTGGATGAGTACAGAAAGCTGCCTGTTTTTATGGTCGATCTTGGAATAAAAAGCAAAGCAACTTTTGAGAAATGTTGGGAGCAGACACTCCAAAATACAGGCAGGGTCTAAAATGCTCAAAGCCTTCTAATTATTTGATAGAATCTTGAAATCAATTATTGTGAGTCAGGCAGTCAGTGTAATGAGACTGAGACAGTTTTCAGAAGGAAAAAAAACAAAATAGGCCAATACCTCGTGATCACTTGGCAAAGGCACAGCAGATCAAAGCAGAGGTTGAGATGGAGGATTCTAGAAGTGCAGGCAGGATGACGAGCCCACTACTTCAACATGGCACACATCTCTCCTTCCTTCTTCTTTAACTGCTGCCCCATAACACAGCCAGACTCTTCTACTTCACTCTAACTGTTAAAAACATAAACACAGTAGATATTCACTCATGGAGTTCAAACATTAATAAAGTGTACCCTTACTTTTTGTTCTGCCTCCTTTCTTGGTACACCTGCAGATCAATTATTACCAAAGTAAACCATCACAATAGATAAAGTTCTGATTAGAGTAAAGTCCAAAGCTGTCAGCGGCTCCTCTTCAAAACTGGTCCCACCCTCATGCAGCTAACACTGCAGCATTTCTCAACAAGCTGCTGAAGTACGCTTACAAAATAACGCAAACTCTGCATTAGTTGAAAATATACTTCTGCAGCTAGATTCCATGCTCAGAACCATCAACCCCTTCGTTAAATCATTCATGCATGAAATCGATTTGCATCTATCCCATAGGCAACTCCTGTAAACAGATTTCCACACTCAATATGAATTCCGATCCTATGGTTTAACCACTTTTATTCTGTTATAGAGTCATTGGCTGGCACAAATATTTACAACATGTTCCCAATAAAAGAACCGCCAACCGAATCAGGCTTACTCAATGCCAGTTTTACGTGTTCAGATTATCAATAAGGGATACATTTAGTATTTTGCACTCCAGCAGCAAACTATTCCAACAGTACGTCGTAGATGCATATGTTAAAGATGAGGGCGCGCAACTCAATTATCTCAGATTAAATTAACAAGATCTGTGCGTGGAACAATACAAAGGACTATCAGACACGCTGCAAGAAAACAGTGAAAATAACGTACATGTAGGCAAAATGATCATATTACCGTCCACATTTCAAGGAAGTCCAACAAAAATGCAACAAAACTACCAGGATGCCATGGCCATAGTATGTAAATTCGGAAAGCCTCTTTTATTTATCACTTTCACATGTAATCCTGCTTGGCCAGAAATTCTACATGCACTGTCAGATACCCAAAGACCAGAGCACAGACCTGATGATATAGTACTAGTCTTTTGGATTAAGCTGCAGGAATTACTTAGACATTCTATAACTTTCTATCTTTTTGGGGTTGTTATTGATTATATTTACATTGTCGAATTTCAGAAGTGCGGCCTTCCTCATGCCCACATGCTGTTTACTCTTCACAATAATTCTTACAACCAGTCTTCAGCCACGGGCAGTTGTACTTGGCTTTTTCTAGGGTTAGATTTTTTTGACTCATTATCTATCGTCTCCACCAAAACACCTATTCACAACTGCGTCTTTCATGAAGTATTTATTTCTTCTTGATTTCTGAATTCCTTTCTCACCCTTTTCCATTCCTATTCTCACACCGCCGTATGCTACGGTGGGCGTCGGCTAGTAATAATAATTACTGTGTTTTTTTTTGTTGTATTTTGAAAGAACCCCAACTTAATTGTCATTATATGTAGCATCATTTTTTTTTCTTTTACATTACAAATACAGTAGACATTGTGTTACAATCTCTTTATATCTGAATTTCTCATGTGATGTGCTCAGGTGTCATTACTTAAATGAAAACAAGTGTGTTTTTCTCTCCGACTTTAGTTTTGTTTTAATTTAAAATTAAGTGTTGGTTTTTTAAAATCCAACAACAAAGCACAGTAACTTAAGAAAATACTTGTAATTGTTATTTTGCAGAGTGGAACAACCTCACTATTTAGTGACTACTGGTACTGATGTGCCTCAGTCTCTGTGTTTGTGAGGATTCACACTCTGAGGCTTTACTGTCTAAAATTAAAAAAGCCGTTTCAGTTACTGGACAGCACGAGCAGACATACAGGACAGTATTCAAGGCAGCAAAATATTACAGATCAAGTAATAAATATGGGGAGACTTTGCAGGAATTGTGCACAAATTACTTCTGAAATTGAAAGTCTTGGTAGTCTTACCTGTAGAAATAACAAATCTAACATGAACTGCACATCATCTCGAATTCGAAATCTTAAAAGCAGAAGAAAAGGATATCCAGTTGTGTCTCAGAATTTGGGTAAACTGGCATCTGTTCAGCCACTTGGAAGGCTGGTTACCACTAGGCATCCTGTAGGGTCAAGAAAAAAAAAACAATGAAGGGGCATTGTACTTCTAATTGCAGCAATAAGAAAAGTTATTTCTAAGGACCAAGCCTTATACATTAAACTGAATATAATGGAGGTGTGTACTCCTCCTAAACCAACAGCTTAAATGATAAGCTAATGACACGTGACAACAGCAGGTGCCCAGCCTGTCGCTGTGCCACATCAGACGCACACCACACTTCTCTGATGGCTTTGGACATCATAAATTTTAAAATTGTCTGTTTTCTGCCATATAATTTTTTTATACCAAAAGAGGTTAAAGAAATCCATTTCAAAATTCTGAGTAAATAGTAGCCAACAAACAAATTAATTCATAAGTTTGACATTAATATATCGCCAAAATGTAGTTTAGGTACAAATGAAGACACATCCCCTCTCACATTTCTTTTACTTCTGTTCCTATTCCAAAATGTTTTATAAAGATTTATTTTTGTTACTGTCTTGAATGACAAACCAATATCTCACTGTTTTAATTCTTTTCCTTCTGTATACAATTTTGAAAACTAAATGTTGGAGAATGCCGTAACTGTGGTTTCCCAGCTTCATAAATTTCCTATTCATAAGTGTAATGTTCAGAACGTTAGTCCCTCTGTTACATCTTTCTGAATGGACATTAATATGCTAGAAATATCTTAAAAATGGAAAACACACTAAAATATTTAAAACATGTAAGATTCTTATCTGCTTCATTAACAATGTGTAATGCTATTATCTTCATCTCACTTTCTTGTAATAACTTAGCTGTTGCTACTCTTGTATGTAATGTAGCCTTCATTATTATTATATTTGTTAACTTTATTATGGAAAAACTATTGTATTGATGTAATCTGATAACATAATAAAAAAATACTGATGGCTTTGGAGGGCACATTTTACACCCATCGAGTGTCAGATGTGCACTCCTAATTCTATTCTGAATTCGACACCTCGATTACATTGTTTTGCTTAATTATTAGCATGCCGTTCACTCTTTAAGATAAAAAATGTGAACAAATGTTAAAAGAAACACACCACCAAATGCTAATAGGGTGTTATGAAATAAATATAGCCATTAACCCAAATACAGAAAGTGCTGTGACTTTCACATTTAAACCACAAGATTATGAATGTCATATTGTAACTAAAAATGAAAATCCTTATTGCCTTTTCATCAATAAAAGGGAACAATGGAATTATGATTCCCTTAAATTTGTTAAGATTGCAGTTGTCCTTGTCAACAGCCAACGCACCAATCAGCCCATGCCACATGCACCCCACTTTGTTATAGAAAATTATTTATTATATGTGGTCTGTGACCACGAGGGGGATACAGAAGTTGTTGCAAATCCTTCAGACGTTACGGCGGCAAGTTTGTGAGTTAGCAGACGCCCAGCTCCTAGGAGGCCACCTAGGCACCGAGAAAGCAATGGAGCGTATTAAGCTCTGTTTCTATTGGCCCAGAATTAATGAGGAGATTTGCCGCTTCTGTATTTCATATCCGGAATGTCAGCTGCGGCAAATTCCTAGGAGGGACTGTGCTCCTCTTGTTCCTCTTCCCTTAACTGATGTCCCATTTGAAAGGATAATGGTCGACATAGTGGGACCCCTGGAACCCTTGGCCCAAGGACATAAATATATATTAGTCCTCGTGGATTATGCAACCCAATATCCTGAAGCTGTTCCTTTGCGCTCAGCTAATTCTAAAGCAATTGCACGGGAACTTATGGGAGTCTTTGCACGAGTTGGGGTTCCTAAAGAAATCCTTACAGACTAAGGAAAGCCGTTTACCTCGGATACGTTCAAGGAAACGCCAAAGTTACTTAAAATAAAGCACTTGAAAACCGCGGTGTATCATCCTCAAACCGACGGTTTAGTAGAGAGGTTTAATCAGACTCTCAAACAGATGCTTTCCAAGGTGGTCAGCAGGGATGGGAGGAATTGGGATCAGCTCCTCCCCCTCGTACTCTTTGCCTACAGGGAAGTCCCTCAAGCCTCAACGGGGTTCTCACCCTTTGAATTGTTATATGGACGACAACCCCAGGGCATATTGGACATTTTTAAAGAAGGTTGGGAAGGAGAGGCTCTTCCCTTGACTACTATTTTGGAGTATATTGCGCAATTACGCCATAGATTTGAAAAAATTCGGCCCATATTAAAAAGTCACAGAGGAGGCGCAAGCAGCACAGGCTCACTATTATGACCGTGGCACGACACTGCGGGAGTTTCAACCGGGGGATTGAGTCAGGGTGTTGGTTCCTACCTCCCACTCTAAACTAATTGCCCACTGGCAAGTACCATACAAAGTTAAGGAGAGAAAGGGACTTGTCAATTACTTGGTGAAACAACCCAGTCATCGACCAAGTGAGTGGATATATCACGTGAATCTGCTGAAACCGTGGAAGGAAAGGGACCCTGATCCCACCTCTGGCCAGCCCTGCTCCTTCTTTGCTCAGGTTAACACCCTTAACTTCGGGTCTAATTTGAATACTCGACAGAGGCAGGAGCTTGACGCAGTTATCTCATCTGTCCTGGAGGTGGTAGATGAAAAACCTTGAAGGACCTCTCTGGTTGCCCACAATATTGTGACTGAGCCCGGGGTCATAGTCCGAGAACGCCCCTATCATCTTCCTGAGGCAAAGAAGGCTGAAGTGGAACTGGAAATCAAGCGTATGCTGGAGTTAGGAGTCATAGAGGAGAGTCATAGTCACTGGTCCAGCCCAATTGTCTTGGTTTCTAAGCCTGACGGGAGTTGGAGGTTTTGCAATGACTTTCGTTGGCTTAATCAGTTTTCACAATTTGATGCTTATCCAATGCCTTGAGTGGACGACCTCCTTGAGAGGCTTGGACAAGCTGAATATCTGACCACACTTGACATGACTAAAGGGTACTGGCAGGTTCCTTTAACGGATTCCGCAAAGGGTAAAACTGCGTTTAGCACCCCTAGTGGGCACTTGCAGTATCATGTCCTTCCATTTGGGTTACATGGGGCTCCTGCAACTTTCCAGCATCTGGTGGACAAAGTGCTCCGCCCCCATAACACGTATAGTGCTGCCTATCTAGATGACATCGTCATCTATTCCAGCACCTGGAAGGAACACCTACAGCATGTCCAAGCAATATTACGGATGCTGGGTGAAGTCGGTCTTAGAATCAATCCAAAATTTTTTTCTTTGGATTGAAAGAAACCAAATATTTGGGCTACCTTGTGGGTCATGGTATTGTGAGGCTGCAGTGCTCTAAAATAGAAGCCATTTTGACATGGCCCCATCCGCGAACCAAGTGGCAGGTCCAGGCATTTCTCGGCTTGGCAGGGTACTACCGCCGGTTTGTACCACGCTTTTTCTGAGAGAACCATGCCCTTGACTAATTTAACAAAGAAGAGGTCTCCTAACACTGTGGTATG
This sequence comes from Polypterus senegalus, assembly GCF_016835505.1. NCBI lineage: Eukaryota > Metazoa > Chordata > Cladistia > Polypteriformes > Polypteridae > Polypterus > Polypterus senegalus. The sequence continues at coordinate 180,293,589 of NC_053161.1, forward strand.
GACTGAGGCAGCCTTCGGTGACTTACAAAAGGCCCTGACGTTGGCACCTGACTTTTCACTGCCTTTTATCCTCCAGACGGATGCTTCGGACACAGGCCTAGGAGCTGTGCTGAGCCAAAGCGTCCATGGTGCTTAATACCCTGTCATTTTCCTGTGCCAGAAACTGCTGGATCAGGAGACCAGGTATGCAGCAGTGGAGAGGGAGGCACTTGCGATTAAGTGGGTGATTACACAGTTGAGGTACTACCTCTTGGGTCGGGAGTTTACGCTTGTCACGGACCATGCTCCTTTACAGTTGATTGCCTTGCATAAGGAGTCTAACCCATGAGTCACAAGGTGGTTCCTTGATTTACAACCTTATAAGTTCTCACTCGTTCATCAGAAGGGTTCTCTCCATGCCAACGCGATGCTTTCTCCCGCGTTCACTACCTCTCGGTGCAGAATGCCCGACCCGACAGGTCGGGGCTGAGGGGAGGGGGATTCCTGTCACACACGTGTGTTTTTGAGACAACTAAAGGGCTTGAATACTTGTGATTCCATGCCAGACCAGGGGGTGGTGAAATGCACTAATTTTCCCTCTCAATCTTTTGCAGAACATTCTAGGGAAATCCCGCCCGGTTCTGGGACAGCCACTGACATCACTTCCGGTATTGATGACATCACTTCCTTTGCTGACCTTTAAAGTTGCCGTCTTGTCTCCAGAAGATCAGTTCTGTATTGGACTCAGTTGAATGCACATGTCTTTGCTAATTAATCAGTTTTGCAGCCGGGAACCTTCTAAATGTTTAATGGTCTTTTTTGTGACATTATATAAAAACTGTAAGGTTATTTGAGAGTGCAATGTTTCACTGAAAAGTCTTCAAATTAAGAATTTGAACATGGAGAGACAAACAAAGATAAGTGCTCAGGGGTTTGGAGATACCGTTTTATGGATGAGTAACTTCTCATTCGCTCAACTCGGAGTTACTCCACATGATTTAAGTGAGGGGCGAGCAGCGCGACCTTCAGTCCAGCACCGATCTTTACTCGAGTCAATCCCCCTGTGGCAGCCCGCGTGTCTTTTCTATTCAATCATCAGTGTGTGTGTTTCCAGTTCACTTTACGTTTTTAAGTCTATTTTCTACTTCACATTGTCCAGTCACTACGTCTCCACCTCCTACTCTACATTGTGATTACTTACCTTTATTCCTGCTTTCTAAGCTAATTTGACAAAGATTAAGGAGAAAGTGGTGAAGATTGATTTACAACTCCAAATGCCACCTTCAACTGACCAGCAGAAAGCTGGTAAATATATTAATTCAATAAATAATTACAATTTGAAGAAACAGAGGCCAACAACAGCCGCTGTTAAACATAACATTAAAAGCATATTAATTTTCGATAATTGATTTGAGGATTAATTATTAATTAGGGCTAAGATTTACCTCTTCAGTGTTCACTGAGACAATCACAGCACCAGCTTTTGATCTCAATCAGCAAGATCTACCTCCCAAAACAAAGTAAACACAAGAGCATAAAATCAATTTAAAAACCACCACCAGCTCAAATGTTTACCTCTCCTGCCTCCACAGTCAATCCACACAGTGGGTGTCTTTCTCACAGCACAGTAATTACCTCACACACTAAATGCTGTCCTCTTAACACTAGAATTACCAGAGCCTATGAAAAAAACTCGTAATTCCGTTTCACCTTAAATCGCTTCTTAAATCCCTTCACACCTCTCCGCCAGTGCCCTTTCTCTTCTAAATGTGCTGATAAAGAGAAGCTTGGAGCAGCCGGCTATTCCATCCCCCCACCAATTTAGAACGTACACAAACTTCTCCCAGCTCATGCCTTGATTGGGTATCTGGGAGTTAAGTGGAGTTTTAGAGTGGAAATAATAGATAGTTATTTGGAACACACGCATTTCATGTCTGTTCCATTTCTACAGTAATATGTGTCAACACATTGTTAAAACAGAAACTTTTTTATATTCTAGTAGTAGATGACAAAATGTAGGCATAAACTATATAATGTATGAAGCCTGAAGTCCAAATAGCAAAGAAACATTTTCACAAGAATAACACAATTGCGCTTTTATTCAAAAATAATACTGCAGAAACAAAAAGCCGCCTTAACATGCAACATTGACAGCAGTTTATTGTAACTGCCTCCGTGGTTCAATAGAATCACTTCCCGCTTGGGAATCAAAAGGTCACGAGTTCGATCCTGCGCCACTCCGTTTTGAGAAGTAAACTGCTCTTAGTCTTACTGTTTTAGAATAAAAGCATACATTTGATTTCAGTCTGTAACAGCCGGTGCAATTTATGATCCTTGTAAAGGTTAGCTTTTTTTAATTCACTTTTCATTCTCTCAGTCGCGTTCAGAATCAATCCATACAACCCAATCTGACATGGCTGTTTTCACTAAAGACGCGCTATAGCTCTGCAGTGTACCACGATGCATACTAACGCCCCAACCAAACCTCCCCCACCCCACCAACCAGGTTCTGACACACAAACGCTGGCGAAGCTGCCTTCTTCGTATCTCACCGTCACTTGCTTTTCTTTTTATTCAGTTTTATTGAGTGTTCCTGCCAGTCCCCGCATGTTGCTGTATGCTGTTTCTTTTGTACTCCAGGACATGCAGAGGAACGAATGGTAAAGACAGTAACTTCCGCGCTATATGCAATAATCAGACACTCCCCATTTGCCCGTGTCGTTCAAACACAGGAACATATATTGGTGTAAAAGTATAACAAAAGTGCACTTTTATTCAATTTTATTTTATTTTATTTTATAATCGCACTAATGCAATATTATTTGAAAACGAACAGCGTCAGATCGGGTGTGAATTTATGCAGGAACTGGAAATTCTCTGATGCGGGACCTTCCCCCAGGGAAGAAAGTACAGTGTCAGGTGCTCATTCAGTGTAATAGGAACCATAGCACAGAGAGTTGTGTGCACTGTAACAAGTACACGTGTCGTAAATGTAGGAAGGACGGTCCTTGGGTGTGTGGGAACTGTTAATATTTGAATGTGATGATTTTATATAGCACAGAATGAAAATCTGCACTTCTTAGCATTGCACCATGCAAGGTGTCGTATCAATCGCCTACTGTAACTTGCTTTCTTTTTTCTTCGGTTATACAGGTAGTTTTGAATTTTTTTTTTTTTTTTAATTCACTTTTCATTCCCTCAGTTGCGTTCAGAATCAATCCATACAACCCCATCTGACATGGCTGTTTTCACTAAAGACGCGCTATAGCTCTGCAGTGTACCACGATGCATACTAACGCCCCCCCTCCCCACCAACCAGGTTCTGACACACAAATGCTGGCGAAGCTGCCTTCTTCGTATCTCACCGTCACTTGCTTTTCTTTTTATTCAGTTTTATTGAGTGTTCCTGCCAGTCCCTGCATGTTGCTGTATGCTGTTTCTTTTGTACTCCAGGACATGCAGAGGAAAGAATGGTAAAGAGCAGTAACTTCGGCGCTATATGCAATAATCAGACACTCCCCATCTGCCCGTGTCGTTCAAACACATGAACATATATTGGTGTAAAAGTATAACAAAAGTGCACTTTTATTCAAGTGCACTTTTTCCATTGCCTTTTCCTGTAAGAAGCAATGTACACACTTCTCTCTATGCTGTGGTTTCTATTACACACCTGAAAGAAAGAGACAATACATGTGAAAATATCCAGCATACAGCAACATGCGGGACTGGCAGGAACACTCAATAAAACCGAATAAAAAGAAAATCAAGTGACGGTGAGATATGAAGAAGGCAGCTTCGCCAGCGTCTGTCTGTCAGAACTCTTTTGGGTGCGTTAGTATGCATCGTGGTAAAACGCAGAGCTATAGCGCGTCTGTATTTTGTTTGTTTTGTACTCCAGGGCATGCAGATGAGAGAATGGTAAAGAGCAGTAACTTCTGCGCTATATGCAATCATCAGACACTCCCCATCTGCCCGTTGTTTTGTTATACTTTTACACCAACTTATGTTCCTGTGTTTGAGCATGCTCAAAAAATACACGTGTAATGCCACGAAAAGTGCACACAGACACTTCATTTCGTAAACAAAACAAGTGCACTTTTATTCAAAACTACCTGTATAACCGAAGAAAAAAGAAAGCAAGTTACAGTAGGCGATTGATACGACACCTTGCATGGTGCAATGCTAAGAAGTGCAGATTTTCATTCTGTGCTATATAAAATCATCACATTCAAATATTAACAGTTCCCACACACCCAAGGACCGTCCTTCCTACATTTACGACACGTGTACTTGTTGCAGTGCACACAACTCTCTGTGCTATGGTTCCTATTACACTGAATGAGCACCTGACACTGTACTTTCTTCCCTGGGGGAAGGTCCCGCATCAGAGAATTTCCAGTTCCTGCATAAATTCACACCCGATCTGACGCTGTTCGCTTTCAAATAATATTGCATTAGTGCGATTATATTTTCACATGTATTGTCTCTTTCTTTCAGGTGTGTAATAGAAACCACAGCATAGAGAGAAGTGTGTACATTGCTTCTTACAGGAAAAGGCGATGGAAAAAGTGCACTTGAATAAAAGTGCACTTTTGTTATACTTTTACACCAATATATGTTCCTGTGTTTGAACGACACGGGCAGATGGGGAGTGTCTGATTATTGCATATAGCGCCGAAGTTACTGCTCTTTACCATTCTTTCCTCTGCATGTCCTGGAGTACAAAAGAAACAGCATACAGCAACATGCGGGACTGGCAGGAACACTCAATAAAACTGAATAAAAAGAAAAGCAAGTGACGGTGAGATACGAAGAAGGCAGCTTCGCCAGCGTTTGTGTGTCAGAACCTGGTTGGTGGGGTGGGGGAGGTTTGGTTGGGGCGTTAGTATGCATCGTGGTACACTGCAGAGCTATAGCGCGTCTTTAGTGAAAACAGCCATGTCAGATTGGGTTGTATGGATTGATTCTGAACGCGACTGAGAGAATGAAAAGTGAATTAAAAAAAAAAAGCTAACCTTTACAAGGATCATAAATTGCACCGGCTGTTACAGACTGAAATCAAATGTATGCTTTTATTCTAAAACAGTAAGACTAAGAGCAGTTTACTTCTCAAAATGGAGTGGCGCAGGATCGAACTCGTGACCTTTTGATTCCCAAGCGGGAAGTGATTCTATTGAACCACGGAGGCAGTTACAATAAACTGCTGTCAATGTCGCATGTTAAGGCGGCTTTTTGTTTCTGCAGTTATATTTTTGAATAAAAGCACAATTGTGTTATTCTTGTGAAAATGTTTCTTTGCTATTTGGACTTTAAGCTTCCTACATTATATTGTTTATGCCTACATTTTGTCATCTACTAGAATATAAAAAACGTTTCTGTTTTAACAATGTGTTGACACAGATTACTGTAGAAACAGAACAGACATGAAATGCGTGTGTTCCAAATAACAATCTATTATTTCCACTCTAAAACTCCACTTCACTCCCAGATACTCAATCAAGGCATGAGCTGGGAGAAGTTCATGCACGTTCTAAATTGGTGGGGGGATGGAATAGCCGGCTGCTCCTAGCTTCTCTTTATCAGCACATTTAGAAGACAAAGGATGCTGGCGGAGAGGTGTGAAGGGATTTAAGAAGCGATTTAAGGTGGGACGGAATTATGAGTACTTTCGTAGGCTCTGGTAATTCTAGTGTTAAGGAATATCAGCACTAGTCTCACCTCCACTCGGTGATGTCACCTTTGTATCTATCTAAGAACAATCTCCTTAATTATTAACCTGACCACCACAACCTCCCTCACTAACTGGCTCAAGTGACATACGTGTTGTATCAAAGTCATTCTTCTGAAGTTGTACCCAATAAAATTAAAAATATGTGCACCAATTTAAACAAACAGATTTAGAAAATCCAGTGATCAGCAATAGATAGAATATACTTAGTGGAACTTTATTTGTCACAAGGTAGAAGTTACAGAAAATCTTTAAAAAATAAAAAGGTAGATAAATAAGTAAATAAACATACACACACTTTGGTCTGAACACACACCAGAATGACTATGAAGCAAGAAAAATAGAAAGAAAGAAAAGTTCTGAATTGGCTGCCACTGTCGGCGTGAGACATGAACAGACGTATTACTGTTGGTATAAAGGAGAACCCGTAGTGTTTCTTGACACACTTATGTGGAATGATTTGAAAGAACTCCATTTTATTGTGCAACATTGTTCATAATGGCACTCAGTTTTGTTTTAATTCTCTCCTCAGCTACGAACTCCAGGGGGTCCAGGGTGCATCTATGACTTATTTTGCCCTTTTAATTAGCCTGTTTATTCAGTCGGCCTCTCTTGACGTGATGTACACAGCTCAGCACACCGCAATGTAGAAAATCATACTGATCATCAGAATGTGATAGAAGAAGTGAATTATGTCACCTCCCTCATTGAAGGAACGCAGCCTTCTAATTGAAAAGAGCCTGCTCTGCCCTTACAGAGTTAAAACACTTTTTCCTTTTAACATGGCACACATCCATCCCTGTTATGGCGGTGCAGTTAAGTAGCTTAAGTCGGGTCAATTAGCTATTTACTAATGGAGAAGGGATGGTCACATAACAGAACAATGCACTTTAAAACATTTAGTGAGAACAAGGGGGTTTGATTAAATCTGATAGCACAATCAAAAGTTATGATTGATTCAGTGGGTAAAGAGGGTACTGGTGGCCTTTAATGAATTGAAAAGGTTTGTCAAACCTACTGACAAAAATAGAAGTTACGCACGGTCAGTTATACTTGTCAGCCTAAGCTAGTAAACCCCGTATTTCACTTGCTTGTCTTCTCCTGTTGCAGCTACGCATTTCAGCAAAGTTAAGTTCCTCTTTCATCTCCTCCCTCCAGACTTTTCTGTTTCTTAACACAATCCTGTGCCCCTACTTGTACATACCTTCACAAACAAAAACTGATAAGACAATTCTGGGACCCCAGCAGCACTGTATGTTTAATTCAAATAGTGAATACTGCTGACCCACAACTCTGTAAGATAGTGGTCTTGTTTCAGTCTGTTGGACCTTCACTCCACTCCCAAGATTCTGATAATCTGAAATGAAGAGCATTGAGTTACTGTCAGCATGCTACAAAATGTGTAACTTTACATAAACCACAACATAAAGCCTGTTCTAAAATGATATTCAAGTGTCTTTAGACATAAGTGATGAAGTTTTAATGAAGCCGATTCTTGTTCTTTTCACAGAGAAAAAGCAAAAGCTGCTGTTTACTGGAACATCTCAATGGATGTGAAATTGGACACCTGTGATGTGGATGCAAATATCATGGAGAAAACTGTAAATATTAAGGAGGAGGACTGTGAGTGGGAGTCCATCTACCTTAAACAGGAAAGTCTGAGCATCAAGGAGGACAGTGAACTGCAGCCAGTGAGCATTAAAGAACCACCTGAAGAGAAGTCTGTCAGTATTGAGACACATACCCATACAAATATGGACAGTGTAAAAGAAGATAACCTTCAAGATGTAGTGGTCACCAGGTTAGACTCTTCTCATAGCAAACACTGTTCATCTCCAGAGCCTTCTATTAATATGAAGTCTGAATCATTAGAGTCTGAACTAAAGAGGGCTGTGGAAACTACATCTGTTACAGCTCAGGAAAATAAACAACCACCTTCAAAGAAGTCTGGAAAAAGTAAGTGTAAAATAAAAATGTGTAAGATTTAGGGTTGAGGTTTATGAGCTTGAAAGGTTGGGTCTTGTGATTTTTATGAGAAACATAGAAATGGAGTAAAAATACTTTATTTTATTGTGTGATTGAATTTAGTGTGAGATTTCATCAATTGTGATGTAAGATTTAGCAATTTGCTATTCTTCCATTATAGTGACTTTATGCAAAAGTCCTCGGCCTATCCTCGATAAAGAGTGCTATACAAATGTCCAAGAGCAAGACAAAGGTATTGATCCCTCTGGAATTTCCTGGGTATCCATATTAATTCCTTTTAACAATGTAGCCCGATCTTCAACTAAACTCTGATTACAGACAGCCTCAGTTATCCTAAACTACTGTAATAACACAAACAATTGGACAGCTTCTTGTCAGTCCTGAACACATCATTTAAACATTCACAGTGCACTCCATGACCCTCCTATCTTTACAGACTGGTTGGTCCTTCTTTAAGAAATGACCTAAACATAACTTTTTGTAGCTACTGATCAGCAATGAATTTTAACCCATTCCTTCATTCCACACCTTTTCAGTTCCTTCATCCCTGATAGCCCTTTTCTGATCAGTTCTGTTTAGGTCAGGCCACAGCATCTCTTGTCTCTTATTGGCCATTCCAGAACACCAGTTACCGTATGTTTAACCCTTTCTGTTTTTAGTTACCTCCTGTGTTTGGGCTCATTGTCCTGTGACATCACTTAACTTTTGTTAAGCTTCTACTATCCTGATATTTTTCTGTCAGATTTTTTGATAATATTTTCTATTCAGTGACCATTGATCATGTCAAGTGTTCCAGGCCATGAAGAAACATGCAGGCTAAACCATGATGCTCCATTCACCTTGAGTCTTTAGTATCAGTATCCACTTTTGTCTTACTTCCAAACATGGTGTTGCAGGTTTTGACCAAAGACTTCAACTTTTGTCTCATTCATTCACAGATCATTGTCTGTTCTGGAACATCAAGATGATTTTTTACAAGTTTTAAGATGTGCAGTAATGGTTTTGCTAGATTGCATTGATCGCATTGGTGTTGCCCTTCTGTAAACTACATTCTTACACTTTTCTCCATAAGAACACAAGGACGGAAACTTTCTCAAGTCCCGAAGACTTCGGCAGGCCCTTTGCTCTGCCTGTCTGGGTTCCTATTCACCTCTGCTTTCATGTTGTGATCTTTGTGGGTTTGCCCTTTCCAGTAGTGAGTTTCCTCCATTTTTGTAGACAGTATGACTTTCTATACATTGATGTACACCCAGGTCTTGCAAAATTCTTTTATCACATTTGCCAGCTTTACACCTCTCTTCATTTCTTCTAAGGTACTTGTGAAATCCTTAAAGAAGTATTTGGATGAAACGTCAAACCTTTGGATTACACATTGAAGTGGTGAATTGGAGAAACAACTTAGACTGACATGCTGACATCATTCTTAAATCATAAACGGACAAAGTCTGTGTGTTCTGTGCTAGTCTGTGCTTCTTCTGTGTGAGTGTGCATTAAGTGTGACTTTTGTTCCTAAACACTTTGTGTTTTTTGGTAGCTATTAAGGAGCAGAGAAACAATTTGTTAGTTTTTAATGCTTTTTACAAGGTTTTTGTTTTATTTTGTAATTCACACAATAGCAGGTGTTACTCCAGTCTTACTCCAACTTTTTGGGTTTGTGGGGCAGAGAGTGGAGAAAGCTTTTGCAGTTGCCGGCAAGTCAGTGTACTAGCAATAAACAGGCAAAAATAACTGTAATTTCCTTGCAGCAAGAAGTTCAACATTTTACATATGATGTGAGATGGATTCAAAATATTTAATAAAATCTCAGCAATGGGTAAATAAGGAGGTTAAAAAGAAGCTGCAGAGAAAAAAAAACAACAACTGAGTAAGTCATTTAAGATGAATAACCCCAATTCTAACAGTAGTGCATTTGAGAGCAATCATAAGGAAAGTTATGAGGTCTCTAAAAGACAGTAAATATTACAGCCAATCACATTCTTTCAGTATTTTAGGAGTAAAATAACAGTCAAGGAGGAAGTGAAGTGCCGAATGAATAATAAAGGGGAATTACAATACACAGATATTGAAATATAAAATGTTCTAAACTTTCCATTTTCTGAAGATTTCATGTCTGAAAAAGTGGATAACCGCTCAGTTGCAACAGGAACTACTAAGAAGGTACTGACGGATTTGGAAATTGTAGAGAGAGAAGTGCTGCTGAGATTGAATTGGTTGATATCAAACAAACCTCCAAGACCAGATGCTATTTATTCTCAAAAGTTTAGTGAATATATATATATAATCCCTTGATGGATATTTTTTAGTAGTCACTGCACACTGGGACAATTTTTATGAACAAGAAAATGTAATCCCATTAATATAAAATGGGTGATTGGGAAAATTGAAGTATCAACAGGTCAGTAAGCTTAACTTGCATAACAGGAAAATAAAGGAATTATTAAGGAAAAGATTGAGTGACACATGGCAAGAACAGGAGTTCTACTAAACAGTCAGCATGGATTCAGATGAGGGAGGTTGCATTTTACTAACATGCTGGGAATCTATGAGGAACCAACCAAAGGATATGATCAAAGTGGAGCATATGATATTATTTATCTAGACTTTCAGAAAGTATCTGATAAGGTGCCACTAAACTAAAAGAAGTGAATGTTCAGGGTGTGGTGTGCAGATGGGTGCAGAATTGGCTAAACATAGGAAGCTTAGGGTTATGGTGCGAGGAACCCTATCAGAACTGGGTGGTTGTAAGAGTAGTGTCCTACAAGGGCCAGTGTTAGGGCCACTGCTATATAAATATACGAGCAAAATACCCACGCTTCGCAGCGGAGAAGTAGTGTGTTAAAGAATTAATGAAAAATAAAAGGAAACATTTTAAAAATAACATAACATGATTGTCAATGTAATTGTTTTGTCACTGTTATGAGTGTTGCTGTCACATATGTATGTACATATGTCCATACATATCTACATATATACATATATATTTATATACACATACATCCACATATATACATATACAGGAAACTGTTCATCTAGGAATGCTTGGACCTGACACCCATAATGTGGTGGTGCACCATCTTGCTGGAAAATCTCAGGGAACATGCCAGCTTTAGTGCATAAAGAGGGAAACACATCATCATGTAGCAATTTCGCATATCCAGTGGCTTTGAGGTTTCCATTGATGAAGAATAGCGCCACTACCTGTGTACCCCATATACCACACCATACCATCATTTTTTTTGTTCCAACAGTCTTGGAGGGATCTATCCAATGTGGGTTAGTGTCAGACCAATAGCGGTGGTTTTGTTTGTTAACTTCACCATTCACATAAAAGTTTGCCTCATCACTGAACAAAATCTTCTGCGTAAACTAAGGGTCCTGTTCCAATTTTTGTTTTGCCCATTCTGCAAATTCAGTGTGCCGATCTGGGTCATCCTCATTGAGATACTGCAGTAGCTGGAGTTTGTAAGGGTGCCATTTGTGAGTAGCTAATATCCGCCAAAGGGATGTTCGACTAATGCCACTCTCCAGTGACATGCGGCGAGTGCTACGCTGTGGGCTCTTGCTGAATGAAGCTAGGACAGCCACTGATGTTTCTTCATTAGTGACAGTTTCATGCGTCCACATTTTGGCAAATCCAATACTGAACCAGTTTCACGAAACTTAGCAAGCAATTTGCTAACTGTAGCATGGGAGATGGGTGGTCTCATAGGGTGTCTTGCATTGAAATCTGCTGCAATGACCTGGTTACTGCATTCACCAGACATCAACACAATTTCTATCCGCTCCTCATGTGTTAACCTCTGCGACATGTCAATGGCTGTAAACAAAGAGAAACTTGTAAATAACTCATGAAAGAATAAAGTTACGTTAAAACCAAGCACACCATTGTTTTTCGTGTGAAATTCCCAATAAGTTTAATGTGTCACATGACCCTCTTCCTATTGAAAAAACAAAAGTTGGATCCAAAATGGCTGACTTCCAAATGGCCACCATGGTCACCACCCATCTTGAAAAGTTTCCCCCCTCACATATACTAATGTGCCACAAACAGGAAGTTAATATCACCAACCATTCCCATTTTATTAAGGTGTATCCATATAAATGGCCCACCCTGTATAATGGAATAGTCCTTCAATTTTAATACATGCGAATAATTGAATAAAATTATCTGATCTAGATCACCCTATTTGTTCTGACACAGACTCTTGTTGGCTACATAGTAAGTTGCGGATGTTTTATTCATTTATTTATGTTGTAGGGAGCAGATTTGTTTCCTTTTAAAAGAAATGAATTCAAGTAATAAATTTTAAATAAATAAAATACCCAAGTAAAGATACAGACAACCTACCTGAAAATTCTACTCAAGCGCAGTAACGAAGTTGTTTTACTTCTCTTCTTCCCACCTCTGATCCATTGCATCATCATTAACAAATGCTTAACCTTCAGTCTGTGCACATTCTTTCTTCAGGTTTCTTCTTTTTATGTTTTTCAGCACCAGAGGGATTAGCCATTTTCCATGCCATCTTAGGTATCAATGTGACTTTCGCTCCTGTTATTTTCCTCCTAACTCTCAGTCGGCCTTCCCATCATACCTGTCGGTAGACGTCATTCATTGCGCGAAAAGACTGTCTGGTGATTTGAAATAATTACCCCATAAACACAAGCCAAAGCTTTCCTGCCACTACAGCTTGGTTTTGTTTAAATCAAATGTTTAATTTTTAAGCATACTGTAAGTGCTTCATTAAACACATGATGGGGCTTAGCTGGCTACAAACAGACAGGTGATGTTCATACTCCCCAAATATACAGAGGCTGAACTTGCAGCTTTGCCCTTAGTGGCTTCGATGGTCCTCTGCTTCTGTAGAGACTTCACAGAGCAAGAAATGGCGCTGTATATTGTACACAATTTTTATGATTTCTTGTGAAATTCCCAATAAGTTTTATGTGTCACATGACCCTCTTCCTATTGAAAAAACAAAAGTTGGATCCAAAATGGCCGACTTCCAAATGGCCACCATGGTCACCACCCATCTTGAAAAGTTTCCCCCCTCACATATACTAATATGCCACAAGCAAGAAGTTAATATCACCAACCATTCCCATTTTATTAAGGTGTATCCACATAAATGGCCCACCCTGTATATATAAATCAAAATACTCGCACTTCGCAGCGGAAAAGTAGTGTGTTACAGGAGTTATGACAAAGGGAACATTTTAAAAAAGCGCAGCATGATTGTCAATGTACTTGTTTTGTGACTGTTATGAGTGTTGCTGTCATCAAGGATTTGATTATCATTATTTCTTTCAATCAGGTTCATATTTAGAGGATGTGTTGTGTTCAAGTTACATTCCGTGTTTGTCAACCATTGTAAAGATATCAGGTTTCATTCATCAATTCCTTTCTTACAGTTTGTCTTCCTCTTTATTTGAGACATCACACACTTCATGCACGGGTTTTTTTACACTGTCTTCCTTTAGCTGGACATTGACTTTTTCCACTGTGTGCTTTGTTTCCGCAGTAGCTGAACCTATGAATATGCTTGTATACGTCACTCGCTTCATATTTTTTTGCTGCCTTCTCAATTGTGTAATGCTTTTTTGTTCAGCGCTCTTTGGAGCTCTTGCTTTTTGTCTGCGTACTGCATTCACAGTCAGTTCACGTGAGCCGCTCGGAGTACATGCATCGAAGGTTCTCAGCTGCGCTTGTGCTATCTCGTGCAATGTCCACGGCTTTATTTAATGTTAGCTAAGACATTAAAAGACACTTAAAAGTTTCTCTCGCAGTTTCGCTGAGTTTGTTCCAAACACCGCCCTAACCATCTCATCTTTGTTTCCATTAGCACAGTCCTTCACCCGTGAATATTTAGCGGCAGAGTGTTTCTATTGGATTGCCGCTGACGGACGGCCTTATATGGGCAGGCAGTCAATTACATGGGAGGCGTGACGATGAGGGATGCAACTCTGCCCCAGGCCAGTATATATGTACATAATTAGGCTCCAGTTATGACCGTTGCGCGTAGAATTTTGAAATGAAACCTGCCTAACTTTTGTAAGTAAGCTGTACGGAATGAGCCTGCCAAATTTCAGCCTTCTACCTGCACGGGAAGTTCGAGAATTAGTGAGTCAGTCAGTGAGGGCTTTGCCTTTTATTAGTATAGATTGTCAGACACATGTAATTGGGAGACAGCTGAATGGCCTAAGTGATAGAAATACCACGCCAGACCAGGGGGCGGAAAGGTGCGCTGACTGTCTCTCTCAATCTCTCTGCATGGAAAATCCTGCTGGGTTCTGGCAATGATGATGTCACTTTCAGTTCCAACAATGTCACTTCTGGTTCCGGGTCTGATGACATCATTTCCCTTACCGGCCTTTAAAGCTGCCATCTTACCTCCATAATATCCAAACTATTTTGGACTCAAACCTGTGAACATCTCATTTCAGTTTTCTTCAATTTTGCAGCCGGGAAACAATATACTGTATACGGGTGGCTGCCCCAAACCTTTATGATGTCAGTGACACATCTTTGTGACAGTGGCTTTTTAATATCTGTCGAATTTTCCCAAATCTATCGCGTAACTGCTTGATATTTTCTAGCATATTGGTAGAGGGAAGAGCCTCTTCTTCCCATCCTTCTTTTTAAATATCCAATATTTCCCGAGGTTGTCATCCTTATAACAATTCAAAAGGAGAGAACCCTGGCCCTGCTGACCACCTTGCGGCGCATTTGTTTGAGAGTCTGATTACATCTCTACTAGACCATCGGTTTATGGATGATACACCGTGGACTTTAAATGCTTTTTTTTAAGTAACTTGGCCATTTCCCTAAATGTTTTCTGACGTGAAAGGCGTCTCTTGGTCTATAAGGACTTCTTTAGGGATGACATTACGCACAAAGACCAATATATTTTCCCTTGTGATAGCTTAAGATGTGGCTGAGCGCAAGGGAACAGCCTCTGGATATCGAGTAGCATAATGATATAAATGATTTGGATAGGAATAAAAATAACAAGGTAGTTAAGTTTTCAGATGATGCCTAGGTAGGTGGATTTAGCAGATAATCGAGAATGTTTGAATCATCACAATAGAGGGATTCAGACAGTACACAGACTCGGGCAGATTTGTTGAAGATGAAATTTAATTTAAGTAAATGCAAAGTATTACATGTAGGAAGTAAAAATATATGGTTTGTATACACAATGGAAGGTGTGAATATCTAAAATAAACCTTATGAGAAGGATTTATGAGTTGTAGTGAAGTCATCACCAACGACTCCTAGAGAGTGTTCAGAAGTCATTAAGAAGGCTAAGAGAATGTCAGGTTATTTAGTGCCCTGATGTGTGGAGTACAAGTCACAGGAGGTTATGCAGAGTGTGATAAATAAAGAGTCTTCCAAAATAGAAAAAGATTTGGGGATTGTCCCCATATATTGTCGTCCAGACAAAAATGAAATAAAGAATGATTCAAAATGACTTTTCAGTACAGAATGAATGTTTTACTGTAGCAAGATGGCGTTTAAATAGCAGATTGTATCATGGGAGAGGAAATGGTTGGCAGGATGTGATGATTGGAGGCGGAAACACGGAACCAACATCATGAAGAGCAGACTGAAGTAGTTTAGTGTGGAACCGGAAATGATGCCATTGCAGCCATTTTGGAGCAGTAAAAAGAGGGATTTATTTTTCTTCCAGTTTTCTGTAGGTAGAAAGAGATTCAGATAAGTACCACGTGACAGACCCTTGTCTCGCGAGATTTCACTCACCTTTAGGCTCTTTGACTGCCTCCAACTCGCACATGTGTGACATTAGGGCCCAGACCCATCCGGTTGGGCGAACTGCACCGAGAGGTCGTGGACACGGGAGAGAGCATTTGCTTTGGCCTGCAAGGAACCCCTACGATAAGTAACGCTAAAACGATATGGTTGAGGATCCAAAAACCACCTAGTGATACGAGGATTCGTCTCCCGATGAAGGGACATCCACTGTAAAGCGGCATGGTCCGTCACCAGAGTAAATTCCCACCCCAATAGGTAGTACCTCAATGATGTGATAGCCCACTTAATCGCCAAGGCCTCACGTTCCACCGCAGCATACTTCGTCTCTCGGTCCAGCAGTTTGCGGCTCAGATACATAACAGGGTGTTCAGCACCTTTGACACATTGGCTCAACATTGCTCCCAATCCTGTGGCCGATGCATCGGTCTAGAGAATAAAAGGTAGAGAAAAGTCAGGAGATTTCAATAAAGGTGCTGACGTAAGGGCCAACTTTATTAAGTCACAAAATGCTTTATCTACTGCTTCATCCCATACCACTTTTATAGGTGCCCGTTTCTTTGTCAAATTAGATAAGGGCGTAGCAATTTCCAAGAAATGTGGTACAAAACGACGATAGTAACCATCTAATCCCAAAAATGCTTGTATTTGCTGCATATTTATCAGACGGGGCCAATTTATTATGGCATCAATTTTACGACATTGTGGTTTAACGACACCCCCGCCCACTAGGTAGCCCAAATATTTGGCTTCTCTCAATCCAAAGAAACATTTCTTTGGTTTAATATGAAGCCCTACCGCTGCCAGTGTGGATAGCACCATTTGCACCTGCCATACATGATCCTTCCATGTGCTGGAATAGGTGACAACGTCATCTAGGTAGGCGGCACAATAGGAATTGTGGGGCTGTAGCAGTGTGTCTACCAGACGTTGGAAAGTAGCTGGCGCCCCGTGCAAACCAAAAGGATGGAACCGGTATTGCCAATGTCCACTGGGTGTACTAAATGCGTTTTTTTTCTTTATCAGAATCCGTTAAGGGAATTTGCCAATACCCTTTTGTCATGTCAAGTGTAGTTAGGAATTGAGTGTTTCCTAGTAGATCGAGTAGATCATCCACTCGCGGCATCAGATACGCATCAAATTTGGAGACCTGATTGAGTCGTCAAAAGTCATTACAGAACCTCCAGGACCCATCGGGTTTAGAAACTAGAACAATTGGGCTAGACTAAGGGCTATAGCTTTCTTCGATAACCCTTAAATCCAGCATTCGCCTAATTTCTAACTCCACTTCCGCTTTCTTTGCCTCCAGGTGCCTATAGGGTCTTTCCCTGACAATCACTCCAGGGTCCGTAATAATATTATGCGCAATCAACGCAGTACACCCAGGTAATCCACAACCTCAGGTACAGGCAAGATAGCCGTTTCGAGATCTTGTCGCTGTTCGGGTGTCAAATCAGAAACAAAATTAAGCTTGGCACAGGACATAAAAAGTGAACTGGGCTGTCTGGAGGGGGGATCGGGTCCCCTTTCCTTCCACGGTTTCAGCAAGTTGATATGATATACTCTTTCGCTCGGTCGACGATTAGGTTGTTTAACTAAATAGTCGAGGAGACCTTTTTCCTTTTTTAATTTCATAAGGTCCTTGCCAGTACTCTAACAGTTTAGAATGGGAGGTTGGGACTAATTCCATAACACGATCCTCCGGGACTAATTCCCAAATGGTGGTGTTTCTATTATAATAATGTGACTGTGCTGCTTGGGCTTTTTCTAAATTCACTTTTAGGATAGGTATAATCTTCTCTAGTCTATCGCGTAAATGCTTGATATATTCAAGAATATTTGAAGTAGGGAGTACCTCCTCCTCCCATCCTTCTTTTAACATGTCCAAAAGCCCCCTGGGTTGCCTTCCATATAATAATTCAAAAGGAGAACACCCTGTTGAGGTTTGAGGAACTTCCCGATAGGCAAACAAAATGAGAGGAAGCAACTGATCCTAGTTTTTTCCGTCCTCATTAACTACCTTGCGTAACATCTGTTTTAATGGCTGATTAAAACGTTCTACCAGCCCATCAGTTCGGGGATGATAAACCAATGTTTTCAGTTGCTTTATCCTGAGTAATTTGGCCACTTCCCTGAAGGTTTCTGAAGTGAAAGGAGTCCCTTGATCTGTTAAGACCTCCTTGGGTATCCCAACACAAGCGAATATCCCTACCAATTCCCGTGCAATATTTTTTGAATTAGCTGAGCGCTATGGAACAGCTTCTGGAAAGCGAGTGTCATAATCTACTAGAACTAAAATATATTTAAAACCTTTTAACGAGGGTTCTAAAGGACCAACGAGATCAATTCCAACTTGTTCAAACGGGATGTCAATAAGGGGAAGGAGAACGAGAGGACCTTTTAGACCTTCTTGGTATCTGATGAAGTTGACACTCAGGGCATGAAGTGCAAAATTTCCTGACTTCCTCATTAACTCCCGGCCAATAAAATCAGAGTTTTATTCTCTCCAAAGTCTTGTCGGAGCCTAAATGGGCTCCTAGAAGGTGACCATGTGCTAACTCACATAACTTTCGCCGAAAAGTACGTGGGATTAACAACAAAGCTTGCATTTCACCCCCGTGTTCTGCCACTCTATATAATAAATCATTTTGAATTACAAAGAACGGCATCGGTGGCATGGGATCTTGGGTTGTATAACCCTCTGTAGATACTACTCTATTTCTAGCATTTTTTAAAGAATCATTATTCCATTGTTCTCTTTTAAATGATAATGGGGTTAATAGGAATTGTGCCGTTAAGTTCTGAATAGGATCTCTTTCGAGTTCAATGGGAGGGGCTATTTTCCCTACGCCTTCTACGTCAACTGTATCAGCTCCCGCAGAGGATGATGGGACATCAAAATTTCGCATTGGGTACCTGTGTGGGTCCTTGCTACTGAGGGACATGGCGTGGAGGCAGTCGGAGCATTAGTCTCCATCAATAAACTTATTAGGTGCAGTTACATTACTACCGCTGTTAATTTTATTCCAATCCCTTTCTAATATGACTGGAAAAGGGGGATCGGGTAATACAGCCATGGCCATACTGGGTATTTTATGATCAACCGATACCACACATCTGGCTGTTTTGTAATATTTGATGTCCCCATGTATACATTTTAAACTACAGTAGTTTTTACTTTAGTCCACTGTTGTGGTAATACGCAACGGGTAGCAACAATGGAAATGTTACTCCCGGAGTCAAACATTATCTTTATCTTCCTGCCATTTATAATAACCGCATCTGTATATGGAAGAGACAGAGGGTTAATCACTGTGGCACAATACCTTTCTCCCTTTATTACTGAGCAATCCATAGTCTCGTGAGCACAGTTCGGGGACAGATGTCTGATCTCCCCACACTTGAAACAGCGAGGAAGACCAGCTAGTCTGTCCCTTCTACGAACAGCAGGTTCGGGAGTTTGTCTGGGGGGCTCAGAGGCTGCCCCACATATCTGTTGGGTTCGGCAAGAGGTTTGTTCCGACCTCCCCGATTTACAGGCTGCCTAATGACTCTCCTCTATTTTAATCAAGGTGTCCATGTCCTCAAAGTTGTGCTTACGGACTTGCTGGGCAATGTGGTCAGGGAGGGCATGTATGAGCGTTTCGCACGCAAGGAGTTCAGCCATTTTGTGTGAGGTGTTGATGTCGGGCCATAGCCAGCGACACACCTTTCCCCAGGCTTCAAAGCCCTGAATTCTTAACCTTTTGGGATCAAATTGACACTCCCTCCACTATCTTGCCTGTTGTTCCGGTGATACGCCGTAGCGCTTGAACACTTCTAACTTAAGAGCATCATAATCGGCCGCCTGCTCCTCAGTTAAGTCATAGTAGGCTCTCTGCGCCGTCCCCTTCAAATGGGGAGCCAGTAGGTACGCCCACTCCGACCTCGGCCATGCGTTCCGCTTAGTGGTACGTTCAAATATCAAAAAGTGGGTTTCAATATCATCTGATTCAGTCAACGTGGTTAACTGAATCGGCTGTGACCGAGCCACCTCTGTCCGTACACCAGCAAGGGAATGAGCCTCGGCTTCTGCCTATTGGGGCCTGGTTTCCCCCATCTGGATCTTCAGAGTCTGGAGATCGCCCATGTTAGTATTTAACACGGTGTTGAGGTCTTGTTCTTCTGTCATGATAAACAAAAATCCTGCGGGCTACACCAGTTGTGATAAATAAAGAGTCTTCCAAAATAGAAAAAGATTTGGGGATCGTCCCCATATATTCGGGTCCAGACAAAAATGAAATAAAGAATGATTCAGAATGACTTTTCAGTACAGAATGAATGTTTTACTGTAACAAGATGGCGTTTAAATAGCAGATTGTATCATGGGAGAGGAAATGGTTGGCAGGAAGTGATGATTGGAAGTGGGAACACGGAACCAACGTCATCAAGAGCAGACTGTAGTAGTTTAGTGTGGAACCGGAAGTGACGCCATCGCGGCCATTTTGGATCCGTAAAAAGAGGGATTTATTTTTCTTCCAGTTTTCTGTAGGTAGAAAGAGATTCAGATAAGTACCATGTGACAGCCCCTTGTTTCACAAGATTTCACTCACCTTTAGGCTTTTTGACTGCCTCCAACTCGCACGTGTGTGACAAGAGGCTTTACAAAACACAGCAGGCCTCATCTGGAGTACTGTGTGCAGTTTTAGTCTCCGGGCTACAAAACAGACCTAGCAGAGCTAGACAAGTCCAGTGAAGAGTGACTAGGCTAATTCTAGGGATGTCGAGGTTCGAGTTATTGTGACAATAGGGGTTCTGCTCCATGCTCCCATCTGCATTTTGGGAGCTCTTGAACCCGACACCGTCGGTAATGTCACTGATTAGCTGGACAGTGAGGCACAACAATGTAACAAGGGGATGGTGCAAAAAGTGCAAAGTGCTTTTATTAAAAGAACAATCAAAATCAAAGCAGTGTTCAAATAAATAAGTGCAGCATCTCTCAAAAATCTTCAAATAAATAATCCAATAAAACACTGTGAATTGTGGAGGTTAAAAACAATAAATAAATCCTTAAACTACGAGGTTAAAACAATGCCTTTTTTACTGGTGACTCCCCTGCTTCTCCCGTCCAGGCTATGCACCAGGGGGGCCACGCTACTTGCAGCTGACCTTCTTTCTGCCTTGTCCTGCTGGTCTGTTCGCCTCGCCGATCCCTGGCTCCGGTGGGCTTCACCTGACTATAACTTGGGCTCCCAAGCAACCAGGGAGCTCACACTGGGGCTTTCACATCCCAAGTCCTGACTCCCACTGCCTTTCCGGCCATATGCGATGAGCCATCCTCCTTCCGGTCACTCCCGCTCCTCAATAATGCTCAGCGGTAGCGACCACTACCGTCTGCTTCTGGGGTGCAGGCCAAACGCCCAGGCTCACTGCTCAGCTGAAGGTGTTATCTACTACAAGCACCTTCGCTCATTCATGCACCGGCTTTCTCCTCCCTAGTTCCTACCTTCTCTCCTTCTCAAACTCCGTCCATTTTTTTTTTTTTTTTTTTTTTTCCTCCCTTTCTAACCACCACACGCTTCTATTTATCATGGAGACATGGATCAGATGTGGCAATCGGCAGCTCCCGGCATCAGTTACGGATGCAGACAACTCCTCACCTGTGCACTTAAGTGAGGACCGTCCGCATCATGAATCACACAGGAACTGCTCCGGCCACACATACCACGCCCCCTCTCTAAACCGTGAATGCGGTGATTATTTTAAAAAGTGGCCTTTTTGTCGTGAGCTGTGGACCTGCTATGCCACAGTTATCAGAAAAGTTTAAAAGAGTTCAAACTTTTTAGTTTAAGCAAATGGAGATTAAGAGGAGGCATGACTGAAGTATTTAAAATCATGAAGGTAATTAAAGCAGTCGAGCTCTACTTGGCTGATATTTTAAAAAGAGTTCAACAAGAACAGGAGGACGCAGTTGGAAAGTTATGGGAAAGTTTTACATAAACATCAAAGAGTTTTTCTTCACACAGAGAAACACAGACATGTGGAATAAATTACCAGGTAACAACAACATTTATTTATATAGCACATTTTCATACAAACAGTAGCTCAAAGTGCTTTACATATTAAAGAATAGAAAAATGAAAGACATAATTATAAAAAATAAATCAACATTAACATCGAATAAGAGTAAGGTTCAATGGCCAGGGGGGACAGAAAAAACAAAAAAACTCCAGACGGCTGGAGAAAAAATAAAATCTGTAGGGATTCCAGACCATGATACCGCCCAGTCCCCTCTGGGCATTCTACCTAACATAAATGAAACAGTCCTCTTTGGATTTAGGATTCTCACGGAAGGGCTTGATGATGATGATGGTCACGTAGACTTCTTCCTTTTAATCCGTCCATCATTGTTGGAGCATCATGAAGCTTTGAGTAGGTGGAGGTGGCGCAGGTAGTGTGGAGAGACGGACTTTAGGGACCTTCAAAACTCGAGTTGATGTTGTATTAAAGAAACTAGGTGCATCAGATTAGCAGATTGGGAGGACTTGCCAGTTCTCAGAAATTTGTTTGTAAAAATTTCCAATTTCTGTTTACACAAAGGAAAGTAACTTTGCAAGGCTCTCTCTCTTTGTTTACCTTGCTCATCTGTATGAGAAGGGAGTCTCTGGCCATTAGACTCACAGTACATCAAGGCAACTCATGTACTCTTAATTTAAGAAACAGAATAATACAATGTGTTGATAAACACAAGGATTATTTAAACTTGATAACTGATTATTTGTTGACAGTGAAGAAAGGACACAGACAGATGAGACTTACAAGCATATCACAGAAAAGATTGCTTCTTTACTTGCTGTTTAGAGTTCGAATTTGTCTTGGCTCAGATAAACAGTTTTATCATATCAGGGCCTTAAAGATGATTTCTGATGTTATGTGAAGTTGTTGCTGTTGTTATTCCAGGTTCAAATGGTCCTTTTCTCTCTTCAGAGTTGACTCGTCGTCTTTGCTATCTGTTCCTTTGTTCATGGTGTGCTGTGATTCTGTCTTTCTCAACTCACTGTTAGGCACTTTACTATTCCCTCTGCACCTCTCTGACACAAAAGGGTTTGTACTGAAACTCCCGTCTTAAAATAATGGCTCTTTTTAAGTCTTGCCAGACTGCTCAGGAGCTAGAACATAGGTTGGGAAGAGTGGCTCTTAGAGTCAGTTCAGGGCGTCCATGTCCAAGGCTCTATGGAGAGGAACTTCCAGGTCAAAGAAAGTTTGTGAACGGTTTTCTCTGCACAGTGTGGACGGCTTTCCACCCCAAAAGGGAGCAAATTGTCAGCTTCCAGCCCACACAGAAAAAGCATTGTCTGTTTCTTGGCTCCCCAGAGAGAACATATCCTCAGTCCTCATCCACCAAAAGAGACAGAAGAGGTGAATGCAGCTACAGTTAAAGGAAGGTGTAGCCCCTGGTGATTGTATTAAAGCCCCTTCTAGTTGCAGATCCAGGGCCTGCTTATGGGCTTGCTATTTTTTTTTCCTCACAAACAGGCAGGTTTAGTTCTCGGTTACAAGCCTAAGATGAAAGTCAATTTGTGTGTTATTTTGTTTGAAAGACACTCTGAAAAGCTGCATTGTGTTTAGACGAAGTACTGGGCTGATAACTGGTATGAGCTGCACTTCAGCCATTCATTCAGGATTACAAGGTGAGGTGGTGCAGCTGACTTTCTGCATCCTTATTAAATCTTCTGTCTTAACGGGTCTTGAGTGTCACTAAAAATCCTATTAAAATGGCGATGCCCACTTTGACCTGCACAGTCATGGAGTATCTGGTGTTATGACATAAACACTTAATGTGTGGCCTGTGCAGCTCCCCCTCCTAGGCCTGGTGTGGCAGGTGGTCTTTGTGTCTCAATAACACTTGTATGATATCTGGAGATTTGTGCTGCTGACCAGAACTATGAAGTGTAATTGTGACATTGGTGACCAGTATTTTGATTGCTATTTAAATTGTGCTTATTTGTGATGAGAAGACAGCATTTTTCATAGTTTTGTAGAAAAAAAAAAAAAAATGCTATAAATTAGTTTTAGTCTCTTATAATTTCTTCTAGTCTCTTATTTTAAAATAATAGCATGGTGAACTGTTCATTTAGTAAATTGTGCACGATGGTGAAATGTTAAGATCACATTGTGTATTTAGGACTCTCCATTCACTGGATATGCTAGGCCTTACATTCATCTTATTTTGTGCGTCTTGTTGCCTTTGCTCATTGGACTTTACACCCGAGCATGGGTACCACAAATTTTGTTATATATGTATTTAGAAATGTTTCTCTAATTGTTAGTTTCTCTTTGTAGAATATGAGAAAATAAAGCAATTTTGTTATATATGACATTTTTTTACTTTCTGAAGTTGCTGTATATAATTTTAATTTAATCCTTAATTTTGCCTTTGTTAATTTCCTTAACAAGCAGTGGAGCAGTGAGATAAGCACTTTGTGTTGCCTGTGCAGTTTTACCACATCTCAGGTTGACATGACTGGTCTGCCTCAGTGGTTCTCCCAGTGATGTTGTGTGGAGATTTGTGCTCATGACTAGGTGAGTCTAAGAGGAGGTGGCAGACAAAGAACAATCCATGAATGGCTCTCTCGCTTGTCTTGATCCATTCACACAACTTGTAGAGATTGAATTCTCTAACAGCAAAGCTTGCCTAGTGGCATACAAAAGTTCAGGCACCCTGGGCAAAATTTCTGTTACTGTGACCAGCTAAGTAAGTAAAAGATAACCTGATCTCCAAAAGGCACAAAGCTGAAGATCACAAATTTCTTTAAAATTTTAAATTATTAAATTAAATTATTCCACTCATACACTAAAATTATTCAAAGTTATTGTCTGTTTTTTACATGAATTTGTATTACTCTTTAATATTGTTTTTTGTATCAGTATACTGCTGCTGGATTATGTGAATTTCCCCTTGGGAGGAAGGAAGTGAGTGAGTGTGTCAGTCAGTCAGTCAGTTCTTGACTGTTTTAAAGTAACAAAAAGGGCATGAAGTAAAAGTGTGGGCATCTGCATGGTCCTTACTTAGTAACACCCCGTTTGGCAGAAATCACAGCCTGTAAACACTTTTTGTGGCCCGCTAAGTGTCTTTCAGTTCTTATTTGGGGAATTTTCACCCACTGATATACACAAAAGGCTTCTAGTTCTGTGAGATTCTTGGGCCATCTTAAATGCATTGCTCTTTTGAGTTCTATTCGCTGTGAAGCCCAGGGTGTGTACAGCCACCCTAACCCGACATAGACAGGCAGGACACAAGTTTCTCCACACAGCACACTTTTATTTATAGGTGAGAAGCGCTTTCTTTGCTCCTCACAAGAGCACAATGTCCACAACACCAAGCACAGTCTCTTATCTCCAGTCCTTTTAACCTCCACACCTCCTCATAGGTTTCCTCCCTACTCTGGCCATTGAGTGGTGGTGACTACTACTCTGCTCCATGCATCCTCTCCATTACACAGACCTTCCTCTCATTTACACACATGTATTCTGTCTCCTTTCTACTGACTTTCATTCCTCTCATCTCTAGAGCATATCTCCACCTCTACAGGATCTCCTTAACCTGCTCCCTACTATCGCTACAGATCAGAATGTCATCAGCAAATATCATAGTCCATGGGGACTCCTGTCTAATCTTGTCTGTCAACCTGTCCATCACCATTGCAAATAAGAAAGGGCTCAGAGCCGAACCCTGATGTAATCCCACCTCCATTTTGAATGCATCCGTCACTCCTATTGCAGACCTCACCACTGTCATACTTCCCTCCTACATATCCTGTACAACTCTTACGTACTTCTCTGCCACTCCCAACTTCCTCATAGAATACACAACTCCTCTCCAGGCACCCTGTCATATGCTTTCTCCAGGTCCACAAAGACACAATGTAACTCCTTCTGGCCTCCTCTAAACTTCTCCATCAACACCCTCAGAGCAAACATTGCCTCTGTGGTGCTCTTTCTTAGCATGAAACCATACTGCTGCTCACTAATCATCACCTCACTTCTTAACCTAGCTTCCACTGCTCTTTCCCATAATTTCATGCTGTGGCTCATCAATTTTATCCCCCTGTAGTTACTACACATCCCACTTATTCTTAAATATCAGCACCAGTACACTTCTTCTCCACTCCTCAAGAACCCTCTCACTTTCCAAGATTCCATTTAACAATCTGGTTAAAAACTCCACTGCCATCTCTCCAAAACACCTCCATACTTCCACAGGTTTGTCATCTGGACCAATGGCTTTTCCATTGTTCATCCTCTTCATAGCGATAAAATGTAATAAACATATTTTGCTGCATTTCATGTTCAAAATGATATTGTCATCATATGTAAATATGCTCTGTATAAAGTGGCTCAGGTTGTGCAATATTATAACTGTATTGCAAGTTTACAGTGAGGTGTTTGTATTTATAAGTACAAACAGTTCTACAAGGAGAACTTGAACTGATTGAGTGCGTTTAGAGCTCTTGAGGTAAAACTGTTTTTTGAACTGCAATGTCTCTACAGGAAAGGCTGTGAAGCGTTTGCCATATGAGAGCAGTTCAAATAGACAGCATGGCTGAGGCAGCATGTGCTTGATGCTGTATCCTGATAATTCTCTTTCCGATCAGCTGCTGTAGAGCTGTGATTTCACACTCGGATACAGAGGGATAAATACTTGAGAGTAAAAACGCTAAAGCTAATATGGTATTTGGAATAGTTTGGCCATTCCGTTAACCATTATATACATTATATATTATATACACGTTAATTACAATCAGATGCCTTAAATCAATTAACAATATGTGGTTAATTTCAGTGTACAGTGGAACCTCGGTTCACTACCATAATTCGTTCCAGAACTTTGGTCGTAAACCGAGTTGGTCGTGAACCAAAGCAGTTTCCCCCCATAGGATTGTATGTAAATACAATTAATCCATTCCAGACCATATGAACTGTATGTAAATATATGTAAAGATTAAGCACAAATATAGTTAATTACACCATAGAATGAACAGTGTAATAGTAAACTAATGTTAAAACATTGAATAACACTTAGACAAAACACCCAGGCCCCCGTTCAGCCTGCTCGCGCTTTCTCTCTCTCTGTAGCACACACACACAACCCACCCCTCCCCCTCCCTTCCCTGTCAGCAGCAGTGCTCGCTCTCTCTCTGCGCTTGCTAGCTCATGTTGTCTAATCTCTCTGTAGCACGCACACACACACACACACACACCCTCTGTCAGCAGTATGTGCAGCAGTTTTTTTTTAAATTAGTTTTAAGCACAGCGGAAAAAAAAGGAACATTAGAGCAAATCCGAAATGTATTTAAAAACCAACCAAACACAAGCAACCAAAAAACATTGCAGGAGTTCATGCTAATAGCCTTACAGCCAGATCGCTGTAAACACTTTTTTTAAAATTAGTTTTAAGCACAAGGAAAAAAGCGAACATTTGAAAAAAGAGAAAAGTAACATTGCAACAAATCGCGATATGAACTGAAAAATTAACTTTTGAAAAATCTGTAATACAAAAACCACCAAGAAAACTAACCTTGCATGAGTCGAGTTCTGGCATGAAGTGTTTTCCATGTAGGTTTGTATTTTTTTTTCTCCCTAAATAATAAAAACCATCATTTAAAAACTGCATTTTGTGTTTACTTGTGTTATATTTGACTAATGGTTAAATGTGTTTGATGATCAGAAACATTTTGTGTGACAAACATGCAAAAGAATAAGAAATCAGGAAGGGGGCAAATAGTTTTTCACACCACTGTATGTCTGGCTCTTTTCAAACAGTGCCATTATTGACAGCTAAGACACATTTGTTTCCTTAGTGGTTTTCCTGCTTTCACTGCATAGCTGAAAGTCGATGCGCTTAGCCGAGTGTTGTACCTAAACGTTCTCATCAAATTAGTTGTGGCAGATGTCTTAGTTGTTAGTTGTGGTTTATTTAAAACAAACTTTTTCATTTTAAACTTTATATATAAAATTCCTATCACATTTCAGATATGTTAAGATATTTCCAAACAGCAGTTATTATCTTCATCAGTTTCCACTCATGTGCCCTCAGCTTAACATATTCCATGTCATGAAATCAGTTGATCAGTCAACCAACTACAAGCCGATTTCACAATAAACAACAAAAACTGGACACTTTTAATTCAAGACTGATTAATTTGTGTAACACTACTGTTTAACACTAGAATTACCAGAGCCTACGAAAAAACTCGTAATTCCGTCCCACCTTAAACTGCTTCTTAAATCCCTTCACACCTCTCCGCCAGCGCCCTTTGTCTTCTAAATGTGCTGATAAAGAGAAGCTAGGAGCAGCCAGCTATTCCATCCCCCCACCAATTTAGAACGTGCACGAACTTCTCTCAGCTCATGCCTTGATTGAGTATCTGGGAGTGAAGTGGAGTTTTAGAGTGGAAATAATAGATCGTTGTTTGGAACACACGCATTTCATGTCTGTTCCGTTTCTACAGTAATCTGTGTCAACACATTGTTAAAACAGAAACGTTTTTTTATATTCTAGTAGTAGATGACAAAATGTAGGCATAAACTATATAATGTATGAAGCCTGAAGTTCAAATAGCAAAGAAACATTTTCACAAGAATAACACAATTGCTTTTATTCAAAAATATAACTGCAGAAACAAAAGCCGCCTTAACATGCGACATTGACACCAGTTTACTGTATCTGCCTCCGTGGTTCAATAGACTCAGCTTCTGCTTGGGAATTAAGGGGTCATGAGTTCGATCCTGCGCCCCTCCGTTTTGAGAAGTAAACTGCTCTTAGTCTTACTGTTTTAGAATAAAAGCATACATTTGATTTCAGTCTGTAACAGCCAGTGCAATTTATGATCCTTGTAAAGGTTAGCTTTTTTTTTATTCACTTTTCATTCTCTCAGTCGCGTTCAGAATCAATCCATACAACCCCATCTGACACGGCTGTTTTCACTAAAGACGCGCTATAGCTCTGCAGTGTACCACGATGCATACTAACGCCAAACACCCCCCCCCGGGTTCTGACACACAAACGCTGGCGAAGCTGCCTTCTTCGTATCTCACCGTCACTTGCTTTTCTTTTTATTCAGTTTTATTGAGTGTTCCTGCCAGTCCCGCATGTTGCTGTATGCTGTTTCTTTTGTACTCCAGGACATGCAGAGGAAAGAATGGTAAAGACCAGTAACTTCGGCGCTATATGCAATCATCAGACACTCCCCATCTGCCCGTGTCGTTCAAACACAGGAACATATATTGGTGTAAAAGTATAACAAAAGTGCACTTTTATTCAAGTGCACTTTTTCCATCGCCTTTTCCTGTAAGAAGCAGTGTACACACTTCTCTCTATGCTGTGGTTTCTATTACACACCTGAAAGAAAGAGGCAATATATGTGAAAATATAATCGCATTAATGCAATATTATTTGAAAACGAACAGCGTCAGATCATGTGTGAATTTATGCAGGAACTGGAAATTCTCTGATGCGGGACCTTCCCCCAGGGAAGAAAGTACAGTGTCAGGTGCTCATTCAGTGTAATAGAAACCATAGCACAGAGAGGTGTGTACACGGCAACAAGTACACGTGTCGTAAATGTAGGAAGGACGGTCCTTGGGTGTGTGCGAACTGTTAATATTTGAATGTGATGATTTTATATAGCACGGAATGAAAATCTGCACTTTTTAGCATTGCACCATGCAAGCTGTCGTATCAATCGCCTACTGTAACTTGCTTTCTTTTTCTTCGGTTATACAGGTAGTCTTGAATAAAAGTGCACTTGTTTTGTTTGCGAAATGAAGTGTCTGCGTGCACTTTTCGTGGCATTACACGTGTATTTTTTGAGCATGCCCGTTTGAGCAGTATAAAAAGTATTGAAAAGTATAACAAAACAACGGGCAGATGGGGAGTGTCTGATGATTGCATATAGCGCCGAACTTACTGCTCTTTACTATTCTCTCCTCTGCGTGCCCTGGAGTACAAAAGAAACAGAATACAGACGCGCTATAGCTCTGCGTTGTACCACGATGCATACTAACGCCCCCCCACCCGGTTCTGACACACAGACGCTGGCGAAGCTGCCTTCTTCGTATCTCACCGTCACTTGATTTTCTTTTTATTCAGTTTTATTGAGTGTTCCTGCCAGTCCCCGCATGTTGCTGTATGCTGGATATGTTCACATGTATTGTCTCTTTCTTTCAGGTGTGTAATAGAAACCACAGCATAGAGAGACATTGCTTCTTACAGGAAAAGGATGGAAAAAGTGCACTTGAATAAAAGTGCACTTTTGTTATACTTTTACACCAATATATGTTCCTGTGTTTGAACGACACGGGCAGATGGGGAGTGTCTGATGATTGCATATAGCGCCAAAGTTACTGGTCTTTACCATTCTTTCCTCTGCATGTCCTGGAGTACAAAAGAAAAGCATACAGCAACATGCGGGACTGGCAGGAACACTCAATAAAACTGAATAAAAAGAAAAGCAAGTGACGGTGAGATACGAAGAAGGCAGCTTCGCCAGCGTTTGTGTGTCAGAACCCGGGGGGGTGTTTGGCGTTAGTATGCATCG
Organism: Polypterus senegalus; assembly: GCF_016835505.1. Taxonomy (NCBI): domain Eukaryota; kingdom Metazoa; phylum Chordata; class Cladistia; order Polypteriformes; family Polypteridae; genus Polypterus; species Polypterus senegalus. The sequence goes on from NC_053161.1 coordinate 180,323,629, forward strand.
TGGTACACTGCAGAGCTATAACGTCTTTAGTGAAAACAGCCGTGTCAGATGGGGTTGTATGGATTGATTCTGAACGCGACTGAGAGAATGAAAAGTGAATAAAAAAAAAAAGCTAACCTTTACAAGGATCATAAATTGCACCGGCTGTTACAGACTGAAATCAAATGTATGCTTTTATTCTAAAACAGTAAGAATAAGAGCAGTTTACTTCTCAAAACGGAGGGGCGCAGGATCGAACTCGTGACCCCTTGATTCCCAAGCGGGGGCTGAGTCTATTGAACCACGGAGGCAGTTACAATAAACTGGTGTCAATGTCGCATGTTAAGGCGGCTTTTGTTTCTGCAGTTATATTTTGAATAAAAGTGCAATTGTGTTATTCTTGTGAAAATGTTTCTTTGCTATTTGGACTTCAGGCTTCATACATTATATAGTTTATGCCTACATTTTGTCATCTACTACTAGAATATAAAAAACGTTTCTGTTTTAACAATGTGTTGACACAGATTAATGTAGAAACTGAACAGACATGAAATGCGTGTGTTCCAAACAACGATCTATTATTTCCACTCTAAAACTCCACTTCACTCCCAGATACTCAATCAAGCTGAAGTTCGTGCACGTTCTAAATTGGTGGGGGGATGGAATAGCCGGCTGCTCCAAGCTTCTCTTTATCAGCACATTTAGAAGACAAAGGGCGCTGGCGGAGAGGTGTGAAGGGATTTAAGAAGCAGTTTAAGGTGGGACGGAATTACGAGTTTTTTCGTAGGCTCTGGTAATTCTAGTGTTAATTCAGTTGTTCTTCTTCTTTATAGCGCTCTTCATTGAGTGCAAGCTTGGACTGCTTGATGTTTGCAGCCATAACAGAGATAATAATTACATATATGAACATACACATTGGATCAAATAGACCATAAAACCTGGCAAATTTTAGCTTAGTCAACATAAATAAGTCCTGATAGTAGATACCCTTTAACATTATAAAGGTGAGTATAAATGTCACCAGCGTGTTACAAAGGTTACCAGTCCTGGCGTCACCTGCCACTCACCTGTAGAGCTGAAACACCAACAGCTGTGCTCTTCCTTGGTTTTCTTATCTAATTTTTCTCTGAGGTCACTGCAGTTCTGTAGGCCTGTGCATTGAGGTGTCACTCATCCATTGCTCTCTTTTCCTTTGGTGAATGAAAAAAGACATTTTGTTGTTTGTTTTGGTGTCAAGTGGTTTTAGTTCAAGTGTGATTAGGAATGTCAGGACACATTCTAATTATTGAAGGTGCACTTTTCATGCTTGGCGTGGGATTCTGTTTTATATAGTACCCTCCATAATGGCTGAAACAATTAAACATTCTTCTTGCATTAACTCCTTTAATCCACTGTTTTAAAATTACAAATTAAATAATTCAGATGTAATTAAAGTACAAATTACTGATTTTCATTTAAGGTGATTTGCATATATTTCAGTCACACCTTGTAGAAATCACAGCACTTTTTCTGAATCGTCGTCCCATTTCACGGCACCGTAATGTTTGGGACAATTGGTGCCAGAGGTGTTTGTGATTCATCAGGTGTGTTTCATTGCTTTAGTCTTGCAGGCCTAAGACACCTCAGCTTACTCTTACCTACAGACTACCTTTGGTCTCTGTAGTTGCCATTGTTCAACATGAGGGCAAGAGCTGTGCCAATGAAAGTCATAGAAGCTGGAAAATAATAATGAAATCAGTAGAGACATCGGAAAACCTTAAGATTACTCAATTTAAAGTTTCTGGAATATCAATAACAAGAAAGAACACACTGGTGAGCTCAGTAATCATAAAGGGACTTGTAGGCCAAGTAAGACCACCACTGCTGAAGACAGCAGATGTTGCTGCAGATTTAATTTTTATCACGACTTGCATACCCTGATGGTAACGATATTGCATGTATCTCTCTACCGTCTTAAGTATACCATCCCATACAGATGGCATTACATGGCTCAGGGTGACTGAGAGATTCCTCACCAGTCAGGCAGTTCACACTGAAAAGCCGCCATCGCCAAATAACCCACAGCTGTTAAGACCTGTAAGAGAAAAGGGATTGTGTGATTTCTGTATGGTGGTCTCTGTAACGAAGGCTGCAGTTCAGCACACACTTCAAAGAGGATGACAGTAGGGAGTCTAAATCAGCTAAGTCATCATCATGAGCCAAAATGTCATTGTGATATATCAAAACTCACTCCTTGTGTAGCCTGTCAAACATTAGAATGTGAAATGTGTAATGAAATGAGATTTTCTATTCATTTCTTCATTTTTCCACCTGGAGTTGCTAAAATGCCAACACAAAGTCTGTATGGGACTTACAAATGTTCAAAACTTGAGGGAATTTTGAGCCAATTTAAATGGCAAATTCTAGTTTTGTAAATCCTAGCTTTTGCATAAGAAACAGCTTTCATATATGTGGCTGAGCATAAGGAAGTTTTATACATTGTAACAGAATAAGATGCTTCTCGCACCCTTGTACCCTCGGACTATACGTCAGACAGCAGGTAAAATCCAATGATGATATTTTATTATAATAATAAAGTGCACAAAGCACGCTCCTCTCCACAATTCTTCAATAAACAATAAATCACAAATACAATAAACCAATCCTCCACTCCCAGACGCTTAGCCACCCTGCCTCCCAACTCAGCTCATCGTCTGGGAGATCCCACAGTCCTTTTATATTCCCTGACCCGGAGGTGTTCCTTCCCAACAGTCCACAAGTCCTTATTCCTTCCGGGTCAGGGTAAATAATTTTTTCTCACCCGAAGCTCGCCGCTCTTCCTATGACGAACTTCCGGGTCATAGGGCATGAAGAACTCTTCGGTCCTCCCTGCAGCTCCCTCTCGTGGCCCCCATGGCATCCAGCAGGGCGGTGCATAAAAACTACATGGTCCATAATGCCCTGCTGGTCTTCTGGGGACCTCCATGCTGCAAGGAGGGCTCCATCTGGCGGCTTGGGGGTATTGGCCAGGGTACATGGCCGGCCATATCTTACAGTACTCCTTACTCTGGGGCTTGTCCACAGTTTGGGTCTCTCTATTAGTGAAAGAGAGCCCTTTTACTGTCTGCACTCCCTTTGATTTATAAACAACATGGGTCGGGGTCTTTAGGATCGAATCGCTCCAAGAGACAGCACCATCCAGCTGCTCTGGCTCGATCGGTCCTTCCCCCGGCCGCTCCGTAACGCTTCGGCCTCTCTTGTAGGGCACGCATCCATTTGGCACCCGCTATGGATTAAAAGCGGGCCCGGTCACCTCGTCCCTATTACATTATATACGGTACCGACATTACCTGCCTGTACCGCCAAATCACATAACATGGGAGGCTCCCGACCAAATCGCCGTAAGTATTCATCCAGCTTTCTTAAAGGCGCTTCAGCCGCTGCTCCCAAGTCCCCAACGATCTTCTTTATTGTTTCCACCACCTGTAAAAATTTGTGCACGGGCTGAAGCAACTTTTTCAGCTTGTGCACGTCCAAAAAGTTACTTAATTCACCCGGAGGCATGCTCGAGCCATCATTAGCCTTACCCTCCGGGTGGGAGCCAATAAACACGGCCGCTCCTGAAGCGTGCTCAGACAGGTCCCGCAAGGGAGCCTGGGATTTGGAGTTCTTTTCGGAGGACGCGGTGCCGCTTTTGGCTGACTGCGATCCGTCTGTATCGATTTATCGACGGACCGATCAATCATTTCCCGGACCTCCTTACCTTTTGTAGGGAGAGCGGTACTTCGATCGCCTCCCCTTTCCCTTCAAAAAACTCAAGTCCGTCTTTTCTTGGACGAAGCCACAAACAGCTGGATACGGAACGTCACCTTCCTGGAATCCCTTGTGGTAGGTCACGTGTCCCTCGCCGGCACCCGTAATGCGGAAGTGCTTCGGGTTACTCGTTTGCCTGAATGAGAGCGGCCATCGCCTTCGGGTCTGTCTTCTGCCTCCCGCAGAGCCTTCGGATGGACATCTGGGAGGTATGTACATGGGACATCATGTGTTAATTTAAAAAGATTATTCAGTACATTCCCCGTACATACCTCGTCGGAGACGTCCTCCTCCGGAAATCTCTCCCGAAATGCGTAGCCGCTCCATAGCTCCTCTTGAGCGCAGGCAATGCCGGCGCTAGACCTCCGCTGTTGCTGGCGCTCTGCTTTGTCTTCTTCTTCCCCATGACGGACTTGATAAAGATGAGGTTTCTGGCGATTTTTCTGTGTGTGTCATGACGCTGTCTTCCCGGGGTATTCTGTCCACAATAAATTTTTTAAATTCAGGTCCCCTGCCAAACTGACGGCCAGAGAATCCTGCCGAAGCTACGCCAATTGTAACAGAATAAGATGCTTCTCGCACCCTTGTACCCTCAGACTATACGTCAGACACCAGGTAAAATCCAATGATGATATTTTATTATAATAATAAAGTGCACAAAGCATGCTCCTCTCCACAATTCTTCAATAAACAATAAATCACAAATACAATAAACCAATCCTCCACTCCCACAGTCCTTTTATATTCCCTGACCCGGAGGTGTTCCTTCCCAACAGTCCACAAGTCCTTATTCCTTCCGGGTCAGGGTAAATAATGTTTTTTCTCACCCCGGAAGCCCGTCGCTCTTCCTATGACGAACTTCCGGGTCATAGGGCATGAAGAACTCTTCGGTCCTCCCTGCAGCTCCCTCTCGTGGCCCCCATGGCATCCAGCAGGGTGGTGCATAAAAACTACATGGTCCATAATGCCCTGCTGGTCTTCTGGGGACCTCCATGCTGCAAGGAGGGCTCCATCTGGCGGCTTGGGGGTATTGGCCAGGGTACATGGCCGGCCATATCTTACAACATGTGGCTCTACTGAGCAGTTGTAATAAAGGACGTAAAATTAACACATTAAGTGTGTTTTCCAAGTACAATAAAAGTTTTATAATTGCTTATACTGATCAAAGGTTGTTCCTAATTTCAGCCATCTTGTATTTAATGTGAGTTAATGCTAATAATAAGGCAGCGAATTGAAAATAAGCAATTTTTTTTTTTCCTTTTTGTTTTAAATTTTACATAGGAAAGAAAGATCAATGCAGTGTGGAATGTGGCAGAGAATTCTCTAACAGGAGTGCTCTTCAGAAACACACGGGAGAGAAGCCATATTGCTGTGATGAATGTGGTAAACAGTTTTCACAGATGGGTAATCTACAGAATCACATGAGTGTTCACACTGGGGAGAAGACTTATTGCTGTAATGAATGTGGCAAACAGTTTTCAGAGATGGCGAGTCTACAGCACCACACAAGAGTTCACACTGGAGAAAAGCCGTATTGCTGTAATGAATGTGGTAAACCGTTTTCACATATGAGCAATCTTCAGAAACACACAAGAGATCACACCAGAGAGAAGCTGTATTGCTGTAATGAATGTGGCAAACAGTTTTCACTAAAAGGCTATCTTCAGAGACACACAAGAGTTCACACGGGAGAGAAGCCATATTGCTGTAATGAATGTGGTAAGCAGTTTTCACAAATGGACAGTCTTCAGAGACACACAAGAGTTCACAACAGAATAAAAAGAGTAGCAGTTCAAAAATCAGTCCAGAAAAACAAGAACCCTTCAGGACTGAAGAGTGAGGGTCAGTCCTGCCCTGAAAAGTAAGCAAACTAAACTATTGTTGAGAAATGAATCTCAAAGAGAAACCATATTGCTGTTTGAAATGTGGCAAACAAATCTGTTAGAGCATTACACTTCAGAGACGCACCAGAATTCCCACAGGACAGAAATACAACTGAACTGTCCTGAGTAATGAGTGAGGTTCACTCCTGCCTGGACAGTAAGCACATGTAACCGACACAAATCCATCCTACTTTGTGTTGTGTCAAAACCAAATCAACATGGAGGAGACTTAGAAGTTTATATCCTTTTTCCTTTTCCAGAAACAAAATAAAGAACAGGGCGTCATACAAATGGCTTCTCACCAAAGCCCCTACAGCCTCCACCATGCTCCTAAGTCTGTTTTCATTTCATAACATACGTATTACATATAGAACTATTTACAATATATTAAACACATTTCATCAGAAAAAAGAAAAAAAAAAAAACACTTTACAATATACATATCCTCACACATTAAATTATAGTTCAGCTTTATAATATTATATATTTTGCTATTTTAATATAAGAAAAAATAAAAAAACAAACTTTGCCAAAAAAAAAACAAACAGCTTCTTGCCAATGCTTATTAAATAATAAATCAAATCAATTACTACTAGTTATAAACAAAAATCAATAAAATGTAAAATAAAAATTAAAATCCAAAATATACACATGAACATGCTGTGCACCAGGCCAAATTATGTTTTAACACTGTGGCAGTGCACTAAAAGAATAAATGCTTTTTTTAATTTTATTTTGTTTTTGTTTGTTTGCTTTAGATAATAAAATATACAAAACTGTATATAAGAACTCGGGGGTTATGGAGGGGGCACATAACTTATTACCAAATAATATACATGTCAACTTAATAGAATAAAATTAGAAAAGGCTTGGAGAGACTTGACTTACCTGTACAGCATCCACAATCGTCTGAGGGTGCCTGCTGTCTGTGGGGAGTCACATTAATTAGCATCCGTACTCCAAATATGACACTAAGTTTACACAAACAATTAGTTTTGGGAAAATTCATAACTGAAAGATACAAAAAAATTTAAAATACAGAATGCACTTTGTTACACATATTGCAGCACCCTGGATATGGCCAACAATTCTCACAAATCGGAATTTTCTGGGCCACAAAAGAATTCAGACTGGGTGCCACCTCCAGAAGTGGACTTCGTTGGAGAAGATCTACACCGGGGGCTGTCAACCCTTTCTCATGGTATACCCCCCAAAAATATAAATGTTCTGAAATATCTGCATTTTATTTTGGTGTTAAAATGATAATTACTGAATTGTTGTTATGTTAAACTAGATGTGGAATTTCTTTTTTCACCAAGAAAAATGTTATTTCAGAGAGCTTTTATAAGGTACTAGCAGTGTTAATCTGTCAAAGACATGTTTTAGAATGAATTTCAAAAGAATTTGATATGTTAGGACTGATAGGCACTGACAGTGTGTCACCATTAGGAGGTCACTTCATCTGTCTGTGCTAATACTGGAAAAGCAAAAGAAATGCCAGCAATTGTGTCTCAAATGTTGTAAGTCTCCTCAGCATCAGTAAATATTATTACCAGTAACGGTAACGTGCAGTGAATACACTTGACTTGAGCATTCCTAGTTTTCATCATTTACCATTTGTTTGCTCAGAGGTTGATGTGCTTGCTGCTTCCTGAGCAGCTTTTCTTTTCTAAACCCTTGTGGCCCGCTGCTTCAGTTCTTTCGTCTGCATCTTTTCGCATTAAAACTGATTACATTAGTTTTTGTGTTGTAATTGCTTAATACAGTTTCTTTAATTTTTCACTTAAGCTGGCACTTAAGTCTTCAATCTGCCTCAAGAATGATTAGCGAAGGTGATAGGGAATGAGAACGGCGCCCATACACATGCGCCGCACGGCCGTCCTTCTGCGTGCTGACGAGAGTTGATTCTACAATAAAATAAAAAGAGTAATAAAAATCATCGCCCCGAAAGTGGATAGTAGATGTCACGTAGTATATGTGTACCAAATTTCAAGCCAATAGGTGAAATGGTTTGCGAGCTAAAGGTGATTTAAAATCCTGGACAGACAAATGAACAGCCACGGTAGTGTATTATATAAGAAGATTATTGTCAAAAGTTTAGTAAAGTAACGCATTTTGACTAGAAGGGGTTTCCTGTTCCCGAGAGACTTTGCATTCCACTATTTTTGTTTACCTACAGTGTGCTTACTTTATTGTTGTATGTTGTTTATTGTTTTGAATAAATTACAATCGCCTGTCTGTCATCTCCAGTCATCTGACGATGACTCCTAGATAGATAGATAGATAGATAGATACTTTATTAATCTCCAAAGGGAAATTCACATATTTCAGCAGCAGCATACTGATAAAAAAAATAAAAACAATTTTAATTAAAGAGTGATAAAAATGCAGTGCAAGTTAAAAAATGTAAGGTGGAGGAGTAACAATCTATAATCTTGTATAATGTTAACATGGAATTGAAGAGTCGCTTAGTGTGGGGGAGGAACAATCTCCTCAGTCTGTCAGTGGAGCAGGACGGTGACAGCAGTCTGTCGCTGAAGCTGCTCCTCTATCTGGACATGATACTGTTCAACGGATGCAGTGGATTCTCCATGATTGACAAGAGCCTGCTCAGCGCCCGTCGCTCCGCCACAGATATCAAACTGTCCAGCTCCGTGCCTACAATAGAGCCTGCCTTCCTCATCAGTTTGTCTAGACGTGAGGCGTCCTTCTTCTTTATGCTGCCTCCCCAGCACACCACCACATACAAGAGGGCGCTCTCCACAACTGTCTGATAGAACATCTGCAGCATCTTATTGCAGATGTTGAAGGACGGCAGCCTTCTAAGGAAGTATAGTCGGCTCTGTCCTCTCTTGCACAGAGCATCAGTATTGGCAGACCAGTCCAATTTATCATCCAGCTGCACTCCCAGGTATTTACAGGTCTGCACCTTCTGCTCACAGTCACCTCTGACAATCACTGGGTCCATGAGGGGCCTGGGCCTCCTAAAATCCACCACCAGCTCCTTGATTTTGCTGATGTTCAGGATTAGGTGGTTTGAGCCGCACCATTTAACAAAGTCCTTGATTAGGTTCCTATACTCCTCCTCCTGCCTACTCCTGATGCAGCCCATGATAGCAGTGTCATCAGTGAACTTTTGCATGTGGCAGGACTCTGAGTTGTATTGGAAGTTCGATGTATATAGGCTGAACAGGACTGGAGAAAGTACCTGAGATGCTCCTGTGCTGCTGACCACAATGTCAGACCTGCAGTTTCTGAGACGTATATACTAAGTTCTGTTTGTAAGATAGTCCACGATCCATGGTACCAGGTATGAATCTACTCCCATCTCTGTCAACTTGTCCCTAAAGAGCAGAGGTTGGATGGTGTTGAAGGTGCAAGAGAAGTCCAGAGACATAATTCTTACAGCACCACTGTCTCTGTCCAAGTGGGAGAGGGATCGGTATTGCAAATAGATGATGGCATCCTCCGCTCCCACCTTCTCCTGGTATGTGAACTACAGAGGGTCAAGGACGTGGTGGACCTGTGGTCTCGGGTGGAGAAGCAGCAGCCGCTCCATGGTCTTCATCACATGGCCGGAAGTCATTCAGCTCACCAGGACGTGATACCTTTGGGACTGGGGTGATGCAAGATGTTTTCCAAAGCCTCGGGACTCTCCCCTGTTCCAGGCTCAGGTAGAGGATTCCCCAGCTTCACCGCACAGGCCTTCAGCAGACATGGAGATACTCCATCTGGACCCTCTGCTTTGCTGGGCTGCTGTAATTGTGGGTTGGGGGAATCTCTCTCTTATGCTGGTATCGGCAGCAGAAGGATGGGTGGAGGATGCAGTACTCTGAAATGAGAATGAGACTGGGTTAAAGTGGTCAAACCTGCTAAAAACATTGTTCATCAGGTTTGCTCTCTCCACGTATCTCTCGATGGTGGCATCCCGCTTCGAGCTGCAGCCAGTGATGATCTTCATCCCATCCCACACTTCCTTCATGCTTTTATTCTGCAACTTCTACTCCAGCTTTCTCCTGTACTGTTCCTTCGCCGCCCTGAGCTGGATTTGGAGTTCCTACTGCACGCGCTTGAACTGATCACCGCCTTTAAAAGCCCTTTTCTTCTGGTTCAAAAGGCCCTTGATGTCACTTTTAATATATGGCTTGGACGAGAGGGTAGCCTCCCTCCACTTTTGGGTGGGAGGACGGGTCCTGACTGTTGTTTGTGTGTATGCGCCGAAGAGAAATTTGGAGTACCCACCCTTTTTGGAGTCCTTGGAGGAGGTGCTAGAGGGGAATACCATCTGGGGACTCCCTCGTTCTGCTCACATGGGCAATGACAATGAGACTTGGGAGGAATGGCCCCCCCGATCTGAACCGGAGTGGTGTTTTATTATTGGACTTCTGTGCTCGTCACGGATTGTCCATAACGAACACCATGCTCAAGCACAGGGGTGTTCATATGTGCACTTGGCACCAGGACACCATAGGCCTCAGCTCGATGATCAACTTCGTGGTCATGTCGTTGGACCTGCGGCCACATGTCTTGGACACTCAGGTGAAGAGAGGGGCGGAGCTGTCAACTGATCACCACCTGGTGTTGAATTGGCTTCGATGGTGGGGGAGGATGCGGGTCAGGCCTGGTAGGCCCAAACGTGTTGTGAGGGTCTGCTGGGAATGTCTGGCAGAGTCCCCTGTCAGAAGTAGCTTCAACTCTCACCTCCGGCAGAACTTCGACCACATCCCGAGGAAGGTGGTGGACATTGAGTCCGAATGGGCCATGTTCCGTGCCTCCATTGTTGAGGCGGCTGACTGGAGCTGTGGCTGTAAGGTAGTCGGTACCTGTCATAGTGACAATCCCGAACCCATTGATGGACACCGGCGGTGAGGGATGCCGTCAAGCTGAAGGAGTCGTACAGGACCATTTTGCCCTGTGGGACTCTGGAGGCAGCTAATAGGTACTGGCAGGCCAAGTGGAATGTGGCTTCGGTAGTTGCTGAGGCAAAAACTCGGGCGTGGGAGGAGTTTGGGGAGGTCATGGAGAACGACTTTCGGACAGCTTCATGGAGTTTCTAGTCCACTGTCTAGCATCTCAGGAGGAGGAAGCAGTGCAGTGTCAACACTGTATGTGGTGGGGATGATGCGCTGCTGACCTCGACTCAGGGCATTGTGGGTTGCTGTGGGGAGTACTTCGAAGACCTCCTCAATCCCATTAACATGCCTTCCAATGAGGAAGCAGAGCCTGGGGACTCAGAGGTGGGCTCCCCCATCTCTGGGACTGAGGTCACTGAGGTGGTCAAAAAAACTCCTTGGTGGTAGGGCCCAGGGTGTTGATGAGATACATCCGGAGTTCATCAAGGCTCTGGATGTTGTAGGACTGTCTCAGTTGACATGCCTGTGCAGCATCGCATGGACATCAGGGACAGTGCCTCTGGTTAGGTAGACCGGGGTGGTGGTCCCCCTCTTTAAGAAGGGAGACCAGAGGGTGTGTTCCAACTACAGAGGGATCACACTCCTCAGTCTCCCTGGAAGTCTATTTGGGACTGGAGAGTCCCTGGAGAGGAAGGTCCTTCAGATAGTCGAACCTCAGATTAAGGAGGAACACTGTGGTTTTCGTCCTGGTCGTGGAACAGCAGACCAGCTCTAAACCTTTGGCAGGGTCCTGGATAGTGCATGGGAGTTTGCCCAACCAGTCATTCGACCGTGTCCCTCGGGGAATCCTGTGGGGGGTACTCTGAGAGTATGGTGTACCGCACCCTCTGATAAGGGCTGGTCGGTCCCTGTACAATCGGTGTCAGAGCTTGGTCCGCATTGCCGGCAGTAAGTTGAACCCATTTCCAGTGAGAGTTTGACTCCGCCAGGGCTGCCCTTTGTCACCGATTCTTTTATGGACAGAATTTCTAGGCACAGCCAGGGCGTTGAGGGGGTCCAGTTTGGTGGAGTCTGGATTGGGTAACTGCTTTTTGCAGATGATGTTGTCCTGTTTGCTTCATCAGGCCATGATCTTCAGCTCTCTCTGGATCGGTTCACAGCTGAGTGTGAAGCGGCTGGGGTGGGAATCAGCACCTCCAAATCCGAGACCATGGTTCTCAGCCGGTAAGGGTGGAGTGCCCTCTCAGGGTTGGGAGCGAGATCCTGCCCCAAGTGGAGGAGTTCAAGTATCTTGGGGCCTTGTTCACAAGTGAGGGAAGAATGGAGCGGTAGTTCGACAGGTGGATCGGTGTGGCGTCCACAGTGATGCGAGCTCTGCATCAGTCTGTCGTGGTGAAAAAGGAGTTGAGCCATAACGCAAAGCTCTCAATTTACCAGTCGATCTACACTACTACCCTCACCTATGGTCATGAGCTATGGGTAGTGACAGAAAGAACAAGATTGCGAATAACAGTGGCTGAAATTAGCTTCCTCCGCAGAGTGTCTGGGCTTTCTCTTAAAGATAGGGTGAGAATCTCAATCATCCAGGAGGATGGTAAGGTGTTCCAGGCACATCTAACCCGGAGGAGGCCCCGGGGAAGACCAAGTACACACTAAAATGACTATGTCTCCCAGGTGGCCTGGGAATGCCTTGGGATTCCCCCGGAAGAGCTAGAAGAAGTAGCCGGGGAGTGGGACATCTGGGCATCTGTGCTCAAGCTGCTGTCCCTGCAACCCGATCTTGAATAAGCAAAAGAAGATGGATGGATGGATACTGTGAGACGGTAGGTAATGTTTTGTCCAGCGTTGCGTGGTTAAAGTCTCCAGAGATTAGCACAAGTGCCTCGGGGTGCTGCGTTTGTAGCTTCAGTCCACCCGAGGAGGGATGTAAACAATAACAACAATGACATGTCGAAACTCTCTGGGCAAGTAATAGGGACGCAGACTTACGGCCAACAGTTCGATGTCCCTGCAGCAAGTGGAGATTTTGATATTTACATATCCAGGGTTGCACCACCTTGTGTTTACATAGAGAGCGAGTCCTCCTCCTTTCCTCTTCCCGCAGGTATGTGTGTCTCTGTCTGCTCTAACTGTGCTAAACACGGGTAGCTCCACGTTAGCATCTGGGATGCTAGTTGTTAGCCACGTTTCACAAAAACACACCAAACTGCATTTGCTGTAGGTCCTGACATTTTTCACCAGCGCAGCCAGTTCGTCGATCTTATTTGGTAGTGAGTTCATTTTTCCCACAGTTCGTCTATCTTATTTGGTAGTGAGTTCATTTTTCCCAGGATCATAGAAGACACCGAAAGCTTGTTTCACCACTTCCTCGTTAGCTGCTTAGCCTTTAGCTTACCACCGGTTCTGCTGCCATGATACCGTCTTCTTACCTTGTCAGGTAAATAGGGAACCGGCACGGGCCTTTGTTCTCAGTGCTAGAAGTTGACTACCTGAATAGACGAGACTCGGTGTGTTAACATCCATGTCCAAGTAGTAAAAAGTGTCCAGGAAATATGTCCACATAAAAGAAAGTGGTAGGGGTGATCATAGAGATAGAGAAAAAGGCACTCGACTTTCTGTTGGCCAAACCCTGCGAATTAGCACATTTTCCAGAAGTCCATGGTACCCCTCTTTTACATGGTCCTTTGAGCCAAAAGCTAAACCGACCAACCTGAGAGAAAAATTGACAAGGCAGTGTGTGCAGAGGAGCCTAACCTCATTTCTAGTGCACTGGGCATTGATGTAGAAGAGAACATCTGAGCTGAAATCTCCACATTTAGCCAAACCCCTAACTCACACACTGCAGACAACCCATCTGTGGGCGCCGCTACGGCCTTTCAGACAACGGTCTCCATGCACTAAGCTTGAAGTGCTCGGCCGACGCTGCTGAGAGACGAGAATTCCATCTCACCTTTTGGACTGGCATGTGAGATACTGTCCTTCCAGAGGTAACGTGTTGTCCATCACAAGCTCCAAGCAAAGCGTAGATAGCAAACTGAGAAATCCAGTGAAGTAACCGATCAGTTAAATCACATCATGGCAGCAACACATGCAGTGTGTGTACAGCTTTATTCTGACACTTTGTTTTTTCCCCCATCAAGACAAGTGAAGAAAAGAAAAGCGCTGAACTGGAGGAGATTAGGAGTTTGTAAGTAATGAGAAATGTAATGAATTTAATTTAAATAATGTTTCCCAGCACTGGTCGCTTGTGAACTTTTGTTTTTGTATCTGGGATATCAACACTTAAACAATTGGTGGAAATAAACTGATGTCTGCTTAAGCAACTGGCTAAATAAATAGGTAGAAACGCAATAATGTTTTAATTTTTTATCTTCATATCATTTTAAAGACAGAATTATTGATATAACCAATCAAAGTTCCAGCTTATTTGCATTGTTTGTGGCTCAAAAGTATTAATTAATCCTACTTTGAGCCATTCACTAATTAGTGTTGTACTGTTTGTTCATTTGTTTCTGTTTCACAAAACTGTTCAATAAAGAAACCAAAATAATTTAATATACAGAGGCAACTGATTATTAAAACTGTTTTGTATTAGAAAGTAATTCCCGAGTTATTTCTGCATTAAAGAAAAATATTAATTTGTTTGAAGGAAATATGACAAATTGCAATTAATACATAATGACTTTCGATTATAAATTTGAACTGAGAGATTAATTGCAATTGAATTTTTAATCAGTTGTCCTCATGCAAACACATACTTTAGAACATTCCAAATGATGAAAATCATAAAAATTATGTACAATATACAGCGCCATTTCTTGCTCTGTGAAGTCTCTACAGAAGCAGAGGGCCATCGAAGCCACTAAGGGCAAAGCTGCAAGTTCAGCCTCTGTATATTTGGGGAGTATGAACATCACCTGTCTGTTTGTAGCCAGCTAAGCCCCATCATGTGTTTAATGAAGCACTTACAGTATGCTTAAAAATTAAACATTTGATTTAAACAAAACCAAGCTGTAGTGGCAGGAAAGCTTTGGCTTGTGTTTGTGGGGTAATTATTTCAAATCACCAGACAGTCTTTTCGCGCAATGAATGACGTCTACCGACAGGTATGATGGGAAGGCTGACTGAGAGTTAGGAGGAAAATAACAGGAGCGAAAGTCACATTGATACCTAAGATGGCATGGAAAACGGCTAATCCCTCTGGTGCTGAAAAACATAAAAAGAAGAAACCTGAAGAAAGAATGTGCACAGAATGAAGGTTAAACATTTGTTAATGATGATGCAATGGATCAGAGGTGAGAAGAAGAGAAGTAAAACAACTTCGTTACTGCGCTTGAGTAGAATTTTCAGGTAGGTTGTCTGTATCTTTACTTGGGTATTTTATTTATTTGAGATTTGTTACTTGAATTCATTGCATTTAAAAGGAAATAAATCTGCTCCCTACAACATAAATAAATGAATAAAACATCTGCAACTTACTATGTAGCCAACAAGAGTCTGTGTCAGAACAAATAGGGTGATCTAGATCAGATAATTTTATTCAATTATTCGCATGTATTAAAATTGAAGGACTATTCCATTATACAGGGTGGGCCATTTATATGGATACACCTTAATAAAATGGGAATGGTTGGTGATATTAACTTCCTGTTTGTGGCACATTAGTATATGTGAGGGGGGAAACTTTTCAAGATGGGTGGTGACCATGGTGGCCATTTGGAAGTCGGCCATTTTGGATCCAACTTTTGTTTTTTCAATAGGAAGAGGGTCATGTGACACATAAACTTATTGGGAATTTCACACGAAAAACAATGGTGTGCTTGGTTTTAACGTAACTTTATTCTTTCATGAGTTATTTACAAGTTTCTCTTTATTTACAGCCATTGACATGTCGCAGAGGTTAACACGTGAGGAGCGGATAGAAATTGTGTTGATGTCTGGTGAACGCAGTAACCGGGTCATTGCAGCAGATTTCAATGCAAGACACCCTACGAGACCACCCATCTCCCATGCTACAGTTAGCAAACTGCTTGCTAAGTTTCGTGAAACTGGTTCAGTGTTGGATTTGCCAAAATGTGGACGCATGAAAACTGTCACTAATGAAGAAACATCAGTGGCTGGCCTAGCTTCATTCAGTAAGAGCCCACAGTGTAGCACTCACCGCATGTCACTGGAGAGTGGCATTAGTCAAACATCCCTTCGGCAGATATTAGCTACTCACAAATGGCACCCTTACAAACTCCAGCTACTGCAGCATCTCAACGAGGATGACCCAGACCGGCGCACTGAATTTGCAGAATGGGCAAAACAAAAATTGGAACAGGACCCTCAGTTTACGCAGAAGATTTTGTTCAGTGATGAGGCAAACTTTTATGTGAATGGTGAAGTTAACAAACAAAACCACCGCTATTGGTCTGAGGCTAACCCACATTAGATAGATCCCTCCAAGACTGTTGGAACAAAAAATTTGATGGTATGGTGTGGTATATGGGGTACAAAGATAGTGGTGCCATTTTTCATCAATGGAAACCTCAAGGCCACTGGATATGCAAAATTGCTACGTGATGATGTGTTTCCCTCTTTATGCACTGAAGCTGGCACGTTCCCTGAGTTTTTCCAGCAAGATGGTGCACCACCACATTATGGGTGTCAGGTCCGAGCATTCCTAGATGAACAGTTTCCTGGAAAGTGGATTATCGTGGGCCAGTTGAATGGCCCCCAAGGTCTCCCGATCTGACCCCCTTAGACTTTTATCTTTGGGGTCATCTGAAGGCAATTGTCTATGCTGTGAAGATACGAGATGTGCAGCACCTGAAACTATGGATACTGGAAGCCTGTGCTAGCATTTCTCCTGCTGTGTTGCTATCAGTGTGTGAAGGGTGGGAGAAGAGGGTTGCATTGACAATCCAACACAATGGGCAGCACATTAAACACATTTTATAAGTGGTCAGAAACTTGTAAATAACTCATGAAAGAATAAAGTTACGTTAAAACCAAGCACACCATTGTTTTTCTTGTGAAATTCCCAATAAGTTTGATGTGTCACATGACCCTCTTCCTATTGAAAAAACAAAAGTTGGATCCAAAATGGCCGACTTCCAAATGGCCACCATGATCACCACCCATCTTGAAAAGTTTCCCCTCTCACCTATACTAATGTGCCACAAACAGGAAGTTAATATCACCAACCATTCCCATTTTTTTTTATTAAGGTGTATCCATATAAATGGCCCACCCTGTATTTATTTGCACAGTGCAAGTCTTTCATTTCTGTATGTACAAAACATTAAGCGCATGGGAGAGAAGCGAAAGGAACAGCACAAGCAGCAACTGTGATGATTTAAACAGCGAATATATTGTCAAACCAAAGTGAAGCAATGCTGGGCTTATTAATGATATCAAAGATACAAGGAGGACAGAAAATACGCCCCTTAAAAGTGGTTGGCACAAAAATGAGCCTTGGTGAATGTGTCGCCTTTTGTCCCAGTCATAAAAACAAGAAGTGATGGCGTTCAAAATTCACCTTCCGATATTAAAGAAACACATTCGAGAGAAACAACTGAAGAACTGGTTGTGGAGGAATAGTTGGCATTCGCAGCAGGGTGTCGATTGAAACACTTGGAAAGTAGATTTCATGTCCAAACTCTAATATGCAATATAGACACACACACACACGTGTATATATATATATATATATATATATATATATATATATATATATATACGTGTGTGTGTGGTATACAATAAAAAGTTAAATGAGAACGAGTCTTAGATCCCAAATTACACATAAAGGAAAATAATGTTGCAAAATCTTGCAAAAATATGAATCGGAAAACGACAATACTAAAGTTGCTCACTAGATGGCACCATTGTTACTACAGGCACTATTGAGAAGCGTTTCACAGAGTTAATGAAATTACAAATAGAAACAAAAATAACATTAAGAAATTAAATATTCTGAGTTAACGGTGCCTTATAAGAACTGCAGAAACAATT
Source organism: Polypterus senegalus (assembly GCF_016835505.1). Taxonomy (NCBI): domain Eukaryota; kingdom Metazoa; phylum Chordata; class Cladistia; order Polypteriformes; family Polypteridae; genus Polypterus; species Polypterus senegalus. Next base: position 180,341,132 of record NC_053161.1, read on the forward strand.
AAAGTTCTCCAAAATATACTATAATATAAAAGCTTCTTGGTTTTAACATAAGCCATATATATGCAAACAATTTAATAAATTCTTATTTTGCAATTCTTATCCCATTCTTATTTGCAATGGTGATGGACAGGCTGACAGACGAGATTAGACAGGAGTACCCGTGGACTATGATGTTTGCTGATAACATTGTGATCTGTAGCGATAGTAGGGAGCAGGTTGAGCAGACCCTGGAGATGTGGAGATATGAAAGGAGTGGAAAGGAATAAAGGTCAGTAGGACCACCAAGACAGAATACACGTGTGTTGAGTTGTCAGAGGATACATGAAGAGACCCAGTGCACAACAGTTAAAATTTTTAATCCAACAACTGGAAACAATCGTCCTCCGAACTTTCTAGATTCCTTAACACTCTTTTTCTATTCCTCTTCACTATCTCCACCTAGTGGCCAAAGTACAGACCATATTCCCCCTTTACTTGAGAATAGTACAAATTACAGTAGGTAGTTAAACATCACTAGCATTCTAACGATCACTGAATTACATCAAACATTCAAATTTATGTAACAACGTCCTCAAGCCAACTTTTGCCAGGGTTCTAATGGAAATGGAACAGGTTGCAAGATGCAGGAGAAGGATTAGCTGTCTTGTCAGATGACTGGTGCAGTTGACAATTTTTAACTTGAGCTGAGACGATATCATCTATACCTGGCCACCAGTATAGCTCACGCAGACACTGGTTATTTCTCACAATGCCTTGGGGACCTTCATGAGCAAGCGCTACCAAGGTATGGTGCCGAGAAACAGGAGCAATGAGACAGGCACCATGGAACACAAACTCGTTCTGTGCACTAAATTCATCTTATAGTCTGAAATATGGACACATAACTATGTCAACTGCATTAGGAGAAGAAGGCCAACCACAGGTAATCTGATTTTGCAGAGCAGAGAACTCGCTGCAAGAGGCAGAGGCAGAAGCAAACTCACCAGGTGAGAGGGCAGTCAGAGCAGGAGACAACATTGCCACAAACTCAGGTTCAGTTGCAGAGATGGCCTCAGCAGCAGCAGGCAAAGGCAAGTGAGAAAGACAATCAGCAATGTCATTCTGTGACCCAGGATGGTAAGCAACAGTATAGTTGAAACACAACAGTCGTGCTGCCCAGTGTGCAATCCGCATTCCTGCACGATCAGACCCTTTTGAGGACAGTAGAGTGGTCAACGCTTGATGATCAGTACGGAGGATATATTTACGACCCCACAAGTAAGTCCTCCATTTTTCCTCAGCCCACACACATCCAAGAGCTTCTTTTTCAAATGTAGAATATTTCCTTTCAGCAGAGCAGTAAGAGTCCTAGATGCAAAAGCAACAGTCCGCTCCGTAGGTCAGGTTGGACTTGAGGTAGGACAGCTCCGAGCCCATAATCAGACGAGTCCGTGAAAACTCTAGTAGGCAAATTAGGGTGAAATAAGACCAAAGCTGACTGTCAATTAGCAACTGTTTCACTGACATAAAGCTGTGCTGAGCTTCCTTAGACCAGGAAAACTGCGTATCTTGGCGGAGGCAAGCGCATAAGGGTTCTACAATACTGGCAAATTTTGGGATAAACTTATTATACCAAGATGCAAATCCAAGGAATGAACGTAACATGGTAACATCAGTTGGAGTTGGAGCATGTAGAAGAGCAGCAAGATGCTTTTGATCAGGTTATATCCCTTGTGCTGCAACAGTATGACTCAGAAAACGCAGACTGGCCTGATTAAAATGACATTTTGACTCGTTTAACTGTAATCCTGCATCTTTTATGTGTTTAAGAACTGCTTGAAGTGTCTGATCATGGTCGGCTTGTGTTCGTCCCCACAAAATTATATCATCTAAGTAGTTTGCAACATTTGGCAACCCCTGCAAAATTGTAGCGAGCATCTTTTGAAAAGCAGATGGAGCAGATGCTAACCCATATGGGACCCGGCAGAACCTGAACAGTCATTCATGAGTAATAAAGGCAGTCAGATCACGGCTCTCTTCGTGAAGCAAAAGCTGGACAGTATGCACTTTCTAAATCAATAGTGGAGAACACTGTTGCTCCTCTCAGCAATGACAGCATTTCATCAATGTGAGGAAGAGGAAAGCTGTCTGTAAGGCTGACAAATTAAACGCTAAGTAGTGATACTTACTGAATGCAGCATTTAATTTCCTATGTGTCAGATTAATTATTATTTAATATGTCATAATTCCATATCAAATGTGAGAACATGGGAACAGTTTAAAGTGAAGTACAAGAATATACTTCAAACTGGTAAATATTGGTATATATCTAATTTAAAGAATTGCTAGCATAAAGAATCATATAATATACAAAACATTAATTTTAAAGCTAATAAGAAGGCAGACAAGCAAAAAACAGGTGGAGGTCCACACAGTCCAGACCTAACCCCTGCAGAAGAGTTGGCTCTCCAGCAAAATGCCCATTACCCTGTTTCTGAGGGCATTCCAGGTGGAACCTGCTCCTCAGAACCAGTGGCAGGATGCAGCGGTCACTTCATTTCAGGTAAAGGATGGTCATTGCATAGATTTGTCCTCAATGTGTGCCATAGGTATGTTCCATATAGCCCTTTTTTTGTTGGGTCAGTTGCAGGGAATGTCATATCCCTAGAACCTGTGTCTGACCAACGAGATATTGACGAAGGTCAAATATTTGATGAAGACACTGTGTCTGATTATTCGGATCTGCGTACAATCCAGTGCCCCAATCACATTTGGAAATCCTGGGTAATGAGAATGTTAGGCTGATTGTGAGATTCTTTATGGAACTGTGGGTGTTTTTGCCCGTGTATTACCCACCTGCAATGGCATGAAACGCCTCTTTTATTGTCTGCACACTCAGGTGTCCAGGAAACACTATGAAAACCCGAAGGAAATATTCCAGAGCCAAACAGACTTTACGAATTGCCTGGCAAACTGCACTTTTAGACAAGATTTTCCGCATTACATACAGTATATAAAAAGTGCCGCTTGCAAAAAACCTCAAAGCAATGCATACTGTGTGTGGTTGTGAGAGCCCGACTTCATCGAGTTTGACTTCGAATATAAGGTGCTAATAAATCTTTGAGGTACAATATCCCCCCTCGGCTAAAGCCGTATATCTTTCAAAAAGAATTTCCTCCGGGAGCAATAAAGGATCTTGCCGATCGCGCAAAACCCTCTCTATATGAAATCCTCTTCTTATAATTTGCGCACCGATATCAAGTGGTCGCTCATTCATGAACTCCGAAGCCATGACTGAATGAATTCCATGCACGGACACTGATTAAGTATGTGAGCTAATCCTTGTTTACACCGAGCAGGTTTGAGGATTTGGATGCCAGCAAGAGTTTTGAAAAACCGACAGATCCTGGATCAGGCCAAATCATCAACAATTACATCCGGCTAAACGAGTAATCCACTTACGAAAAATACCCCCTGGTGTAAATTTCATGTCAACAGCCCCAATAGAAATAGATTGACAGAAAAACACTGACGTGTTCAATATTTATTTTCCCCTTTGTATATTGATGTTATGACGATGAAGCCCACTTGACTTTTGTCTTTGTTGTACGCTTGACGGTGAAATGTCGCGTCGAGAATGCAGCTCGTCCTCCTTGTATTACATTCACAATAGCGATGTAAGAAAGCAGAACAAATATAAATTCGTGCAATTTGATCAAATGGGAAAAAATGTCGGAGCGGACACTCGTGCGGCGGACATACATCAACAGATAGCCTAATAAAGGGGAACAGTCGTCGGGTCCTCAAATTTCTCGGCGAACACTTCGAAAATGACTGTCTGGCTGACTGACTGACTTACACTCACACACCGAGTTTTAGACCGATCTGAACAAAACGCACCCTGAAAGAATAAAAATGCTCCGAACTCCAAGAGCATCTCGTCATCACGTTAACAGTCACTGAGCTCAAGTCGTACGGCTCACCCAAAGGACTACTAACGGAGGAATACAAGCAAGCGATGGGTTTACCGGTCCGGGCTTTTCTAGTATAAATGAGGATGTGAACCGAGCTGAGGACTCGTGAGCTGACCGGAGCACAGCTGCTAGGCTCGAAGTGCCAGACGGTTACAGTCTGCCGATAAAAAAGTACTGCTCGTCTGATACGATTTTTTGTACAAATTCTCTCTATTTCTTGCATATGTCACGTAAGCACGCACCTTTTGTTCTCCATAAATTGTATTGTGCTGTCAAGCGTCAGACACAGGGAGGTAGTGCACGCATGCCTGGAAATTAAAATACATGCGCGAAGCAGATCGGGTGGTCCCAAACACAATACAGACTAAAGCAAGCGCAGGGGGGCGGATCTAGCTGACAGAACCGAATGGACGATATCCACAATTAATACATTATTACTATAAAAACGAAACCAAATAATGGTGTGCACATACCGCTTATTTAAAACTAGACGTCTTTAAATAACAGCATTTCACCGCAAGGTAATCGGTTTCGTCTGCTATTGCGCTACTTACTGAAAGCTGGTATTTTCAATGTGTTCATAAACTTTCGTAAAGCTGCATATGCATAAGAGGCTGGAAGCACCTACGGCCAACGTCTCCAGCGCCTGTCTGCTTGCAGAGATAACAAAGACACGCTGAAACTGGAGGACATTGTGCTGTTTGCGAAAAGCGAACTGAGCGGCAGCGGCAGTCTGGAGGATATGTGAACGCGCAAAGGGCTGGCGGCTCGGAAGGATGTTAGCGGGCACGCGCGCCCGACAATCCAAGATTTAAAGTGAGGCGCGTGCACCATCAGGCGGGACACGTGTAGGCATTTAAGCCATTCAAACGGTGGGCTTCAGTTTAGGGTCGGTCACTTCCAGTGCTGGATGATAGTCCTGCTCTTTCTCTCACATAAAGAAGAGTCTTTGCTGCGGGTACTTAATTTTCTTTAAATCTGCTAGGATTGTTCTTCTTTTTTCTTGTTTAAGTTGCAGAAGGATTGTAGAGTGTAAAGCCATTGGAAAGAAGATTTTATTGTTTTTTTTGGTTCTTATTTTTTCAGTTTATTGAAATCTTAATCTTAATGATTGCATCTTGCCTGAAGAAGGTCCTGAGTTGCCTCGAAAGCTTGCTTATTGTGATCTTTTAGTTAGCCAGTAAAAGGGGTCATTTTGCTTGACTTCTCACTACATCCATAATGGCTAACACGGTACAACACCCGACTACTAAAGAAATGGAGTTAATTGTATCTCAAAAGTTGTAAATCGCATCGGAGGGAGTGAGCCGAATAAGTAAAATGAATGTAAATGTAGTAAATAATGGCATATATAATCAGAAACTCAAAAAAGAACCAAATACTATAAAAATAATTTTTATGCATCTAAATCTTAACTTCATTCAGTGAAAATTTAGCATGATCAATCTGCAACTGATAAATAAAATAAAAATCAGCTAGGAGGTATCTGTTATGAATTCAAAGTTCATATGACTTTCTTTCCCAGAGAATATCCTGTAAATGCATCTGACACAAGATAAAGCTTCCATAGCATTTGTTTTTTAATTGGAAAAACTTTCACCCCATTGAAAATATTAGTGAGACGCCTGTATCACAAATGTACATTTTCTAATATCTTTACAAGATTGTGTTTTGGGATCCGCACCACCATTTTATAGCTCGGTGTCCCCGAAGTTTGTGATCAGCATTGTGAACAGTGCGACGGTGGCCATTTTATTCAGCTCAATATCTAACTTATTGGATTTCTTAAGGACTGTTATTACACAATTATTCTTGCACAACGATACTTTTTATCACACAGGTTTATTTTACTTTATTTATTTGTTTGTTTGTTTGTTTCTCAGATCATTTGACTACAAGTCTCTGACTACGCATTGCTTTCTCCCTTTAGTTTTGGTTCTTCTTCTTTCCTGCCTTTGGTATTTTTTACCAGGTGAGCCGTTAATGTCTGCCTATTGATCCATCAGCCTTGCTGTCTTTGCTTCATCGCGGTACAAGAACAGGAACAGCTTAATGTAAGAGTCCTATTAAAAGAAGTATTTAGGGCGGATAAAAGTCTGCAGCCACAGGGGGGCGCCAGAGCAGGACCTGAAAACTGCCGGCCTGAAGAACGCGAGTCATCAGAGTCGCACAGCGCAGCCACCGAGAGACAGCATTAAAGACGCCGTAATTCAGATATTTAACACTCACAGCAGGAACACAAATGAATATTCATGCATTGCCAGTTTTTCTTGAAGGTGCTAACTCATATCACAGAGAACTAAGACAAGAGATGAATGGCAATCACGATGGCAATCACTGAATCCCAGAGCTGAGCCATTGGGTCACTTTAAAAGGCTGTAGTCTGCCAGGCCTGAGGCTTCACCTGCGCACCCCTGAGAACACTGGGGGTCTAAGGGCCTGAAACAGGGACAAAGAAATAGATAAATACTCTGAAAAGAAATACATTTCTAAAGAAGAAACTGCATTGAGTCTGTCGTGAAAATCTGAGAGATGACAACTAAGATGAGGTGGCGACACACATTTTAAAAATCTGATGGAGTCCGGCTTTACTTAGTTCATTTCTTACACAACAGTGCCATCTTCAGGTATGTTCCAGATATATAATGATGAAGGCCAAACTGTGTGTGTGTGTGTGCTCTGTGGTGGGTTGGCGCCCTGCCCGGGGTTTGTTTCCTGCCTTGTGCCATGTGTTGGCTGGGATTGGCTCCAGCACACCCCTGTGACCCTGTATTCAGGTTCAGCAGGTTGGAAAATGGATGGATAGATGAAATTTAGTACGCAGCTAGCATGGACGGTGTGCCCAAAGTAGTGGAACTGCCAGCATCTCAACAGTTAGAAATGCATGAAACAAAACAAGAACTGCTAAGGCTTGATATGGAGGAGCAGTCTTGACCGAGCTGTGGTCTGCACATGACACGGATGTGGGCCTAGTAGTTGAGCCAGTCCAGTGGGAGTGACGGTGAAGCCTGGGTGCAAGCCCCTCTTAAAGCTGAGGCAGAGGAAGGCATAGAGAGCACGATAAGAGGGCTTTAACAGGCAGGAGTGTTAAAAGAGACACAAAGCGTTTGTAACATGAGACTGCTCCATGTCTGGAAAGGTGATAAATCAAAGTGGAGGTTAGTAGATGACCTAAGAGCGGTGAACGAGGGGGTACAGGACTGGCCAGAAGAGATCCCTAACCCCCACGCGTCGCTCACAGACATTCCTGAGAGTACAAAACGCTCTTCACTCACTGATTTATGCTCAGCCTTTTTCAGCAGTTCACTAGCTGAGGCCTGCCAGCTGCTGTTTGCTTTTACGTATAAGAAGAAGTAACAGACTTTTACGAGGATGACACAGGGGTTCAAAGACTCCCCACATGTTTTTAATCAGGTTTTCAAAACTGACCTGGAGAACTTGATTCTGGATGGTGCATTGATTCAGTATGTGGATGATGTTCTACTTTGCTTGGTATCATTGGAACAAAGCCATGCAGATTCAATAAAAGTGCTTGAGAAACTCGCAGAAGGGGGACATAAAGTCTCAAAGGCTAAACTGCAGTACTGTGAACCTGAGGCTGAGTATTTAGGAAGGATTATCACACAAGGCAGTAAAGCAATAGCTCCACCGCAAATGGGAGGGATAAGCAAGGCACCTAAGCCAACGACCGTGGGACAGATGGTGACGTTCTTGGGGATGACTGGTTTTTAGCTCAGACTGGAGTCCAGAGTATGCTTTGAAAACAGCCTCATTGAGATATCATGAGAACTGCAGGGTTACACAATCTGGGAAATCACTTGGAATGGACGATTGATGCTAACGTGGTGCTTGATTCCATTAAGCAGGAGATGCAGTCAGTGCCAGCACTGGCCTCACCTAACTAGGACAGGCGTCTTCTCCACCATAACACTGGGTTATCATTTACACCCATCACAAGATTGTTGAACTAATAAAGCAGGGCAGATTTGTTTGGACTCCGGCTAGACTGATATGTGCTTTTCAGTTTCTGAAAAATCCTGATGTGTCATCCAAAGGCGTGACACACTAAACATTGCAGAGTTTGTGCCTGTGGAAGGTGAGCCTCGTGAGCGTATAGCAGAGTCATTAGTTATCACCAGGCTACGTGCGGACTTGGAGTCTGTGCCTCTACAGAACGCTGATCACACGTGTTTCATAGATGGCTCATGTTATAGGGATCAGGTAGGAAACCATGGAGGATGTGGAGTTGTAGAAAGGACAAAGAGTGGCAATTTAAAGTGTTTGTGTCACAAGGCTGTCAAGAGCCCTGCTCTGCCCAACTAGCTGAACTTAAAGCACAGACTGAAGCTTACAAGCTGGGGATGAATAAAATGGTGAAAGTCTTCACAGACTCAGCCTATGCCCGTGGAGTACGTCACTCTTTAGGGGACAGTTTGGAAACAGCGAGGGTTCAAGAAAAGTGATGGATCACCTATACAGCATTGTGAGAAGATTCAAGAACTGATCAGGGATATGATGATGCCTACTAAGTTGGCGGTGATCAAGTTTCAAGCACACCAGAAAGGCAATGAACTTGTGAGTGAAGGGAATAACATGGCAGATGAGGTAGACAGACGAGCTTCTGAAACATCAATTCCTATATTAGCTCCACTTGTGATTATTGAGCCTGGCGTCACTGAAAGAGGCTTAAGTGACATGCAGAAGGGAGCAGGACTGTATGAACACGAATCAAAGAGGTGCAAAGAAGGACGAGCAAGGATTATGGCGCTCTAGCGATGGCCGAATTGTTGCTCCTTCCGTGTTGCTAAATCTTCCAATAACGGATGCACATGGTGTTGACCACTGAGAAGTGGGGAAAATTATTAAGAGAATTAAAAATCAAAGATGTTGGTCTCCTCATTAATAAGCTACTGTTGATAATTTTTGTCAGAATGTATTATTTGTGTAAAACACAATGTGAGAAAGTGAACTACTACTCCATTAGGACACATAGCAACACCAGAGGGCCCATTTAGACACCTGCTAATGGACTGTGTGGATATGCAAAGAACGGTGTGAAAACAGAGGTACCTGCTGTAATAAGAGACACGTTTAGCAGATGGCTGGAGGTAACCAGATCAAGGAGCAGCTGCAGTTGTGAAATGTTTAACTAGGGAGGTCAGACCAACGATTGGCATTCCATCAGTAATAAGCTCAGACAACAGCTCAGCATTTTTTCAGAAAGAAGAGAAACAAGACTAGCAGGCATTGGGTGTTAATCACTTAACATGCACACGTACCGGTCCCGGTACATAACGACGATTGGACGACGTCACAATCATGTCACAGCCATGTGTGCATGCCCCTCTGTCATGCACCTCGACATACTACACATCAAATGAAAATTCAGAGTCTCGTCTTTCCGATGATATAAACCATTTTGACACACAACAACCACAGCACTGACACTAAATCCTTTTTACAGAGAAGTAAATACTTTTTAAGAGCTGACTTTTCCTACCTTTGACTACCTTTGAAGGCTCTCTGCAAGTCAAACATCAATATTTCCGAACAGTATTGATCTCATTCTGTCCATAAGGCTCCAGGAATATAATCCAGTAAAACGATTAGGTCCAAAACACACGATAGATCCTCAAAGGGACAAAAACTCCAGAAAACGTTTCTTAACTTGAGACTAGCTCCGACATTTTTTTTCATCTCTATTGGTCATATCAGACGTAATTTGTTTCTGTCGGCAATAACCATGCTAAAGCATGTTACACGGAAGTGTTAGCTTCTGATTGACACCTAAGTTGGCCAATTACGAGGGGTCTGGGGGGTGACTGGCACCTCGTATAGCCAACGAGTGTCACAGACAACTGAACGATGACGTACAACTCCAAACCCTGGTAGAATCTACCAGTTTGATTGGACGCTGTGAGTGACACTCCAAACTTACAGCCAATGAGCAGCTGAGCACGCCGATATGTAACTTGCCATGCCAACTTGTAAACAAAACCGATCGGAGCTGCGCGAAGCTGGCATTTGTGCCAGTCTGCAGACTTGGTGCGTGGTTGTTTATTGTGATTTCACCTAGTTTTTTCGCATTTTAAATATGGATAAACGTACAGATAAACGTAAATACACTCTCAATGAAGTAGTAGAGGCATGTACGCGGCGTGACAGTTTTCAATCGGACCAGGAGACATCTAATGGCAGAGAGCGACATGTGACACGCCCTTGTGCTTTCTGCCTGCTAACGATTGCTACAATCAGTGGCACATGGAAAAACGCTGAGCTGTGTTGTAACAGTTTGTAAAAAATGTATATAGTTTGTGTGCATTTTATTAAAAAAAAGTAAAAAATAAAATATATATATATATTTTTGGCCCATAAGACTTGTTTTGACTATTTTATATTGAAATGTGTATTTTTTATTGTTTTTAGTATGGAATATGAATTTCCATAACTAATAGAGTGACACTGTGTGTAGATATAGATTCCTTTAGGTGTAAGCTTTCAGTAGAGCCCTCATTGATATCTGTGGGTTGAAGCATTCAAAAGTTATTACACTTTTTCCATACGTTCCAAAATGTGGATAATGGATAAACCAGAGGTCCCTCTAAAAAGCACCTGGACATGCCCACATAAAACTGGTGTAAAATGTCATTTTTACAGGTATTCTTTTCAAATTTGAAATGTGAGTAGTCAACAAGTTATTCTGTTGGTACATAGTGTGTTTCTGTCCCCACCTACCTACTGCAGCTATAGAGGCCTTTATTTTCACAAAAAAACTTAGTCGAGAACAAAAAAATTCATTTTTCTGTGAGTTCTAATGTGCATAACTTTTGATCAGTCACACCTACAGTGATTCTGACTAATAAGGGTGAAACTAGAGAATGTTACCTTTACAAAGAGACCAAACATGTGTTTATACTCCAGATAGTTCAATAACAGCAAAGATTCTAATTTGGAGAGGTCGAATTACAAGCGATTTAGCAAAAATGACCCCGCTTGATAAGGGGACTGAGACTTGGCTGTGGGTACCATCGACAATCGTAATGAATGGTGGAGCAAATGAGACATTGAAGGCAAAGATAAATAAGATTTGTACTCCAGCGAAGATTAACTGGTTAGATGATCTGCCGCTTGCTTTAATGAGCTATCAGATACAAACTAACAAAGTAACGCATCTAACAGCACATGAAGTGATTACTGGCCATCCAATGCCTAGGCCTGATTGCAGGGAGCCTTATAAGAGGCTCTCATCAGAACAGCTGTAATTACAAATTAAAAATTACATGAAGCACTTAACTGCTGTCCATCAAACTATCTATTTACAGGAGAAGAACTGAGTGCCTGAGCCAGCTGAGTAGCCCAAAAGTGTGATCAAGTCTGGGAAATAAGTTTTCCTGAGAGTGTTTTGAAGGAAATGGAATGAGCCGAGATGAGAAGGTCCATGTGAAGTTGTACGGGCATCTCCAACTGCTGTCCACGTGAAGGGAAACTCGACCTGATGTCATCTGAACTACTGTACTGCAGTCCCAGGGGCCGCTCATGTCAGCCACCATGATTCTTCTTCAGAAGATGAGGAAGATGTTGCTGAAGATGTTCCTGACAACAAACAACACAGATCAGCCCTCAAAGACTAATCAAGTCCAGGAGGAAGTGCTACAGAATCTGTTGTGGAAAAATCTTCAGAAAAAACTAGCAGAGTCTTCAGAAAGGCAGTCAGAATTTAAACTTCATTACACAGCATAAACAACAATTGCACAGTTCATACAACCATCTCAGTTCATGAAGTGAGCCCTGAGTGTTCAGTGATCCCCAAATATATTACAGTTCTTCTCACAAAATGCCCCCCTCTCACATTAGTTTCCTATCATCTACTGTACAGGGTTTCTCATGATGATGACCTCATTCAGCACCTTTTCTCATAACAATCACCTGGTGTGTCAGACCTCCTCATAACAATACCCTTGCCCACAGACATCCCCATAATAATCTCCTACCCAACCCTTCTTCTCATTACAACCACTTTGGCTTGAAGGACAGATTTGCCACCCAGAGGTGGGCATCACCTGATTACCCCTCCCTTCATTTTCACGGCCTAATCCAGAGCTGTTAAAGATCGATGGCCTTTCAGTTAATCAATTCTTAACAATTCAATGATTAACAATTAAGTTTGGATCAGAGGGGCCCATACTATATATATGAAAACTGGACTATTTAATAAATAATTCAATAAATGATTACATGTTACACTAGTGTCCTGTAAGGCTAACATAATAGGTGACTGTGCCAGTGAATGGCAGCGCACAGCTTCACTGATGAAAACCAAACTGCAGAGACCTTGACATGGAGCTTCATAATTGAAAGAAGGAAAAACACAAGCCTTTAAAAATTGATTCTTTAAGCTCACTCATATGTGCTACTATATCTTATTATTATTATCACTAAGCTTTATAAAGAAACATTGCCATGTAAACTTAAATGCTACTGTAAAACATATATGTGTGAGCTAATATAAAAGCCCATGAACACAGACAGCAGCGCTCTTAAGTCATGGGATGCCGCTGCCCGGTGGTCTGACAGAGGCCAAGCTACTGCTTACGTCACAGCACATGTTCAGGAAAAAGTCCCTAACTTTCAACAATCAACTCTTAAGCCCTTATAGTGATCAAACTAACTAATATCAAAATACTGTACATTGTGTTTTAATTTTATTGCCTAATCTGTTGATGTGCTCTAATAAATCTACATGTCAAATAAGTGCGTATCTATTTTATGTGATATCTTGAGAGCCTGCCCTGTACTCACACAGACAAAGGCCCTGCACGAAGTTTGTTTCGTCTTCTATCGGTAAGAAGCTCGGCTCCTGCATTCTCAAAAACAAAATCTGCCTGCTTATTCCTCGGAGATCATGATGACCTCGACTCGCAGCTCGACTCTCAGAAACTCAAAACAAGGCAAGTGAGGAGGAAATGCAGGCAAGAGGCCTCTCTAACAAAATTAATGGTGTCCTTGTAAAGCTGCTCCAGGCCTAGGCTCTTCATAGCTAAGAACACTAAAATTAATAATAAAGCACATGGACCCTTAATCGAAATTCTCAATAAATCATCTGAAGTCTCACCCCAATGACAACCTATACCTGATAATGATGTGACAAGAAGGAGCTCATGTGATGGCGCTGTACCTGGTAGCAGCACTCATGACCCTAATGATTCTGCCAGGAATAATGATGACCCAGCAAGTCAAGGAGTATGAGCATCGAGAGGACTTCCCACCATTAGTTTCTCAGATTTTCAATGGGACATTCGAGAGCAGCAACTGGATAATGGACAATAAGACTGAAGTGGCAGCTGGACTGTAAAGTGATAAATGTTATGGGACTAGAATCAAGAGAAGTAGTGTAACTGAAGAGGAAAATGAGAATGGCATTGACAGTGTGTCCAGAAACATTACTGCTATATAAATGGGCTATGTACACAACTGAGGAGATAGCAAGGGAGGAATGTTGGTTGTGTGAAAGCAAAACCAGCGGGAGTCGTAGTCCCATTTCCATATTTTACAAAGATGTGCCAGCAGTGTCTGAGGGAAAAAGAGACATATTGTCCTTATTGGTGTGTCATACTGCAAGGGTGGTCAAACTTCTCTAGAGAAGGATTAACGTGTCTAGATTGTAAATGTTCTGGTATTTGGCAAACCACAAAGCAAAGACCACCCTCTCACACCAAGATAGCTCAGTCGGAGTTCAAGTGCTATACTACGAAGGGTCTGGTACCGGTGGGGAGATTTGAAGGAAACTGCACCAAAACGTGGAATTTGACGTGTGCCTCCTTAGATATGAGATCAGTAAATGCGCAGGACAGACCTTAAGCAGACAGATGGTGGTTATGTGGTTCATAATATGGATTACTAGATGTTCACCCACATGACTGGTCAGGGAGGTGCACAATGAGTTTAAAGCAAGGGATGGAATTCAATCAGGACTGAGTCTGTATTTGGGTGGATTACGCCTAATAGAAACATAGAGTGGATTCATTATCAGTATAATAAGCAGAGATTTATCAACTGTAGTGACTCCGCCTTATCAGCGCTAGGAGAGCAATTGGATGGTACCAGTCACATGACGTGACAGAATAGGCAGGTGTTAGACTGGCTGTTGGCAGAAGAAGGAGGAGTGCGCCTTATGTTAGGAGAGGAGTGTTGCACTTTTATACCTAATAACACAGCACCTGATGGATCTTTTACACAAATTATGGCCAAGCGTAAAGCTTTTAGGAAAGTAGTTAAAGAAAATGTAGGATGGGATTTCAAATTTTGCTATTAATTCCATTTCAACCTGGACACATGAAAGCATTATTAACAAAAGCAGGCATTATTCTCTTGATTATACTTGGATGTCTTGTATTTGTGTTTTTCTGCCTGTTGCCAGTTTTCAGATCACTTATTGCCAGATCTGCTGTCCAACAGATGAATAACCAAGTTATTGAACCACAAGCATCTGTAGCTTCAAATGTTGATTTTTCTCCTCGATGACATTTTGGGAAAAGAGATGGCAAACTAAAGGCTTCCTGGGTGAAATGCTGGTAACCGCTCCCCAGGAAGAGGACCCTCTATGGTGCACAAAGTTCCTGGGTCATAGCAATATTTCACACAATTACACACTGGAAGACATCTGAACAAGACTGGAAAGAACACTGGATTCTGTAATCATCTGCTGCTGCTGCTCTAAACTGTCTTATATTGATTTTTAGATTACCTGTAATCCCTTGTGTTATTGTTATTTCTACTTATATTTGTCCTACTGTATTCTTGTACTACTGATACGTCTTGCACCTCCTTTGATTTGGCCAGCAAGAGGTCTTTTACTCCTCTCTAGTCTATGAAAGGGGGGAGATGTTTGGCTTCTGTGTCACCAGGAGGGGAAAACGGTGAACCAGAGGTTGTGAAGACTGACAGTGGTCTTGGGTTTAAGGCCCAAAGAATATTGAGAGCTGGTTCCTCCTTTTCACCTTCTGTGTTATAAAAATTATTAGGCCTCAAAGCAGGGAAAATATAGAAAAGTATATTCTTAAAGTTTATGATTTGCATATATTCAAAGAAAATCATGAGCATATATGGAAATAAACATTATATCTTAGTACACGTTAGTATAATAAGGGTTAAATCACAAAAAGGCCTATGACTGTATATTTTTTCTATTTTTTCTTAGAAGGCTGGAAACTACCAATATTTCATATGTCAAAGTCAGACATTTTCTGTGTGGTGAATGTGAGCTGAGGACTGGAAATAGGTACTGGATGGCTGCAAGGTGGGAAGAGGGTCTGTCAAATGGGCATGATGGACAGAACAGAGTGCTGCACTCATTAGGTTGGTAAATATTGGTGGAGCCAATCAGAGGCAGGACCAAAACAGTGGAATGTTGGGAGTCAGATGAGGGGGACAATTTAACTAAGTGAGGTACGCTCTTGACAAGGCCTGTAATAAAAGTAAGATGGCCCCATTGCTGAGCACTCAGTTCACCTGACTCTGAGTCTGTATGTGCATTGCTTAAAAAAACTTGATTCTGCTACCTGTCCTGAGACTCCGAGTGCCTTCTTTGGGCTAAGGGTTCCCATCTCCGCTTTGACAGTAACAAGCTGCTGGTGCAGATGATACCATGCTGGGTGAATTGACAGATAATCTCGAATTTGTGGAATCATCACATAGGGACTTGGACAGCATACAGGACTGGGCAGATTTGTGGCAGATGAAACTAAATGTAAGTAAATGTAAAGAATTACATATAGGTAGTAAAAATGTGAGAGTTCAATACATAAAGGAAGATTTGAAAATTGAAGTGAGAGTGTTCAGAAGCCATTAAGAAGGCTAACAGGATGTCAGGTTATATAGCGCCTTGATGTGTGGAGTACAAATCCAAGGAGGATCTGCTCAGGCTTTATAACACACTGGTGAGGCCTCATCTGGAGTTCTGTGTGCAGCTGTGGTCTCTGCTCTACAATAAAGACATAGTAGCACTAGAAAAGGTCCAGAGAAGAGAGACTAGGCTCATTCCAGGGGTTGAGTTATGAGGAAAGTTTAAAAGAGCTGAGCCTTTTCAGTTTAAGCAAATAGAGATTAAGGGGAGATATGACTGAAATATTTAAAATTATGAAGTGAATTAGTCCAGTGGATCAGGACTGTGACTTAAAAATGTTGATCAAGATCACAGGGACACACTTGGAAACTTGCTAAGGGTAAATATCGTAGAAATATTAGGACGTCTTTCTTCATGCAAAGAACCGCAAAGACCTGGAATGGGTGACCAATAGTGTGATGGAGAGTAGGACTTTATGGAACTTCAGAAATTGACTTGATGTTATCTTGGAGGAATTAAGCGGATAAGATTAGCGAGCTTTGTTAGTAGGAATGGCCTGTTCTCTTTAAAATGTTTTAATGTTCAAAAGTTACCCATTTCATAATATGCGATATATTTGTTTCATGACATTACATGATGGTTCATCTTACAACCGGATAAATATTTTTTAATAAACCCTCTGAATCCCTTAAATGCCAGTAGTGACTCTATTTTGCTGGACCCTTGAGCAGGGCCCTTAACCTACAATTGCTTCATTTTGGGTATGATGTTAATCTGCAGCCAGCCTTGCAAGCAGGTCCTCCAATTTACAGGGAAAACTTGGGGGTTGGTGGCAGGATTGTCTCTCCAGACACCATAAAAAACCTCACACAGTGTCCAGTGTGGTGCTGAGGTGTCACCCGCTACACTCGAGTCCCTATCCAGGCGGTACGATGTGTGGTGCTTCCAACCTCTCACTCTCTTAATAGTTTAATTTGAAAACTAAGAGCGTTTAGGAGGCATTCAAATAAGTTTATGAAGGACTGACCAAAATACCAGCGAGCCTTAAATGAATAACTCAATAATATTTGTGGCCCGTGTGCAACCCTGCTGTCTGATCGAAGTGCTTCTCTCTCACAATACAAAGGACGTCTGTCTGCGGCCAGGAAATGTGTGCACATGCGCACTACAGCTCTGGCCGTTCCGGCAAGATATTGATGCGCATGTGCAGTTCAAATCAGACAGTGATTTCTTAAATGAGGGACAGAATGTTAATCGGAGTCGTGCTGGGGGGTATTTTCCGTACATCGCTTAAATCATCCGAGATCAGATGCCTCATCTTGGATGAGTTAATGCCGGTGAAGCTCATCCGTGATAAGTCGGTTTTTCAAACGCAGCGGTGTAGTAGGTTAGTTTAGCTGGATCTAATCATCAGAGATGAGTGCGCGCGCCCGCGCTGATTGAAAAGCCCACATATATCGAGTCTAGAGACCATGATCAGCAAGTCTTTGATGGGCTGTAACAAAACGACGGCAGAACGGACACAATTTTTCACACAAGCGGAGCAGGACCTTTTATTCGAAGGATATGAATAATTTCAATATTTAATATACACAAAGGGTAACACTGCAAAAGCAGCCCAAACCAGAAAAAACGGCTGGCAAAAAGTGGCCGACAAATTAAACGCTAAGTAGTGTGCATTGTACTTACTGAATGCAGTGTTTCATTCCCTACGTGTCAGATTAATTATTATTTAATATGTCATATTTCCAGATCAAACGTGAGCACAAGGAGAACATGGGAACAGGTTAAAGTAAAGTACAAGAATATATTTCAAACTGGTAAATATTGGTATATAACTATTTAAAGACTGTTGACATAAAGAATCATATATAATATAAGAAACATTAAGTTTAAAGCTAATAAGAAGGCAGACAAGCAAAAAACAGCTGGAGGTCCTCGCGGTCCAGACCTAACCCCCGCAGAAGAGTTGACTCTCCAGCAAAATGCCCATCGCCCTGTTTCTGAGGGCATTTTTTTTTTTTGTTGGGTCAGTTGCAGGGAATGTTATATCCCTAGAACTTGTGTCTGACCAACGAGATATTGACGAAGGTCAAATATTTGATGAAGACACTGTGTCTGATTATTTATCAGGACGAGAGGTACATTTTCCAAATAATGTTTGATCAAACTCCACTCTGATCAGTCCCATGTGCCCCAATCACATTTGGAAATCCTGGGTAATGAGAATGTTAGGCTGATTGTGAGATTCTTTATGGAGCTGTGGGTGTTTTTTGCCTGTGTACCTGCAATGGCACGAAACGCCTCTTTTATTGTCTGCACACGCAGGTGTCCAGGAAACACTATGAAACCCCGAAGGAAATATTTCAGAGCCAAACAGACTTTACGAATTGCTGGCAAACTGCACTTTTAGATAGATTTTCCGCATCGCCTACAGTATATAAAAAAGTGCCGCTTGCAAAATAACTCAAAGCAATGCATGCTGTCTTTGTGGTTGTGAGAGCCGGACTTCTCCTAGTTTGACTTCGAATATAAGGAGGTAATAAATCTTTGAGGTACAATATTCCCCCTCAGCTAAAGCGATATCTTTCGAGAACAATTTCCTCCTGGAGCAATAAAGGATCTTGCCGATCGCGCAAAACCCTCTCTATATGAAATTCTCTTCTTATAATTTGCTCACCGATATCAATTGGTCGCTCGTTCATGAACGGTGAAGCCATGACTGAATGAATTCCATGCACGGACACTGATCAGCAGAGGGCTGTTCCACGAAGCGAGCTTATAAAATCGAGGATTATTTGTAATAGCCTCGCTTGAGTTAGCCTAACAGTTCACTTCAGGCTCATTGAGTTCCACGAACAAAATTCAGGTGTATTTAATCTCCGCTAATTCAAGCCAAGCTTGATAAGCGAGGCTCGTGCGCGTCCACGCGATATAAAAGGCAGCCTTGTTAATCGATGCTGGATAAGTAAGAATGGAAACAGCGGAAAGAGCTGCGTTTTTTTCGCAGGCGGAGCAAGAATTATTATTACAAGCCTATGAGGACTACAAAGCTATAATAACTAGAAAGGGGAACACGAGCTGTATTATCAAAGTGAGCTCAAGTGAGGCTGCATGGCAGAAAATAGCTGACAAGTTAAATGTGTAAGAACATGATTTTAGTAACTTTTGTGTTAAGGATGTCAAACTATTTAACAACTAAATGAGAACAGTTTCAAGCCTTCATAATGTATAGTCATTAAAATTTCCTTTTACATATGCATTTTGTTACCAGTTGTAAGGTACTTGAAGGTTATTTTAACACATTGATAAACAGGACAGCATGTTAATTATATGGGTTCATCTTGGATAAAAAGTGATATATAATTGTAATTATTAATATAATTATTAATAATGCTTGGTTTCAGGAGCAACATGAGTGGAACGAAAAGGTCCTGGCAGCAAGTGAAGATTAAATACAAAAATATTCTTCAGAATGGCAAAAAGTAAATCTAATGTAGAACTACATTTTTAAAGAATTAATTTAAAGGCCACTTTTGCATTGTATAATTTAGCCACAAAAAAGAGAGCTGCGGCTGCTGCAACCGGTGGGGCCCACCTCCAGCAGCCTGTACCCCAGCCGAGGTGATGGCCCTTACACAGAACTATGCATGGCCTATTATTGAGGGGATTGAGGGAGGAACATCCTCAGATGTTCTTCCTTCTAGTAATGTGCAATCATATGTTAAAGGTATGGTAGGTCTTTACTCTGTTTCTCCTCTCTGCCTTGCTTTCTGTTAAATGTCTTAAACAAATATTGTAATGCATTACAGTAGTGGATGGTGTCTTGACCCTCTTGGATCCTGAACATTAGAATCTGTTGTGAGTATTGTATTTAATCATATACTTTAATACACTGCAATAACTGTGGGTTTTATATTTAATGTTCCAGTCCAATGCCTTTATCTGCTGCTAATTCTGTCATGTATTGTGGATTTTGTTCACTTAAGTTTATTCTGTAAGTTAAGCCCCGCTTCTAATGGAAATAGCTTTACTTGTACTGTTAACACTTGTAGTCAGGCATTGTACAGCAATAAGCATATGTGACGATGTGGGTTCTGGCTCCACGCTCCCATGGCTGTTTGGGAACCCTTGAACCCAACACCGTCGATAATGAAACCGAGTGAGCCAGTCAATGGAGGCAAATTGAGCATCTGAGCAAGGGGATGGTTGAAAGTACAAAAGTGCTTTTATTAAAACAGTCAACAAAAACAGTGTTCCATAAATAGTGCAGATCTTCAAAATTCATTAAATAAATAATCCATAAAAAGAACGTGGAGGTTAAAACAACAATAAGAAAAAAACACATCCTTAAAACCAGAGGTTAAAATCTTTTTAGGAAGCAGTCTTAAAACCATCAACAAATACGGTGCTCTTCTGTTAGCGTCTCACCTGCTTATCCCGTATGGGCCAAGCAGCAGGCAAGACGCTCTCTACAGCTGCCCTCCTCAAACACAAGCAAGACTGGAGACCTCCCGATCCCTGGCTTCGGTTTGGCTCTCATCCCAGCCTCGAGACTTGGACTCCTTGGTCTCCAGGACGCTCACACCAAGGACTGCCACTCCAAGCCTCCCGACTTCCGCTGCCTTTCTGCGGCCTTCTGCGGCTCGTCGCTTTCACCTTGGTCACTCCGCTACCTGCTCGCTCAGCGGGAGCGACATCAACACAAACACGTGGGTGTCGGCCTAACACCCAGCTTCCATGCAGCTGTCCACGAGCGCTCATTCGCTCGCACGTCCGCTCGCTCTTCGCGGCTCTCTCCCTCTCACCGACCTGCTTCCTCTCCTGCTCCCGGTAACCTCCGTCCTCTCCTTTCCTTTCTCTCTCCGATCGTTTCTTTCTCTATTCCCGAACATTTCTTTTCCCCCTAAAACCGACTCGCGCTTCTTTTAAAAACGTGAGGGGCCATCACAGCTGCAGCATTAGCCACGGGAGCAATCACGAATGTGGGCAGTTCCTCACCTGTGCACACGGTGAGAAACGCCCACATCAACGACTGCCCCGCGGCTCGCTACAACAACGCCCCCCTCACGAAGCCGCCTCGGGTGCGATGATTATTTATTTAAAATCAATGGCCTTTTTCTCCACGAGCTGTGGACCCATAACACCACAGCATACCACTGCATGTCGTACTTTGTGTGTGACAAGTTGAATTTGATTGCATTGTGGCCATGGTAAATATAACCAACAAATGTTCCCTTTTTGCAGATCGCGGGGCCATCCACGACACAGGAGGATGAGGAAACTGTTTCTGTTTGCTCAGAAATGCTAGCCGTATGAACTTTAAACTATTTTGCAGTGAATAACTTTTGTCTCTTCCTTATAAACCCATGCAGTATTTGCTGTGTACAGGAGTCTGAAGACCCAGGTGGGCAACGCTCTCAGCCCTCATCAGCACAGCCCACATGTACTCAAAGACCGTCAAAGGAAGAAGGTAAGTAATAAACTGCTTAATGTAATTAATAAGAATGAATGAATAATTATTTTTTCCTTCTAATGAGACAGATATTCTTGCTATTTACAAGAGGTATTTGATCCAGGAAATAGAAGTCTGAAAAGCAGACCTTGAATATAGACACCTGAAAATAAAAAAAACTGAAGCTTGAAATTAAAAAATTGGAGTGAGATGTAAGTGGTTAACATCACTTTATTGTCTACATTCAGTGTTCACTGTTGTAAATGCTTCCCCCTCCCCCCAACAGGATATGAAAGATTAAATAAAAATGAAGAAATGTCTCTAATTGTTCTTTGGGGAAAAAAATAAATAAATGAAATTTGCAACAGAATCAACCAAAATGTGTGTTTGTGTACACATCTCTCACAGCTCTACCGTCCATGTGGTCTTCCACTGCTAGGCCCTCTTCCCATTGCTCATCCTGCGTCATTATTGGCATACGCTCCTGCTGCAGTATTGCCACATTATGCCAAACTGCACAGGCTACTACAATGTCACACGCTCTGTCTGGTGTAACTCCGAGATGCCGCAGGCAGTTAAACCTGGATTTTAACTGTCCAAATGTCATTTCAATGCGTGCCCTTGTCTTACAATGGGCATGGTTGAAATGTCTTTCTGCTTGTGTTGCAGGATCTGTATATGGTGTGAGAAGAAACGGTAGACATGGGTATCCTCTGTCACCAAGCAGCACACCAGGAAAAATTCCTATAATGGAAAGTAGACACATTAGACTGTAGTATAATAAACTATAGTAGATTTGTGAATTTTAGTTGACTTGTCTTGTCTGAGGCTTTGAGCCAGTGAAGACTCGCGAAAAATTCTGGCATCATGTACTGATCCTGGCCATTTTGCCACAATGTTTGAAATCAGATGTTCAGCAGTGCATACCATCTGAAACATTTTAGGAAATGGTAATGACATACATTGCTAATGTTGGACGACTACACTTTCACCTCTTGTATATAAATGTGAGATATTCTCAGTACTTACCTGTACGTTAATACTGTGATATGATTTGCGGTTTATGTAATCAGACTCTGTTGGACCTGCTGGAGCCTTTATCCTCACGTGTGTACAGTCAATGGCTCCAATGACGTTAGGAAAGCCTGACAAATTAAATTCAGTTACTTATCAGGTAATGATTTATGTGCTGTAAATGAGTAGATGTTTAAAGATTAAGCACCATTAATTCCAAAGAAAGTTTCCTTAATGGCAACAATTCCTCGGTGGCCAGGAAAGGTAATGAATATATTTTAAAAGGACTTTAATGCAACGCAAACCTTCCTGA
Source organism: Polypterus senegalus (assembly GCF_016835505.1). NCBI lineage: Eukaryota > Metazoa > Chordata > Cladistia > Polypteriformes > Polypteridae > Polypterus > Polypterus senegalus. The sequence continues at coordinate 180,363,709 of NC_053161.1, forward strand.
TTTCACGGCACACTGTGGCTTTGCTTAAATGTTCAGCATCCCCCACACTGTACAGAAATGAACCACTGGCAAAATAACGCAAAGCGATACACAAAGACTGTGCAACCGTAAGGGATTTAGAGCGACGTGTGTTTTTAGAAATGTAAGGTTCTAATAACTGACACAAATATGCAATACTGTGTCTACTAAATCTATAGCGCTCGTATAAATAATCATCCGCAAAATGCAACGGATCTATCCTGGGCCGAAGTAATTGTGGAACCTGTTGTCTTAAAGCTCTACGAATGAGCCTCGCTCCCTCATCAACTGGATTATGAATAAATGGGCACGCCATGGTTATTCATGTAAAAGCCTTCAATGCACTCCTTGTCATTTTATACTTTCTAAGTAATTAGAATCGCCTGCATGTAATCTGTAATAATTTTATATTGGAGGGTCGATGTGTGCGAAAGAGGGAGTGAACAGCAGCAGAATAATCCCAGCCCCGCAGAATGTCGTGCTGTGACATCACATAGCTTGATGAATATGATTGGACAAGCCAAGCTAAGCTTCACAACTAACCTGCCACGGAGCAGGCTTGTCCAAGAGCATATGTTGGTATAGTAATTAAGCGGAGCTTCAGGTTAGCCTCGTTCGTGGAACCGAATTTGGAGAAATTAAACCGGGATTATCGAAATAAGCATGGATTTTGAGGTTAGCTCGCTTCGTGGAACAGCCGTATGTGAGCTAATCCTTGTTTACATTGAACAGACCTGCTCCAAGCAGGTTTGAGGATTTGGATCTGCTGCTATGACAACACATCCAGCAAGAGTTTCGAAAAACCGACAGATCCAGGATCAGGCCAAATCGTCAACAGTTACATCCGGTTAAATGAATAATCCACGTACAAAAAATACCCCCCTGGGGCCTCATGTATAACGCCGTGCGTAGAACTCGCACTATAACATGGCGTAAGCACAAAAGCCGAAATGTGCTTACGCACAGAAAAATCCAGATGCAGGAATCTGTGCGTACTCCAACTTCCACGTTCTTCCGCTACATAAATCCCGATCAGCGTGAAAACTAACGCTCGCACGCGCATTTTGTAACGCCCTAAATCCTCCCAGAATTACGCCTATTTGAATATGCAAATCAATATAAATCGCCCTTAAGCGCAGCCTTCTGTGAAAAGACAATGGGAAAAGCACGGGGAAAATATAAGAATTTCAGCGAATACCAAGTGGAGGCAAAGGAAAAACATACTATTTGTTCAAATAAACCGTGGTATAATCAACAAAATGAAGTTGATCGAGTGGCATAGCGTGTTGGAGAAACTTGAAAGCTCACATTCACAAATCGCACAGTGCCGGAAATAAAAAATAAGTCACATATCAAAGTTGCCGTGAAAAGAAGAGTTGTAAGCCCACTGTCTGAGTGTCATATGAAAGTTTATTAGGGAACAGAGAAAAAAGGCACACGGTGGGGAAAAAGCACGAAATGTCAACTTCAATCTCGACATTTCCACTTTAATCACGTAGTTTATTTTGTCATTAAAGTAGAACATCATAAACTTCATCTTAAAATCGTTTAATTAACCGGTTTCTCAAATCACATCGTAATTAAAGTAGCACGTTAAATGCTTTGTTTTGTATTTGATCTTCTATGTGCTCTATGTGTGTGAATCACTACTTGCTTCTTAAACTGGCTCTCTTCCTCCAACTGGACACAGAGTCCATTACATTCGTGATATTACAGCTCTCTGAATAACTAAAATACTGAGATGTATACGTGATGTCATTTTCATGATGATAGGAGCTAAAGCACGTTATTAAACATGTGTTTCATGAGCCTCGTGCTCATGACAAGCATTTATCTTTTGTCGAAATTTGTCGCTGCGTTTTTAGCTGTGTTGTTATTTTCTCTTTCTGTTTTATATTCAATATATATTGGCGTGCCGCCCCAAGAGTCCTTGCTCTTCTTTCCCCAAGTAACCGATCGCCACACAATCAACTCTGTAATAGACGTTAAGCCATCTGTAAGCTTAGCGCCGATTCTTCAAAACGTTTAAAGAACATTGAAATATCTTCGTAGTACATGTTTAATTATTCTATCCTTCACGACACTCCCAGTGAAGAATATAGATTATTTAAATGAAGTTAAAGTTTTATGTGTATAATTTAACAAACATATTTTGCTGCATTTCACCTTAAAAATGATATCGTCATCATATGTAAATACGCGCTTTATAAAGTGGCCCAGGTTGTGAGATATTATAACTGTAGTGCAAGTTTACAGTGGGGTGATTGTACTTATAAGTACAAACCGTTCTACAAGGAGCAATTGAGTGCATTTAAAGTTCTTGGGATTAAACTGTTTCTGAACCGTGAGGTCCGTACAGGAAAGGCTTTAAAACATTTTGCAGTGGCTGAGACAGCGTGTCCTTAAACATGTATATCGATAATTCTCTTTCCGATCAGCTGCTGCTGTGATTCACACTCAGATACAGTGATATAAATACTCTGAGTGCTGCAGTGAAAGTAATATGGAAAAAGATGATCCGCTGTGGCAACTCCTAACAAGAGGAGCTGAAAGAAGAAGAAGAAGAAGAAGAAGAAGAAGAAGAAGTGAGAGTAACAACGCTAAAGCAGTTATGGTATTTGGAATACTATGGCTGTTCCCTGGACCATTATATTGTTACGAGTTAATTACAATCAGATGCATTACACTAATAAACAATATGCGGTTAGTTTCTGTGTATTTATAAAGCCGCGTCATGAAAATAATGAGTAACCACACAGGAACAGTAGCACTGCTTTGACGCTGGGTGCCGCCAGTTTGCAAAACCGAGCGGAGAACTTGCGTACGACAAGGCATGAGGTACCGTGGAAAAGTGCGTGGCTTTACGCCAAGTGTAGGTTTTATACATCGCGATTTGAACGTGGAAAAGTTCTTACGCAACATTTCTGTGCGTACGCACCGTTTATACATGAGGCCCCTGGTCTGTCAGATGGAAGACAACATTAACAAGCGGAGAGATATGTACTTGTGACATGAACAAGTTGAGTTACCTGAGAAAAAGATAGGACTACGCAGCCCTAGGGGTGCCAGTCGTCGGAGAGCATCTAGACATGTTCGGTGTGTTCTATGAAAGCCAATTTTTAACGTTTTAAAAGTCCGGACACTTAGCGCTGCTCCTGGTCATTCGCATTCTGTGATTTTCCTCCTGATCAGTGACGTGTGGTGAGGTTCATGGCTGGTGAGGCACTGACTCTTTTATAGTCCATCAGATTTACAAATATATGAACCCCAAAGAGCAGCTTATTCACTATTCGATTGGCAGCCAGCGTGCACATTGACTACTGGTTACGTTTCATATCTCATCAGCATTTACATTTAGAGCGACGGAGAGAGCGCTCTAAATTTGCCTTTGCAATTCCACAATTCAACAACAAATGAAAGTATAGATTGGTGTAGAAAAAAACGGATTTCAATTTTGACCTAGATTGAAATATTTAGTTGTTTTTTAAAAGCTTTTAATTCCGATGCTTTCATAATTTTTTATTGACTGTTCACCAAAAGGATCAAAATAATATTTTATTTAAGTTCAAAATGAAAGTTTGGCTCCAGATGTGCTTATCCAGCTGCTCCTTCTTGTCAGTACTTGAGTGATCTTTACCTTCACCTCTGGATGAATTCGCAAAGTTTCTTTTCAACTTTTTTGTCTCATTAACGCAGAAATCCCGAGGCTTTCCTTAAATTGCAGAAGACACTGTTGATGGCGCTGAAAGACACTTGTGATTAGTTATGCAGCACACGTTTTTACTCACATTGCTTTTTGGAAATCAATAATACAAATCAGCAACAGATCTGGGAATCACTGAATAGTAAAAACGTTTAATGAGGAGTTTTGTAATGTTTTGTGCATATACTGATGTAATGACCACGTCGGCTTTAGTGAAGTGTTTCTTTGCCTCTTTGATATGATCGACATGGGGTAGAATAGATTCTGGATTGTTACAATACGCAAAAATATGCTCATCAATTTGTTACAGATTCTATATGGACACAATTCCACACCAACGAAAAAGGTGCCCCATGTAAATCGTTCATAGTGTCTCCAAAATATATTTGTTAACTTACTGAAAGTACTACATAACTGTTTTATACAAAATCCTTATTTCAACATATGCAAACTCCAATTAGGATTTGAACTCGCGTTAGCGCACCTTATCACTATAGTAGAGACAACTGCTTTAACGCTTTGAGCCAAACAGATAAAAAGAGTAGTGAAAGACCAAATCAACTGCTGACTGCGTAGATATCAATGACGTCATTGCGCTAGCATGCTTCAAAATCACGTGACGGGCGCTTTTGAAAGTGTCTAAACCTCAGTATCGAGCGGCCCATCACCTTCTCCCGCACTTACAGTCTTAATTTATCGATGTTTTCATTTCGTTGTGTCGGGGTGCTGTGTCATTAAAACCTTACAATGCACTTTTTAAAAAGGGTGACAGAAAGAACATTTTCTCCTTGCTGAAGTACGGAACATGAAGTCCATGTCCGCCCTCTCCGTTTCTATTTATCCTGAGGGTTTCGCCCTGACCATGCTGTTTAAATTGATTTATTTAATTTTACTGCTGACTTTTCCAAATACAATTGTTGCATTTCTTTTTCTTCTTAATATAAGCCCAGCCAGGTGAAGTGACTTGCTCAGGATCACCCGTGTCAGGATCAGCATTTGAACCCACAGCGTCAGGTTTTGAAGCTAAAAGCCTTAACCACTACACCACATTGCCTGCTTAGATGTCCAGGAAAAGTGATGTCAACCTCGGCGTCTAAAACCTGACCTAAGGAAATGGACAGAAGCATCATTGGCTTGTGGGGGTCACCTCTGAGAGGCTGTTGATTATGGATGATCTTTCCTGACCATATGGCACTTTGGAATTTGTGCAGGGGACCCCAGCCATTACTGTACGAGAAACTCTTAAACGAGAACATCTTTTTTTGCTACATGTGACCTCTTTTGACATGTTGTGATTGTGTAGGTTGCTCCAGAGTGTGGTCTCCAGATGGATAGATGGAGACGTTACTTTTCTGTACAGTTTAGAATTTCTGCTGGTCTTGTCCTTCCCTGCTGCTCCTCTTTGACCAGCAGGACATTATGGTGTCAGGCTGACTATCGTGTAATGGTCAGGCCTTGTGCTTTTGGACCAATCAGACCTCAGCATGACTTCTGTTCTTGAACCTTCTGCCATCTCCACCAGTGTTCTTTTCACAAAGTGGACCGGAACTGAAATAAAAGTTAAATAAACTGTCTGAAGAGTAGAAGTAGAGAATAAGGAGAATGAGACTGGTGTTGTCAGGCTGATGTTCACCACACTTGTCTTTGTGTATAACACACATGTAATAGTATGATGTGATTTGTGTGTTAAGAAGGCCCAACACAGACATGAAAGGCGCCATATAACAGATCACTGTGAGCACACGGTGGATACATAAGTGAAGATTTTACTCCAGTAAGGTCCAAGCTGGGGCCATTACAAAGCAAGCCGGCTTCTGGACTTCATTGCTCTTGGCCCTGGTGCATTGTGAATACTCCATCCATCATCCAGCCTGCTATATCTTAACACAGGTTCACAGGGTTCTGCTGGAGCCAATCCCAGCCAGTACAGGGCGCAAGTCAGGAAAAAAACCCCGGGCAGGTCACCAGCCCACCGCAGGGCACACACACACACACCGGGCACACACACTAGGGACAATTCAGGATCGCCAATGCACCTAACCTGCATGTCTTTGAACTGTGGGAGGAAACCCATACAGACAGGGGGAGAACATGCAAACTCCACGCAAGGAGGACACGGGGAGCAAACCCAAATCTCCTTACTGTGAGGCAGCAGCGCTACCACTGCGCCACCATGCTGCCTATTGTGGATACTCTCTATTAAGAAAGCCGTATGCCATGACCACTTTGGAGTTGAGGTGGGCTACATTTCTCACAAATTAACAAAGAGTGTGTTTTATTGAGGAGTTCTAGGCTGGTAGGTGTGTGAGATGCCACTACTTAAGGGTGGCACCAGACTTTCTACACCTGCTCTGGTGCTTTAAAGGTCCATCTGAGAAGACCCAGGATGAGCTGGAAATTGAGGATTAGACTGGATGGGAGCTCAGCTGGTGGAGAAGGAGAGGGGGCTGTGTGTGGGTAAGTGGGCCAGCAGCCCCATGGCTAACTAGAGCTAATGCTGTAAGTAGAGATAAGAGTTTGAGATTCTACCTCTTTGGGGTCTCTGTCTCCCTTTTCTCATATTATCCTTTATTTGTAATCAAAACCTCCTCTTTTTGCTACTTGAGTCCCCTTTTGATATTATGTGGGTGTGCAGACTAGACTGCTCCATAGTGTGATCTCTGGGTGGGATGGATGGCATAAGAGACACTGAGCTCCTGTCTAGCTCTGAATTTAATGAGACGTAGTGCTGTGAGGTCAAACTGCCCATATTATTCAGGCCTTACGCCCTTTAATCAGTTCTAGCTCAGCCTGACTTATGTTCATGAACCTTCTACCATCTCAGTGTTCCACCAATGTTTTTTTGCAAACCAAAATGAAAACTAAAAAGTAGTTCACCAGAAGTAAAAGTGAAAAGATTTCCAAAGACTAGAACTAAAGAATAGTGAGGATGAAGATCGTGTTGTCATTCTGATGTTCACCACACTTGTCTTTGTGTGTAACGTACACGCCACGGTGTGGAGTCGCCAAGTTAATTCATTAAAACCCGACGGCCGCAGTGTTAGCTTAGACAAGAACATCAGTGTGTGTGTGTGTGTGTGTCCATGTCCATCACTGTCTGCTCTTACACTGAGCACCCTCACATCCCCTGTCACCTTGTCATCTGGACATATGTGGCAGTGCCAATCTAAATGTTAAGCTAATGATGTGCCCACCTGCTGCCCGTGCCCACCATGAACTGCCTGAATTGAACCTGCAGCTGCTCAGTTTAGAATCGTAGGGCACTCGGCTGATAAATGAGGTGGACATCAACTTGTCACACTTACTGTGCCACACATACTCAAGTGAGGAGCTGTAAAGAACAATTGTGGCTTTCAGGGTGACTTTTGGCTTCTTTACAAGTTTTATTTGTAAACATAAAAATGTCTCCCAGTTGTCACCCTCATTCTTGTTTTGTTTGAATTTGTTTTTTAAACTTCCTGAAGTATCTTTTACTGTGAACCTTCACATTTTCGTTTGTCATTCTGTCACCATTACAGATAAATTGTCCAATTTCTAATGAAGGTTTTGATGTTCTCTCCATTAATATTGAGATGCAGACTGAGCTTCCACAGCACGATGGTAGTTCAGCATGGGAGGCTCATCAGGTGACGTTTGAGGTGGTGACACAACTAAAGCAATGGTCCTGGGAGAGTCGGCAGTCCATCTGGTCCTGGCACTTAATGGACAGGCTGTGCGGCAGCTTTGTGAGATCTCAGCTCACTTGTGGACTGAGGAAGAAGAGCTGATGAAGATACTGTAGTGACGATATGGTGGAGCTCAGGTTTGAAAGAATGACCTGCCTGCCTCAGACACACCAGTGAAGAGAAGGAGAGGACTGACATTATGTTACAGAACGGTGACTCCATTAAAATGAAACAGTCTGAGATAACTGGGGTCCAGTAGTCAAAGAAAGGAAAGCAAGAAATGACACTTCACAGGTCACACTGAGCAGAGGACGACATCACATCCCTAAGGTAAGAACCTGGTAGACATGCTGAACTCCTGTGTGACAGCGGGAACCTCAGTCCTCTGAGGTCACCACTTTATGAAGAGGGGCGGTGAACTTCACAAGGATGATTACTTGGAGTTGCTGCCCCTACGGCGTGAAGGACAGTGTCTTACTGCAGAAAGGTGAGTGGGCTGCTGTGCTCTTCAGCAATCCAGAGGATAGTACACCATCAACATCTTCATGGTCTCCAATAAGAATAGAACCAGATGTGAAACACATAACAGTGTGTGATGTCAAGACACCCCCTGCATGAAGTAGAAGACCACAAACAGGCTGTGGTACCGGGGCCTGACATGAACGAGAGTGTCTTGTGCCCAGAGATACCCATACAGTGGTGTGAAAAACTATTTGCCCCCTTCCTGATTTCTTATTCTTTTGCATGTTTGTCACACAAAATGTTTCTGATCATCAAACACATTTAACAATTAGTCACATATAACACAAGTAAACACAAAATGCAGTTTTTAAAATGATGGTTTTTATTATTTAGGGAGAAAAAAAATCCAAACCTACATGGCCCTGTGTGAAAAGGTAATTGCCCCCTGAACCTAATAACTGGTTGGGCCACCCTTAGCAGCAATAACTGCAATCAAGCGTTTGATAACTTGCAATGAGTCTTTTACAGCGCTCTGGAGGAATTTTGGCCCACTCATATTTGCAGAATTGTTGTAATTCAGCTTTATTTGAGGGTTTTCTAGCATGAACCGCCTTTTTAAGGTCTTGCCATAGCATCTCAATTGGATTCAGGTCAGGACTTTGACTAGGCCACTCCAAAGTTTTCATTTTGTTTTTCTTCAGCCATTCAGAGGTGGATTTGCTGGTGTGTTTTGGGTCATTGTCCTGTTGAAGCACCCAAGATCGCTTCAGCTTGAGTTGACGAACAGATGGCCGGACATTCTCCTTCAGGATTTTTTGGTAGACAGTAGAATTCATGGTTCCATCTATCACAGCAAGCCTTCCAGGTCCTGAAGCAGCAAAACAACCCCAGACCATCACACTACCACCACCATATTTTACTGTTGGCATGATGTTCTTTTTCTGAAATGCTGTGTTCCTTTTCGCCAGATGTAACGGGACATTTGCCTTCCAAAAGTTCAACTTTTGTCTCATCAGTCCACAAGGTATTTTCCCAAAAGTCTTGGCAATCATTGAGATGTTTCTTAGCAAAATTGAGACGAGCCCTAATGTTCTTTTTGCTTAACAGTGGTTTGCGTCTTGGAAATCTGCCATGCAGGCCGTTTTTGCCCAGTCTCTTTCTTAAGGTGGAGTCGTGAACACTGACCTTAATTGAGGCAAGTGAGGCCTGCAGTTCTTTAGACGTTGTCCTGGGGTCTTTTGTGACCTCTCAGATGAGTCGCCTCTGCGCTCTTGGGGTAATTTTGGTCGGTCGGCCACTCCTGGGAAGATTCACCACTGTTCCATGTTTTTGCCATTTGTGGATAATGGCTCTCACTGTGGTTCGCTGGAGTCCCAAAGCTTTAGAAATGGCTTTATAACCTTTACCAGACTGATAGATCTCAATTACTTCTGTTCTCATTTGTACCTGAATTTCTTTGGATCTTGGCATGATGTCTAACTTTTGAGGTGCTTTTGGTCTACTTCTCTGTGTCAGGCAGCTCCTATTGAAGTGATTTCTTGATTGAAACAGGTGTGGCAGTAATCAGGAAATTGAACTCAGGTGTGATACACCACAGTTAGGTGATTTTTGAACAAGGGGGCAATTACTTTTTCACACAGGGCCATGTAGGTTTGGATTTTTTCTCCCTAAATAATAAAAACCATCATTTAAAAACTGCATTTTGTGTTTACTTGTGTTATATTTGACTAATGGTTAAATGTGTTTGATGATCAGAAACATTTTGTGTGACAAACATGCAAAAGAATAAGAAATCAGGAAGGGGGCAAATAGTTTTTCACACCACTGTACATGAAGAGGAGGGCAGCAAACCACAGAGTGTGGTACCTGAGGAACGTCAGACTGAGTCACAGGAACAGAAGACATTTACCAAACGAGAACAGATAATTAAATCCATCAAGGACGTTTCTTTAGCTTATAGCTAAGATAATAAAAAGCTACTGTCTGTCTGCGAGTGTGTAGTCCCTCTCAGCAATCTGATTGGTCAGTTTGGCTTTGGAGGCTCACTGCTATGGGAGATGGACCTGATACTTTAGGGGTGCAAAGTTTAATTCCTGACTGTGACCCTTTTTTTGAACTTTTTTAAAAATATATTTTTACAAAAAAAAAAAGTTAAAGCGTTTCAGCAAAAATGATATTGGGCCACTAAAATCTAATAGGGAGCAAGCGGAGTTGCCTTTAAAGAGGGGAAACATTTGAAAGAATAGAAATGAAGTTTTCACAGTGGGTAGGGACAGCCGTAGCGGAAAACCTTTTTTTTGTCTATTAAGTTTTTCAGTTATATTTCCTTTTTGCTCCAAGTATGATGAGTTCATTCAAGTATGCAGCCACGGGACTTGAAGTATCAGGTATCTCTCTGTATAACTTAATACAGGATGTCCATATATGGCCTTATTTATATTAGATGAACACGTCATCAGCTGTATGCTAAACATGTGTCGGTATATTCATACACTCCTGTTGTGAGGGACTGCTAGACGATACTGGGCTGATCGAATCCCAGCTGGACTAACTCTTCAGATAGAAAGAGCAGCAGCCACACCAGAGAGTTGTATGAACATCAATACAGACTCTGGAGAAAAGATAATAGAAACACTGAAATCAAATCAAATCGCCTTTTACTGTCAATTCACTATATGTGCAGAACATACAGGAGAATCAAAATACTGTTTTTGTCTCAACTTCGTTGTACAATAAAATATAAAAAAGCATAAAACTATAACATAAGATAAATAACATTAGAACTCGTAAAGCAGACCTGTGTACAATGTGCAATAGTCATTAGTGCAAAAGCCACTTACAGTAAATTAATAAGTAGGGTTGCCTAAATGAGTCTGCAACTTTTTGTCAAATGTATTCTGTGTAACCAACTAGCAGAGCAATTCCAAGTTTCTTTCCACACCCGACTGAATAATTTCAGATTTTTTTTTTTTTTGTTATTTACAGTCTCTTTGGACTTTATCTTTTTAGTATGAATTTTCATGTGTCCCTGAAGAGGAGTTTTCTGTATGAATAATTTTCCACACTTGGAGCAACGGTATGGCTTTTCTCCTGTGTGAGTTCTTACGTGTCGCTGAAGACTGCATGGTTGTAGGAATCACTTGCCACAATTCAGAGCAACAATATGGCCTTAATCCAGAATTAATTCTGTTGTGTCTATGAAGGCTGCTGTTATCGGTGAATAGCTTGTCACAATCAGGAAACCGAGTATGGCCTCTATCAAACGTGTGTTCTTATATGTCTACGAAGGCTGCTTCTTTCTGAGAATTTCTTGCCACATTCAGAACAGGCAAAAGGACGGTCTTCATTGTGAACTCCTGCATGACGCAGAAGACCGCTTGTGTCGGAAAATCTTTTGCCACATTCAGGACAGCAATAGGGCTTCTCACCAGTGTGAACTCTTAAATGCTTCAGATGATTACTGCTATCTGAAAATTGTTTGCCACATTCAAAACAGGAAAATGGCTGTTCTCCAGTGTGCACTCTCATGTGTGTATGAAGATGGCTTGTTTGTGAGAACCGTTTGCCACATTCAGAACAACAATAGGGCTTCTCACCAGTGTGAACTCTTAAATGTCTCCGATGATTACTGCCATCTAAAAATTGTTTGCCACATTCAGAACAACAATATGGTTTCTCTCCAGTGTGAATTCTTTTGTGTTTGAAAAGACCGTTCCTGTCAAAGAAATGTTTACCACATGTTGGACAATGACATAAACCCTGTCCTCTATGACCAATCATATGTGTATGAAGGTGGCTCACATGTGACAATCGTTTGCCATGTTTAGACAAATATGGTTTCTCTACAATGGGAGTGGTGGTATGGCTGTGTTTTGAAAAGTTCTTAACACATTTAGAACGGTGGTATGATTCCTTCACTGTATTATCTTCTCTGCGTTTCTTAGGCATGTGATTATCTGAGAATTGTTTCCCACCTTCAGGACAGTGATACATTTTCTTACTCCCATGAATCCCTCCATTATTTTTAGAATTCAATTTGTATTTAAATGTTCCCGCACACTGTTGGCGGATTGGATTTATATTGTACACTGTTTGATATTTGATGGCATCGATCCTTGTTAGCTTCACAATAGGCTGAAATCTAGGGTGCTGAGAGGCCATTACCAAGTTCTTTGTTGCAGATGCCACTTTCTTCCTATTCTTATCAGGTTGTTTAATTTGTGGACGACCCTGAAGAGAGGACAAGTTGTCATTCTCTTGAAAATCTACAGAAATAAAAATAAGAGTTACAGTTTTAAATGACCAATATTTAAAATAAAATAGCACTACAACAAATTATTCAGTGTTTAACAGTATATGCCTGCGCTATAAAAATGTAAGGAATTATTATTATTTTGCAACCCACTTTACAAAAGCATGCTAATGGATTTAACACTTCAACAATCCCAATATTTGCAAGATAGATAGATACTTTATTAATCCCAAGGGGAAATTCACATAATCCAACAGCAGTATACTGATAAAAAACAATATTAAATTAAAGAGTAATAACAATGCATGTAAAAAGCAGACACTAACTTTGAGTAATGTTAGCATTTACTCCCCCGGGTGGGACTGAAAAGTCGCATAGTGTGGGGTAGGAACGATCTCCTCAGTCTGTCAGTGGAGCAACACAGTGACAAAAGTCTGTCACTGAAGCTACTCCTCTGCCTGGAAATGACACTGTTCAGTAGATGCAGTGGATTCTCCATGAGTGACAGGAGTTTGCTTAGCGCCCGTTGCTCTGCCACAGATGTTGAACTGTCCAGCTTCATTCCTACAATAGAGCCTGTCTTCCTCACAAGTTTGTCCAGGCGTGGAATACATGTGAACTCCTGCCCTGGGCAATCAAAATTATTAGACAGTAAGCCACATAGTATATTTACATACTACTTCTTTCAGCTGCTCCCATTAGGTGTTGCCACAGTAGATCTTCTTCCATATCTTCCTGCCCTCATCATCTTTCTCGGTCACACCCATCACCTGCATGTCCTCTCTCACGACATCTTTAACACTAGAATTACCAGAGCCTACGAAAAAACTCGGAATTCCGTCCCACCTTAAACTGCTTCTTAAATCCCTTCACACCTCTCCGCCAGCGCCCTTTGTCTTCTAAATGTGCTGATAAAGAGAAGCTCGGAGCAGCCGGCTATTCCATCCCCCCACCAATTTAGAACGTACACGAACTTCTCTCAGCTCATGCCTTGATTGAGTATCTGGGAGTGAAGTGGAGTTTTAGAGTGAAATAATAGATCGTTGTTTGGAACACACGCATTTCATGTCTGTTCCGTTTCTACAGTAATCTGTGTCAACACATTGTTAAAACAGAAACTTTTTTTATATTCTAGTAGTAGATGACAAAATGTAGGCATAAACTATATAATGTATGAAGCCTGAAGTCCAAATAGCAAAGAAACATTTTCACAAGAATAACACAATTGCACTTTTATTCAAACATATAACTGCAGAAAGAAAAGCCGCCTTAACATGCGACATTGACACCACTTTACTATAACTGACTCTGTGGTTCAATAGATACAGCCCCCGCTTGGGAATCAAGGGTCACGGGTTCGATCTTGCGCCCCTCCCTTTTGAGAAGTAAACTGTTCTTAGTCTTACTGTTTTAGAATAAAAACATACTTTTGATTTCAGTCTGTAACAGCCGGTGCAATTTATGATCTTTGTAAAGGTTAGCTTTTTTTTTTATTCACTTTTCACTCTCTCAGTCGCGTTCAGAATCAATCCATACAACCCCATCTGACACGGCTGTTTTCACTAAAGACGCGCTATAGCTCTGCAGTGTACCACGATGCATACTAACGCCCCGGTTCTGACACACAAACGCTGGCGAAGCTGCCTTCTTCGTATCTCACCGTCACTTGCTTTTCTTTTTATTCAGTTTTATTGAGTGTTCCTGCCAGTCCCGCATGTTGCTGTATGCTTTTTCTTTTGCACCCCAGGACATGCAGAAGAAAGAATGGTAAAGACCAACTTCGGCGCTATATGCAATCATCAGACACTCCCCATCTGCCCGTGTCGTTCAAACACAGGAACATATATTGGTGTAAAAGTATAACAAAAGTGCACTTTTATTCAAGTGCACTTTTTCCATCGCCTTTTCCTGTAAGAAGCAGTGTACACACTTCTCTCTATGCTGTGGTTTCTATTACACACCTGAAAGAAAAGACAATATATGTGAAAATATATCCAGCATACAGCAACATGCGCGGGACTGGCAGGAACACTCAATAAAACTGAATAAAAAGAAAATCAAGTGACGGTGAGATACGAAGAAGACAGCTTCGCCAGCGCCTGTGTGTCAGAACCGGTGGGGGCGTTAGTATGCATCGTGGTACAGCACAGAGCTATAGCGCATCTGTATTCTGTTTCTTTTGTACTCCAGGGCACGCAGAGGAGAGAATAGTAAAGAGCAGTAAGTTCGGCGCTATATGCAATCATCAGACACTCTCCATCTGCCCGTTGTTTTGTTATACTTTTCAATACTTTTATACTGCTCAAACGGGCATGCTCAAAAATACACGTGTAATGCCACGAAAAGTGCACGCAGACACTTCATTTCGCAAACAAAACAAGTGCACTTTTATTCAAAACTACCTGTATAACCGAAGAAAAAAGAAAGCAAGATACAGTAGGCGATTGATACGACATCTTGCATGGTGCAATGCTAAGAAGTGAAGATTTTCATTCCGTGCTATATAAAATCATCACATTCAAATATTAACAGTTCCCACACACCCAAGGACCGTCCTTCCTACATTTACGACACGTGTACTTGTTGCCGTGTACACACCTCTCTGTGCTATGGTTTCTATTACACTGAATGAGCACCTGACACTGTACTTTCTTCCCTGGGGGAAGGTCCCGCATCAGAGAATTTCCAGTTCCTGCATAAATTTCACACCCGATCTGACGCTGTTCGTTTTCAAATAATATTGCATTAGTGCGATTATATTTTCACATATATTGTCTTTCTTTCAGGTGTGTAATAGAAACCACAGCATAGAGAGAAGTGTGTACACTGCTTCTTACAGGAAAAGCGATGGAAAAAGTGCACTTGAATAAAAGTGCACTTTTGTTATACTTTTACACCAATATATGTTCCTGTGTTTGAACGACACGGGCAGATGGGGAGTGTCTGATGATTGCATATAGCGAAGTTAGTTGGTCTTTACCATTCTTTCTTCTGCATGTCCTGGGTGCAAAAGAAAAAGCATACAGCAACATGCGGGACTGGCAGGAACACTCAATAAAACTGAATAAAAAGAAAAGCAAGTGACGGTGAGATACGAAGAAGGCAGCTTCGCCAGCGTTTGTGTGTCAGAACCAGGGGGGGGCGTTAGTATGCATCGTGGTACACTGCAGAGCTATAGCGTCTTTAGTGAAAACAGCCGTGTCAGATGGGGTTGTATGGATTGATTCTGAATGCGACTGAGAGAGTGAAAAGTGAATAAAAAAAAAAGCTAACCTTTACAAAGATCATAAATTGCACCGGCTGTTACAGACTGAAATCAAAAGTATGTTTTTATTCTAAAACAGTAAGACTAAGAACAGTTTACTTCTCAAAAGGGAGGGGCGCAGGATCGAACCCGTGACCCCTTGATTCCCAAGCGGGGCTGTATCGATTGAACCACAGAGTCAGTTATAGTAAACTGGTGTCAATGTCGCATGTTAAGGCGGCTTTTTCTTTCTGCAGTTATATGTTTGAATAAAAGTGCAATTGTGTTATTCTTGTGAAAATGTTTCTTTGCTATTTGGACTTCAGGCTTCATACATTATATAGTTTATGCCTACATTTTGTCATCTACTACTAGAATATAAAAAAGTTTCTGTTTTAACAATGTGTTGACACAGATTACTGTAGAAACGGAACAGACATGAAATGCGTGTGTTCCAAACAACGATCTATTATTTCACTCTAAAACTCCACTTCACTCCCAGATACTCAATCAAGGCATGAGCTGAGAGAAGTTCGTGTACGTTCTAAATTGGTGGGGGATGGAATAGCCGGCTTCTCTTTATCAGCACATTTAGAAGACAAAGGGCGCTGGCGGAGAGGTGTGAAGGGATTTAAGAAGCAGTTTAAGGTGGGACGGAATTACGAGTTTTTTCGTAGGCTCTGGTAATTCTAGTGTTAAACCTTCTCTTAGGTCTTCCTCTTTTCCTCTTCCCTGGCAGCTCTATCCTTAGCATCCTTCTCCCAATATACCCAGCTTCTCTCCTCTGCATATGTCCAAACCAACGTAATCTCGACTCTCTGACTTTGTCTCCCAACCGTCCAATTTGAGCTGACCCTCAAATGTCCTCATTTCTAATCCTGTCCATCCTTGTCACACCCAGTGCAAATCTTAGCATCTTTAACACCTCCAGCTCCGTCTGTATACAAATCAGACAGGTTCCCCAGTTAATGTCAGAGATTTAAGTCTCTCTAACTTAAGATTATTGATGCTAAATTTCTGACTTCTTGTTTGTCATCCATAACCTAAACTTTTTTAAAAATCACATTTCTGTTATCTTAACACAGTCCTTTGTCATAAATTGGGTATTTCATCTTGCTAAACACAAAAACGGCATTTTGCTGCAGGTTATCAATAGAACAGAGTTTGAAGTGGGGTATGTTTATTTGTTTAAAACGCTATATACTTGCCCCTTTCCTATAACAAAAACTAGATAGAGTTGTTCCTTTGATGTTGAACAAAAAATAAGCATTTGAAGAACTATTCAGAATATTTTAAAATGCATTACGATACTGGAAGACCTCTCACATTTAATGACTCATTTGTACTGATTGCTGATTGGAGGCAGGCATATACAGTGCAATTTTATGGGCTCAAGAGAGGTTGGAGGCCTTCAGAACAAGACACACCCAACTGGGTGCAGTTTTACACTGTGAAGAAGGAGATTTCACTGTATCTCTGTTTTCCCAGCATGTCGACATTAGCTAACTTCATTATTGGCTTTTGCAGATTAGACCAGTAAACTACATTACTTTCAAAATTAGCTGGTAAGAACTCCCAAATGTGAAGAACTTGAATGCAAATTTTTTTTTAATATGTTAAAAAAAAACATTTGTTGCCTGTAAGCCACTTACTTTGTGTTTCAACTCCTTTTTAATCTTTAAAGTTTAGTTTCAAATTTGCCTGTAGTCTTTTCAGTTGTAACTTATTTTATTAATATTGTTATTCATCAATTTATGATAGTTCTCTCTCCCCACCATGGGGATGGAACAGTAAATGCCTGGATCAAAATCTCTCTGAAGTTATAATCCCACAGATCATTTACACCAGCAAACCCCCCTGCCTTATGTGCTTTTCGGAAGTTCTCTTCACCTCAGTCCTAAAACGTCTGCTCTGTGCAAATCGTGTATTTGTTTTGGCATACACTTGTGTGTATTCGACAGATTTCAACCTTAGACAAGCTCTTATCCAGGTTCACATAGTGTTTCAATCACTTTTCTTTCACAGATTATGCTTCTTCCATTGTTAGAAAAGAGTAGGTCCAAAAGGTGTTGAGCCATGCTTGAGAAAATGTAGGAGATATGCAGACATTTACTTCAGGATGATACCAAATTCATATTTTAAAAGTTCAAATCATCCATGATTACACATCATCTTAATGTAAATATTACAGTGGAGTGCTTCTTTATTAATTTAAACCACACCCTTCAGTGCTTCACTTTTAGATTTATAGCCATTTTTTTTTCTCTACATTGCTTTTACTTAGTTATGAATTGGTAAATCCAACGATTTCAGAAATCCAAGCCAGTGGTGTTACTCCTAGTTGTTGCATTTGTTTATAATGCCAGTTGGACGTCAGGCAAATGATTCTCAAATTATGGAATGTAAATTGCAAAAATTTAAGTTTAATTCAATGAAGGCTAGACATCATCCTTAACTCAAGACAGATATATGTTGTGTTCTGAAATCCTCTCCTCTCCCCTACCATAGCCCTCCCTCTGTTCTTCTGGTATCTATAATAATAAAAGGCAAAGCCCTCACTGACTGACTCATCACTAATTCTCCAACTTCCCATGTAGGTAGAAAGCTGAAATTTGGCAGGCTTATTCCTTACAGCTTACTTACAAAAGTTAAGCAGATTTCATTTTGAAATTCTACACGTAACGGTCATAACAGTCGATAACGGTCGACAATGTCCGCCATGTTGAACTTTCTTATTTATGGCCCCATCTTCACGAAATTTGGTAGGCAGCTTCCCTGCGCTAACTGAAACTGATGTACTTACTTATTTCGATGGTATGACGCCACTGTCGGCTGCCGTATTGAACTTTCCAACGTCACCAATTTTCAAACTTTCCGTGTAGGTAGAAGGCTGACCCCATCTTCACGAAATTTGGTAGGTGGCTTCCCTGCGCTAACCAAAACCGATGTACATACTTATTTCGGTGGTATGACGCCACTGTCGGCCGCCATATTGAATTTTCCAAACATCACTATTTCTCCAACTTTCCGTGTAGATAGAAAGCTGAAATTTGGCAGGCTTATTCCTTACAGCTGACTTACAAGAGTTAAGCAGGTTTCATTTCGAAATTCTACGCGTAACGGTCATAACGGTCGACAATGTCCGCAATGCTGAACTTTCTTATTTATGACCCCATCTTCACGAAATTTGGTAGGTGGGTTCCCTGAGCTAACCGAAACCAATGTGCGTACTTATTTCGGTGATATGACGCCACTGTCAGCCGCCATATTGAATTTTCCAACATCACTAATTCTCCAACTTCCCGTATAGGTACAAGGCTGAAATTTGACAGGCTCATTTCTTACAGCTTCAGTCGGGTCGGGTTTTAGAACAAATCACAGCACAGAAACTGCACTCGTTAAAGTAGTAAATGACTTGCGGGTAAATGCAGACAGAGGCCATTTATCTGTTCTCATCCTCTTAGATCTGAGTGCTGCATTTGACACCATTGATCACAACATTCTTAGAAATTGCCTTAGTCAATGGGTGGGCCTCTCTGGCAGGGTCCTAAATTGGTTTGAATCCTACCTGACAGGGAGAAAACATTTTGTTAGTTGTGGGAATTACAACTCGAAGACACATGATATCCAATTTGGTGTTCCACAAGGCTCTATCCTGGGTCCGCTGTTATTCTCAATCTACATGCTTCCGTTAGGTCAGATTATCTCAGGGCACAACGTGAGCTACCACAGCTATGCTGATGACACACAGCTGTACTTATCAATAGCTCCTGATGACCCTGATTCTATTGATTCACTAACAGAATGTCTGACTTGTATCTCAGAATGGATGAATAGTAATTTTCTCAAGTTAAATAAAGAGAAAACTGAAATTTTAGTGATCAGCAATAATGGATACAATGAGGCTATTAGAAATAAACTGGATACATTAGGATTAAAAATCAAGACGGAGGTAAAAAGCTTAGGGGTGATTGTTGACTGTAATCTGAATTTTAAATCACATATTAATCAGATCATTAGGACAGCATTTTTTCACTTAAGAAACATAAGTAAAGTTAGACCTCTTATATCACTGAAAGATGCTGAGAAATTAGTTCATGCGTTTGTTTTCAGTCGACTAGATTACTGTAATGCACTCCTCTCTGGACTACCCAAAAAAGACATAAATCATTTGCAACGGGTGCAGAATGCAGCTGCTAGAATCCTAACTAGGAAAAGAAAATCCGAACACATTTCTCCAGTTTTAATGTCACTACACTGGTTACCTGTGTCATTCAGAATTGACTTTAAAATTCTGCTTATGGTTTATAAAGCCTTAAATAATCTCCCATCTTATATATCGGAATGTCTGACACCTTATATTCCAAATCGTAACCTCAGATCCTCAAATGAGTGTCTCCTTAGAATTCCAAGAACAAAACTTAAAAGAAGTGGTGAGGCGGCCTTCTGCTGCTATGCACCTAAAATCTGGAATAGCCTGCCAATAGGAATTCGCCAGGATGATACAGTAGAGCACTTTAAAACACTGCTGAAAACACATTACTTTAACATGGCCTTTTTATAACTTCATTTTAATCGTAATTTAACTTAATCCTGATACTCTATATGTTCAATCTCCTCAAAATAACTATTCATAATGGCTCTAAAATCGGTACTGACCCCTACTCTCTTTTCTGTTTCTTTTTCCGTTTTTTTTTCCTACTCAAAGCTTCATGATGCTCTAACAATGATGGACGGATTAAAAGGCAGAAGTCTACGTGACCATCATCATCATCAAGCCCTTCCGTGAGAACCCTAAATCCAAAGAGGACTGTTTCATTTATGTTAGGTAGAATGCCCAGAGGGGACTGGGCGGTCTCATGGTCTGGAATCCCTACAGATTTTATTTTTTCTCCAGCCGTCTGGAGTTTTTTTGTTTTTTCTGTCCCCCCTGGCCATTGAACCGTACTCTTATTCGATGTTAATGTTGATTTATTTTGTTTTATAATTGTGTCTTTCATTTTTCTATTCTTTAATATGTAAAGCACTTTGAGCTACTGTTTGTATGAAAATGTGCTATATAAATAAACGTTGTTGTTGTTGTAGCTTACTTACAAAAGTTAAGCAGGTTTCATTTTGAAATTCTACACGTAATGGTCAAACGGTCAACAACATCTGCCATGTTGAACTTTATTTATGGCCCCATCTTCTCGAAATTTGGTAGGCGGCTTCCCTGCACTAACGGAAACCAATGTACGTACTTATTTCGGTGGTATGATGCCACTGTCGGCTACCATATTGAACTTTTCAACAGTCTTTGTTACTTATGGGCCCATCTTCAAGAAATTTGGTACACGGGTTCCCAATGCTAACTGAATCCTACTTACGCATATATATATCGTCCATAGCCTGCAGCTCGGTCACCGTGTGAGGCGGCGTTAGGTCCCCATCCCAACGCCTCCCACGTTGTTGGCTGCCTGCCTGTATAAGGCCGCCTGTCGCTCCAGTCTCTACATTTCCTTCCTTGCTTCACCACGGGATTCACGTCTCCCTGCTGATAACTACAGCCTTTTTATTTAATCCACGGCTTCTCTGCTATTTTATTGTTCATTTATTACGATTATAGTTATTGTGTAGGTATTTTAGACTTACTTTTCATTGTTCAGGTACCCATTTCCTTTATCATTCCAACTGTACCCCCATTAACATGTCTTTCGAGGTGATCACCATCAATCAAAGAACTGTCACCGAGTGGTTTCCATGCCCAGAGATGGAACCTACCTTTTCCATTCACTTTGTTACATATTGCACGGCCATATCAGGCTCACTCTTGATATCCGGAGGAACACTGTGTCTTATGTATTGAATGACTGGGACAGGTTCAAGGTGTGGACTGATGATGGTACAGGAGATAATTATTCTACACAGGAGCACTAGAAGAGTGAAATGCTTAAGCCCTTCACCTATGCATCTGCATGTGAGTTGATGGCTGCCGGTGTATTGTTCGGTTGTCGCTTTCAAGTATACCGAAATGGCCAAATATTTTACACCTTTCGACAACCACCAATGCCTCTTAAACATCTTAGATTGACAGGTGACATTTCAGTAGTGGACACTTTGATGTTTATGAATGTTTAAACTCTCAAAAGCTGGATGCAAAGTTATCCATGAAACTGGTTGTATGCTTACAACGCTTGACAGATGCCGAATGTCACGTCAACACAAGTCCTGCAAATACTGTCGTAATTGAAACAAACCATGAAACTCAAACCGATTATGACAGCAGCAATCCAAGCTGTGAGATTTGAGGCAAGATTGCTTTTCACATGGCCAACTGTACATTGCATGCTCAAGAGTAAGCTCAAAGCACAGCTTGGTCATATTACAACTGGAGGGCCGAACTGACAAAGTGGCATACAAAGATTTCCTTAACAAATAATTATTGGTATATTTTCCCTCAGTTTAAAATGGTTTACTTTTGTTCTTAATAAAAATTTTAAGGCAGCACTTCACCGCTGCAGTAAGCACGGGTATTTTGCTAGTATAATATATATATATATATATATATATATATATATATATATATATATATGCCAGCAACACTCATGACAATGACAACACAATTACATTGTCAATCATGTTACGTTATTATTAAAATGTTTCCTTTTCTTTTTCATTACTTCTTTAACACACTACTTCTCTGCTGTGAAGCGCGGGTATTTTGCTAGTTCTCTTTATAAATCAAAAGTTGGAAACCTTTTACCTGATCCAGGGTCATATTTTTTCACACCATTTGTATATGACATTTAGGAAGTAACCTCTCACGTACCATGTTTCATAGCCATATCTTCCCCACCTGTGCCAGCTCTGTGTCTTCCTTCCCTATCTTTGTGGAATGATCAGAGTTCTAAGTAATTGGTTTGACAAATCTGGGCTCCTGAGGGTGTAATCATCCAGTTGACACTGTTCAGTATTCCCTTTATTTCCTTCTTCTACCATCCTTGTCATTTCCAAGACACAAGCAGTATTAACTTTTGTCACCTATAACTCTGATGTAAATTATTCTACTTTTTATCATTGCTTCTCTCTTCTGTATTTGTTGCTCAATACAATTCACTCTTTCTTCTCTTGCTGACCCATTGATGGGTCTTTTATACATAATGCTGTATTAATAAGTTTTTGAAAAAAAATCTTAAATATGTAGCAACCCGGTTAAATATTATTCTGTTCTGAATCACTGTCGATAATCTAGGGAAGTGCAATAAGAAGGTCCTTGTTACACGGACATCCTTATTTGACATTTACCTCGTTCTTAGGGGTAATCTTTCTCTCCCGAGTTTTTTTTTTTTTTCTGCAGATGTTATTTTAGAAGAATTAAGTGGATAGGACTGGCTTTGCTGTGATGAATGGCTGGTGGTTAACTGGATTGATTGAATATACTAATGTAATCGGTTTTGTTTTTCATTGAATGAATTCATTCAAGAATTCTGGGGAATATTTGATATTCTTGTCATAGCAAAGATGCTCGGAAATAGGTTACTGGCTTGTCACTAGGGTTCAAAACCCATTAATGACTATATTGTGCATTATTGGAGCCAGAAGGTCTTTATTTTTAAGTCACTGTGAATTTCTTCATATCTTAGACACCAGAGAGGAACAATGACAGAGAAGATGTCCTTTCTTGACTGAGACACTCAGATAAGGGTCTTCTTTGTTTTTTAACCCAAACCCAGTTTTAGGAACTACGGGTAAAATTCCGTTACAATGAATATCTTTACAATGAAATTTTCATTACAAAAAAGTATTTTTATGGTCCCGACAGTTTCCCCATATAACACGAGTCTATAGAAATCTTGTTACTACGATGTACATTCAGCAGATACTTTCATTACAATGAAATGCCCAAAAGACCTTGAAATGCTTGAATAAATCAGCCAGAGAGAAGTTAGTTCTGTGGCCGCAGCTCAGTTGTGCACAACGATCCCCAAACAGAAACACTATTTTTTTTTCTTTCTTCGAACTTTCCTTGTACTTTTTTTGCCTTTTTTGTTTCCTGCGGTTTTCAGTGATACCGTTTGCTTATCACTCGTCAACATTTGAAAAACATCCATTGGAATTTAACTCATTGTCACCATCCTATAGAAACGGCAGACACGAAAAAACAATAACAGTTCATATTAGAAGAAAAAAAAAAAACTTTACATTTTTGCAGCTCTCGATTATGGCAAAAAGAAAAACTACGTTGCCAGTGATTTCGGAATTTCGCCATCAACACTGTCAACTTTCTTGAAAGACGGAGCAAAAAAAGAAGAAAAATCTCGAGTTGCAAACATATGTGAACTGCTGCATTTGAAGACGTTGAAAAAGCCGTTTTTATGTGGTTCAGTGATGCACGTTCAAGAAACATTCCTATTAATGCGGCACTCATTCAAGAAAATGTGAGATGGGTAAACTCCTGGGCCCTTCCACAACTAGACAGGACGCCGAAGAGCATCCCCAAGTCCAAACTCCATGTCTATGGAAGTCTGTTGCCGGGGCAACAGCCAGCTCAAAGCTGTGCTGCGTCTCTCCGCCAAAGCAAACAGAAAAGAGATCGATGGTTGATATGCAAGGAACATTGTAAATGCAGGTAACAGGTAACTTGATCACTGATTTGGCCACGATCCTGCCTCACTGCTGTGTCTGTGTATAGCAGAGTATAAGATCACGCTACAATAAATAAGTGTGCCGTTCCCGTTTTAAGCTGAATAAAGCTGGTTTTGCTAAAGTACTGAGACTCAGCCTCGTGTTTTGGGGTGCAAGACAGGGACTTATAGCGTGATCCTGATCTTTTAGGATTTGCTTCTGTTTCGCTTCACTGCAGCGCTATGAGCCTGTTTTTGCCCTGCTCCGGCAACGGACAAACAATCTACCACAGACGCTACAATCGTGTTCCGGGGCACACTTCAGCCTGTCGTTCCCGTTGGGTGGGGAGTGGGCGGGGGTCTCAAAAGAGTTCAGACACCTCACAATATGAAGAAGAAAAGGATGATTCGGCTCCTGATTGATAACTGCGCAGCCCACAACATGCTTCCACATTTAGATAATGTTCTTGTTTTATTCCTCCGACCCAATTGCACAGCATTTCTTCAGCCATTGAATTTGGGCATCATTCGCACCCCGAAAGTGTACTATGGCAAGGCTGAGAAAAATTCTCGTCAGCATAACTTGTAGGCAGGAGGAGATTAAAATTAATGCAAAAGAAGCTAATGAAATGACTGCAAATGCCTGGACGCAAGTTAAAGAAAGCACTATATTAACAAATACAGAATCTCATTACAATGAAATTTTCGTTACAAAATATATTTTTTAGGTCCCTAGGAGTTCGTTGTAATGGAATTTTACCTAAATATTCTTACCATTAATTGATAATATAATGACTGAGGTCGAGTTTTCCCAAAATACCTTCTTTCAGGCTGTGTGTGTGTGTGTGTGTGTGTGTTCCTCCTAGCATCCATCCATTATCCAACCCGCTATATAAAGCAAATATTGGAACTGTGTCATCTGAAAACAGAGTTTAAAGACACTTCAACCAAATTTTTGGTGGAAAAGTATGCATGAAGAGGTTTGGGATTATATAACCTACTGTATATGTCGGATTGCTCAGGTACCATTATATTCATGGGAGCAGTAAACCATGGAATTTATTACTGATATGCCTTCCTCCAAGGGTTTTAATACAATTTTTCTGGAGGTGGATTGAGTTTTGAAATGTGTGCATCTTATTCCCTTCTACTAAACACCTGGCAGCTGTCTTTCTAGAAAAGACTGATAGTATCTATGGTTTTTTGTATCAAGATGTATCAAACTGTGGTCTTCCATTTATTTTTCGCTTCTAGAAACTATTCTGTGAGAGATTTGGTTGTTCTATAAAACTTAAAATGTTTGGTTATCAGCCAGAAGCTAATAGGCAAATGTAAAGAATTAACAGAGGCCTACAGAAACACTTGTGCTGTTTGATTGGTCCTAATCAAGATGACTCGGTTGATTTTCTACCCATTGCTGACTCTGCTTGGAATGTACCAGTTCACTCTGCTCCTAAAATGTCACCATTTGAGTGCCAGTGTGGTCATCATTCTAGACTTCTTGAGTCACCTTCCTCTCCATTTTTCCATCTGTTTTTAAATAATTACATAAATTAACAGTTTTGTAAAAAGTTCAATTTGGCTCAAAAACGTTTTGAAAAGCTCTTGGTCAACTGATTTCCAGATTGCAAATGTAAGGCTACTCCTATCAAAGTTGAGCAAAAGGTACGGCTAGAGACCCAAGACATCAGTCTACATAGCGACCCTTTTTAAACTGATACAGCACCAGAACAGTATTTATTTTGAGAAGATCATACTTTTGTGTCATTTTCCTTCACTCCATGTAGTTTTTTGATGGACTCATCCATGGTTTTTTGATGGATGGACTGTTCGTCTAAATTAATTGTTTTGAATTTTCACAGTTTGCCTTTGCTATAAAAAAAAAAAAAAAAGTAATAATTCCTAACACTAAATGCATTTACTGGGTGACATACAGTCATGCAGGTTGAACTAACTGAACTGTCTTCCTATCGTTAAAGTTTGATTTTGGATTATTAGTCGAGTTCTGATATCACCTACACCCTCTTCTGAGTTTAGGGATTGTTTTGTACTAACATTCTCACCAAAAAAAAAAAAAAATCACTGTATTTTTGTTATTTTGATAAGTCATTTTACTCTTCCGTCTATCACATAATTTGTGGATATTTTGTGGCTGCTGACGCGGCTCAGCTCCATCACATGATGTCATATTGCCTCCTTATTTAAGATGGTGACGTGGTATCCTCACTTGTCTAGCTTTGTCATAATTGGCCGCGTTCTTCATATTTGACTTTCTTTGAGAGATAGTATTCTGTTCCATTTATGTTAATCAGTTTAAAACGGCTCATTATGTGATTAATCATTTGTAAAATGTTTCATTAGATCATACCTTTGAATTTTTAGAGCCACCACTCAGTGAACAGTGCTACAAAATAAAATTACCTGAACTGAATCATCATTTTTTTTTATTGCTCTAAAATGGATAAGAATTTCAAAAAGGTTTCAAGTACTGTACCAACTTGTATTTTCAAAAACTTCAAAAATAAAAATGCCACCACATCACAAAGATCAGCCCCTTTTCATACTGGATTGACAGCAAACAGGAAATGACTAAAAGCGTCAAAATCCTTTCAAACTAATTTCATAGAATGTTTCACACGTTTTAGATGAAATCCTGCTTTAATTAACAATTTTGTTTGTGTCACTTCAAGAAAAAAAAAGTTTAACTCAGTAAAGTTCAGTGAACCAATTTTCTTCACATTCACAAAGTCTTTGCAATTTCAGAATATCTAATGATAAATGTGAACAGGACTGGTTTATCCATTCACAGGTTTTGCACTCCACTGATGCACAGAGATTCTTGCACACAGGCAGACGTGAAACACTTTCATTCAGAGGGGTCTAAATTGTTCAAATTTATTGAACAGTCAAATGGGTGACATGTCTACTCCACAATACTACATGTGGAGAAAGTAAAAAGGCAATACATTATTGTTTGAAACGGTTTCTTTAAAGAAAGGTAGAAACAAACAGATTTGACATTTCTTTGACTTCTTTTTATTTTGCCTAAAATCTATTAAAAGGTTTTCTTCATAATAAAGACATTAAGCTTGTGATTATTATTAAAAATAGATACAAACCAAACCAAGGAAATTGTGAACTGAAAAAACTGCAAGAACAACTCAGCCATGCCTCCTCATTCAAATTCAAATGATTAAATTGTTTCTGTTCCTTAAACTTTAAAAATGAAACCCATATTTTTTAAAAAGCCTTTGTTTCTAAGCAGAGTGAAAATGCAAGAAAGCACCCTTCAGGTAAATCCTAACTGCCTTATTTTATTTTAGCACATACCTTCTCCAGTTTGATTTGGACACAATTTCTTCTCGGGGCTCACTGTGTTAGTCTTCGAGGATTCTGACGGCTTGTGGGCATTATTGTCCTTCAAGGAGCAGCGTCTGCCCAAACTGGAGCCCAATCTGTTTAAGTCTTCATCTGGGCCCATATATTGAGGATTACAGTCTTTCACCTTAATATGGTTTATAATTTTGCGGGGTCTCTGAATGTTAGTCCTACCCTTTCTTTTGTTCCTCTTTTCAATGACATCCTCTTCACGTTGACATTCTTTCTGTAAACTCTTCTGGCCAGCTGGATACATTTTTGGCATCTTCTTCTTTATCTCTGTACAGAACACAGGGTTTAAATAATTCAGAAGTGTAATACAAATGTAACACATTTAAGTCCCATTTTTCTATGTCCTCATCAGTTAAGAAAGAAGCCAAGTCAAGTTATTCACCGAGACCACATGGACAGAGTAAGTAATCAATCTTCATACCAGGTGACCAGATATGAAACAAACAGTCTCAGGGAGTGTTTCATGCCTTTACGACACACCATTATGACTCTGCACTATCTGTTGATATTAGAGATGTTATGATATTAGAACTTTTGTATGTCATACTAATACAACACAATTTTACAATTCTGGACACCCTTTGATACCACAACACACACAGAAATCCTATTCACCCCCATTAAAGAAGTACTGGTATTCATAAATCTTAAAATATAATGAAATGTAATGTCGAGCAGGGATGGAGATCCGCCAGTGCAACAGCACAAGGTAGGGTTTACAGTTTTGGTGGAAGTTTCAGCACAGAGTTTATAAAGAATGATATATCATGAACTGTCTAATTTATCTTAGCATGTGCACATTTCTAATCATTCAGGGACAGTAGCTGAAAAACACTGCTTAAAATCCAAACTAAAAATTAAAATTCAAAACATTATTATACTGTTGAATTACTGAATTCCAAGATTATTCAGGATACTTTCATTTAAATAAAAACTCTAAGATGTTTTTGTAACAACATGGTTTTAAAGTCCAGTTAATCACAGACCTATTCTGTATGAATTGCAACACTTGCTATTGCAAGATTTAAATTTGCATCATTAGTTGGTTAAAAAATATTACTTAAGAGCAAGATTTAACAGAATAGTCAAATTAAATAAAAAAAAATCAAATGTCACAAGCTTGTCTTGCTTTAATTTTCTAAATCTGCCCCTTCTTTTTAGCAGCTTTGAAGCTTCCAGTATGAAATCAAACTTGTCAGTTCAACATTTATCCTTTATTTCAGAACTCCTGTTAAGCAGCATTTATTTAACTGTTTTAGATGTTTCTTACAAAAGTAATGACACCTTGTTATTGTGTGTGCTTGTGTATAAATCCACAATTAGAAAATGACCTGTCGTAACACAGGAGTGACTAGGGATCACCTGCAGAGATTTGTTCAGATGAGAGGGAGTGCTGCTGCTAACTATCTCCTCTTCTTTATCTACAATGGAAAGAAACGCCCAGCCGAGGAGTCACCACACCCTCAGCTCTTATCTGGCTAGAAGAAGGAGGAGGCCATCTTGCACAGTTGTGTGTTAACAGTATTCACGACTTTGATTGAACATTCAAAACTGTTAGGGTCCCGGAATATTGTTAATAGTTAATGTTAAGGAAGGTTTATACAAGTTAGGCCTCAGGATTATGTTAAAAAACAGGGGCATATGAAGGAGGAACTTAAAATCACTGGTCAACTTGTCTAATGTGAAACTACCTCAAGCTTACAAAATCCCAAACCATTATTCAAGTCACAGCCTTCATTTACATAATCTTAGCGAGATGGAGGCAGTTGGCGGTGTGTCCCTGTAAAGATGGCTGCCAAATGTGAGACACACAATGTCTGACTTCAACTACTAAGACAAATTTAAACAGGTTTGATTTTGTTTTTAGTCTTAGGGGCAGACTGTGTGTGCAGGAGAGCCAACAACCAGTGAATGTTTCTCTGAAGTAGAAGGAATAGAGTTAAGTGAAGAGGAATAAGAAACTGCAGGTTTTGAACCAAACAAACATAAGAGATGCTCCTCTTTGTTTCGTGATTCAGATAGCAAAACAAAAGGGGAAAAAAATCAAATAAAGGGTGAAGATTGCTGCTGAAGAGCTACAGCTGTTAACCCTTTGAACACCATGGGCTTCATCAGCAGCATGCTATTGGCTTTTAGAAACAGGGCTGAGCACGACTCTGCTGAATGGTCGTTTAAATTATCGTGGTTGGGTAATGAGATCAGCGACTGTGGCTGGTAAATCTGACATGCTCCAGGACAAAAATATTCTTCAAAACAACTGTCATTATCAACAACTTTGAAACAAGTTTCACGTTTATCAGCTTCATCTTGTTTAAGTACACTCTGCACACATCACGAATATTTTAGTAATTAACACATTAATAAACTCTTATTAAACAGCAGCAGCTCCCAGTATTGTGAGACTGGCATGGTGGAGACCTTGTGTGCCTCAGTCTTTCTTAACGCTCTATTTGTGGTTCTAGTTTGCCAGTTTGCTATTGGTAACCCTAAAAGGGGGGACCAGAGTAAAAGCGGCTCATTATTGACCTTCATGAATACTCTAATTAAATAAAAGTGGGTCTTAGCAGAAGACAGATGCCAGTCCTGACAGTTCACCTAAGAGTGGCACAAAGAGGTGACCCACAGAGCTCACCTCACCACCGTGGTCCAGTGCAAAACAAAATGTTATTGGGAAATAGGAAGAAAGCAAGAGTACCTGTACAAGGCAGGAGCCAGCTATAGACCACCATAGGGTACACTCATATTCAAGTCCACAACCACAAGACAAGTTAGATTTGCCAGGCCACCAAACATGAGTATCTTTAGAGAAGTGAAGAAAATAAGAATAAAAGAGCAGACATGGAAACTGAATAGAGACTTAAAAACAGGCTTAGATTCAAATTCATTCTGACAGAACTGTAAGGCAGAAACACGAAGTTGCCCGAGGGACTCCTCGCCGCTCTTTCAGTGGACGGCCGGTCACCAACCCCGCAACTGTCATAACTGAGCGCCGCGGAGTGAAACAAGAGAAACAAAGGCAGAAATCAAAGCGTCTTACGTGTGGAATGGCCGTCTGCTCGATGACGGAGATTAGAAGGTGAAGGAAACGACAAAACAACACTCGAAGGGGAATGAACAAGCGCCAGCGGTGTGACTGGGTGCTACGATTTAAAATTTGGGAGTCAGCCACGTGAAGTGAACCGCTGATACGAATGAACAGCAATGACACGCGGGTGGCAACAGTAGGATTCACTCGAGCAAAGTTCTGCGGAGGGCTAACGAACACGAACTCACTGCGCGCGGTTTTTCTAATGGAGCGAATAAAGCGCATCTCCAAAGTACTTACTGTCTGCCTCTTGCCGATGAATAATTTCTGAACTCGGTCACACTTCTGCCTAAATTAACAACAGCGAGACGGTGGCAGTTTGGCTTCAGGAGCCGTCGCATTGGATGACGTCAGCCTGTCTCCGATTTCGGATCACGTGCCTGTTGAGCGCGCATACGTTATAGCTGGAGAGAGGCTGGGTGGCTCAGTGTCCTGCTGCCTTATAGGAGCCTATTAAACCAATAACGTCATCGGAGAAGCTGCGTTTGTCTGGTGCTGCCACTGAGCCGTTTGTTTTTGTGATCATGAACTGAGTTTTTTTTTTTTTTTAATTAGTGTAAGATTTCCTGTAAATAGTTCTTGTAAAATTTAGTAAAGTTCTTCGTGTCTTTTTTGTTTTTCAATGGAGCAATAATATATATATATATATTAAAGCATATATCAGTACGCTCAGTTCAGATTGGGCCGTGTCGTAAAGTTGAGTTTATTTTATTTTCTTCATTAAGCACATGTGCAGTGTGTCACAGCTCAGATATGATATCACACACTCCACTCTTTATCACTTTAAACACTTCAGTCTGGCCGCTTCTTTTCTTAAACTGTAAAGGCTCAGCTCTTTTAATCTTTCCTCATAACTCATTCCCTCTCTCTCTCTCTCTCTCTCTCTCTCTCTCTCTCTCTCTCTCTCTCTCTCTCTCTCTCTCTCTCTCTCTCTCTCTCTCTCTCTCTATATATATATATATATATATATATATATATATATATGTATAGAGAGAGAGAGAGATAAGGGATAAGTGTAGGTCCCTCCTCTCTTTCTCTCTGCAAAGACATTCTTATTAATTGCATACTTTGAAAGAAATGCTCACCGCCTCTTCTCTACTTTTAAGTCTCTCTTGCAATGCAACAGTCTGTGTAGCCTAGCAATATTCAACCCAGAATGCAATGCATTTTTTGTATGTCTCGAGGTGGGGTTAGTAGTCTATGATACTGTGACCACCTGTCCAACTTAAGGTTGATGTTCTTTGATTTTGGAAATTCTGTATTTGTAAATCTAAACTATCAGGCACAATATTATGTAGTACAGGTCACCAGTGCAAGTGACACAACGGTAGCTCCGCTGACGCACATTAAGGAGATCATGGGTTCGTGTCCTGGGACCTCCATATGTAGAGTTTGTAAAGCAGTGAGAGTTGCAAGTTGTGGGATACAGTCCGGAAACAGACAGGCAGACATGCTGGTTCTCCACACACACGTTTATTTGTATCACTATGTACAGTGCTCTGCTCTGCTCCGCTCCGCTCCGCTCCTCTCCTCTCCTCTCCTTTCCTTTGAGCTCCGTCCACTTCTTCCTGACGGAAGGGAGGCGGCCCCTTTAATGCAAATAATGCACGCCCGTATTGGCTCCAGGTGCTTCCTGAGGAGCCTCCGCCGACACACCCCCGTGTGGCGGAAGCACCAACCGTGTAGCCAGAAGTCCTCCAGGTGTTCATGCTCCTCTTCCCCCCAGCACTTCCTGGTGTGGTAGAAGTGCTGAGGTCCAGGGCTCCCAAGGCATTGTGGCGCCCCCTGGCGTTGACCACGGGCCCCTACAGGGTTGGACTTCCAAGCCCTTTACCTGTGGCCCCCAACACAACCAGGGCAGTCGCCCCCTCATAGTCTGGAGGAGACGCAAGCCCTCCTCCTGGCCTCCTGGGCGTCCCGGCTGGGTACCACTCCCAGCCGCCCGCCACAAAGTAAAGCACTCTGCAAATGTAAACAATTATTATTAGAATTATACTTGATGATTTGTCAATTTCAAATTTTAAAACGTTATGTGTTTTCATCAAATAAACAAAACATGTAGCACTAGGACTTATAGCCTCTGTGTACCTTCACAGTCCTTCAAACTTGATCCAAATGCAATGTATGCACACCGCCACCTTTATGTTAATAAGCTGGTCACCACCTCTGTGACTGTCTTTGAATTGGACGCCACAGGGTGACAAACGAGAAACAAAGGTAGAAATCAAAGCACCGTACATGTGAAGTTGCTGTCTGTGTGACGCTATAGCCTCACCGTAATGCTGATACCTGGTGGATTAAATGGATATGGGGCAGGACTATCAATGTTTTAAGTGTGAACAATATATCAGCAAGTTTACCACGGGGGAAAGATTTTTTTTTTCTTTTTCATTTAGGATTTTTGGGCTAACTCTCCGGTAGTTTAGTTTATTTTCTAGATGTTTTACCATTTGGTTCTATTGCGAGTGTTGCGCGTAATCGATCGTTTTTTTTCCGTTTAACAAGGGCACAGACGCTAAATGCAGTCACAGGTGCCTGGGAAGTTTAAACGACAGCTATAGGGGGAGTCCAAGTTGCGTTAGTAGTGTGCGTGTATCGTAATGTTCAAGTTTGTTTATTAGTAATCTCGAGGTTAGGTATAAATGTGGTGTTTTGTTGATTGTTGTTTTATTATGTAGATGTTGTTGTCGGCTATTTTTGATTTGTACTAGCAGTGTACGATTTCCCCCCCGTCAGGACTTAAATGGTTCCTTCCTATGATTAGGTAAGCTGATCCTGGCAATGGAAAAGGCTTTAAATACTGTTGTGGTGGCAAGAAGTGGGAAAAAAAAGAAAAGGGAGAAAAAGCAGGTAGTGCGAGGGACGCCAGCCTAAGAGGTGCCTAGTGGCTGAGCTGTTGGTTGCTGTAAAGGAGTGGGTTAAGCTCCTGAGGACCAGAAAAAAACGACTCCTGAGATTTTTTTTTTTTTGGAGGAGTTGTACTGGTGACCTGGACTGAAACAGAGTCTAGTTTTTGGTATTATTTTAAGGCTGCCCTGGACTTTTCATGAACGAGAATTGATTATATTAGGGTAAGAGCCTTGGTGTTTCCCACTTTCTATTTTTTTTTCTTTTCTTTATAATTTGATTGTGTCTTATCACTGGATTATTTATACATTTTTGTTCATTTTTTTTTTTTTTTTTTTCAACAACTTTAATTTTTTTTTTTTTTTTTTATTCCATCATGGTATAAATAAATTACCTTCTGTTTTGAACATCTGCCTCTCTTGAGCCTCTCTTGTTACTCCCTCAGTCCTGTTCGGTCCCAAACTACTAGCAGGCCATCTGCTTTAGTAGACGGCTTGTGATATTTTGGTGGCAGCGGTGGGATCCACTGGGGGAGTTGGAAGATCTAGAGAGAGCAGAAATGGCACCTAAGAAGGTTTCTGTATCCGTGCCAGATTCTTTATCGGGTGAAGAACCACAGACACAGTCCCCAGAGTCATCGGAGGCAATGTATAAAGAGACACAGACATTGGAAAGAATGTTCCAGCAGTTTCTACAAGCACAGGAGCAAAAGGAGAAACAACAAGAGCTGAGGTGGAAGTCGTTGCAACATCAGTTTACATTACTGCAGGCGGAGGTGCAGCAAAGACGTGAGGGAAGTCCTTCAAAGAACCCTGGAGTGGGTCGTTCACCACCTGTAAGTCCCAATCTAATGTATATGGATGGTGTGGAGGCTAACATCAGTAACTCTGCTGCAGGACCTGCCAGGTGGGTGGAAGGTTTAAAGCTTCTCCCCTATAAGGAAGGTGAGGATGTAGAGATGTTTCTTTCCACCTTTGAAAGAATGGCTGTTTTCTCATGGCCTAAAACTGAATGGGCAATAAGATTAGTACCCCTATTAACTGGCAAAGCACGCACAGCTTTTATGGCTATGGACCCTTCTGGATTATTAGACCATGAGTCACTTAAACAAGCCATTTTGAATAAATTTGAGATTAGTATTGATAGTTCTCGTCTGTGGTTTAGAACTGCAGAATGGAAGGAGGGTGAAACCGCATTAGAGCTGCAAGCTAGATTGAAGGATCTATGCATTCGTTGGCTTAAGCCCCAACAACATGATAAAGAGACAATAATTGACTATTTTGGAGCAGTTTTTGCAGGGGGTGAAGCCTGAGCTGAAGACTTGGATTTTAGAACATCGGCCAAAGTCTTCACGCCAAGCCGCTGAACTGGCAGAGGTCTTTCAAACGGCTCGAGGCTATCCCATGAATCTACAAAGAGTGACCAAAACTAATAGGGCTCCAATGACTTATCCAATCCTTCCTAGTGCATCCAAGGTCATGGTAGGTCATGGTTCTCTTACCTCTAAGAGTGGGAGGGATGGGGGTGTAGCCAATGTAATATGTTATCAGTGTGGACAGCGGGGTCATAAGAAAATACTGTGTCCTATGGCCAAGAGTAGAGCAGGGTGTGAGGAAAATAAATTTTATGTACCATGCCCAATTCCTTGGAAATTGGGGCAGAAGAATCAAGAAAAAGTGGTTAAAGTAAAAATAGCAGGTCGAACCAGAACAGCATTGCTTGATACAGGAAGTACTCAAACCCTTGTAAGACGA
This sequence comes from Polypterus senegalus, assembly GCF_016835505.1. Taxonomy (NCBI): domain Eukaryota; kingdom Metazoa; phylum Chordata; class Cladistia; order Polypteriformes; family Polypteridae; genus Polypterus; species Polypterus senegalus. The sequence continues at coordinate 180,398,732 of NC_053161.1, forward strand.
GATATCCTTGATTAAAAAATTGCTGTCGACATCTAGGAAGGTGGTTCTGAGATGCGTCCACGGAGATGAGGTTTCTTATCCTCTGGTGAAGATGTGTATTGAGATAGGAGGTCAGATGTATGCAATGTCAGTGGGAATAGTGGATGACATGCCATACCCAGCCTTGCTTGGACTGGATGTGCCAGATATTGATGGCTTACTGCAGCAGAGCCTGGTGCAGGAAGCCCGGGTCTTGACCAGAGCTCAAGCAGCTGCAGTCAAAGTAAGTGACCAGGTGGACTGGAACACTTTACCTTTTTCCCAGGGGAATGAGGTCTCAGTCCGTAAGACCCACAGGCAGCGGAAACGGGCAAAAATTTTGGGCACGCCTGCCCTAGATACTGGCATTGCTCCTGCCTTAGGTGATCTTGATTGTTCACCTTTCATTACAGGGGAGATCGGGGCCTTGCAACGTGGCGATCCCAGTCTGCAGTCCTGTTTTGTCAAAGCTGAGAAACAACATCAGTCAGTTACAGGAGAAACCTTTGTACTAGACCAGGATATTCTTTACCATCAAGATGGGCATGGCAAACAATTGGTATTACCTAAAGAGTTTAGGGTCAAGGTGTTAAAAATGGGGCATGATATCCCATGGGCCGGGCATTTAGGGCAAATTAAGACTAGTGATCGTATTGCTAAATATTTTTACTGGCCAGGTTGGTCCAAAGATGTGGCCAGTTATTGTAGGAGTTGTCCTGAATGTCAGCTTGTAGGACCTGTTAAAGGAGACAGAGCTCCGTTAGTGCTGTTACCTGTGATAGAGGAGCATTTTAGTAGAATGGCAATGGATATTGTAGGTCCTCTACCACGTAGTAGTAATGGGTATCGTTACATACTGGTCCTATGTGATTATGCAACGAGATATCCAGAGGCGTTCCCATTGAAGAAGGTTAAGGCTACTCAGGTTGCTAACGCCCTAGTTCAGTTGTTTTCCAGAGTTGGCATCCCTAGGGAGATGTTAACCGATCAGGGGGCTAATCTTACCGCTGGGCTAATTAAACAGGTGTATGATCTGTTAGGGATCCAGGGTTTGAGAACCACACCTTACCATCCACAGACGGATGGCCTAGTAGAACGCTTCAATGCCACTCTGAAGCAAATACTAAAAAAATTTGTGTCTGACACTGGAGCCGACTGGGATCAATGGCTGCCATACTTGCTTTTTGCTTACAGAGAGGTCCCTCAGGCTTCCACCGGATTTTCACCATTTGAATTCGTCTATGGGCGAAATGTTCGAGGCCCTTTAGCTGTGCTGAAAGAAGCATAGAAAATGGCAGTGGTCAAGAACACCTGAATATTTTAAGTTATGTTGTTATAATGAGAGATCGATTGTCTGCAATGTCCGAGTTGGTTAAAAAGAACATGTTGCAGTCACAAAAGAAGCAGAAAGCCTGGTATGATCAAGCCTCCCGTACTCGCAGTTTTCAACCCGGTCAGAAAGTCTTATTGCTGGTGCCCCTATCGACTAATGGTTTGTTGGCAAAATGGCAAGGTCCATATGAGATTGTTTCACAAAAAGGCCCAGTAAATTATGAAATTTATATGCCAGACCGGTCTAGAAATAAATATCAAGTCTTCCATATTAACCTGTTGAAAGAGTGGAGGGAAAAAGCTAATTCTGAGGTTCAGCTTTTGATTCGTAGAATTCAAGACGAAGAGGAATTGCCAGAGCAGTTCCTGCCTGAAACATCATCTTCTGCCGTTCTACCTGCGTTGGACCATCTTTCGGAGAAGCAACAGGAACAGTTAAAAGCAGTGATTCCGGAGCATATGTTCAGTGAAATACCTGGTAGGACTAATTTAATAGAGCATACTATTTGCCTCACCTCTCCATGTCCCGTACGACATGCAGCAGAGTTCCAGCTCGTCTGCAGGAGACACTAAGGAAGGAGGTACAGTCTATGCTCCAATTAGGTATAGTAGAACCATCTACCAGTGAGTGGTGTAGTCCAGTCGTATTGGTCCCAAAGAAGAATGGACAAATTCGCTTTTGTGTGGAAGTAGTATAATGTCAGGCGGCTTCTGTCAAAATTTAATCCGAGTTTGATTGATGAGATTAAACCACGCCCCTTTTTAATCGAAGACCGGAAGTCCCACCCCCACCCACCATCTGTTGTTAGTTGACCTTGGATGACCTTTCAGGAAGTCCCCCCCACCACCGGTTGTTTTGTTGACCTTGGATGACCTTGATCCGGGCCCCTGGTGATTAATGACAGGAAGTCCCCACCCCCAACCACCGGTTGTTTGTTGACCTTTAGCCCTGCCATCTGTTTTCCCCAGGAAGCTGTCAAGGGCAATTTGATGGATGCCCCCCACCCTCCTTGAACCCCCCACCACCCGCCCCTGCTTGGCCACCTGCATTAGCCCCATCTCACTAGGGCAAGTTCAGACATGCCCAAGGGCTGCCTAGGCCCCCTTGAACCCATCACCAACCCCCACCACTTCCCAGCCACCACCCCTCTTCCAAAGACAAGTTCAGGCATGCTGCAGCCGGTCCCAGGACAAGTTCAGGCATGTTCCTATCCATACCCAGACTGAATGGCCTGCCTAAGCCTCACCGCAGCACATGATGTCTGGCCCCTCCACTTCCTGGGCCATTTTCGAGGACATACACACACACACACACACACACACACACACACATGCTCCGTTCCTGCCAATATTGCTTTGGGTAAGAATCCTTATATCTATGTAACAATTATTTTTAAAATATCTATCTATCTAATCGATGCTATATCATTTGTATGCCACTTTTATTTTTACCTAAGCCCACTTACAGATCAAGCCTTTTCACAGAACAACAGCCATCTCACAGACAGGCTCTGAGTTTAAAGCCTTTCAACATCGCACACAGAAAGACAAGCAGTCTCTGCGCAGCCCCGCAGGCACACTGAAATACAAGCTGTCCGGCTCTCAGATCAGACAGCCCCCGCGCTCGCGAAATGGTCAGGGCCGAAGCTCTACGCAGCCTCCGAAAAGATACGTAGCTGTAAACTGCAGCCTGTATGTCCCTGCAGCGCTGACGAGGATTGATTCAGACCCTACTGAAGCGTGCGCGATTGTCTTAACACAGATGCCAAAACCCCACCTCCCACGCCCGCTCAGCGCTGATTCAGTCCAGGAGCGTACATGCTTTTCATCAGCTGAACGTAAGCCCCCATCCCCATGCGCTTAGCACTCAGATACACAATTCAATCCCCCGACGCATGTTTCTTAAAAAGTTAAAGGCTTTCATGATAACGTGTAAAAAACGTGATAACTAGTTCGCTATAAGTCCTTTAAACATCACACAGTTAAATAAGATGCAGCAGTTCCCTTTTAAAGCACATTGGAGACGTCTAAATGCTAAATGAATTAATATATTTATAATTTGTATTAAAATCGATCTAAAACCAACCCTTTTTCTACCCCTGTTAATCCTCCCCTCATGAAGAAAGGCGTTTAGTTTTTTCTAAAAGTTTGAATGCCTTAATCAGAGCGGATATCTCGGGCTGTGGTCTTTGGGGAATCGGTGGCACTTCCGCATCATAAACGGCCTGAGCCGCTGATGACCTTTAACCTCGGAGCAAAACAGAATGCGTCTGTTTAATCAAATCTACCAGTTACAACGGAATCTATTAATCAAATTCCGGATAACCCTTAACTTTGTGACCGGAACAAAATTTTTGCAAAGGTGAAAAGGTCTTGCGGAGATACGTACAGATGTTTAAACAAATCTATTAACCAAATTCCTGACTTTTTTAGCGTCCGCCGAAAGTGGTGCCTAGACACCGGACAAAGGCCATTATACGGATGTCCGATTAAAATGATTGGGGCACATTCCAAAACACCCAGCTTTTTGGGTCTATAAAAGTGTTCAGACTGGTCCATTACTCAGCAGGCCGTTAATACTGAAAGAGGACACCGAATCTCGTCGGAAACATCAAGGATCACGGTATGGCATATTTTTGATTATTATATGCGCCAAACAAGTATGTTTTTAGAAAACGGATGGATGAACCCTTATATTTTATTCTTACTATGAATAATTTCCAAGTTTATTCTCAAGTGCGTGCGTGCGTGCGACTGTGTAGACGCATGAGCGCGTATAATAAAGATGTAGCATTTATATCCATCTATCTGCGTGTACGACGATTAATGTACAAATTCATAGGACTGAAGCAAACAATATTAGCTTTTTCATACCGAAAAGGGCTTTACAATCAAGTAGTTTTTGTCTCGGCGTCTGAAAATTCAAACAGAGCCTCTTCTCTGAGAATACTCAGGCATGGTTTAAAAGCGCAGGCCGGTTGTGTATCAGCGCTGGCGTAGTAAGAGGTCAGTATTCTGAACTACGTACAGAAGGGTCCCGTTTGTGAAATGCGTACTCTTTCGAATCGGGCTTACTGTAGCAGGGGAATGTCTGCACCAGGGTCCGCATGTTTTAAAAGTCTGGGATATCGAAACATTTTAACTTTATAAACTCTCATTTGTTACAACCGGTTGGAGACAGCCTCCAATGATGAACGGGATCCAGGAGCATATATCGAAGCGAATGCTTAATAGACATAAGGCAACTGTGTTTTCATTCATTTCGCTAAATGAAAAGTAATTATTTTAATACGGAATAGTAGCCCCACAAAGGCCGGGTGATTTTAGACGTGCAAGTTATTTTTAAAAGTAATCCCACACTGCACAAGAGACAGATTCCACGTGTGTTTTAGGATTTGCTGCGGTCAATGATGATTTTAATTTTTCCTTTAGCTTATTTTTATAACATTGGAGCCTTTTGACAAAGGAAAACTCTGTAAATACACTTGTGCATTAAAACGGAGATTTAAGAAAGCAGGTTTCTACCTTAAGACAGATTACTCACCTTAACCCAGTTTTGTACGTGCATGTAAAAGCACTCACTGTTGTTACACTAGCACAAAATTGATATTTTCTGTCTACTCAAAAACTAAAATTCTTTCTATTAACACAGGTGATAACTGGAAAGCATTTTCACTATTTTTAATTAAAAAGTTAAACAGAAAAGCTCAATTATGATTTTTGTTTTGTCATGCTAGGGTCCTAGGGTGACACTTGTGCCCTTTATACTCTCTTATGTAGACCTTAACACATATTCTTACCAAAATAGTTCATCACTTCCCAATTCCTGTAACTTCAGGTAATTAGACAGAGTGAGCTCCATAACAGGCAAGAGAAAAGTATTATAGGTCAGATACACAGAGCCATAAAACAAAAGCACTGAACGCCACACAACCTGGTATTGCTAGATGTATTTTGTTACCTGGAGAAAGAAGAAAAAAAAAAAAAAACATTTTTAGTAGTCACGTAAAATGACCAGTTGCTTTAACATGAAAATAAAACATCTTTAGAAAATAAAGCATCTAAAAGCATCTTTGTAAAGGACCGATTTTAAAACATAAGAAAAATCCTTGTTCCAAAAGAGTTCTGCCCATTTTTCCAGCAGTTTTCTTGACTGATCTCATTTTAAATGATAATAGCCAGTATAAAGTCCGTAAAGGAACTGGGTAGGAACTGGAGACATCTGATATCTTCTAGCATATCTTTTTTGCGAACAGAGTTTTCATAACAGTTTTAATCGAGCCCTTAACGTTTTTTTTGAAAGTAGACCACTATTACCAATATGTCCTTTTTTAAAATTAATGATATACCATAGATGCATATTTTATTATAATTACTTAACTTTTATCAACTTTTATCTAACTCAATATTTATTTTTCTAGTATCAGAATGTAGTTCAAGTTATTTTGTTTTCGGTTCAATAGATGTATTTTTCATATTTGATTCTTTGTTTTTCACATCTTTGCCCCTTTTTGTTACTTGCCCCTAGGGGCCATCCCACAGTTTGAGAACTACGGTTGTAGGGGATTATTTGTAAAACGCTCTGTGGCACTTCAAGCTAAATTAGATTTCCTTGGTTATTCAGCCGTTCATCGGTGTTCCATTTTGTTATAAATTGTATTTAGTCTCTCTTTATTTACTAAACATTTTATATTTTGAATAGAAAACAGTTATTTTGTTCAGGCTTTAATTTAAAACCGCATTTTCATCAACAGGCTATAATCACTTTGGTACTTAGGATGCTTTGTATAATACAAAGTTTTAGAAATTCTGTTAATGCTTGGTAATAGCCTTCCATTTTACATCAGTTATGAACCCCTGAAAATAAGAATGGTTATAGTAGGTTATAGGAGCCTGTACACTACAGGGCCGATGATTAGGCTTATACTGGACACGTTAGGCAAATCAGGATGGACATTTTTTTAGTAAATAGTTACATAATATTATATGTGTTTTACAAGGATTAAAATTTTACTAAAACTTTGTGGTTTATTCTTTCTTTTAGTTAGTCCAGGTTACATAGGACAGCTATCATTGAAAACTGCTTTTCCCTCTGTTTGTGAAAAAGCACCCTTGGTTTTGGTAGCATTCAGGGTGAAGGGAATGTAAGTTTAAACTGTGATTCCAAGAGTCAACAAGTGTCTGCAAACGTCTTGAATACGAGTCAAAGGACCAGGGTTTGTGCAGGGATCATAGTCAGGGGCAGAGTTACGCTAGACATTATTATTCCAAAATGTAACATTGACTCGCCCATATCACAAATATAAGATAGTAAAAACTAAAATTTACAAATACTAAGTCACAGAGGAGATTAAAAACATAATTAAGACCGGATCAACAAGGGATCACCCCAAAATCACAGCACACTACAACAGAACCTACGTTTTCTGAGGTATATTATCAGCTAAACTGTCATCTGTTTACCAGTTCCACGGGTTGCAAAGAGTTAGGGAAAAACGTTATTTAACATCTGCTAGTATGAGGCTGATTAACATGAGCGGTTATTGTTAGAATCTTATCTGGAACTAAAAGTCAGGTTTGTGTTCCTCCTGATTCAGGAAGAATATTAAATATTGGAGTTTAGAATATGAACTAGACTGGTAAGGACATTTATGCCTAAATAAATAAATAAAGTTAATTATGAAATAAATAATTACATGAAAAAGTGGATTTATAAAGGAGTTATTACAATTTGAAAAACTGCTGTGATGTATAAAAAACATTGATAGGTGACAAAACCAGCACGAAAAGAAACCTTTTGAAATAAATAAGCTTTTTTGACATGCGTAGTCTGGAATAGTCTGAATATGTCTTAAAGAGTTCATTTTAATAAAACAAAAGGCAAATTAAAAATAATAAATAGTAAACCCGAATAAAACACAGAAGTATCATTTAATGATATCAATTAGTGTTAAGTATTATCAAGCACCGGGATCTATTTATAAGGATTATTTAATTTAGTTATAAACAAAATGATTGGTTGCATTTTGCTTTGAAATTAACAATAGTTTGATACCGCTTTAAGAATTAGAATGCAAGACAAACCTATACACTTAATAACAAATATTGCGGATGCAATAGGAGTATCTCGGATCTCTGTTTTATTTTAACCTTTTGACAGGGAAGTATACCACCTATATTGAAAATGAACAGCCGACATGCTAACGAAATAGATATAATCGAAGATGTTTTAGAATATGGACCTGGGCACTAACCCATGATTCTGACCAACTAAAGGGTCTTTACTTAATTGTCGAACTTCCTGTGGGTGCTATGGATCTCGTAATGGAGAGTGCAAAAGATTCTAGAATCTTTACTCTGTAATGGTCCATATGACGGAGATCTAGCGCCTGTGTCCACAGTGTTAACCAGTCATAGGACATGATGTTCAAAATTCACCTAGGGTTTTTCAGAAGAGATAGGACAAGTGCGGTGTGTGTTCTGTATTCTCTTTTCTGTATTAACTATTCACAATGACCATACTCCCGAGACCTTAGGTTTTTATGCAGAAGTACATTTCACAGACCCGAATAAGAGACATCCATCAAAATGTTCTTGACACAAAGGAGGCCCAATCAGGCCGGTGGGGTGGGAGTCTCTTTTCAAAGAGTCTTTGCCCCAAGCGCCTGGATTTGTTGGGCTATAAAAAAATTTTTCAACGACCCTCCATCCTTGACGGCGAAAGAAATTAGGGTTAGAATTTAAAAATCAAATGGTACTTTATTGGTCATTTTCAAAAACAATATTAAAATTGAAAGAGGTTTTACCAACCACTTCAAAACATATTACAACTTAACAGCGTGATTAAAAGCAGACAAAAACTGGTGATCTCACCGTACATTCAGTTCAGACACTTCATCTGATTTTCCAGGACGTATACCCATAAAACCTTAAAGGTCCATCAGACCTATTAGGTCCATAAAATGGCGTTTAGAGAAAGTCTCAGCTATTTCAGGTATTTTTGAGTAAGAGTCAGCATCCATGTTATGAAAGGCTTGTACAATCAACTCTGAATAGACTGTTCATTTTTCCAATCATCGACAGCACTTTGTACAAAGGCGTGAATCTGGTGAAAAGTAGAAAGATGTTGAAGCAGCACAGAGTCTTTATGACTAGACTCCTGAGCCACGGTTTGTGGAAAACAGACAGCCGCTGTTGCTGAGCCGGTCAGTGTCAAACAGACACGTAGGCGGGTCTGGCTGGGTTGGTCTATTAAACATCCCTGCCCGGTACTTTTTAGGTGCCTATGCGTTATTATATCCGGCAGAACTGTAATCAAACTCTTGAACAGCTATTGAGCCTTTCGAAATGTCTCAATCAGGGTCCGTCAGTTTGTTCAGGGCCAGGTCTGCATAATCCCATCCTTGGGTGATATGTTCCAAACGGCTGGTGCCTGTACCAGGTCATCCACGGCCTGAATGGCTATCTCCTCACTCCTGCTAGGAGCCCTGGAACATCATTAGCAGATACAAAATGTCAGGTACTGGCGGTTCTCCAGGAAACGATCCGACCAATACATATCACCATGGGTAGGTACCTGAGGCTCAGGATCCTAGATCTGGTCAGTTCAAGGCATAAGAAGGTCTGGCCAAGAAGATTGGTCTGGAGGTTAGCTGTTAGTCGTAGAGTACTCGGAGTCGGGCACGATAGCCTCAGGTCAAAACAGGCCATCGTAGGTGGCCGTCTGGTCCTTAGACCATCATGCCTGATCAGGAGCATAGCCGAGAGATGTTGATTGTTAACCGTTCAAAACACGTTGTTGAAAAATTTTTATAGCCCAACAAATCCAGGCCGCTTGGGGCAAAGACTCTTTGAAAAGAGACTCCCACCCCACCGCCTGATTGGGCCTCCTTTGTGTCAAGAACATTTTGATGGATGTCTCTTATTCGGGTCTGTGAAATGTACTTCTGCATAAAAAAACCTAAGGTCTCGGGAGTATGGTCATTGTGAATAGTTAATACAGAAAAGAGAATACAGAACACACACCGCACTTGTCCTATCTCTTCTGAAAACCCTAGGTGAATTTTGAACATCATGTCCTATGACTGGTTAACACTGTGGACACAGGCGCTAGATCTCCGTCATATGGACCATTACAGAGTAAAGATTCTAGAATCTTTTGCACTCTCCATTACGAGATCCATAGCACCCACAGGAAGTTCGACAATTAAGTAAAGACCCTTTAGTTGGTCAGAATCATGGGTTAGTGCCCAGGTCCATATTCTAAAACATCTTCGATTATATCTATTTCGTTAGCATGTCGGCTGTTCATTTTCAATATAGGTGGTATACTTCCCTGTCAAAAGGTTAAAATAAAACAGAGATCCGAGATACTCCTATTGCATCCGCAATATTTGTTATTAAGTGTATAGGTTTGTCTTGCATTCTAATTCTTAAAGCGGTATCAAACTATTGTTAATTTCAAAGCAAAATGCAACCAATCATTTTGTTTATAACTAAATTAAATAATCCTTATAAATAGATCCCGGTGCTTGATAATACTTAACACTAATTGATATCATTAAATGATACTTCTGTGTTTTATTCGGGTTTACTATTTATTATTTTTAATTTGCCTTTTTGTTTTATTAAAAAATGAACTCTTTAAGACATATTCAGACTATTCCAGACTACGCATGTCAAAAAAGCTTATTTATTTCAAAAGGTTTCTTTTCGTGCTGGTTTTGTCACCTATCAATGTTTTTTATACATCACAGCAGTTTTCAAATTGTAATAACTCCTTTATAAATCCACTTTTTCATGTAATTATTTATTTCATAATTAACTTTATTTATTTATTTAGGCATAAATGTCCTTACCAGTCTAGTTCATATTCTAAACTCCAATATTTAATATTCTTCCTGAATCAGGAGGAACACAAACCTGACTTTTAGTTCCAGATAAGATTCTAACAATAACCGGCTCATGTTAATCAGCCTCATACTAGCAGATGTTAAATAACGTTTTTCCCTAACTCTTTGCAACCCCGTGGAACTGGTAAACAGATGACAGTTTAGCTGATAATATACCTCAGAAAACGTAGGTTCTGTTGTAGTGTGCTGTGATTTTGGGGTGATCCCTTGTTGATCCGGTCTTAATTATGTTTTTAATCTCCTCTGTGACTTAGTATTTGTAAATTTTAGTTTTTACTATCTTATATTTGTGATATGGGCGAGTCAATGTTACATTTTGGAATAATAATGTCTAGCGTAACTCTGCCCCTGACTATGATCCCTGCACAAACCCTGGTCCTTTGACTCGTATTCAAGACGTTTGCAGACACTTGTTGACTCTTGGAATCACAGTTTAAACTTACATTCCCTTCACCCTGAATGCTACCAAAACCAAGGGTGCTTTTTCACAAACAGAGGGAAAAGCAGTTTTCAATGATAGCTGTCCTATGTAACCTGGACTAACTAAAAGAAAGAATAAACCACAAAGTTTTAGTAAAATTTTAATCCTTGTAAAACACATATAATATTATGTAACTATTTACTAAAAAAATGTCCATCCTGATTTGCCTAACGTGTCCAGTATAAGCCTAATCATCGGCCCTGTAGTGTACAGGCTCCTATAACCTACTATAACCATTCTTATTTTCAGGGGTTCATAACTGATGTAAAATGGAAGGCTATTACCAAGCATTAACAGAATTTCTAAAACTTTGTATTATACAAAGCATCCTAAGTACCAAAGTGATTATAGCCTGTTGATGAAAATGCGGTTTTAAATTAAAGCCTGAACAAAATAACTGTTTTCTATTCAAAATATAAAATGTTTAGTAAATAAAGAGAGACTAAATACAATTTATAACAAAATGGAACACCGATGAACGGCTGAATAACCAAGGAAATCTAATTTAGCTTGAAGTGCCACAGAGCGTTTTACAAATAATCCCCTACAACCGTAGTTCTCAAACTGTGGGATGGCCCCTAGGGGCAAGTAACAAAAAGGGGCAAAGATGTGAAAAACAAAGAATCAAATATGAAAAATACATCTATTGAACCGAAAACAAAATAACTTGAACTACATTCTGATACTAGAAAAATAAATATTGAGTTAGATAAAAGTTGATAAAAGTTAAGTAATTATAATAAAATATGCATCTATGGTATATCATTAATTTTAAAAAGGACATATTGGTAATAGTGGTCTACTTTCAAAAAAAAACGTTAAGGGCTCGATTAAAACTGTTATGAAAACTCTGTTCGCAAAAAAGATATGCTAGAAGATATCAGATGTCTCCAGTTCCTACCCAGTTCCTTTACGGACTTTATACTGGCTATTATCATTTAAAATGAGATCAGTCAAGAAAACTGCTGGAAAAAATGGGCAGAACTCTTTTGGAAACAAGGATTTTTCTTATGTTTTAAAATCGGTCCTTTACAAAGATGCTTTTAGATGCTTTATTTTCTAAAGATGTTTTATTTTCATGTTAAAGCAACTGGTCATTTTACGTGACTACTAAAAATGTTTTTTTTCTTTTTTTTCTTCTTTCTCCAGGTAACAAAATACATCTAGCAATACCAGGTTGTGTGGCGTTCAGTGCTTTTGTTTTATGGCTCTGTGTATCTGACCTATAATACTTTTCTCTGCCTGTTATGGAGCTCACTCTGTCTAATTACCTGAAGTTACAGGAATTGGGAAGTGATGAACTATTTTGGTAAGAATATGTGTTAAGGTCTACATAAGAGAGTATAAAGGGCACAAGTGTCACCCTAGGACCCTAGCATGACAAAACAAAAATCATAATTGAGCTTTTCTGTTTAACTTTTTAATTAAAAATAGTGAAAATGCTTTCCAGTTATCACCTGTGTTAATAGAAAGAATTTTAGTTTTTGAGTAGACAGAAAATATCAATTTTGTGCTAGTGTAACAACAGTGAGTGCTTTTACATGCACGTACAAAACTGGGTTAAGGTGAGTAATCTGTCTTAAGGTAGAAACCTGCTTTCTTAAATCTCCGTTTTAATGCACAAGTGTATTTACAGAGTTTTCCTTTGTCAAAAGGCTCCTATGTTATAGAAATGAGCTAAAGGAAAAAATTAAAATCATCATTGACCGCAGCAAATCCTAAAACACACGTGGAATCTGTCTCTTGTGCAGTGTGGGATTACTTTTAAAAATAACTTGCACGTCTAAAATCACCCGGCCTTTGTGGGGCTACTATTCCGTATTAAAATAATTACTTTTCATTTAGCGAAATGAATGAAAACACAGTTGCCTTATGTCTATTAAGCATTCGCTTCGATATATGCTCCTGGATCCCGTTCATCATTGGAGGCTGTCTCCAACCGGTTGTAACAAATGAGAGTTTATAAAGTTAAAATGTTTCGATATCCCAGACTTTTAAAACATGCGGACCCTGGTGCAGACATTCCCCTGCTACAGTAAGCCCGATTCGAAAGAGTACGCATTTCACAAACGGGACCCTTCTGTACGTAGTTCAGAATACTGACCTCTTACTACGCCAGCGCTGATACACAACCGGCCTGCGCTTTTAAACCATGCCTGAGTATTCTCAGAGAAGAGGCTCTGTTTGAATTTTCAGACGCCGAGACAAAAACTACTTGATTGTAAAGCCCTTTTCGGTATGAAAAAGCTAATATTGTTTGCTTCAGTCCTATGAATTTGTACATTAATCGTCGTACACGCAGATAGATGGATATAAATGCTACATCTTATATTATACGCGCTCATGCGTCTACACACGAGTGCACGCACGCACGCACTTGAGAATAAACTTGGAAATTATTCATAGTAAGAATAAAATATAAGGGTTCATCCATCCGTTTTCTAAAACATACTTGTTTGGCGCATATAATAATCAAAAATATGCCATACCGTGATCCTTGATGTTTCCGACGAGATTCGTGTCCTCTTTCAGTATTAACGGCCTGCTGAGTAATGGACCAGTCTGAACACTTTTATAGACCCAAAAAGCTGGGTGTTTTGGAATGTGCCCCAATCATTTTAATCGGACATCCGTATAATGGCCTTTGTCCGGTGTCTAGGCACCACTTTCGGCGGACGCTAAAAAAGTCAGGAATTTGGTTAATAGATTTGTTTAAACATCTGTACGTATCTCCGCAAGACCTTTTCACCTTTGCAAAAATTTTGTTCCGGTCACAAAGTTAAGGGTTATCCGGAATTTGATTAATAGATTCCGTTGTAACTGGTAGATTTGATTAAACAGACGCATTCTGTTTTGCTCCGAGGTTAAAGGTCATCAGCGGCTCAGGCCGTTTATGATGCGGAAGTGCCACCGATTCCCCAAAGACCACAGCCCGAGATATCCGCTCTGATTAAGGCATTCAAACTTTTAGAAAAAACTAAACGCCTTTCTTCATGAGGGGAGGATTAACAGGGGTAGAAAAAGGGTTGGTTTTAGATCGATTTTAATACAAATTATAAATATATTAATTCATTTAGCATTTAGACGTCTCCAATGTGCTTTAAAAGGGAACTGCTGCATCTTATTTAACTGTGTGATGTTTAAAGGACTTATAGCGAACTAGTTATCACGTTTTTTACACGTTATCATGAAAGCCTTTAACTTTTTAAGAAACATGCGTCGGGGGATTGAATTGTGTATCTGAGTGCTAAGCGCATGGGGATGGGGGCTTACGTTCAGCTGATGAAAAGCATGTACGCTCCTGGACTGAATCAGCGCTGAGCGGGCGTGGGGAGGTGGGGTTTTGGCATCTGTGTTAAGACAATCGCGCACGCTTCAGTAGGGTCTGAATCAATCCTCGTCAGCGCTGCAGGGACATACAGGCTGCAGTTTACAGCTACGTATCTTTTCGGAGGCTGCGTAGAGCTTCGGCCCTGACCATTTCGCGAGCGCGCGGGGGGCTGTCTGATCTGAGAGCCGGACAGCTTGTATTTCAGTGTGCCTGCGGGGCTGCGCAGAGACTGCTTGTCTTTCTGTGTGCGATGTTGAAAGGCTTTTTAAACTCAGAGCCTGTCTGTGAGATGGCTGTCGTTCTGTGAAAAGGCTTGATCTGTAAGTGGGCTTAGGTAAAAAATAAAAAGTGGCATACAAATGATATAGCATCGATTAGATAGATAGATATTTTAAAAATAATTGTTACATAGATATAAGGATTCTTACCCAAAGCAATATTGGCAGGAACGGAGCATGTGTGTGTGTGTGTGTGTGTGTGTGTGTGTGTATGTCCTCGAAAATGGCCCAGGAAGTGGAGGGGCCAGACATCATGTGCTGCGGTGAGGCTTAGGCAGGCCATTCAGTCTGGGTATGGATAGGAACATGCCTGAACTTGTCCTGGGACCGGCTGCAGCATGCCTGAACTTGTCTTTGGAAGAGGGGTGGTGGCTGGGAAGTGGTGGGGTTGGTGATGGGTTCAAGGGGGCCTAGGCAGCCCTTGGGCATGTCTGAACTTGCCCTAGTGAGATGGGGCTAGGCAGGTGGCCAAGCAGGGGCGGGGTGGTGGGGGTTCAAGGAGGGTGGGGGGCATCCATCAAATTGCCCTTGACAGCTTCCTGGGGAAAACAGATGGCAGGGCTAAAGGTCAACAAACAACCGGTGGTTGGGGGTGGGGACTTCCTGTCATTAATCACCAGGGGCCCGGATCAAGGCCATCCAAGGTCAACAAAACAACCGTGGTGGGGGAGGGACTTCCTGAAAGGTCATCAAGGTCAACTAACAACAGATGGTGGGTGGGGGTGGGACTTCCGGTCTTCGATTAAAAAGGGGCGTGGTTTAATCTCATCAATCAAACTCGGATTAAATTTTGACAGAAGCCGCCTGACATTATACTACTTGTGGATTATTCTAAACTAAATTCAATTTCTGCATTTGATCCTTACCCTATGCCAAGAGTGGATGAACTGATGGAGCAACTGGGTCCAGCTATGTTTTTATCAACTTTAGACCTATGCAAGGGATACTGGCAGGTGCCATTAGCAGACGCAGCTAAACCCGTCACGACATTTAAAGTGCCTAGTGGATTGTATCAGTCACCATCATGCCTTTTGGATTACACGGAGCAGCAGCAAATTTCCAAAGGTTTATGGATATTGTTTTGAGAGGAGCAGAATCTTATGCTTGAGCTTATATTGATGACATTGTAATATACAGTGAGTCTTGGCATGAGCATTTGTCACATCTTGCTGATGTTTTTCACAGGTTAACGCAAGCCGGTCTGGTGGTAAATCCAGCTAAATGTGTACTAGCTAGATCTGAGGTACAATATCTGGGATACACCATTGGAGGAGGATTTGTAAAACCTCAGGTGGACAAGGTGAAAGCTGTTCAGGATCGTCCACGTCCTAACACCAAAAGACAAGTTCGGTCGTTTCTAGGACTGGTTGGATGGTATAGGAGATTCATTCCTTGTTTTTCGGAGATTGCCATCCCACTTACTAATCTCTTACAGAAGAAAGAGCCCAACCATGTGAAATGGACTGAAGAATGTGAAATCTTTTGCTAAATTGAAAAATGCAATATGTTGTAACCCTAATTTGAAGTGTCCTGATTATAATCTTCCTTTTTGTTTACAGACCGATGCTTCAGGAGGGGGTCTGGGTGCTGTATTGCTTCAGGGTGAGGGAGAAGATAGACACCCTCTTGTCTATATAAGTCGCAAGTTGTTCTCTAGGGAAATGAGATATTCCACGGTTGAGAAGGAGGCACTGGCAGTTAAGTGGGCAGTGGACTCTTTAAAGTATTACCTGCTTGGTCATCCTTTTGTTGAGTCTGACTATCGTGCGTTGCAATGGTTAGCACGTATGCGTGACTCCAATGCACAAATTTCACGGTGGTATTTGTCATTGCAACCATATAAGTTTACAGTAAAGTATATACAAGGGAAACAAAATAAATGTGCTGACTTTCTCTCTCGAATGCAAGATATCGAGGGTCTGAGTGAGGGGGTGTGTGACGCTATAGCCTCACCGTAATGCTGATACCTGGTGGATTAAATGGATATGGGGCAGGACTATCAAAGTTTTAAGTGTGAACAATATATCAGCAAGTTTACCACGGGGGAAAGTTTTTTCTTTTCTTTTCATTTAGGATTTTTGGGCTTACCCTCCGGTTGTTTAGTTTATTTTCTAGATGTTTTACCATTTGGTTCTATTGCGAGTGTTGCGCGTAATCGATCGTTTTTTTTTTTTCGTTTAACAAGGGCACAGACGCTAAATGCAGTCACAGGTGCCTGGGAAGATCAAACGACAGCTATAGGGGGAGTCCAAGTTGCGTTAGTAGTGTGCGTGTATCGTAATGTTCAAGTCTGTTTATTAGTAATCTCGAGGTTAGGTATAAATGTGGTGTTTTGTTGATTGTTGTTTTATTATGTAGATGTTGTTGTCGGCTATTTTTGATTTGTACTAGCAGTGTACGATTTCCCCCGTCAGGACTTAAATGGTTCCTTCCTATGATTAGGTAAGCTGATCCTGGCAATGGAAAAGGCTTTAAATACTGTTGTGGCGGCAAGAAGTGGTTAAAAAAGAAAAGGGAGAAAAAGTAGGTATTGCGAGGGACGCCAGCCTAAGAGGTGCCTAGTGGCTGAGCTGTTGGTTGCTGTAAAGGAGTGGGTTAAGCTCCTGAGGACCAGAAAAAAAACGACTCCTGAGATTTTTTTTTTTGGAGGAGTTGTACTGGTGACCTGGACTGAAACAGAGTCTAGTTTTGGTGGTACTTTAAGTCTGCCATGGTCTTTTCATGAACGAGAATTGATTATATTAGGGTAAGAGCCTTGGTGTTTCCCAATTTCTATTTTTTTTTTTTTTTTCTTTATAATTTGATTGTGTCTTATCACTGGATTATTTATACATTTTTGTTCAATTTTTTTTTTGTTCGTTTTTTTCTTTCAACAACTTTTTTTTTTTATTCCATCATGGTATAAATAAATTATCTTCTGTTTTGAACATCTGCCTCTCTTGAGCCTCTCGTTACTCCCTCAGTCCTGTTCGGTCCCAAACTACTAGCAGGCCATCTGCTTTAGTAGACGGCTTGTGACAGTCTGCTCAAGTTCGATTTGAGAAGGAAACAATAAAAAGAACAAACGGAGAGGAATGCATAGGAGCCAGTGACTTGGTGCAACCAACTCAAATTTTGGACTCAGCCACGTGACGTGAACTGCAGATACCAATGAACCGCAGCTGTAGGCGGGTGGGCACAGGGGGACTCCAGTCACTCAGGTGGTGATTTAAACGAACCTCCTGTGTCCCCTCAGAGTGCAGTAGCCGATGTATTCCCGTGTGTTAGTCGCTGTTATCACTTGTCATGGCTTTGTGCGCTGAGAGCTTTGAGAACGGTGATAGTGCTTGGCTAATCTGTTAAATACACTTTGTGATGTGCCAGGGTCATATGTGACCAAAATATTTAACTTATTTCAAAAGGGAAACAAATGTTATTGCTAATAGTGTGGACTTTTATTTGATGTTATGAACTTTGAGATACACCTGGGTCAGATGTGAGCAAAATGTTTATTTTTAAATTTCAAAGTTGAAAAAACAAGCTGTATCGCTACTACTTCAAATTCTGTTCGGTTGTAGCTTTTTAATAGATTTTTATGCTCTTTTTGATGAGCCTGTGCCAGATGTGACCAAATTTTGTCAGCACATTCATTTGTGTTGGTTTAAAATTTCTCTGTTGCTTACTGGCCACTGAAAATGTCTGGCCCAGCTAAATTTCTTGGTTTGAAAATCTGACTCAACTGAATTTGTAATTGAATAACCGGCTTAAGAACACAGCACTCCAGATGAGGTTTCACCAGTGTGTTATAAAGCTGGAGCAGAACCTCCTGTGACTTGAACTCCACACATCAAAGCACTATATAACCTGACATTCTGTTAGACTTCATAATGGCTTCTGAACACCGTCTGGCACTTGACAGAGTCAAGTTCACCACGACTCTTACATCCTTCTCATAACGTGTAGTGTAAATTTTCAGACCTCCCCAGCATTACACCTTGTGCACTCTTAAAAATATTAATGGCACTTTACCAGGTTGTGCGGTTCCTAATAGACCACTGCTCGACCAAGAACCATTTCATCCATTTACATATGAAGTGGACTCTTTAGGCTTTAAAAAGGCCCCTGTGAGGCCAAAACAGAACATTAGACTACCTAGCAGGACACTGAGAGGTCAAGAAAACTTGAACTGAGCTTGTGGTTACTGGATGAAGGGAGAGACCTTTAAAAATCAGGAAGACATTGGGATTCCATATATCTACTTCATCTATTCACGAGTATGAATATAATCTGTGTGAGTGATAGATCTTTATTTGTCCAAATGAGATATTTGGCTTTTTGCAGAAGTTCTTTAAATAAATTATGGATCTAAGAAGCAAGTTCTGTCTGGAACCTTTGTGTGGATTTTGAAACTAAAAATGGTTTTCCTATACAGAGTCCCTCAGAATAACCATTTTTATACCCTTATTTTTAAACGTAGGGCTACAGTTCACATATATACGGAAGCGTATTAGGGCCACGGTGGAAAAAAAAAAAAAAGAAAGCCCGCTCAGAAGAACATCCATTTAATCCTGTGTTCTTGTCTCCGACCCACCAAGCCCAATATTTACACAATATTTAAGTTAAACCTGTGCGATACCCATTCATATATCCAGTTTTTGGGACTTTGCACTACACTGAACATACAACTGGGGACCCCTTAATGCAAGGGAGCAGCACGACAGCCACGCCACCCATGTTTAACACATGCTTTAATGCATTTCATCATGAAGAAGATATCAAATATTTATCTTAGTATTCTGAATATTCTTAGAGCAGGAATATCATGAAGTCAATGTGCGGCGATCGCTGTCTGCGCCTCACTTTGCAAGAGGAGGTCAGTTGAAGAAGCGTATAGAGATTAAAAACTGGGTCGGGGAACACTTAATATAAAGCATTTAATGTGCTACATTAATTAATGAAGGGGTTTGAGAAAATCTAGTAAATTGAACATTCATTTAAAGATGTTTAGTTTGCGACATTCTACTGACAAAATAAACAATAGAATAAAGTGTAAATGTCGACTTTAATTTTCGACATAAATGGCGAGATTAAAGTGGAAATGTCGAGAATAAAGTCAACATGTCGACTTTAATCTCGACATTTAGATTTTTTTTTTTCTTCACTGTGTCCGTATTTTTTTTTTCCACCCGTGGCCCTAATACGCTTCCGTACATATAAATACATAAATGTCAGTTGTGAAATATTCATGGGTTTTCCTTGCATTTTGTGAGTAATTCTTCTCTGTATTATTATGGGTTTTTTTTTTTTAAAGCTGGATTTACATAATATGGAAATGTAATTGTTTAAAGGTCATTATTATAATTATTAATATTTTTGTTGTTGAAGATTCCACATTTGTATTCTTTTAAATATTGATATGATTTATTTGGGGACAACTGTAATTAAAATGCATTAAAGGTAAAAGTCTAATTTTGGAGTGGGGGAGATTAGGATTTCACAATTCCTCTTTCTCTTTTAAAATGCTGCTGCTACATTCATGATTATCAATGTGTATGTAAGGGTGTGGGTTTATCTTTTATGTAATGGTTGGTTATTCTTGCAGTTTTGTGCTGTGTACATACAGTATATTTGAACTGCTTCTTTTACCCTTTCTTGTACAGAACTTTGGTTCAGTTCTGGCTGCTGTTGTAAATGTGCTTAAAAAATAAAAATTGCCTTGCCCGCTTTATAAAAAAAGTATTTTAATACATAACACTAAGAAGTGCAGATCTGAGTCAATGGCCTGTAAGGATGAAGTTGGTTTGCAACATTTATTACAAAAAAGTTAAAGAATATATAAAATATAGAACAAGAATTGTAAGTTATAACTGAACAATGAGAGACATGTATGCTTGTTACATTTTCTCACAAAACAGTAATTTTTCTTTTTTCTCTCACGTTATCTAAAAACAGACACATCTTCCATGTGTGTAAAAAGGATGATGAAGGGTCCAAAAGACATATTCCCTCTTGTCGTCTTCTAGAAATTCAGATAACAAATCAAATTTCTGAAGGGCCTCCTCAATGTCGTCTTTGTCCATTGACAGTAATGAAGGGAGTGAGACTGGCCACCTGAACACAAAAATGTTCTCAGCACACCACTTCTCTGCCTCTGTAAAATGCTGAAGGATTCTGTGTTGCTGTAATATGTTTTATTAAAATAATAATAATAATAATAATAATAGGTCATTATAAAGCTTATTGCCTTACAAGGAATGTAAAGAAAGGAAAGTAAAAAATTTGTACAGTATATTCCGAATTTGTTATACAATATTAACATTACTGCTTTTGATCACAGATTATACAAGTCTTCAGTGTTTCTTACCATACACTATTATTAACACAGCACACAATGCATTTCAACTGTTTTAAGGCCGTTAAGAGTTGTACTAGTACTCTAGTTTGTCAAATGATGTAAAACAGGCTTTTAGTCTTTGGGGCTTTGACTCCTACTGGTTAATGATTAACGGTCAGCATCTGAGACAAGCATGAAGTCTTTTTATACATTTTATTCACAATACCATAGGCATTGTAAGCCAACATCAACAAAATGTAATTCATCTTTCTTATGGAAGTTTATAAAGTGAGGTGTCTGTACCTGCTCATCAGTGCCCTGTGCTGGATGTTGGAGAAGGTGGCTGACGTTTTTTCTAAAATAAAAGATCTGAAATCTGCAGAACGCAGTGCTATGGAACAGAATAGCAAGACATTTTTTGTTCACTTCAGAGGTGGTGCAAGTCTTTACTCTGTCTTCTCATTAATGGCTCAATAAAGTCTAAACCTGAAAACTGAGAAAATAATATTTACCTAAGGAAATGTTAAAAAAAGAATAAGCACAATAAATGACCCTGTCCTGGCTGTCCATTATTTCTGTACCTTCTCATTTTTTCTTTGGTTCTTGGCCTTCATTTAGAAAGGCGTTTGCTCGCTCAGTCCGATGTGAGCAGTTACTTCAGTGATTTGTAAAAGAAACACTAAGTTTAGAATGGTAAGCATTTTGACTATTTGTCTTTGATTTACAATATGGCTAAGTATATTTGCCACCTTACCACAGAACTAAATGAAAGTTATTAAAGGAACATTAAATTTCTTTTACCCCTTGGGCTGGAGTTCTCAAGCAAAATTCTACAACAGCACTTCCTCTAAGCCGGCATGTCATTCCAAAGAGGACTGAGCAGAGTCACGTTGTTAAAAGGAGTTTAATGTTACAAAAATATTTATGCAAACCATTAAAAACATTCATTTTAAATATCTGGATTTTGAAAGGTAGGCGTTTCTGGAACTTCAAAACACTGAAATTAAAAAAAAAATTACAAATAAAATAAAATAAACATAACACAAATATCCAACACAAATTGTAGAAGGTGACAAAAATGGGAACCAACAACCAGATGTAATCCTCCCTCTGCAAATACTACAATGAAAGAAGAGAGGACTAAAGTTGAGACACAACTCATTAAAAGTGAAGGGGGCCACGAGGATGGAATACAGAGACACCACAAAATGGTTCTTTGGAAACCTGGACACAACATTAAATACAGACACAAAAAAAAGATAGTTACAATATGAAATGGTCACACCATCAACATCACAATTCCACAGTCATGGCTATTCATCTGACTTGGAAGGCCCTAATACAAGGGGTAAAAAAATAATCAAAGACAAATATTAAATACTGACATTTTACTGACAGTAAACTGTGGACAATGATTTTTAAACAAAAACAACAATGGAAATGGCCACTGGTGACACACCCTGTGTTACATCTGTAGATAGTAAAACCTGCTAAAAAAACGGAAAATGCAGGATTAGCTCCGCTTTTTAAACTATATTTTAAAAAGTACAAGTTCAGAAATCTAAACGTCAGTATTTTTACACAATGTGGTCTTCATGACACAGGATGCTGTAGTCTCTTTGCTTTTTACAAAGAGGGCACGTGGATTCATTTGGATATTTAATCAATGTAATCAAAATTGGTTTTATATTCTCTGCCTTTATGGAGAAATGTGACTGTGTAAATCAAGACAAAAATAATATGTAATACTAATTTGGCAGAAAGCGCTATCGTGCTTTTATAAATAGCTAACTTAACTACAGAAAAATCAAGTTAAATAAGATATTTAGCAAACGTTAATGACGACGATAAACATGAATACCTTTCATATTGTACACTAACATTGCAGATTCTCTACATAACATCTCATAAATAAGTGAAAAAGTTAATATTGGCTAAATAATATGGCAAATATTAAAAACAAATAATACAAGAATAAAAAATAATTAAAACAATATGCTTAAAAATAGGATATGTCAGCAATGACGATAAACAGAGAACACTTGGATTCGCTATACAGTATATAATCGTACATCTCATTAGTTTTATTTGGTGGATCTAAAGTTTCTTTAAATATACTGAGCTTTTTATTCTGTGAGTCCATATCTGGTTCTGTTTTGCCATTGTTCAGTGGCGGAAAACATTATCAGCTCCTTTTCTTTTTCGAATTGGAAAAACTGTACAGCAGCTCTTATTCTTCTCTTTCTATGGACTGTGGGAGTTCGTGGGGCGGACTGAGGAAGGCCAAGTCTGTGACCTGCAGCCGGACCTTTCTAATTGTAGCGACAACTAGTGATGGGCGGAGTGAAGCCTCACAAAGCATCAAAACGTTTGAAGCAATTGTGTCGGAAATCGTACCGACGCTTCGAAGCATTTGACACTCACCTCTCTAGTGACACCTCCTGGCCATTTTCATTAACATTATTTTTTCTCTGCTACAGACTGACAACGAAGAGAAGGGTTCGGCAGCAGCTTCTAGTGTCTGATGTCTAAAAAATATAAATATGTAAATATAACTAACGCCGACAGGCAGATTGCACTATACGATAGCAAGAGTTAAACATAATAAGACGCCTCACTCATGGATCCCAGTCTCTTTCAATTAGTATTTACTTTTGCACTGTATCATTATAATCGCTCCTGTTATTAGTATTAGAATTAACCCTCATCTTTTCTTGAGATCACATTTAATAGCCTTAAATGTTTTCTTTGGTCTGACTTAATTAAAATGTGAAGCCTCAGCACACTCAAAGGCATTGACCTCTATATTTTGAGAGTCAATCTGGCACATAACTCTCTACTTATATTTTGTAATTCGTATTAACATTACACAGTTCATTTGATACTTAAGTGATGGCCTGAAACTACAATTCAGATGGTTGCTGAGAATGAATTATTGTTCTTGTGGATTGCTGTGATTTCCTTGTCTGATACATAGTGTCAAAGATATATTGTCATATGTCAACTGTATAAATATAAAAAGATTAGGTAAATCATGCAACCTTTTTATGGAACACTCAATTTTGTTCAAAACTGTACGTCATATAGTATACATCTATAAATATTATTTTTTCGCCTTCATTAGGAGAATACAGCAATGATACTCTCGTGTCAATTAAACCAATTTAACGTGTATATGTCAAACAACATATTTCTACATCCACCACAGTAAGAACAGTAGTAGTAGTTCAGTTGTGCAGAGCTCATTAATTACAATCATCCTTCACCTATCGTGAAGGTTATGTTCCAGAACCCCCCGCGATAGGTAAAAATCCGCAACGTAAAAACCATACATCTATATGGTTATTTTTATATTGTCACGTTTTGGTCACAGATTTGCACAGAAACACAGGAGGTTGTAGAGAGACAGGAACATTATTCAAACATTGCAAACAAATATTTGTCTCTTTTTCAAAAGTTTAAACGTGTTCCATGACAATACAGAGATGACAGTTCCGTCTCACAATTTAAAGAATGCAAACATATCTTCTTCTTCACATCAGGAGCACAGAATGTCAGAAAGAGAGAGAGAAAAGCAAACAATCCAAAATCAATAGATGCTGTTTGGGCTTTTAAGTATGCGAAGCGCAATGCGGGAAGCATATCGCGCAACAAAGTAACAAGTAAGCCCAGCAAGGAAGGAAGCAAAGTGAAGGTAGACTTTCAGCATTTTTTGAGGAGCGTCCATATCCTCTAGGGGTGCAAACAGCCCCCCTGCTCACAATAAATTTGAGGAGTTTTATTTAATACGTAATATATGCTCTGATTGGGTAGCTTCTCAGCCATCTGCCAATAGCGTCCCTTGTATGAAATCAACTGGGCAAACCAACTGAGGAAGCATGTACAGGAAGTAAAAAGACCCATTGTCCATTGAAACCCACGAACCAGCGAAAAATCCGTGATATATATTTAAATATGCTCTTATATAAAATCTGCGATAGAGTGAAGCCACGAAAGTCGAAGTGCGATATAGCAAGAGATTACTGTATCCCAATCAGGTGGCTCAGTGGTGTTGTCACTGTCTCTCAGTTAAAACACCAGGGATTCATGTTGTTGATCCTCCTCTTGTGAAAGTTTTTTTTTCCAATTCATCCATTTAACATTTTGAACTTGGATGGATAGCAAGTGAATCGAGCTATTGAGGGAAGGTTGGGCCACCGTAGTTGGGTAGGGGGCACACATCCCTAATTATGTTGTGTATGTAAAGAGTTTCACTGTAAAATGTAATAGGCTTCATATTTGTGTGTTTGGAGACCCTGGTGTCATACTGAATTTGTATTGTAGAAAAACAAACTACTGTCCAGCATGCCTAAATGTGTCTTTTCGTTTCTGATCGCTATACGGCACTTCCAACTTGGGAAAATTCGCTATAAACAGTTTTAGCCAATCAGTGCCTTCTAAACATGCAGAACGACAGTTTGAACCTTTATTGTAGCGGCGCAGCATCTTCGTTTCAGTCAGTCACTGTCCTGTTAGACTATTTACTGTTAAGTGCTGCTTGAGCTACCGTTTATAGTACAACAGGTGGCCTACGTAGTTCTTAAATCGATATTGAAATGCATGCACATTTAGGAGGCTTCCTAAATTATTTATTAAAATACCCACATTTACAGTGTCCGTATTAGGAAGTCGTAGTTTTTACTTGTTCCCGTTATTAGGAATTATAATTTCTCAGTGTCACATATTATTCATTACTACTCGCGAGTCACGCATCATTGAGATTCTGTTTTATATTAATTGAACTGACTATAGCAGACTTTTCATCTTCTTAAAATGACTTTATTGATTTGATATGACAAATTAATCATAAGGTCAAAAATCAAGGAAAATTTGAGTTTGCATGGACTGCGCTGTTTCTTTGTTTTCGTGACATCGTGTCAGTAGAGAGTGCATAACATTAACAAGGCATTGTGTCCTGAATGACAGCGCACACACTTTTTTATATTTCCTAAAGGCCAATGTGTCTCAATTTGCTCATTAATATATTTTGACAGTGTATTTTAGTGAGAATGATTATAAACATATTACCCATGTTCATGTGCCATGTAGATATGTAACGTTTGGTGAGAATAAATACAAAAGTAACAACACATAATAGTTATGTTGCATTGTTTATGATTAATAAAATTCATCGTTTATCTGAAATGTTCTACTTATATAGTCGATTTATTCCACTTCTGAAGGTGTACATTGTCGGTATTCTCCATTGCATTTGCCCCCAGTGTAACGTGTGCCAGTGTAACCAAGGGATGGCAGACGAGCTCACCTAATGGGTGACAAGGCACATTCTCACCCTGGTGCCCAGGCTCTTGTCATGAATTTTCCCACCTTGTGCTTTTTCTCGTTCTTGCCAGTTTACTATTATTATTGGACACGTATGTAGAGGAAATGTGTTTTATTTTATGTGTATGAAAGGAAGGACGGTAAAGCCTTGAATGAAACTGAGTGTTGATGCTTTGGGTAACAAGGCAGGTTAAGGAGCAGAGAACATTGAATGTGTCAGTGACTGCAGGGGATTGTGGGACTGGAAGATGGTTTAAGAATGCAGAAATGACAAAAGCTTAGTGTTTCAGTAATTCTATTTACGTCAATGATTTACTCTGTTGTGCTGCACTTTGGAAGATTACTTATTTACCCCCCAGCGCAGCCTTTGATAAGATGAATTCACAAGGAATGGATGTTGCTGACAAAGTCCGGTGCTTTTTTTGAAAGTTTGGCCCCAGATGTGCTTATCCAGCTGCTCCGTCTTGTCAGTACTTGAGTGATCTTTATGTTCACCTCTGGATGAATTTGCAACTTTTTTGTCTCATTAACGCAGAAATCCCAAGGCTTTCCTAAAATTTCAGAAGACACTGTTGATGGCGCTGAAAGATAGTTGTGATTAGTTATGCAGTACACGCTTTTAATCACATTGCTATTTAGAAATCAATAATACAAATCAGCTACAGATCTGGGAATCACTGAATAGTAAAAACGTTTAGTGAGGAGTGTCTTGCGCACAGAGGCGTAGTTACGGTTTTCAGTGCCTGGGGACAACTGAAGATTTCGCGCCCTCTCCTGTTTGCCAAAATGTAATGGGGAAGGGAAATTTTTTTTTTTAAAATGTATTTAAAATAATAGTATTTTAAGAAAAAAAAAATTTTTTTTATTTTAAATAGTTTTAAATATTTACATTTTTTAAAGCACTTTTATGCGTATATTTTCAAGGTTTCGCTAATTTATGAAGATAGAACGAAGTAAAATAATTAAGACAACAATGGTAGTTCGAAAATATAATTATTCTAAAATATTATTCAAATATAACATTGCAAAAACTTAAAACATTACATTGGATATAATAATATAATAACCTGAAAACGAAGTTAGTATAAAGTAAAAAAAAAAAAGAAAAAGTTTGATGTATAATGCTTTAAATGTAATTATTAACTTCAAAGAGAAATTTCCCTTGCCTTTGCTGCTACAAATTTATCGATTAATTCATCAAAATGTCTGCTGTCGGTAACCTCCGGCTCCACACTCAGCAAAGCCAAGGCTGACAATCTTTCCTGTGCCATGGATGATCTCAGGTAGGACAAGATAAGTTTTAATTTACTTAAAGATATTTCACAAATGACGATTACTTATCCCTTAAACTATGTTGTCTAAAACATTGAAAAAAATAGATACCAGTATGAAAGAATGCACGAGATCCTGATTGTTTTATTGTAATTAAAAAGTCAAATGTTTGTACGTGTTTGTATAATTTAATAAATAAAACGTCTCCGAAAATGATAACGCCGCTTCGTATTCTTTAAAATCTAAATCCGTCATTAGTTTTTGTAAGAAAAACATCGTTTTCTGCATTTTAAAATGATTTTAAAGAAAGTATATAACAAATTATTAATCAAAATAATTATATATTTAATAAAACTGCATTACTTAGAATTTATTTGTACGAAAATATGATGGGGAAACGTCTAGACTTTTGCAGCCATCTACTAGAATACTTCACCACAGCCCAATCAATTTTCTATCAAACACCTAAACACAAATCACTTGGCACACAGAAATGGTGTTTGCAGCATCCAGACATGTCAGTCTCGCGACCTGTTTAATAACGTTAAAAATGTTTCGGGGTGGGAATCAAGCACGTTAGAGTAGTGGAGGGGATACATCAGTGGCGGCTGGTGAAAATGTTTTGAGGTGGGGCTGTGGTACAGCAAACAATTTCTCAAACAATTCTTCACAAATCAAAGCAATATGATTTATTGCAATGCAGACAAAGTTAAAGAACATTATTAAATCATGTCTGATCAATTATTTCAGTATATATATATATATATATATATATATATATATATATATATACACACACACACACGACAAATGTGAGGACAACCATGTACAGGAAAATAACTGTGGTGGGAAAAAAAAACTGCATCTTTTTTTTTACTTATTTGTACAGGAACACACTGTCTAGCACACTGTCTAGCGAGGCAACAAAATCCACTAAACCCTTAAAAATGCCAGGGTTGTCTGACGAGTCAGTCTCATCGTGCCCACGCAAGGCCAACTCAAAAGCCCCACAAAATTTAACACAATCAATTATCTTGGATAAAATATACCGATTTTTATCTACCTCCTCGTTGTGTTTTCTTATCGCAATCCTGTGACCGTCGCCTAACTGAGTAGCGATGTTTACTCTTCCCAAAATGGCTAGTTTGACGGAATTATCCATGTGTGTCCTGGTGTTCTCATGTTTTCTTACTTTCTCGGACAGGTGCTTCATATCTCTCACTCCGTAACTGTCCAAGCAGGATCTGTCCCAGTTGCTTTAAACAACAAGCACGGGAAACAAAATAAGGCATTAGCAGAAACGCATCCACATAGCCAGGCCTTTTTGGTGTACCAACTGGAAGAGTAGCTTCGCGTGTACTTCTTCCCTTTTCGCTTATCTGCTGTCTGATTAAGAGGTTAGGCTGATCTGGACCCAGCTCCTTTACCTTCAGTTTTTCTGCCAAAGTTCTCTTCTCAAACGGATATTGGAGTAGAGATTAAACAGAGTTGGGTTCGTGTCCGAATTAACAACACCTGAGTCCACCATTGTCACGTAATGTTAATTGAAAATTGCGCCACTACAGACCATCCTTGATTTTAGCTGCTTGGGGCGACAGAAAAATCGCCCATTTCAGTTAAGATTTGAGGACGCTGATTGGCTAAATTTTATGTCACATCTTGAATATATTTATATCTTGAATCAGCATTTGACTAAATTCTACAAAGACCCGCCTCCTTTGGGCGATATCTCGATCGCCCCTCAGCTGAAATTGAGACGTGCTGACAGGCAGAGAAGTTATATGGTGATGGTGAAAACATTTATTTTTTACAGAAGATTTTCTAATATATCACATCATATAATTATACATTTAAATAATTTATATAATTATTATTTTGTGTGTGTGGTTCAGGGAGGGCGGCGCCCTAGCGCCCTCTATTGGCCAGCCGCCACTGGGATACATTATTGTCTGTTGGGTATGTTTTTTATTTACTTTTTAGTGGACATTTCATTCTAAAATCTCGTAACATCAATTTGGCGACCCCTGGATGCTGCGCCCGCGGACAGATGTCCCCCCTTGTCCCAACCCTCCCTCCCCCAGCTACGCCACTGCTTGCGCATATACTGGTGTAATGGCCACGTCGGCTTTAGTGAAGCGTGTCTTAGTCTCTCTGATATGATCGACATGGGGTAGAATAGATTCTGGATTGTTATAATACGTGCTACCTTACGCAAAATATGCTCATTAATTTGTTACAGATTCTTGATGGACACGATTCCACACCAAGGAAAAAAGTGCCCCATGTAAATCGTTCATAATGTCTCTGTTGAAAAGGCAATATATTATTTATGTGTTGTATCCCTTCGTTTAGTTGTCTTCCACCTTTATTTATTAGTTATTGTGATTGGCCTGTGCTGAGTTGGAACTTGGCCAATCACAGGGCTTCACTTTGAACATTACAGATTATTTTGGTAGCGTCTGAGCAGTAGAGTGGAAGCTTCGTTTAAATGTGAAAGTTTGCGTAATTAATTATAAAATAAGTGGAATTGTTTGTCCTTAAAGTATATTGTTTATGTGTATAAATTTGTAATTGTGTGTGTGGGTGTACAGTTTCTAAATATACATTTGAGAAAGTTAAAGTATAGCTGAACAGACGCTATTTGGAGTTTCACCTATATTGTTTATTACAGAATTACAGTATTGTCGCTACCTCATGTGTAATATGTATATATGTTTAAGAATAATTACTTATTTAATTTGATTAATTGCTTTATGGTTTAACGTTCTTGTAATTTCCGATGTTGATGTTATCTTAAGTGTAGTACGCCATCTACTGGATAAATAAAGTACCGGTTAATGACTAATGTTAAAATTGACAAACTGAAGAGAAAGAAACTGGGATAGCTAATTTATGTTTATTTTTTTTTTATTTAGACCATATCTTCACATTTGTATAAGTTTGGAAGAAATTAATAAATAGAATTTGGACATCTTCATCCATCCCTGACCGGATATGTGCAGTGGTTGTAATTTAACCCGAACCAACTTAATTCTTCACTACTCTCTCCAAAATATATTTGTTAACTTACAGACAAATTCTGTTTCGTACAAAATCCTTATTTTAACATATGCGTGCCCCGATTAAGATTCGAACTGGCGTCAGCGCACTTTTCCGCTGTAGCAGAGGCAAAGCAAAGTTCGAGTGAGTGAGCGATCAAACCGACTGCAGACCGCGAAGATATCAATGACGTCATTACGCTAGCGTGCCTCAAAATCACGTGACGGGCGCATTTAAAACAAGACTCGGTCTCGAAGCGGTGCTTCGAAAGCTCGACACAGTGCGGAAACCTCAGTATCGAGCGGTTCATCACTAGCGATAACTCCACGATAGAAAGATCGTGGTGAAGTGAGGCGGGAGTTTCACTTAGGTTACAAAGTTCTCCATCGCCGACAAGCAGAAGGTAAGTGCTCCGGGTTTTGGGGGCGCACTTTACGGACGTGTGAGTTTTAATTCGCTCCACGCGACTTGAGTGAGAGGCGCGCTAGGCGTTCGTTTTCTTCAGCTCAGCAGCTAACTTTACTGGAGTGAATCCCCCTGTGGCCTCCCACGTGCTGCTGCTCATCATTTCTGTCTCCGATTCATTTCACGTGGTCGAGTTTCATTTTTACTTTAAGGCACCCAGAAGCAACTTGCTTTATATATCGAAAGGCCGGAGTCTCTTTAGGATGTTCGGTCTGCTGTGGCACTTTTTAACCTGCGCCACTGTGTTATCAGACCAGCACAATTTGTTGTTGATGTCGACCCCCAGGTACTTGTAGCTCTGCACCACTTCTGTGTTCTCTTCCCTAATGGCGACTGGTCTCTGAGGCTCTTTGGCGCGCCTGCAGACCACCAGCAGCTCTTTTGTTTTGCTGATGTTGAGGTGCAGAGCACACAGAGGCCTGCGGTGTTGGGGGAAGGCTGGACAGACAAGAATGAGTCAAACCTGTTGAAGATCTGCATCAGTACATTAGCTTTGCTCTTGTTCCCTCCTTCTGCATGTTTTACAGCTGCCTGTGATGATCCTCACCCCATTCCACACTTCCTTCATGTTGTTTTGTGGTAACTTGTGGTCACCTTTTGTCCCTGTAGTGGGCTTTCCCCTCACAGAGCTCTCTCTTCACGTCTGACTGCACCACCTTGATTTCATCCTTATCTCCAGGCCTGCAGGCTCTCTTCTCCATATTCATTAGGCTTTCAGGTTTTTTGTGATACATCGTTTGTTTTTGGGTAAACAACACACTGACTTTGTGAGGACTGTGTTATCCACACAAAGCTTGATGTGATCTGCGATACGGTGGCTGAGACCCTCCGTGTCCTGGGTGTGTGACTCACAAAGCATATCCTACTCGGTGTTCTCTCTCGCATCCTTCTGAGCCTCCTCAGCCTTTGTTGTCAATTCCTGAATGATCCTGGTGGTGATTAGCAGCTGCTGGACAATGAGTTTATATGCAGGCATGAGCTGTAACAAATTATGGTCTGATCGGCGTAAAGGTTGCAAAGCACCAGAGTTATTTGCCTCTTTAACACTGATGTACAGCAAGTCCAGGGTATTGTTTTACTTTGTTGCCCACTCTACAAAATGCTAAAAAATTGGAGAGGGGGAAGGAAAGTGAAACCGGGTCATACACCCCTATAATTATGACAAAAGTACGGGGGTGGTCAGTAGAGAATTTGCTTATTACAGAATATACTGTGTCTGTTGTGATTGCTGCATTTGCCGAGGGGAGATGTAAACTATTAGCACAATGGCGTGTGAAAACTGTGAGTATATAATATAGAATTTAAGGCGCCCTACCCCCATAAAAGCAAAATATTCAGGTCTGGTGCTTTAATAGTAATGTGCCCCATGTTGCACCATTTTTCATTCACAACAATGGCAAGGCCACCTTCTTTCTTCCTAACGCTTTCACTTCTGCTTCTGTCCACTCGTAAGATTTTAAATCCATCCAGTGCACCCACAGAGTCTGGTGTTTCAGCTGTAAGCCTCATCTCACTGAAGCACATGAGACTGCTGAGTTTGTATTCCCTTTGGCTCCTGACCAGCGTTGAGAGCTCATCCATTCCCAAAGTGATTTTACATTATTCATGATGACTGAAGGCAGCTAAGGTCTGTGCTGCTTGTGGTGGTGTGGAGTCTGAACGCAAGCTAAGGTGATATGGACGGTTCAGCTGTGCGTCGATCATTTAAAACCCTGCACAGCAACTGACCTTTGGTTTCATTGCTTTGTCTTGCTGGACGTCAAAGTGTCTCTCGCGGGGCGTCCAGACTGATTATTACTTTCCTTTTTATCTGAGTTTGCACATAGATTATTACTGTTCTCTTGTGCATTCTTTTTTGCCGCCTTTTCACTCCAACGCTTTCGTGTCTCTTTTCAACACGCTGCTCTTTCTTCTTCCCTTAGTCGTTCACGTGCCATCTAGAACGTATAACATTTTTAACGGCTGGGAGCACATGAAGTGCGTCTGCCAAAAGCATTCCAACAACTGCGAGGTTAGATGTCCGTGAACTTGTTTTAAATTGTTTGTAAGTAGGACGTGACATGCAAAAGTCACCGTCTCACGGGTATTGCTTCCTAAGGTTGTAATGTCGAGTCTCGCGTGTCGTCAAAGTGTGTCTCTGAGATGATCACGTCTCGACCCAAGATTTTTTTATATAGTAGATTTATTTTTTCTTTTTATTGATA
Organism: Polypterus senegalus; assembly: GCF_016835505.1. NCBI lineage: Eukaryota > Metazoa > Chordata > Cladistia > Polypteriformes > Polypteridae > Polypterus > Polypterus senegalus. Next base: position 180,431,699 of record NC_053161.1, read on the forward strand.
TGAAATATGACAAACTCCCATGTTTCATTGCTAAGCCAAACCAGTAATGCCTGTTAGTGAGTGTTAGAGAAGTTAATAGAGATTTGGGGTTTGTGTTACTGCTTTACAGTTCTGTCGGAATGAATTTGAATCTCAGCCTGTTTTTAAGTCTCTATGCAGTTTCCATGTCTGCTCTTGTATTCTTATTTTCTCCACTTCTCTAAAGATGCTCCGGTTTAGTGGCCTGGCAGGTCTAACTTGTCTTGATGTGGTCGTGGACTTGAGTGCGAGTTTACCATATGATGGTCTATAGCTGGCTCCTGACCTGTACAGGTACTCTTGTTTTTGCCCCAATTCCCAATTTGTTTTGAACTAGACGATGGTAGTAAGGTGGAAGCTAAGTTCAATTTTGGATGACTGCTACACGTAAATGTATCCCAGGCTGTGTGGGTCACCTGTTTATGCCACTCTTATGTGAACACCAGTGTCAGGACTAGCATCTCTCTTCTGGGCACAGCCAGCGGGTGTGTATATATATATATATATATATATATATATATATATATATATATATATATATATATATATATATATATATATATATATATATATATATATATATATATCATCACAAACACTCTAAGGAAAGGCAGTTCCGATCAGCTGCAGGGTTGTTGCTGCTGCCGAGCTGTGTGTTCTGCTTGTTGCTGTACAGGCTTCCAAATGATCGACGCGTAGTGCATCTGTCCTTGATTACAAGTCTGCAGTTCTTACCGCTGCACCACAGAAGCTGGCACCTTTTGTGAAAGTGTTTATTTTATATTTGGCCTTTAGCCTTCACATAATCTATAGTTCATGTCAATATTTTGTCATTTATTACTAAAACATAAATAAATCTTTGTTTTAATGATGTGTTTACAAAGATTGTTGTAGACATGGAATACGCATGAAATGCATGTTTTCCAATTAATGATCTATGATTTCCCCTGTAAAACTACAGCACTTTACTCCAAGATAATCAAGGCTGGAGTTGACCCATTCTGCATTGCTGGAGGGGGGTGGTATAGCAGGCTGCTTGGGCTTATTGACACATTTTACAAGATAAAATACGGTGATGGAGAGGTGGGAAAGGATTTAAGGTTGGCCAGAATTACAAGTTTTTTTTGTGGGCTTTGGGTAATTCTAGTGTTAAGCTCCTCCACGTTTGCCTGCTCTACTTCTTGCATCCTCGCTATTCCACTGGCCTCCATTTAACTTGCACACACATTCTGTCTTGTTCCTACTGACCTTCATTGCTGTCCTCTCTAGAGCCTCTCTCCACCTCCAGTGTCTCCTCAATATGCTCCCTAGTCTCGCTACAGATCACAATGTCCACAGCAAACATCATAATGCACGGGGACTCCTGTCTAATCTCGGCTGTCAACCTGCCCATTACCATTGTAAATAAGAATGGGCTCGGAGCCGAACCCTGATGTAAGCCCAAGTCCACGTTGAATGCGTTCGTCACTCCTACTGCAGACCTTACCACTCTTGCACTTCCCTCATACATTTCCTGTACTACTTCATACTGCTGACTTCCTCATACAATACCACAACTCCTCTCGATGCACCCTGTCATATGATTTCTCCAGGTTCTCAAAGACACAATGCAACTCCTTTTGGCCTTCTCTCTTCTTCTCCATCATCACCCTCATAGCAAACACCACGTGTTCTGCTCTTTCTTAGCATGATACTATATGGCTGCGCACTAGTCATCACCTCACTTCTTAACCTAGCTTCCACTACTCTTTCCCATAACTTCATGTTCAATTTGTGGGCAACAATACAGAAATGAATTTTTTTTTTGTTTTGTTTCTTTTCTCCCAGGGCTGAATATTTTTCCAAAACTAACTTTTTTTTTTTTTTTTAAATTGCACAAAGCAATTGTTTCACATATCAAATCAACAAAAAAATATTTACTTTTGGCAAATGTTACTGGCTTACGTATTGTATGAGCCTGCATACTATATGATTTCACATACATATCACATGTTACACAGCAAAGTCTGATCTCACTCAAAGCTGTCAATTTCAGTCATTGCCACATGGTACTGTTTACAATATGTGTTGCTTTGGTGCCTACTTTTCAATTCTGTTCCTGCACTCTCTCACATATGTTAGTGTGTTATGTAGAGAGACAAGTCACCTGTTTGCCATCGTGCCATGCCACTGCCACCAAGTTTTCTGCTCGCATGAAAACCGTATTGTCACCTCTTCATCTTCAGCCTGTCTGGCATCAACTGTGAAGCCATGTGTCTCCTGTTCACCCTCACAGTGCCACAAGCTCCAATTCCCCTGCTCTGTAGCTCCATGAACAATATTCTGGTGATGTATAAAAATTGTCCAAATGTACACAACATGACCCAAATGTTCATAGCAGCTCCAACACAAGCTGTCTTGTCAAGGGACAGTTCTCTCTTTGAAAGAAATACTTTCCTGTATAATTACTTTCAGGCAGAAACCAGTGTTTGCTTCTGCCAGTACAAAATCCATCCTTCCATCCATTTTCTAACCCGCTGAATCCAAATACTGGGTCACGGGGGGTCTGCTGGAGCCAATCCCAGCCAACACAGAGCACAAGGCAGGAACCAATCCTGGGCAGGGTGCCAACCCACTGCAGGACACACAAACACACACACACACACACCAAGCACACACTAGGGCCAATTTAGAATCTCCAATCCACCTAACCTGCATGTCTTTGGACTGTGGGAGGAAGCCGGAGCGCCCGGAGGAAACCCACGCAGACACGGGGAGAACATGCAAACTCCATGCAGGGAGGACCCGGGAAGCCAACCCGGGTCTCCTAACTGCGAGGCAGCAGCACTACCACTGCGCCACCGTGCCGCCCCAGTACAAAATCCTTTATGCCATACTTTATGGGCTTGTCTGGCATATATTTGCAGAAAAAAGGTGTCCCTTTTATTTTATCTTAGTTTCATGAACAGACAAATCACGGCCAGGCTGATAAAATTGTTTCTATGTTGGTTCCACAATGTCAAGCAGGGGCTGAACTTTATGCATGGGTTTATAGCCTAGCTCACCCCTTGGGATTTGCTTCTGTTTATTACATAAGTGAATAAAACTTTGCAGCATCACATACCTATCATCATACGGCATAACCTGTCCAAAGCCACCAGGGAGCAAAGCACGTTTGGACCAATGCTCCCTGAAGTTATATCACCAGTTCTGTCCCATCTCTATTTGTAATGCCACAACGCCCTTCATCTCGTCTCTTGTTGCAGATTTCCACTTTCAAAAATGATGAGATGCAAGCACAGCACACGATTCAAAAAATTTCTCTGCCTACCTGTTTGTGTCAGACAGTAGCTGAAAAGCAGCATCAGGAGAGAGCAGCCTGAAGTAGTCCAGCAGCTGGTGATCTGTCATGTCCATCAGCAAGCCATGCCATCTTGTGAAGTCCGGTAGCCAGTTTGACTCCCACGGATCAATGTCTGGGTATTCCTCCCACACGAACCTTGCCATAGGTGCATCGGCTGCGCGAATGTGCTCAGTTGATGCTGCATTGGCTTGTGTCAGATCAGCTGATGCCAGCTTCTCACTCTGTTGCTCGATCCCCTGATCACTGTCAATAAAATCCTATTCTGAAAATCGGTCAGACTCTGTGATAATGCGCAAAACATCGTCTGCCGAGTGTTTTCTTTTCTGCACTCGCTTTGCTCCCTTGTGACCTGTCCATGCCATCTTTCCTTTGTTTACATTTCGCAACTCGCGCACACGCAAGGATTAGTTGACGAGTCAATGAGTTTAGCATTCCTCCAAGCACAGAAGGAATGCCTGTGACATGACAGTGAGTTTTGTCACCATTAACCGCTGATTGTCGCCCTCTATCCCTGGATGTCGACTTTTGCTGACATTCGCCCTCAACCCTTCCTGTTGACAAAAGTCGACATCCACCCTAAAAGAGTTAAAATTGCTTGATAAGTTGTCCAGTATGATATCGCCCTAAGATTGAAAAATCCAGATCCATTATTTAAGTTCATCCATTTGCCCCATTTATTAATGTAATCCTGAGGCCTGACTTGTATAAACCTTCCTTTAAGATTAACTGATAACAGAATTCTGGGCACCAACGGTACTGAATGTTCAAAGTAGTGAATAAATATTGAAACACAACTATGAAAGATGGCCTCATTTTTCTAGCCTGCTGGATCCTCCTCTTATTCCCAAACTCATTTTATACATAATTTGATATGAGTGATGAGTTACTGTCACCTTGCTACAAATTCTGACTTGACATCAGCTTTAACAAAGAGGATGTTATAAAAATCAAATGTTTAGATCTTGATGATGCAGTTTGAATTGAATCCTTTTGTTTTTTTTCCCCCACAGAGCGAGAGAAAAATCTTCCATTTACCGTAATGTTTAAATGGATGTGAAAGAGGAGACATACGAGGCCAACATGAATATCATGGAGGAGAGGACTGTAAATTTTGAGGAGGACTGTGAGTGGGAGAGTATCCACCCTAAACAAGGGAGTCTGAGCATTAAGGAAGAGGACCGTGAACTGGGGTCAATGAGTAAAGAGGAGGATGAAGAGAAGTGTTTCAACACTGAGATGCACAACTATAGAAGTATGGAGAGTGTCGAGGAAGATGACATTCTTTATGAACATCAAGATGGAGCAGTGACCGGATTAGTCTCTTCTCATAGCAGACACTCTTCATCTCCAGAGTCTTCTATCAATGTAAAATATGAATTATCACAGTCTGACAGAAAGACGATTGAAGAAATTTCATCTCCTAGAACTTGGGGCAGTCAGTCACCACCTAAAACATCATCTGAAACAAGTAAGTGAAAAATAAAAATCGGTGTACATTTTAGGGTTATGGGCCTGAGAGTGCTGTCTTGTGCTTTTTAACACTAGAATTACTATAGCCTACAAAAAAACTCGTAAATCTGTCCCTCCTTCAATCCCTTTGCACCGTTCCATCTGTTTTTTTTTTTTGTTTTTTTTCTTTTAAATGTGTTGATAAGGGGAACATGCAGCTTGCTATCACATTCCCCCCTCCACCGCACAAAGTTTTCTCAGCTCAGGTCTGTTTACCTGTGTGTCAGTTGCTTAGAGTTTTATAGAGTAAATACTATATTTGCAATACATGCATTTTCTGTGTGTTCTGTGTCTACAACAATCTGTGTAAACACATTAAAACAAAAGTTTTTCATGTTTTAGTAGTAATTGACAAAAGGTAGATGTGTGAAGCCTGAAGTCCAAATATGAAATCAACACTTTCACAAAAGGTACAAGTATAACAAAACAAGTGCACTTTTATTTAAGAATTTAACTGCAGAAAAAGAACTTGCGTTAGGGCGGGACATTGATTCGGATTGAATAGAACTGCTTTGGTTGCATAACGATTAGAACTACTGACTGGTAATCAAAAGGTCACGAGTTCGACTCCAGGTGACTCAGTTTTGACGACAACAACAACAACATTTATTTATATAGCACATTTTCATACAAAACGTAGCTCAAAGTGCTTTACATAATGAAGAATCTCTATATATAATCTTCATTTGGATCTTGATCTTTGTTTGTCCGTGAATGAATTAGAGGAAGAAGCACTAGATGGCAGTAGAGAGACAGCTAAAACATAGGCTTAAGAATCTCCTCCAGGCTTATACTACTGAAGACTGTAGTACTCCAGTCACACCTCAAAACACAGACATTCAAACTAAACAAATTGTTGTGCTTTAAATTAACTAAAGAGATCTTAATTTAGATCTTGATCTTTGTTTGTCCGCGAATTCCACGCATGCGTAAACCACCTTCCAGTTTAGTACGTTATTGTTACTCACTGATGTCAACAATGTGCCGGAATAACGAAAGGGGTGGTGGACAGTGTTACGCTGGTTAGCTCCTGAGGCCTGGTTAAAGAATGAGATTGCCGAAGATAAAAGGTACGTGCCTACGTAACATATGAATGACAATGTAACCGCACGTTCTGGAAATTATTATTGTTACGTTGTAGCCGGTGAGTGCTACATGTCTCACAGTTGTACCGTGGCTTGCTCACATGTCAGTGAAGTGATCCCTATTTATGCTTTAAAGAGCCTGGATACCTGTTTGTCCCCCTTTTATAACCATTGGTCCGTGTATATTGCCTTACTCTTTGGATTGCCACAAAGCAACCTGCGAGATTGGAGAAAGGTTGAGAAGGCATCGTGAGAGGAAACAATAGCATCATGAAAATGAGATGGACAGTGAACGGACAGAAGCAGAAATGCTCCTACACCACCACATAATTACTATTCGGACAGTGATTCTGAGTAGGCCGTTCCTATTGAATCAATATCCAAGGGTTTTCTTTTGTAATTTTGTTTCCCTTATAAAAAATCATAATGCTGTGCGATGAAGGGCCCAGTTCACGACTGGCGGCCGCGTTTAAACAGGTAGCCCTTCACTGACAACTTTAACACGCGCAACGTGGTTGAGCGCACATGGCTAGTAGAAAGATAAGAGACCGTAAGAAAAATAAGTCAACATTAATTAACATAGAATAAGAGTAAGGTCGATGGCCAGGGTGGACAGAAAAAATAAAAAAAAATTCCAGACGGCTGGAGGAAAAAAAAAATCTGTAGGGAATCCAGACCATGAGACCACCCAGTCCCCTCTGGGCATTCTACCGAACATAAATGAAACCGTCCTCTTTGGATTTAGGGTTCTTGCGGAAGGACTTGATGCTGATGGTCACTTAGACTTCTGGCTTTTGATCCATCCATCATTGTTGGAGCATCAAGATGCTTTAAGTAGGTGGTGGTGGCTTCGCAGGCCAGGAAAAAGAAACAGAAAAGAGAGTAGGGGTCAGTACGAATTTTAGAGCCACCATGAATAGTTATTATGATGAATTGAACATGGAGTATCAGGATTAAGTTAAATTAAGTTGAAGTTATAAAAAGGCCATGTTAAAGTAATGTGTTTTCAGCAGTGTTTTAAAGTGCTCCACTGTATTAGCCTGGCGAATTCCTATTTTCAGGCTATTCCAGATTTTGGGTGCATAGCAGCAGAAGGCCGCCTCACCACTTCATCACTTTGAGAAGTCAGCTGCTCTTATTCTTACTATTTAAGAATGAAAACATACATTTGATTTGAGTCTGTAACAGCCGGTGTAATTTTCGGGTACTAAAGGTTAGCATTGTTACAAAAAAATCGACAATAGAAAGCTTCATCAAAAGTAAGACTCGGATTCAAAGCTTCAACTTCCTGCTACAGCCAGAGCACGAATGGCCTAAGAGACTGGATGAAGTGGACCTGTCTATTAGCGAGGATCCGGAAATCAAAAGGTGTGTAGTAAATCTTATAAGTGTAGAAGAAAAAAATGAATCCGTAAAAAGATTTGTGGGGTACTATTCAGTATGGTTCAATTTAAACAAAGCAGTAATGTGGTTCCTTAGGTTCAAAGTGCTGCTGCGTCTGAAAGAAGAGAAAAGGCAATCCAATATACAGTCAGTCAATCTGGACACAGCCCAGAAAGACAAAAAACACTAAACAAAGAACCTATCAAGGAATACAAATCAACAATGAGGCTGAACCCACTGACTCTTAATTAAAAAAAAAAAAAAAAAACTTGTTTAAAGCAAAAAATGAACTTATTCTCCTCCATCAATTATAAGCTTACCCAGAAGAGGTTAAAACTTTACACAAAAATCAGCATGTAATGAAAAGTAGTAAAATCATCAAACTAGACCCAGTCCTGCAAGAAGGGATTTTGAGAGCTGGAGTAAGACTCGGTAAATCAGCTATGCCAGAAGAGGCAAAACACCCTGCAATCATTCATAAGAATTCACATATTGTTAATGAAAGTGTTGGATAATACAACAACGTTTATTTATATAGCAAATTTTCATACAAACAGTAGCTCAAAGTGCTTTACATAATAAAGAATAGAAAAATAAAAGACACAATAAGAAAACAAAATAAATCAACATTAATTAACATCGTATAAGAGTAAGGTTCAATGGCCAGGGGGGACAGAAAAAACAAAAACTCCTGACGGCTGGAGAAAAAAATAAAATCTGTAGGGATTCCAGACCATGAGACCACCCAGTCCCCTCTGGGCATTCTACCTAACATAGATGAAACAGTCCTCTTTGGATTTAGGGTTCTCATGGAAGGGCTTGATGAATAACAGTAAGAGAATGGACATTGTGGACTTAACTACATACTAGCTCAGTTATGTCAGAAATATTGGATCCCACAAGCCAATTCAACTATTAGAAAGATTATTTCAAAGTGTATTACATGCAGAAGATACAATGCACAAATAGGTGAGCAAAAGATGGCCGATTTGCCAGAAGATCATCTACTCCCAGACCAACCCCCCTTTACCAGTGTTGGAGTCGATTATTTTGGTCCCTTCCTGGTAAAAAGAGGATGAAGCCTAGTGAAGAGGTTTGAGGTAATTTTTACTTGCCTTATAACTAGAGCAGTACATTTAGAAATCGCATATACTTTAGACACTAATTCTTATATCTAAGTCTTACACCGATTTATTTGTAGAAGAGAACAAGTTAAAATCTTGTGCTCAGATGATGGAATAAACTTTATCAGACCAAGAAAGAGAGGTATGAGAGGCAGCTGAAACTCTTGAACAAAAATAAAATTTTGCAATGCCATAATGAAGAATGAAATCAAATGGAAATTTAATCCACCAGTGGCCTCTCACCAAGGCAGTGTGTGGGGAAAGACAAATTAGAAACATAAAGGTCCTGAATTCAGTACTTAAACAAACAACAAAGTCTAGATGATGAACATCTCCACAATGATGTACGAAGCAGAATACATCCTAAACAAAAGACCCCTTACACAGGTATCCGATGATCCGAATGACCTGGAGCCACTGACACCAAATCACATGTTACTACTCAAGACAAAATCCAGCCTTCCCCCAGGACTTTTCTCAGAAGTGACCAGTATGTCCGAAGCCATTGGAAATGAGTACAATACCTCTCGGATTTGTTTTGGAAAAGATGGACTAAAGAGTATTTAACAATACTTCAAGAATGTCAAAAATGGCTCACACCAAAAAGAAACTGGTGACTTTGTTCTCATTGTAGATCAATCAGTACCCTAAAGATCTTGGGTAATAGGGCGAGTCATCAAGACAATGCCAGATGCAAAAGGAGCAGTAGAAAGAGTTAGTGTGCAGACCAAAACCAACACACTAGACAGACCTGTGAACAAACTGTACCTGCTCCAGGAAGCAGCAAATGATTAATGAAATGAAAGGATTAATTTTAATTATGTATGCTCTTACAGTAGAATTTTTGTTTTAAGTTTCATAAGTTTGGTTTAAGTTCATTAAAGTAGTTAAGGCTCTTATTAAGTAATGTTAAAGTAATTGATTTCTGCCCTAGCATAAACAATTAGGGGCCAGATGTGTAAGAGCCATTTTGTTACATAAGATACATAAATGTTTTACTAAATGATGGTGCATTATCTATGGGAGGTTCCTGTAACCCCCATCAATTGAATTGAACTGGTATATTCCAGCTATTTCTAGCTTATCTGACTAAACCTTATTCTTAGTTAGTGGTCAGCCTTGCCATGTGTATGGTGTTGAGGGCATATGGTTTTATACCGGGTGTTTCATGCCTTGCGCACCTTGTGTGCATGTTTTGTATGCCAAGTAACATTTAAAACAAAGCACTTAACTGAAAGTACTGCGCCATATGTGTTAAAGCGTACAGAAGTAGTTAAGAATCTTTTTAAGTATAGAAACAACTAAAGTTTTACAAGAAAATGTACATTTAGAGAAGATTTTTTTTTCGCTTTTTACTCTACGTGTGCAACAACTTTTCTCTTTATTCATGTGTGGATTGTTTGCTTTGAATTTTTACTAAATATTTTAAAATGAACTTTTGGACTGAGAGGTTTCTTTTGGTATGCGTTTTACCCGTTCTTGAACTCGCCTTACACTCTTACGGCTACAATTAGAATTATTGGAGTTCCAGATGATGTTAAGAGTGGGAATATGTTCAGCTTTTTGGTTTCTGACCATCCTAAATTTGAGGCATGAAATTATGTGAGCACATAGAATATAATCCAGGAAAAGAGACAGCGCATGTCTACATCCAATTATCATCAAGCTGCTTTGCTATTCTGACTGAGTTATTATTCTGAAAGAGGAACTCAACAGTTCAAATGTAACTTGTGAAGGATAGAAGATCTACGTTTACTGCCCATTACTCGGTGCACACCACACAAGGCCTCGTCTCTGGTGATCACTAAGGCTCCACAAATTGGTCTTTCTGCTTTCCTCATTTATCTGGCCAAGCCTCAAACGTACGTCCTTTGTTGGCAGTGTCTGTTCACCAACCCTCAACAGGCACTCGGTGTCCTTGACACCTTAATGTCACTGCTGCTTGGCCGCTTTGACTGTTTTATGTGTGATATTCCAGTATTGCTTAGACATTTTCCTGAATATTGTTTCATAATTACTACGTTTTTCATGTGTGTATTTCATTTTCTGTACATACACATGTGATTAGAGAGTCACTGGAGGTTGTGAGGGGTCAGGACCCGAGCCATTCGTGCCCCACATACTCTCGACCCACAATTGTTTAATATTTGCTTGCATGTCATATTTATCTTCAAATGTGTTTTCATTTTATCACCATATTGACTCTTGTATTGTGAATGTTGGGGTGAGGATGGGATTATTTACTGAGCTCTCTCCATGTTTGCCCACTCATAGGCAGAACCTGTTTATTTTTACCTGTGTTTTATTTGAGACCCCCGTTTAGTTTTTAGCATATACAGTTGAGGGGTTGGATTCTGGAGTTACTGTCTACATAATACAGGATTATTGGTAGCGCTACGGAGTAAACTCGTTTGGCACCTTGTAAAGTATTTCATTTACAATTCTCCTTTTATTACTGTTCTTTTTTTCCTCTCTCCTGTCTAGTCTCTGTGTTCTTTCTTGGATTGTAAGGTTGCACTCTTCTACTTGCAAGCATTCAGGTGTTGCTGATTTATTATCTTTGAGCTATGCTGATACAGTCTGTTATGAAGAATCATTTCTTTTGGTTAAAGACATTCATTGAGCTGCCTCAAGGTGCTACTGTGTGGCTCTGTCCTCTCTGCCCCTAGTAAAAAACATGGAGGTTTGGGCCGAGTTCACTATGCTGTGCCTCTGAAGGTTTGTGGTTCTGGAGGTGTTTCAGAAGGCAGGCTTGGTTATGTGTTCAAGGGGATTGATTGAAGAACAATCAGTCGGCATACAGTAATATTGACAATCTTGAGAAGCATCTGAATAATCTTGAAAAAACACCCGTGTGTTTCTGATCCAGTACAGAAGCTCAAAATGACGCTATTCAGAGTAAAGGTAAATGACCATCTTGTGCAGAGTTGAGAATTAATTTCATGTGCACTCGTTGCTATCTCTCTGGTGCTAAACTGAGCAAGTTGTGAGCTCTTAGATTAGATTAGATTCAACTTTGTCATTACACATGTACAAGTATAAGGCAACGAAATGCAGTTTAGGTCTAACCAGGAGTGCAATTAGCAGAAAGTGCAGGATAAAGGTATAAATTCTAAGTGCACCTAAAAGGGATATGTGCAGGTAGTGCTGTCCATATTAGTGTAGTCGTAATGGGAAGAATATAGGGGTGTGTAAGGTATGGGCAGGTGTCAGTGGGGGGCAGAGTTCAATAAGGAGACAGCTCTGGGAAAGAAGCTGTTCCTCAGTCTGCTGGTTCTTGACCTTGGACACCTGAAGCCTCCTACCAGAAGGCAGGAGAGAGAACCATTTGTGGGCAGGGTGAGAGTAATCCTTACGAATACTGTGTGCTCGACGCACACAGTGTTTCTTTTGAATGTCCTCAATGGCGGGAAGTGGAGTCCCTATAATACGCTGGGCAGTTTTCAACACCCGCTGCAGTGCCTTACGCTCAGCAACAGAGCAGCTTCCGTACCAAACTGTGACACAGTTGGTTAGAATGCTTTCTATTGTGCAGCGATAGAAGTTCACCAGAGTAGTTGAAGACAGCTGATTCTTCTTAAGTGTTCTCAAGAAGAATAGGCGCTGGTGAGCCTTCTTGACCAGGCTAGAGGTGTTGGTGGACCAGGATAGGTTCTCCGAAATGTGGGTCCCCAGGAACTTAAAGGATGAAACACGCTCAACAATCATTCCGTTCATGTGAACCTCTTCTTCCTTTCCTGAAGTCCACAATGAGCTCCTTGGTCTTATTGGTGTTAAGGAGCAGATTGTTGTCCGTGCACCAAGTGGCCAGGTGCTTGATCTCCTCCCTGTAGGCAGACTCGTCGTTGTTGCTGATGAGGCCGATCACCGTAGTATTGTCTGCAAACTTGATGATGTTGTTAGATCCATACACAGGCCTGCAATCGTGGGTGAAGAGGGAGTAAAGGAAGGGGCTCAGCACACAGCCCTGTGGTACTCCAGTGTTAAGCATGACGGTAGTGGAGCAGATGTGGCCTGACCTAACATGCTGGGGTCTGTTGGTCAAAAAGTCCATAATCCAATTACAAAGTGAGGTGTTAATATCCAGATCTCTAACTTTGGTAATTAACTTAGAGGGTAAAACAGTATTAAAATCAACAAACAGTCTTGCATAGGTGTTTGTATTGTCCAAGTGTGTGAGTACAGAGTGCAGCGCTATGGAGACTGCATCACCTGTGCTCCTGTTGGCATGGTAAGTAAACTGGAGTGGATCTAGTGAGGATTGAAAAGAGTCCTTTAGGTGTGTCAGGACCAACCGCTCAAAGCACTTCATAATGATGGGTGTGAGTGCTACGGGGCGGTAGTCATTCAGGCACGTTGGGCTAGAGTGTTTCGGCACGGGCACAATTGAGGTAGATTTAAATTACGCTGGTACAGCTGCTTGGGCAAGGGACATGTTAAAAATGTCTGAATACCCCATCGAGCTGCTCTGCACATGCCATCTGTACGCACCCAGGGATACCATCTGGTCCAGCAGCCTTGTGAACGTTGATCCAGCTCAGTACGTTGTAGATGTCAGATGAGGTAAGTGTGATGGGTGAGTGGTCGGGTGAGGAGGCGATCTTGGTGACATTTTCTTTATTGTCTTTCTCAAAGCGAGCATAAAAGTCATTAAGCTCATTCAGAAAGAAGACATTAGTAGCTATAGGAGTGGGGTGACTTGGTTTGTAGTTGCTGATGGCCTGGATGCCCTGCCACATGCGCAGAGGGTCAAAGTTTGAAAAGTGCTCCTCTAGCTTTAGTTTGTAGCAGTGTTTGGCCTTTTTGATGCCCCTCTTCAGATTAGCCCTGGAAGTGCTGTAGGCCTGTGCATCACCTGATCTGAAGGCCGTGTTGCGTGCCTTCAGTAGGAGGTGCGCCTCCTTGTTCATCCATGGCTTCTGATTTGGGTATGTGGTGATTTGCTTCTGGGTTGTGACACTGTCTATGATAGTATTGATGTAATCCAGAACAGAGGAAGTGTAGCTGTCTATGTTCGTGTGAGAGCCACAGTTGGCCTGAATAGCAAACATACTCCAGTCTGTGTGTAGAAACCTGTCCTGGAGTGTGAAGTCTACCCCGACTGGCCACACTTTGATGGTCTTCACTGATGGCTGCACACGGTTGATGAGGGGTGAGTATATGGGAGTAAGGAACAAAGAAAGATGGTCTGATTGTCCCAAGTGGGGAAGGGGATTCACATTATAGGCTTCAGCCATGTTTGTGTATACATGGTCTAAAGTTTTATTTCCTCTGGTGTGACAGAAAATGTTCTGGTGAAATTTAGGGTGTACTGTCTTTAAGTTGGAATGATTAAAGTCCCCCGCAACAATAAAAGCAGCCTCCGGGTGAACAGTTTGTTGTTTGCTGATGGCCGCATGAAGTTCGTTCATAGCAAGCTTGGCATCGGCGTCAGGAGGAATGTAAACAGCAGTTATAATGGTGGAGGTGAACTCCCGTGGCAGATAAAACGGTCTACACTTAACCATGAGAAACTCTAGGTTAGCTGAGCAGTGTCTCCCAATAATAACAGAGTTCGTACACCAAGCATTATTAACATAAATGTACAATCCTCCACCTCTTGTCTTACCGGATTCCTCCACCGTTCTGTCTGCCCGGAATGTGTGGTGCTCAGCTAGAGCAATAGCATTGTCCGAAATATCGCTGTTCAGCCATGTTTCAGTGAAAAACATAACATTGCAATTCCAGAGTATCTTACTGTGGTTAATGCGAAGTCGAATCTCATCCATTTTGTTCATCATGACCGCACATTGGTGAGGAAAATGCTGGGTAAAGAGAGCCGATGTGGTGTTAGCCTTAACTTGGCTCTTAGTCCTCCGCGCTTCCCCCGTCTTTGTTTACGGTCTCGACGCCGCCTTCAAGCACTTCCGCCCGGCCGGATAGGACGCACAGCCTCGGATGTTCTGATGATCTCAGGAACGAGTCGAAGATTATTAATAAAACTGTCGGGACTGTACAGACCAATATCCAAAAGCTCCTGTCGGGTGTACGATGTAAAAGCACTACTGTTCTGCACGAACAGACCCGAGAAGAGCAAGTAAAATACTGCAAAACTGCAGAAACTGGAGAGACACTGAGCCTCGCGATATGTACGCGCTACCATAGACTGCACAGATGAGATTTGTTAACCTCCATGTCCCAAGTCGAGAAAAAATATAGTACAGATATATAGATAATATCACTAACTACTGCTTGGAAATTAATACGGTTCATTTTATATTCCTGAACTTCCCCTCTGCTGAAACCCCATCTTCAGAGTGATTGATGTGCTTTTTAATTTTATTTAATTTACCAGAACTCTCCCAAAATGATGCTGCTTTTCTGGAGGTACCTGTTTTAGCTAAAGAAATTAAATCCATTAAATGCATTTCTAAATCCATTTGCATTACAAGAAAAAGCCCCTGCTGCAGGTGGTATAAAGACAGAAGTATAATTTGCATTTTAGCCACAAGTGTCCAGTTTGCTGTTTCAGGTCATGAGTCTTTGGGATTTGTCAGTGACCTGCTTGTTTTATTCATTTATGTTTTACTCTGTTCTCGTTGTATATTAAAGCTTTTTCTTTTTCTATCCTCTGCCTCTTAAAATCAAATAACACACAAAAAAAAAATCACATTATGGAGTCAGTTGGCTTTGGACTAATTGTTTAGAAATATTAAGACACATTCTGTTTGATAAAAATGCATTTCACATGTTTGACGTGATACTCTCCAGTATAAAGATAGGTGAAGATTATCACCTTCTACCTCCAATAGTTAAAATATTATACAAAATTATACATTTTTTTTTAAGAATATGATGACGTGATGATGTCGTGCTGTAATGTAGTAAAAAAAAATCAACAATTATCTTGATAATTGTGCCTACCTCATGTGATCCATTTTATTTTACTATTTAAACTTTTTGGATTATTATTAACTTTTGAATAGTTGCTCTTTTTTTTATTTATTTTCAAGTCGAGTGTCTATTCATGTGCTACTTAAGTTTGCTAATATACTTATCAAAATTTGTTCATAAATTAATCCATCTATTTAATGTTGTAGGTTAATGTCAGTATTAAAGCAGTAGATTAAAAACTGTGCGTTTTTTAACTTTATACAGGAATCAAACTTCACTGCTGTTCTGAATGTGGTAAACAGTTTTCACGAAGAAGCCATCTTCTATGCCACCAAAGAATTCACACAGGAGAGAAGCCATATTGCTGTTCTTTATGTGGTAAAAAGTTTTTACAGAAATGTGAGCTTCAGAGCCACCAAATAATTCACACAGGAGAGAAGCCATATTGCTGTTCTGAATGTGGCAAAATGTTTTCACTGAAAAAGGTGCTTCAGGGCCACCAAAGAACTCACACAGGGGAGAAGCCATACTGCTGTTCTGAATGTGGCAAAACGTTTATACGGAAAAATGTGCTTCAAGACCACCAAAGAATTCACACAGGGGAGAAGCCATATTGCTGTTTTGAATGTGGCAAAATGTATTCACAGAGAAAGCATCTTCAGCGCCACCAACGAATTCACTCACAAGAGAAGCCATAGTGTTGTTCTGAATGTGGCAAAATGTTTTTATGGAAAAATGAGCTTCAGTGCCACCAAAAAATTCACACATGGGAGAAGTCATATTGTTTTGAATGTGGCAAAAAGTTTCCACAGCGGAGCCATCTTCAGAGCCACCAAGGAATTCAGAAAAGAGGGAAGTTTATTTTTTGCTGCCTTGAATGTTGAAAACAATTCTCTTGTCATAGTAATCTTTAGACGGACTTTAAAACTCACACAGGAAAAAAAGGTATTGTTCTGAATGTGGCAAAATAATTTTGAGAGAAGCAGTCCTCGGAGCCACCAAAGAATTCACTTAGCAGAGAAGCCCTATTGCTGCTTTGAATGTGGTAAACAATTCTTTCTCAGTAGTTATCTGCAGAGTCACATTAGAACTAGCCCAGGGGAGAAGCCATATTGCTGCTCTGAATGTGGGGAAAAAGTTTTCACCATGAGCCGATCTTCAGAGCCACTAACAAATTCACCCTTGGGAGAAGCCATATTGCTGTTCCCAAAGTGGGAAACATCTCTCATAACATAATACTTTTTTGATACACATTAAGATTCACTCAGGAGCAGAGCTGTATTGCTGGTCTGAATGTGGTAAACGATTCTCTCTCGGTAGTTTAGCTACAGAGCCACATTAAAACTCACACATAGGATTGAAGCTGTGTTGCAAAATGTTTTTACAAAGAGGCTGATTTCAGAGATATCAAAGAATTCACATGACAGAAAAAAATTACAGAACCACCCTACCTTGTCCACAGATGAACACAGTACAATATACTAAGCAGCAGATAAAAATAATTGAATAAGCTTAATTAAAACAAAAAAGAACAAATTGGGGAAACTACAAGTAAAGTGGTAAATATGGTCCCCCTTCCCTCCCTCCCTCCCTGTGAACACAGTTCGCCCCTCATAAGCCATGCATGGATAAAATCTAAGACCAATAGGTGAGCACCTAAGCATAGTTGCACAAAACAGTGGCTTCGATGTAAGGTGGGTCAGATAATAAATAAAAAATATTGCAAAAAATAATCCATAATTGTTGCTTCTACCAAAGAGAACTGTGAACAGTCACACATCTTGTTGCTGAATCTGAGATACTGATTTCTGAAGAATTATACACTGCACAACACAACAACGTGGCCAAGCTCATTTGCTGGAAACTCAGCAAGAAGTACAACTTACTAGCACCAGAAAGACACTGGGACCAGAACTCGGACAGCACAATGGAAAATGAGGAGGTGCAGGTCACTTATAGCACAGCAATACCGACTGACTGAAAAACCACACCGTTCTTAAATTTCATGCTATTTGGCTTGCTCTCTCTCTTAGGGGTGGGGATCGATTTTGTTTTTAACTCATATTTTCTTTATGTAAAACTTGATTGATTTGTATGGAATGTAATAATAAAAAAAAAAACACATAAATCTATGATCCAGGCTTTCTTTGATTATTATTAGTTCCTAGTGGCTTCTCAGTCCTGCGAATGGAGAGGCTAAAAAGTAACAAAATACCAAGAAATGCGGTCTGAGATGTGTCAAATGAAATGTGGGACAAAAATAATTGCCTTTTGATCTAGGATCAATGTGACTGATAAAGAAAAACTTTCTAGCCCATCTTCACAAATTACAGTAACTCCTTATGATTTGCAAAAACACACCTTAGTAGGAACAATGCAGGTTGTACACTGAGTCCTTGTGGGAAACTTAAGAGAATGAGAAATTAAGCATTACAATGAGACTTAATATCAAAGTTCACTCCTGCTTTGATAGTAAGCACACCAAGAAAATTTGGAAAAATTAAACCTGAGAGAGAAGTAGTATTGTTCTGAATGTGGTAAACTATTACTACACAGACATACTCTCTTGTTCCACACTGAAATTCACAAAGGAGCGAAGCCACATCTGTTTTTGAAATGTGGTAAACAGTTTTCAAGAAAGAACAACCTTTTGGATGGAACAGCAACATTTATTTGTGTTGCACATTTTCATACAGTGTAGCTCAAACTGCACACACAATGAAATAAAGAGGAATTTAAAACAAACAAGATCATGCAATAATACTATATGGTATGTAGCAATAAAAAAGGCAATGTTGAATGGCTAGCAGGACAGAAAAAGACCAACAGTTCCAGTTAGGCTGATGGAAAATTATTTGCAGGGGATCTAAGGCAAAACTACCATAGTACTGCCTGGACCCCACAGGACATTCTACCTCAATCATTCCTCATGGTTTACATGCTTCACATGAAGAATTTGATGACGATGGCCATGTGGACACCTGGGACACCCACCATTCAATTCATAAACACGAGGCAGTGTGGTATGTTGATCAGGAGGTGGTGGAGCACATGGTCACCACAGAAGAAATGGAGAAGACAGCAGAGAATAGTACAGATCAGTATGGAACTGCAGAACCCAGAAGAAAATGATAATCCAGTGTCCATATAGACTAACAGGGATACAACTAAAATGTAGCTACGACAAAGCCTTTTTTTTTTTTTAAATTGTGCTACAGTATTAGCCTGGTGAATTTCTATTTTAAAGTATTCTAAATTTTAGATGTGTTACAGCAAAAGGCCACCTTTCCAATTCTTTTCAGATTGGCTCTTGAAACTGTAAGCAGACCTTCATTTGAAGATCTGAGGTTATAACTGGGAGTGTAAGGGGACAGACATTCTAAAATGTCGGACTGGGTGAGATTATTTAAGGCTGTGTAAACCATTACAGTCGATCTCCTACTTACAAACAGGGTCCATTCCAGCAGTCTGTTTGTAACTCTATTTTGTTCATAAGTGGTGTTTTAGTTTCAGACACCTCTTGATTTGGACCTGTAAAGTTTTTTTTTAGTAGTATTTAATGTGCTTTGAGAAGCTTACAAGTATTGTACATGAAATAAAGATTATAATAACAAAAATAAGATCTTCCCACCCCTACTGCCACCACTCGGCGGACATGCAAATTTTCCTTAAGTGCTAATTTTGATCTTAAGGACAACTTTGTTCATATATGAAAGTTCATACCTCAAAAGTTCATAAGCAGGGAACTATGTGACGTAGTATTTTAAAGTCAATTCTAAATGACACGAGTAACCAATATAATGACGCTAAAACTGGTGACACGTACACAGTTTTACTTTTTCTAGTTAAGATTCTTGCCGCTGCCTTTTCCACTATCTGTAAGTGACTGATGTCTGTCTTATGTAGTCCTAATATGTATGTATAAATATATATTTATACACAAACACACACACATAAATAAATATATTCAAAATATTTATTTCTTGATGAAGGCTTTTTTTTCTTTGAATGAACTTGTTTCCATTAAAAGTCAGATGTTTCTAATCTCACGAGTCTTCAGCAAATGTATTTTTTTCTAACCCTTCTTACTTAATTTTATAAGGGGTTCCAATAATAGTGGAGGGCACCGTGTATATAAAAAATGAATGGACCAGTTTTGAATCCGAGCATAGCATCACGTCAATGATACATCTGGGCTATTGATCTACTCAGTTAAGTAGCAGAGGGGCTTGTTCATCAGTTTCAGTTGCTTTGGTGCACTAGAGAGGCAACCATGAGACGACCCACAAAACAGGAATGAATGGTTTAACAGATGGAGGGAGGCTTCTGACATTTTTTCCTCCTCATTTGTTATTTGACTCATTTTACATTTGGCTACGGTTGGTGTCACTACTGGTAGCATTCGGCCATACCTGGACCCTACAGAGCTGGCACAGGTAGTCCCAACTTCTCCAGGATGGCAGGCACATCAATACCACATGCCATTGCCAGAAGGTTTGCTGTGTCTCCCAGCACAGTCTCCAGGGCATGGAGGAGATTCCAGGAGACAGACAGACAGACAGACAGACAGTTACTCGAGGAGAGCTGGACTGGGCCCCTTGTAGAGGGTCCTTCACCCAGCAGCAGGACTGACCGCTATCTGCTCTTTTGGGCAAGAAGGAGCAAGGTGGGTACTGCCAGAGCCTACAAAATGATGTCTGTCTGGCAGGCCACTGGTGTGAATATCTCGGACCAAGCAATAAGAAACAGATTTCAAGAAGTGGCCTGAGGGCCTGATGTCCTTCAGTCGGCACCATGGAGCTAGATTGGCATTTGCCATAGAATTCCAGAATTGGCAAGTCCACCACTGGTACCCTGTGCTTGTTACAGAGGAGAGCAGGTTCACCCTGAGCACATGTGACAGATGTGAAAGGGTCTGGAGAAGCCGTGGAGAACGTTATGTTGTCTGTAACATCATTCAGCATGACCAGTTTGGTGGTGGGTCAGTGATGGTCTGGGGAGGCATATCCATGGAGAGACGCACAGACCTCAACAGCCTAGACAATGGCACCTTGACTGTCATTGGATATCGGGATGAAATCCTTGGACCCATTGTCAGACTCAATGCTGGTGCAGTGACTCCTGGGTTCCTCCTGGGGCATGACAATGCCCAGCCTCATGTGGTGAGAGGATGCATGCAGTTCCTTGAGGATAAAGGAATTGATTCCATTGACTGGCCTCCACGCTCAATTGCCTGACCACAATCCAACAGAACACCTCTTGGATGTTATGTTTTGGTCCATCCAATGCTGCCTGGTTGCACTTCAGCCTGTCTAGAAGCTCTGTGATTCCCTGGTCCAGATCTGGGAGGAGATCCCCCAGGATACCCTCCGTCGTCTCATTAGGACGTTGTAAAGCATGCATACAAGTACGTGGGGGCAAAGCAAACTACTGAGTATGATTTGGAATGGCTGCAATGAAATTTCTGCAAAATGGACTCGCCTGCCTGACTGCCACTGCATCATTTTGTCATTTTGATTTTCTGGGTGTCTTTGAATTCAGCCCTTTGTAGTTTGATCATTTTTATTTCCATCAAATGATGTGGCATCCTTTCATTCCAACCATATTACCCATTGAGATCTGATGTGTTTTTAAACTGTTACTTTAATTATTTTGAGCATATATATATATATATATATATATATATATATATATATATATATATATATATATACAGGTGCTGGTCATAAAATTAGAATATCATGACAAAGTTGATTTATTTCAGTAATTCCATTCAAAAAGTGAAACTTGTATATTAGATTCATTCATTACACACAGACTGACGTATTTCAAATGTTTATTTATTTTAATTTTGATAATTATAATTGACAACTAATGAAAGTCCCAAATTCAGTATCTCGGAAAATTAGAATATTGTCAAAAGGTTCAATATTGAAGACACCTGGTGCCACACTCTAATCAGCTAATTAACTCAAAACACCTGCAAAAGCCTTATGTTCTCTGATGAAAGTAAATTTTGCATTTCCTTTGGAAATCAAGGTCCCAGAGTCTGGAGGAAGAGAGGAGAGGCACAGAATCCATGTTGCTTGAGGTCCAGTGTAAAGTTTCCACAGTCAGTGATGGTTTGGGGTGCCATGTCATCTGCTGGTGTTGGTCCATTGTGTTTTCTGAGGTCAAAGGTCAACGCAGCCGTCTACCAGGAAGTTTTAGAGCACTTCATGCTTCCTGCTGCTGGCGAACTTTATGGAGATGCAGATTTCATTTTCCAACAGGACCTGGCACCTGCACACAGTGCCAAAGCTACCAGTATCTGGTTTAAGGACCATGGTATCCCTGTTCTTGATTGGCCAGCAAACTCGCTTGACCTTAACCGTATAGAAAATCTATGTGGTATTGTGAAGAGGAAGATGCAATACGCCAGACCCAACAATTCAGAAGAGCTGAAGGCCACTATCAGAGCAACATGGGCTCTCATAACACCAGAGCAGTGCCACAGACTGATGGACTCCATGCCACGCCGCATTGCTGCAGTAATCCAGGCCAAAGGAGCCCCAACTAAATATTGAGTGCTGTACGTGCTCATACTTTTCATGTTCATACCTTTCAGTTGGCCAACATTTCTAAAAATCCTTTTTTTGCATTGGTCTTAATTGATATTCTAATTTTCCGAGATACTGAAATTGGGACTTTTATTAGTTGTCAGTTATAATCATTAAAATTAAAAGAAATAAACATTTGAAATACATCAGTCTGTGTGTAGTGAATGAATCTAATATACGAGTTTCACTTTTTGAATGGAATTACTGAAATAAATCAACTTTGTCATGATATTCTAATTTTATGGCCGGCACCTGTGTGTGTGTGTGTATATATACACACACACGTAATATACACATATACATATATCAACCTACAGAGGGCTGAATTCAAAGACACCCGATTGGGAGACAGCTAAAGGGCCTAAATAGATAGAAGTTCTGTGCCAGACCAGGGGGTGGTATAAACTGTAAAGAACTGAGATTGAAGATCAGCAGTGAATACACAAGAAGGGTTAAAATGATCTTTTGAAGTTCCTTGACCGTGAAGAACAAAATGCCACCAGTTAATCAGCCAGTAAACCATTTCATCTCTTACAGCTTTGGGGGTTATAAAGTGGCCACAGAAAGACCTCAACAGTGTGGCTGTAAAAACAAAGTTACTCTGTGCTAACCAACTGAAATACTAAAATCAATGCATGTCAAGGCTTTACTTTTATAGAGCAGAAAGTGGAAAGCACCAAACAAAAGTCGATTACAGACACAGATCTTCAATCATGGGTGGCACAGTGGTGCAGTGGAAGCGCTGCTGCCTCGCAGTAAGGAGACCTGTGGTTCGCTTCCCAGGTCCTCCCAGTGTGGAAACTGCATGTTCTCCTCGTGTCTGCGTGGGTTACCTCCGGGCGCTCCGGTTTCCTCCCACAATCCAAAGACATGCAGGTTAGGTGGATTGGAGATTCTAAATTGGCCCTAGTGTGTGCTTGGTGTGTGTGTGTGTGTCCTGTGGTGGGCCGGCACCCTGCCCGGGATTGGTTCCTGCCTTGTGCCCTGTGTTGGCTGGGATTGGCTCCAGCAGACCCCCGTGACCCTGTGTTCGGATTCAGCGGGTTAGAAAATGGATGGATGGATCTTCAATCATATGAGTGCCAGCATTCCTTCTCAGCTCACGGGATTGCCACATTTGTAAAATATTACAGCCTGAATTGGAAAGCCAAGATCATCTTCCATCATAAAGCTTGGTTAGGCAATCCACAAAGCTGAAGGAGTGCCTGACATTACCCCATAGCTCTGCACAGAGTGAGATGACACAATTTTGTGAAAAAAAACAAAAAGAAGGTAAGGTTGACCAAGAGAGGAGAAAAAACACAACTGGAGAGACCAGAAATGCCGTAAGAAATACACAGATCTGCTACTATAAGCTCAGGAGGATGAAAACCATGAATGGCTTATTAGAGGAAAAATGAAATGCAGCGATGAATACTTGCTAATGGTCACTTCAGAATGTGGATCACATGCAAGGTTATTTGCAATTTGTTTTCAAAGAAATGGAAAAAGCAACCAATGTAGATTTGGCAACAAACTGGTGAAAACAGTACTGAACCTTACTGCAGGATTTAAAATACATCAAAGTAGCCCAACTGCTTTATTGGAAACTGAGACAAAAGTATGACATCGCAGTTCCAGAAAGAATCTCTGAAAATGAAGACTTTATACCAATTGTAACATTCAGAAAATTCACAGCCGGAAAACCTGATGTTGTTTTTGAGAAGAAACATTCAGACAATGCCTGGATAATCGCTTTATCAGTCCCACATGATATCACTGTGCCTCAAACAGAGGGAGGAAAGGTGACAAAATATCAGGAGATACAATGAGAGATGTGAGCCTAGATATGAACAAACCTGAAATGATCCCAGTGTTCATTGGATCCACAGGTCTTGTTAGAAAGAGCATTTAAGCAGATTTACTCATCCTACCCTTCAAAGTTACACCCTATGAGCTCCAAAAGTGGGCGCTGTTAGGGACAATGCAGGTTTGGCAGAGAGCCCTAGCAGTGAACCTGAAAGAATAAATAAAGACAGGACTAAGAGGATACCATGACGTAAGAGTGAGGTTCATGAAAATAATGGAGAAATCAACCCGAGAGAAATGTGGGTTGTGAATGTGGGAAACAATTATACCATGATTCGTCTTCTGGGCCACAAACACATTCACACAGGAGAGAAGAAACGCAATGCGCCTCCTTCTCTTATTCTGACGTGGAACTCGAAGATCGACCTGCACATTTGGCTACAAACACAGATAACTCGTCCCACAGAGTCTGTAATGCAAATGGTCAGCACTGAATAACCGGGGGGCCGTCACATCAATGTTGGCTGTCACATCTCCAGAGGACACTGAGTAACAACATATAAAGAGGAAGAACCAAACACACAATTTGAAAGATTCAAGGACAATCCTCCATAACCACACATACAATTTGTCAAGGACAATCCTCCATAGCCATTCTTACGCCATACATTTGTAATTCTGTTATTTCTGTTCCTGCGTATAATTTTGAGTTTGTTGATAAATTGTTAATTTGTAAACTACGTCTGATCGTTGACTCCGCTATCAAGTGTTTTAACGTTGAAGCCATAGAATCCCTTTTTTCCCTTTGTGCACATGCCTGAGGTTCACAGTCTGAATATTCATAATCGCTGAGTATTCTTTTAATATTTAGGCTTTGTAACACACAGTAAGTTAAGCTGCCTGCTCTCTGAGGTTTTATTCTCAAACACACAGTAAGTAATGGCGCTCAGCCTCCGAGGTCTCATGTGAAATATTATTCATGTAACACACGCTAAGAAGGTGACTTGGCCCCTGAGGTTTCCCTATAAAACATGCACTAGTTAAACAGCTCTTAGCCTCGGAGGTCACAGATCCACTTTCTAAGGGTTTATAACAACTCAGATATTACAATAACTTATAATCAATTCATAATGTACAGCTAAAGTAATCTTTAAACAGCAATAATAAAAACTGGTGTCAGATTAAGAGATCCTCATCCTTTTTCTGTCATTGGCTAAGATGTACGACAAGTGTAATTTAAAGCTGGGGAAGTTTAACAATTAAAATAATAGGCTTACATGCAGAATTAATAAACACATAAAATAACAGCCAGCTAAGAAGGCCTTGAGTTTTTTGGTGACCCTGATGTGATTATATCTTCAAGTTCAAATTGAATCAGCATGACGTGTTCTTCAAAGACTTGAGTTTTTGTTACATTTTAGTCACATTTTATCATTTTAGAGTTGTTTTAATTTTCAAGTAGACATTTTAATCGATGACCTCTTGATTTCATTCCTGGCATGGCACCGGACCCCCACCCTTCATATTCAAGTAATGAAAGGTGTCCAGTCAGGATAAGCTATGCTGGTGTAGCTGTTTGCCTTCCTGTGGTAAGTTCATCTTGACGTGTTGTGTTCTGCTCCAGTGAGTGTGTCGCTCTAGTGAGTGTGTTACCACCATAACATCAGTTATCTCTGCTTAAAATGGTGTCTGGGACTGGAGGCGACCTTTACGAGATCAGCGGTCAGTTAACTTTCCATGAATGTGTCGTCCCATGCCAACATTGCTGGTCCTTTCAAACCTGATTGGACTAAACTTACATTACAGGCAGTCCCTGATTAATCGACGTGCTACTCCACCAGCAGTATGGAAGAGCATCATGAAGATTAAGCAGGAAATAAGAATCATTTGAGCAGTTTGACAAACGTGTTTGGGTTTCATTTAAAGATTACTCAGAAATAGCAGAGCCCACCCGGAATAACGAGATTCTGCTGCAACTTCTCAAGAACAATGAGGGCCCACATGTTCAACAGGCCTTAAGCCACGGCCGAGTCCTCCTGAATTGGTTCCTGGGTGTCAGGGATGGAAATGTGTTTCAAGAACAGACCCTCTTGTTTCACCAGTGCAGTGGAAAGTGGAGGAGATGACTGGTGCTGAAGGAAAACAAAATGCAACTGAAAATCAGTGTAAGAATAGAGAGGAACATATCACTGACGACTGATTTAAATTAAGAAAGCTAGAAGGTGATTCCAAAAAGTCTGGTTATGATCAGAGACAGCATAGAGAAACAGCAAATGCTGAGACCAGAGCACAGAGTGATGATCAAGATCTTAGACAGCGCTGGTGTGAATAAGAAACCAAACTGAAACAATCATGTTTGCTCTGTCCAGCTTTGACTTGGTGGTTATTTCTACTGGAACAGAACAAACTAATTGCTGAATGAGAAAACTGAATATCCATCAGTGGCCTCCCTCACAGCAGACAGCACAATCCATCGTGGACAGCATGTCAAACTCTGAGCTAATCATGGAGGCCAGTCAGCTGATCTTCTGGTTGACACACAAACTGCCTGTGACTGCAGATATTCTTCTCTGATTTACAGGACAAGAAACGTGTGACACTCAGCAAACCGGGTCAACCCAGCTTAGTGACGTCCATCTCTAATGGCTGTGCCATCACATGTCTCACTGTAATCACATCACAAGTACAAGTTCTCTCTGTTAATCTCTCTGTTTCTCCCACAGCTCAGCAGCCAGACTACCAGGGATGCCAGATGACAGTAAAGTGTTCAGCACCACAAGCATTTCACTCGGACAGTGGGAATCAATGAGCTGTCTTCACTAAGGCTCCCTTCATTATGGTGTGTGTGTGTGTCATGTAACATTTCAAATGTACACACAGCGTACGTCACACACTGCTGTGCACCTTCTAAACTACGCACTTCAAACAGAAACTGAAGATTTAATATCCAAGTTCAAACACCGGTTATCTGTTCAAACCCTGTCTGACAGTAATGATAACATTATTGAAACAGTCAGGTCAGAAATACAAGCTTTAGAAATCCTCATCTATTGGATGTTTAAATAAAAACTCATCTCTTAAGAACTTCATCAGCTTACAGAACATTTTCCTTAAGATTTCTTACTGCTGTTAGACAGAAAACGAGTCCCCCTCAGTCACAAAAGGCAAACCTCCGTGTCACGTAATGATAAGTTGTGCATTGATGGAGAGTTCAGTCAGACTGCTGTGGTGCTGAATTACTGACATCTGCCATGACGATGATATGATGAGTGTGATGTTTGTGCCATTCCTATAAAACTTCTCCTTTTGCACACCCTGAGCAGGTTCTGCAGATTCCAACCCTGTGCAGTCCGTTGGCGTTGTGATCACAGATCAGGTTATCAGATGGACTGATGTGGCTGGCCGTGAAGGAACAGTGAACGTCTGCTCATCACTCGCTGTTCTTGTTGTGAGACTTTGAACATCTTGGTAGGAGACACAAGGCTGATTGATATCCTCTCACTTTACGGTTATACCTTTCCATCCGTGTGTCTCACTCAGTCGCTTGTCATCAGTGAAATGACCTCTTTGAGTTATGGAGGACTTCTAGGCCCCACCAGGCACTCTGTTCATCTGAAAGTAACAAATGATTTCACTGAGGGGCACTTGAGCGTTCTTGGGTGGGTACCAGTGGATGTTGGTCATGGTTGAGCACACAGTCTATGGATGTACTGGGCCTTATGAAAGAACTCATCCCACTCAGTGTTTGTCCTGTCCTGTCGCATTATAATATGGAATTAAAATAGATTTTCATTTGGAGTTTTTGTAATAGACTTAACAATATAGTCCACATTGTTTAGGTGCAATGAAAATACAATATCTAATATAAGGATGTAAAAAACTGAAACACTGTGAGTGCTCATGTATTCATCCTCTTTGCTTTAAAACTCCTAAATAAGATATGTTAACTTCACAAGTCACCTAATTAGTGGTTAGGCCTTTAATTTTGACACCCGGCCAGGCGCAGTCCGAAGGTGGAGGAGGCCTGATTGGTGCTTTGTGGCCTGGGTGTCTGTCCACTGTGACATACCCTGACAGCAAGCTGTTGACCACCTTCTTACAGAAATCACCAGTAGTCCTTTATCTGTCGCTGTTTGTTAGTTTGAACCGTATGAAAATGATGACATCGCAACCTCACACAGCTGATGATACACAATGTGGCTCCATTCTGTGGACTTGTGGCTGTAGACGTTCGATCCCACCATCTGATCCAGTCGACTGTCTCCTGACATTTTACAATTGTAACTATCTTGTCTTCTGGCTTTCCCCTGTCATGACTAACTCTCTCATAGGTGTTATCTGTGAGCACTGTAGTCAGATAAGTAACACGTTTTACGTCAGGCCATGCCACTGCCAACAAGTTTCCTGTCCCCATTAAAACTCGATTATCGACACGTTTGATTTTCAGCCTGTCTGTCTTCATATATAAGGCGGAGTGCTGGCTCTGAGGCTGGGGATCGGAAGGTGGCTGGAGGTGAATGTACTCTGCTGGGCCCCTGAGCAGGGCACTTAACCTGCAATTGCTGTGTCCTGGGTATGGCGTTAATCTGCATCTAGCCATGCAAGCAGGTCCTCCAACTTGCAGGAAAACACTGGCGGTTGATGCCCGGACTGGCACTCCAGCCACTGTAAAAAGCCTCACAGTGTCCAGTGTGGTGCTGAGGTGTCACACGTTACACAACTGCACTTGGATGTCAGCTGTTTGGTGGGTGAGGCGACACGGTGCAATCAGCATATGATGCCAATCTCTGGCTTCAGTTGTGAAGGCACATGTCTCCTGTTTACCCAGACTGTGCCACACACTGCAATCCCCTTGTTCTGTAACTCAATAAATAATTCTGGAGATGAGTTAAAGTTATCAACATACATGATGTCACCCATGAGCTCAAACCCATCTAGCAGATCCAGAACAACTTGACTTATCAAGAGACATTCGAGAAAAGGAATATTTTACTGTGTAGGTCAGAATTTTAGGGCAGAATCGAAAGTTGGCTTCTGCCAACACAAAATCCTTCACGCCATACTTTTTCAGCTTGTTCTTGGTTTCCAATTTACTTTTGTGAAAGAGATATGAAAATAATCGCTCTTCTTTAAAAGGCATTCAGAGTTTTTAAGAGTATTCCGGCAGAGACCTCGGAGAATGAATTTGACACTAAGAAAGAATCAAGTTATATGCAAGGAATAAGCTCTAATGTTTGGAGTTGAAAATCTCCATGGGTCTCATAAATTATGATCCAATGTAAAACGGAAAAATTAATTTTGCCATAAAAAATA
Organism: Polypterus senegalus; assembly: GCF_016835505.1. NCBI lineage: Eukaryota > Metazoa > Chordata > Cladistia > Polypteriformes > Polypteridae > Polypterus > Polypterus senegalus. The sequence continues at coordinate 180,460,734 of NC_053161.1, forward strand.
AGATATGAATCACACAGGAGAACAAGTGAGCACTAGTGATGGACATTCCAATTCACTCTACTGATTAATGTTAATCGATTGTTTGGTTTATTAACTGCATAATGGCCGACACCAATGGGGATTGAAGATGGGGGTCCTCATTTGAATTACAAAAATCAAATGAATTAATTCACACACTTGCCTTGGCGAATATTAAATTATTAGTTCAGTTGTTGTGGTGACCCATTTAAAGTGATAAGAACTCCTGTTGGCTTTGACGGCACTCTACACACATCTGTAACACTTTTTAAGAGCAGAAATTTTACAATAAGAGAAGGCTTTTTAAATATCATTTGTGTCGCATTTAAGACATCGACATGAAACATACTGCAGGTAATAACACAGAGGACCTCATTATGATTAAAACTTTATATCTGAGGGGAAAGATATCCTGAGATATTTTCAGAAAAATAATTCCTGTGAGGAATGGTGCAGAGGTGTTTAAGGATTATGGGATACCGATGATCTTCAGAAGAGTTGAGGCACTGACGGCGTGTCAAGAGCAGACATGTCCACTGGTGAGTGTGAATTCAGGAGATCACACTTTGACCATCCTGTCTCTCTAGTAGCGATCAGTTATACTTGGAAGGGTGCATGACAAGCTTCAGAATTCACCCAGGTAAAAAGTATTTTAATTATTCATATTGGCACATCTGTGTGATAATTCCTCCATATTCTGATCTGCATTACCTTACAAAGAATCAAGCGATTCAGCCTGAAGTTACTTCCACTCAAAGATGCCGGCTGTACTCTGTAAACACACAGAATTGTCACCAGGAAGAGAGCCGTAGAAATGTGCAGATATCAAGTGGACAATCACGGAGTAGAAATGAGCAGCAGCAGCGCAGAGTGTGCGGACATTAAAAAAGTTAAACATGGAGATGTGAAGAGCAAAGCGGGCACTCCGATGAGGGTCTCTGACGACTGGCTGACCAGCCTTCTCTTCTTCTTCTCTTATATGGTGCAAGTACGTACCTGTGCCTGTGTCTCAATCCACATCTTCCACCCGACTGACCAGCATGTCCATGTGGCCCTGTTGGTGGTCTCTGTGCACGAGTTTGCTGGGGGTCACAAATCAGCCTGACGAATTTAAAGAGCTGAGCGTCTTAAATCAGCGCTGCTCTCCAGGGGGCTTCAATCTCCCCCCTGCCTGTCTCTGTCTCTGACAGTATTAAATATCCACACATTTTACCAAAGCCAAAACATTCCTAGTACTAACAGTAAATAAATAAGAATATAAAATAAAGAAATAAAACATAAATGATGTAGAGAGCAATCATATATCAATACATAAATATCTAGCTATTTAGTAAATCTACGCAGGTTTGTTGGGCATCTAGAGCCAATTCCAGCAGTATTCAAGAACAGTGCAGGAGCAACACCTGGACACACACTCACACACACACATTTACACACACACACACACACACACACATACACATTTTCACCGAAGCCACTTTAACAGCGCCAGTTCACCAGTCCTGAATATCTTTAGAGTGTGTGTGAAAACTGATCCATCCATCCACATGTGTTCCATAACATGTTCAGAGAGACAGAAAGAGAGATAGTGTGACCACAAGGGGGCGCCGCTAAGCACCAAATCCCGAGCATAATCAGACCTGAAAAGTTCCAAGTTCAAATATCAATTCATTTATTAATAACACACCACCTTTTTAGCACAGCCAGATAAACACAAATACACGTAATGCTCAGCTCTGTTTCCTCTCCTTCTGCTCCTCCATGTGAGTGTCGTCTGACTCGGACTCCCTCACTGAGGTGAGGCGGCTTCTTTTATGTTGGGCTCAGGAGTACTTCCAGTGTCACAGCGTTGTAAGGTGGAAGCACTTCTGGGTCAGTAGGCAGCTCTCCAAAAAAGGAAGGTCATTAGTCAGCAGCACCATCTGGTGGCACCCAGGGACCTCAACAGGGTTGCTTTTCAGGACTACAGCTCTCATGCAACCCTGCTGGTGTCCAATCTGGGACCTTGACAGAGAAGCACTGCCACCTATTGTTCTGGAGGATAAATTGTCTTTGGTAGATGAACTCCCCCAGTGCATCCCTTAGTCTTTGCCCCAGACTGGGATTAGAATTAGACATCATTCAGAGTGGGATATACCTCCATCTACATGCTGTCCTTCTGTTATGGTCTCCTAGCCAGGTAAGATTTTGTTCTTCATTGCAGTCGAGATGCCTGTTCCTCCATTTTGGTTTCTACAAAATATAAATAGAGAGATAGATGTGGTAGGCACTATATGATAGATAGATAGATAGATAGATAGATAGATAGATAGATAGATAGATAGATAGATAGATAGATAGATAGATAGATAGATAGATAGATAGATAGATAGATTATTGAAAAATATTCCTGCTTGAAACACACGCCTTGGTATAAAATGTGCCATCATTAGTGCCAGCTCCTGTGCAGTCTGTGCCATTTCCACAGTAGCCACAGTTCCAGCCACAGTTTATGCCACCACCACAGTCTTCATTGCCCAGTGTAATTCCACATCATCATTACCAAAGGCAGCCTCCTCCACACATCTCTATCCTCACTGATTCTCTGGGGGTCTGGATTAATGGAAATGGCCATGGTATCGTCATATGGAATATGACAACCAAAATGAGCCTAAGAAGGATTTGGACAATGTTCTCACCACTTACTGTCATTTAAATGAGGACTATAAGTATCAAGTCCTGCGGGATTATCTAAATCTACCAGTGATTAACGGGTAGCTAAAGGGTACCTGAATACCCGGTTCACTGACAAAAGCGCGATAGACATATGAGCGCCGACAAACCCGCTAACTGGTTTTCGACAAATGCGCGCCGACAAAATTGCAAGAGAGGCCAAGAGAGTGGGACACGTACGTACGCATTATGTACACATTATGTGCTAGGTTATAACTGTTATAACTGCTGATGGCATGCCGCGAACCAATAACTCAGTCGAGGGTTGGCATAACGCGTCGTATACAAAGCAGAATTACCAGCAGTCAGGCAGCCAGCAAGTCTAAATACGCTCAACTATCAAGACGTCTTGCTGCAATTCTTCCTACATATGCAGGGCGTGATTTTAAGGACTATCTGCATGCCAGTCTCATAATATTGACTTCTAAAATAAACATTATTATATATGCTTTAAACTAGTAATTCATATTTAATTAAACTTTCGTGATTTTGTCAGCGCGATTTTGACGCTGTGTTTTAATCGGCGCTATTTTGTCAGTACTCATATTTCTATCACGCAAATGTCAGGTCACAGAATACCCCAATCCCATACACCAGTGCTAGGCAGGCTTGGAGCAGACGTATGGCCATCTAAGACCGTTAGTTCAACGTCATTTTAATTTAATTTTGAATATGCCAGCCAGATGATGCTCTAGGGTTTCAGAACTTTGCTGCTGCTGTTAACATTTTGATGGGCCTTCTTAACTCTATGGATGGTCCCTCTAGATCTGAACTACACTGTGGGTCTCATGTAGAAACATTGCTGGATAAACTGCCAATTACCTATGGAGACAGATTTGGAGATCACAGTCTCAATAAGCTCATTATTAGGAATGGCAGTGCCAGAACTACCACACTACCAGATCCAGATGAGCAGCTTGACCAGTAAACACAATACAGATACCCAGGTGTGCATCAGAGGCCATCAAGGGGGGACCCCACCCATATGAGCAGAAACCTTTCAAGTTTACAAACACGAGGACATGTACAGGTCTCAAAGTACATGAGCAGCACACACCTTCTACTGCAATATCTGGTGCTTCATCCATAGACACCAAATCTTCAAGCACAGCTAAGAAGCAGGACCTCTCTAAGTCATACTGTCCACATTGCAATAATCATGAACACCAGCTCAGTGCCACCTCAGACACACATGTTCGATGAAGGTGCTGAAAGGACACAAATATTATCAATGGCTGCCAATTATCTTGGGCTGGAAGGAGCTGAGGAGATTCTGTCACTGAGAACAGTAAGACATGATATTGTCCACCTGTCTCATCTGAGATATCTGCACAAGCAAACCCTACAGTGAGATATTCTATCTAAACGGCTTTCACTGCCAATGAATTGAACCCGGGTAAACCATCTTGACCTGCTGAAGCATTGAAGATGATGTTTAAACACTTAAGAGACAAGCCGACCGGGGGATTCAGTTGAGTTCAAGATTACCGACAACTGATTACCGCTGCTGCTCCTCTACTACTCCATACTTGTTTCAGATTTCTATTCAGCATTTGATTGCACAACCACTGATTATGTTTCTGAAGTTTTCTGTCTCCTTTATTCATTAACACGTTTAGTGCACTTTAAGTTTATAACCCACACTTTAACGTCTAATAATAAGTAGTTCTTGTATATGTGAGTGCACCATGATAACGCCGTTTTAGGTTATTAATATTAATCACTGATAACACCGAAGGGCAATACGTTGAACTTTATTTGCTCTCAGACGCTAATTTCGATTTGTTTCTACTGTACAGATTTTTGTTTAAACGTAAGGCATTTCACTTTTAGTAAACGAACCCCATCCTGAGCCTCCTGGAGTAGCCGCATTTGGAAATTGGAGTAACAGCAACAAGTAACAAACAGCAGTTTAGGTTTAAATCTCCGAAAATGTGATGGTTGTAATTTATCTGCCTGGGAAATCTATAACGGATCAGTGTTGCCATTTTGATCGTTTTTGTTTGTATTCGCAGCTCATTGGTACTTCTTTCCTTCTTTATTTTTTTCTGTTTAGACACATACACACACACACATACACATACACACATTTATCTATTATTTTTGCTGCAGTGTCCGTTTTGATGTTCAAACTACTCTCTGGTGTGGCTGCTGCTCTTTCTATCTGAATTGTTAGTCTAGCTGGGGTTCGATCAGCCCAGTAACGTCTAGCGGTCCCTCACAACGGGAGTCTATGAATATACCGAGGCATGTTTAGCATACAGCTCATGACGTGTTCATCTAATATAAATAAGGCCATATATGGACATCCAGTATTAAGTTACACAGAGAGATACCTGATACGTCAAGTCCGGAGTGACCTTGAGGGGCTGCAAACTCGAATGAACTCATCCTACTTACAGCAATCAGACAAAAAGAAATATAACTGAAAAAAATAATAGAAAAAAAAAACTACAATACAGCCGCCACTACCCACTGTGAAACATCATTTCAATTCTTGAGAATGCTTCCCCTATTTAAAGGCAACTCAGCTTGCACCCTATTTGTTTTACGTGGCCCAACATCATTTTTTGTTGAAATGCTTTAACTTCTTTATTGTAAAAATATATGTATATAAAAAAAAAGGGTCACAAACGGGAATTGAACTTTGCACTCCTAAAATATCAGGTCCATCTTTCGTACCAATGAGCCACCAAAGCCAAACTGACCAATCAGAATGCTCAGAGGGACCACACACTCACAGACAGACAGACAGAAGCTTTTTATTATCTTTGCTATTAGCTAAAGAAGTGACCTTGATGGATTTAATTATCTATTTTCGTTTGGTAAATGTATTATGTTCCTGTGACTCAATCTGATGTTCCTCAGGTACCACACTCTGAGGTTTGCTGCCCTCCTCTTCATGAAGGGGTATCTCTGGGCACAAGACACTCTCATTCACGTCAGGCCCTGGTACCACAGCCTGTTTGTGGTCTTCTGCTTCATGCAGGGGGTGTCTGGACATCACACACTGTTATGTGTTTCACATCTGGTTCTGGTCTTATTGGAGACCATGAAGATGTCGATGGTGTGCCATCCTCTGGATTACTGAGGAGCACAGCAGCCCACTCACCTTTCTGCAGTAAGACACTGTCCTTCACACTGTAGGGGCAGCCACTCCAAGCAATCATCCTTGTGAAGTTCACCGCCCCTCTTCATAAAGTGGTGATATAAGAGGACAGAGGTTCCCGCTGTCACACAGGAGCTCAGCATGTCACCCAGCTTCTTACCTTAGGGACGTGATGTCGTCCTCTGCTTTGTGTGACCTGTGAAGTGTCATTTCTAGCTTTCCTTTCTTTGACTACTGGACCCCAGTTATCTCAGACTGCTTCATTTTAATGGAGTCACCGTTCTGTAACATAATGTCAGTCCTTTCCATCTCTTCACTGGTGTGTCTGAGGCAGGCAGGTCATTCATTCAAACCTGAGCTCAGCCTCATCGTCACTGCAGTATCTTCATCAGCTCTTCTTCCTCAGTCCACATGTGAGCTGAGATCTCACAAAGTTGGCGCACAGCCTGGCTATTAAGTGCCAGGACCAGATGGACTGCCGACTCTCCGAGACCCGTTGCTTTAGTTGTGTCACCACCCTCAAACGTCACCTGATGAGCCTCCCATGCTGAACTACCGTCGTGCTGTGGAAGCTCAGTCTGCACCTCAACACTAATAGAGAGAACAACAAAACCTTCATTAGAAATTGGACAATTTATCTGTAATGGTGACAGAATGACATAAACGAAAATGTGAAGGCTCACAGTAAAACATACTTCAGGAAGTTTCAAAAACAAATTCAAACAAAACAGGAATGAGGGTGACAACTGGGAGACATTTTTATGTTTACAAATAAAACTTAAAGAACCAAAAGTTACCCTGAGAGCCACAATTGTTCTTTACAGCTCCTCACTTGACTACGTGTGGCACAGTAAATGTGACGAGTTGATGTCCACCTCATTTATCAGCCGAGTGCCCTGTGATTCTAAACTGAGCAGCTGCAGGTTCAATTCAGGCAGATCATGGTGGACACGGGCAGCAGGCGGGCACATCATTAGCTTAACATTTAGATTGGCACTGACACATTTGTCCAGATGACGAGGTGACAGGGGATGTGAGGGGGCTCAATGTAAGAGCAGACAGTGATGGACTCGAATACACACAGACACACAGACACACAGACACAGAGCACTCCTACCTTGTCAACTTCCAGCTCCCCCTCGATCAGTCAGTCAGTCGGTGACACCCAAGCAACACAACACAACCTGTAAACTAAACTTGAGGTAAAGCGTACACACCAACAAGTTGCCATGGTGACATATTTTAAAACATAGACCTAGAATTACTAGACGCCTCATGACCAGTAGAATTGTACGTCAACGTTGCCGCCATATTACGAGTGGCACTACTGTGGAGTGAAGTAATTAATAATGTGCTGTTTGGGATTGTACACACCGCTGTACGCTCCAAACCAGATCCCGGGGGATTACATTTCATAGGTACGACAGAACAATTGTTTTGGTTATATTTGGCCATTAGAAAATCCCTTTTATAATCTTAACTTTCACTATGCCAGGCTAAGCTAGCAAACCTATGCATTTATGTGCTCAAATGAGCCTCCAAATATCATTTTGGCTAAACGTATTTAGTCACTAACTATTGTTGATAGCACCTTTCATGTCTGTCTCTTCTTAACACGTATGTCATAACTGTCATTATTACTGTTTGTGTGACATGTGCCCTAAGATTTTTCAGGTCAGGCAGTCGGACTCACTGATCAGGGTGCTGGAGATTGGAGATCAGCACTGGCCAGCAGAAGATCAACATAAGGGGACTACAAACATACAGAGAGATAAGAAAGGCACAAGATAAAGTAAAAAAATATGGAAGGCAATATGGAGCAGGATAGATAGATGGATGAAGAGATGGCAAAGGTGCTATATAACAGATATTAAAGGCGCTATATAAAAGTCAGAGGGGACAATGTGTAACCCTGTTATCTGATGGCTCTCCCATATAGCACCTTTCACGTCTTTCTCTTGGTGACATGTTGTATGTTGATTGACATATGCAAATGCAAATTTCACTGCAAATGTGACAGTAAAGGGCCAATCCAGCTATCGTGTAAGGTTTATAGTCAAACAAAACGATATGCTCTGAATATGTTAAAGAACAAAATCTAGAGAGACACTGAGCATCGTGCCCTGGTTTTAATGGTTTATCTGCCTGTTTGTAAATGTCTTGGGTATCAGCTGGTGTTTTATAACAAGTCCTCCAGCCCATCACACCACTTGGTCACATATTCGACGCCCCTGTGGTCCACAGAGTTAAGAAAAACTTTCTAAAACTTGTACGAAATCAGTCATCAAGTTTCCGTCGGGATCCACTGCACAGATTCCAAAGTGCAACACACTCAGGAAAGATCATCATGAACAGCCCCTCAGAGATGACCCCCACAAGCCGATAACGAAACTTTACGTCAGGTTTAAGACGTCGAGGTTGACATCACTTCACATGACTAAATGAAAACAGCTATAACTCAAGAGTGCAGGTGCAGGAGAAGGAGCGTCTGCGCATGACATGCATATTACCGACCGGCATACCGACATCAGGGACGGAGCATGCGTGAAATTAAAACGTGAAGCGGCGCTCAAGTGAGAGAAGAGATCGGAAACAAGAAAAGCGCCTGGCTTTACGACACGTGCCATCAGACAGACAGGCCATACACACAATAAAAAGTCTCTCATTACGAAATTTGCGTAAATGAGTACAGGCCCTCCTCACCCGGTTTGAGATGAAGAGACGCGGTCGTTTCTCTCAGTTTTGGTTTACAACACTTACTGTCTGTGCCGCTGTGGAAATCCGCACAATACAGAGAACAGACATGAGAGCAGACAAGAGCAACGTCAAGTCTGTGCTGCTGTACGGGACAAAATGCTGGCGTATCGTCAAGAATGACATGAAGAAGACTGAGGTATTCAACAATAACTGACTCCACAGAATTGGCCATATTATCAGGCCAGAGAATATCTTAGACGTTGAGTTATATAAGAAGACCGACTCGCATAGTGTGGTGACGGAGATCAGACGCTAACTGGCTTTGTCCTGTCCTCTGGATGGACCAGAAACGCATCCCGAAAGTAGCCCTGAATTGGAAACCACCTGGGAAAAGGACCGAAAACAACCTGGAGGAGGACTGTGGAAACTGACCTGAAAGAATTATACCTTTAGTGTGGCGAAGCACAACACGCTGTCAACGACTGAATAAGATGGAAGCGGACTGGCACGGCCTCGTGTTCCGTGGGAACTTGGAGACATAAGAATAAGGAAGGAGGTACCTCTGTGGAGATGATATAGCGAACTGAACAAGGACCGCCATGAGCAGAACTTCTGAACGCTAGATGGCGGTGTTTAGCTTTACACTTCTGAGCTGCAACATTCCTTGGATATTTTCCATTTTTTTTTAGGGAGGAAACTTTTTCTCTGTACCCGAAACTGTCTTCAGCAAAAGAAAGCGCATCTGCCATTTGCCGCAGTCTATTTGGCTAACGGATTTATGAAGGTTCCTTACTTCTGCTTTTATTATTTCTATTTTGAGATTCACCGGTGTCTCCTGCAGTCTTTTAAACAATCGGCCATTCGAGGTAAAATAATTCATTTTCTTTGTCGACGTCAGTTATTGGCGCGGATCCGTTATGAAAGGTATCAGAGCGATTCCAACTGAAGACCCGTTATTTATTTATTTGTTTATTTATTTTATTTATTTATTTATCTATTTATTTATTTAATTTTCCTCCGATTTCTCGGTCCGTTTATTGTTCTACATTTACATCCCCTTATATGTCGGACATCTTTATTAGATAAGGTTAGATAATAGGCTTAGGTTACGACATTATTGGTTACTATATATATATATATATATAGTCGTTTCCTCAAATCGCTGAACTTGAGGTGACGGCCATTTCCACACGCATGGCGCTTTGATTTCTGCCTTCTGTTTTCCTTCGTCAGTCCGCGGTGTTCATTTCAAAGACGATCGGTGAGTTGGTGACCTGCCGGTCGTTAAAACAGCAGTGAGGAGTCCCTCAGGCTTTACTCGTTTGATCTGTTTTTGTTTTGTTCGCATTTCTCTTTTACTGGAGTCCATGGCCGACTGGTGGAATATTAACTGTGAACTAATACTACGATTTAGTGACAAAAAAACTGCAGGGTTGCCATGGCGTGACTTGCCCTTAGGAGTGTAAACTGAATGTTCATAACTGGCACATGTTGGCCCTCAGTATCTGAATTTTACGGAAGCTTATGAGGGCCACGGTGAAAAAAACATACGCACACAGTGTAGAAAAAAATCCTAACATTTCCACTTTAAACTCGATATTTCTACTTCATTCTCGCCGTTGATGTCGAGATTAAAGTCGACATATTGAGTTTATTCTCGTAGTTTGTCATTAGAGTAGAAGATCTTCAACTAAACTTCATCGTAAAATGTGTATTTAATTTACTAGATTTTCTCAAACCCCGTCATAAATTATGCAGCGCATTAAATGCTTTTTGTTAAGCGTCCCACCCCGCCATGTTATTCGCTGTGTGCTTCTTAAACTGATTTCCTCTGCACTAATACGAGGCGCAAGCAGCGATCACCACATAGAATATAATAATTTTCCTGAAATTCCTGCCCACTGAACATTTAGAATTCTAAGATAAATATTTGATATCATTTTCATCATGAAATGCATTAAAGCAGGTACTAATCATGTGGCGGCACGGGGGCGTAGAGGTTGCACTGCTGCCTGGCAGCAAGGGGGTCCCAGGTGTTCCCTGCCTTGAATATGCATGTTTTCCTGGTGGGTTTACTCAGCGTGTTTCAGTTTCTTTTCAAAGTCACGTAGGCAGTGGGGTTTTGTTCTGCTATATTGACCTTAGGGTATGTGTTGCTCGTATTCACCATGCAATGAGCTGGCGTCCCGTTCAGGAGTTGTTCCTGCCGGGCACATGATGCTTGCTGGGATGGGTGCAACCCTGAATGGATGGCATAATTAAAAATATATAGCGAAGATTTTTTAAAGTTCTGAACACTCCGTGGTCTAAGTTTATAACTAGTTTTAATTTAACAAAGACGTTTATCTTGTGGTGATTGGTTATGTGGAGAAAGAAAAAGGAAGGATAGGAACTGGGGGTTTGGTACATCAGACAGACAGAATAAAGAAAGTCTGGTCAGAAGAACAACCATTGAATTCTGTGTTCATATCTCCGACCACCAGATCACAAACCCAACATTTACACGATATTCCAGTTAAACCAGTGCGATAACCATTCATATATCCAGTTTTTTGGAGCCTCGTCACACCTGCCATAAAGTTCTCTACACTGAATGTACACCTGGAGACTCCTTACTGCATGGGAGCAGCACTACCGCCTCACTACCGTGCACATTTAATACCTGCTTTAATGTATTTCATCATGAAAATGATATCAAGTATTTATCTTAGCATTGTAAATATTCAGAGAGCAGGAATATCATGAAGTGAATGGGTTCTGTGTTGTGATCGCTGCCTCCTCTTAGTGCGGAGGAAGTCAGTTTAAGAAGCACATAGTGATTAACAACTGAGTCGGAGAACACAACACAAAGCATTTAATGTGCTACACTAACTTATGATGGGGTTTGGGAAAATCTAATAAATTAAACATTTATTTTAAGATAAAGTTTAATTTACGACATTCTATTTTAATGACAAAAGACACTATAAGAATAAAGTGGAAATGTTGAGAATAAAGTCAACATGTCGACTTTGTTCTCAACATTTATTTATTTATTTTTTCTTCATTGTGGCCCTAATACGCTTCTGTAGTATTTACACACCGGGCCTAAAACTGTTTAACCCAATGCAGACAACAGACATTTAAATGCATTGCTTGTATAGACACTTAAATCTGTGTCTTTTTTCCCCATTTACCTTGTATCAAATGACAAACTCCCAGTTTTCAGTGCTAAAGCCAAACTAGTAATGTCTGTTAGTGAGTATTAGAGAAGTTAATAGAGATTTGTGGTTTGTGTTACTGCTTTACAGTTCTGTCAGCATGAATTTGAATCTCAGCCTGTGTTTTAAGTCTCTATGCAGTTTCCATGTCTGCTCTTTTATTCTTATTTTCTCCACTTCTCTAAAGATGCTCAGGTTTAGTGGCCTGGCAAATCTAACTTGTCTTGGTGTGGTTGTGGATTTGAATGTGAGTGTACCGTATGGTGGTCTATAGCTGGCTCCTGCCCTGTACAGGTACTCTGGTTTTCTTACCATATCCTGATAACTTCTATTTTTGTTTGTTTTTTACTGTTACATGAACATGAGGTGGAAGTTAAGTTCCATTTGCTGACGACTACATGTGACTTTATCATACAGACCCCAACCAGGCTGTGAGGGTCACCCCTTTGTGCCACTCTTAGTTGAACTGTCAGGACTGGCATCCGTCTTCTGGGCCAGACCCACTTTCATTAAACTGGAATATTCATTAAGGTTAATAATTGGCTGTTCTTAGTCTGGCCCCTCCCCTTTGGGTTATCCAATAGCAAACTGGTCCACAAACAGGAGCACAAACCTCCAGACAGTGGAGCTCAAAGGAAGACTGAGGCACACAAGGCCACCAACGTGCTAAGGTCACAATATGGGAGGTGCTGCGGTTTAATATGAGTTTATTTTGAGTTATTACTAAACTATTTATCTTAATGTGTGCTTGTGTGGAACGTGTAATTCCCATACATGAAGCTGATAAACCTGAAACTTGTTGTTTCAAGATGTTGGAAAAAGGTAATAAAGTTCAGTTCTAGAGATTTGAATGTGAAGCCTGTAAATGTTCATGAAGATGTGTACGGATTAACTGCTGCCCCCCCCCAACCCCCCCGTCGTCAAGCCCCTTTTGTTCAGACTGTTTATTTTGTAAACCCTCTGCTGACGCCAAATGCCTCTGTCATATGTGACTCTCAGTGAGTCTTCAAACTGTGAGCTCAAACTTAATGTTATGGCTGTGGACAGAATCAGTTCATGTTAGAAAATAATTAAATTAGGAGGGTAGGAAATGAGTACAATCATTAAAATTACACAACGCTGCTGGCTGACTGGATATTTTATTAAACACGTTCAGTGAGAGTGTATATTGTATTTCTCTTTTAATTAGGGAGGGAAAATATTCAGAAATATGGAGTTTATTTTATTAGTCGAGTCTTTCAACTGCAGTCAGAATGTCTGGTCAGGCAGGACCCCCACACCCTTAACATTTGTATTTAGCAGCTCAGTTAAACGCAGGCTGCCGTCAGTTCACTAAATCACATATCTAGTTACTCAGGGGGGACATCAGGCTCCATTACAGTGGCAGTAAACCCCCATGGAGTACTAGGTGAGCCGAAGTGGTGAAAAGATGTGCAAGACCTAAATTATTCAAAATGTCCTCTGCATACTTGGACTGTGAAACTTCTTGAATGCTAGCAGTTTAAATTCATGAGGTGGACACCATTGTGTTTCCTTTATTTGCTGTGTTGACTCTGTGGCACTGAGCAGTTCAGTTCTTATTCCTGTTTTGTAATTACTGTAAAGGGCCTTTTGATGGCGTCTGCTGTATGAAATGTTAATTGAGCACTCGGTGAATTATCAGTTTTGTCTTTGGTAGTGCTGGTAATTAATTAAAACAATTAACAACACGGCCACAAAGGGACACCAAATTAATGTAAGTTTAGTAAGGCCTCTCTGTTTCACTTTCCAGCTAGGAAACCTGAAATATGAAGAGATTTGTACAAGTTTTGAATGACGGCCATAAATTGGTGAAATTCTACATTAAACTCCTTCACTGTCTCTGTTGTTGTTTGCCGCAGTAATAGACGATTTATACAAATAAAACAAACACACTTGCTGCAATCAACAAAATAAAATTATTTATTTATAGCATAAGGATAATAGAAGATGGATATATGCAAATATAGATAATGATATTAGATAATAGATAATCACAAACACAAAACATAAAACTACATTAGCTTAGCTGAACTTTTTCTCTCCTGTAGATGAAGGCACATAACTTATGAATTCCTGCAGTTTGTGTCTGCTACAGTGAGACGCTGCTCTGCACTTTCTGTCTGAGTTCAGGCAGAAGATTTTAACAGAAAGAAATGATCCTTCACAAGGTGATTACCTTCAGTTTTAGTGACAGCACTACCATAACACATCAGCTGCTGTGTCCTATCAATTAAATCACACTTTTTTAGATCTCAAAATCAAAGCAGGTGTTCTTATAGTTTGACGTGAGTGAGGCTTTTTGCTTTATTGGTTAGCTTCCTCCAAACATGTGGAAAGATCTTTGTTTTAGGAGCTTCTCTACTTTTGGTCACCTCGTCTGCAGTTTATTTTGGGGTTCAACACTCCATGTCGGTCCTCTTGTTGCTACCAACGTCATGTCTCTTAAAAAATTGTTGATTAGTTATTTGCTGTATCAAGCAAGATGAACATGTGGCCTTTAAGATACCATCTCAGCTTGAGCTCTAGCTATTCTTCAGTAAGGTTTAGGCTCATGTCACCCTCATCCAACTGCAGTGCAGACAAGTCTTCCACCTTTCCAATCGAGCACAGTTGCCCCTCGCAGTAAAGCAAATGCTCCAACGTCTGTTATGGCCAAACCCTATAAGCTATGGACAGCCAAAGTTATGGTCAGGCAGAGAGCTGTAAGCATGATGAGATGATCTGTGTCTTATAAGGGTTTTTAAAGGAAGAGGTCTTTCTGTTGATGTCTTGAGTTTGCATAAGTACATCCTCTTGACAGACCACTGGTGCAAAGTGCTGTCCATCAGTGGTACTCCTCCTTGATTTATGGTCCTTTGTTTGAACTTGAGTGTCCATCTTGTGCCTCTGAGAGATGTCCCTGGATGTTAACATGGTCTGGTATCGATTGTCTTATCAGGTAAGTCATGAAGGCTTCATTCAGGCGAGGGGCCCAGCCATGGAAACTGAGAGTTTTAAGCTGGCAATGCGAGTGTCTGGCAGCAGCATTTTAAAACAGGACTTGTGTTCTAGCCATGTTAAAAATGGTAATGTCAGTCTGTCCTACACTGCTGTTGACAAAGCCATGCAAAATAAAGACGGGTTGCTTGTCACACCGTACAATGGCCTGTGCCACACTATTCATTATCTTTGTCTGTAAATACATTTTCACAACTCTTAACTATTGGTAGCCGACATTCATTATTCAAGTTGAAAACCTGCTCTTCAGTATTTACACCTGATAGCTAGTGATGGCTGATGCTGTTGGTTTTCCAAACAACGCCCCGCTTTCTTTTGACCGTTGCCTCACATTCACACTCACACTGCTTTGGCTGGTGGACTGCAGCACTGCCAGTGTGAATGCAGGATGATGAAAAGCACACAAGGAAGAGTACTTCAAATTTACAGAACATGTTTAATTTAATAATCGTACTCTCACCATCAAATCTCTGTATTATATAAAAAAATCTTGGGATGAGACTTTTTTCCAGCAACGAGACGTGATCTTTTGAAGAGAGACAGATAGACATTTTCACATCCTGCGAGACAGGAAAGTCACGTCATGCTTACAACTTTTGTAAGCAAGTTCCGTGATACACATGCAGAGTAGGTTAAAGATAATGGAAGTAGGAGAGTTCAAAAGTCTCAAAAAAATTAGTGAAAAGATCACATTAGCACAAACAAACAGAAAATATTACTCAGTGAAATAATGGAAAGAAAAAAGAGATTGCATAGTGTTTGAGGACAAAAGGACAGGTGCTGTACAGTCTATTAAACGTTCGAAGTGCCGCTTGAAATGACGATCACGCAGAACGAAAGCAGCAGAAGGCAGCAGTAAGCCACTAGCTGATCAAGCAAAGAGGAGGTAAAAAAAAAATATAACTGTTACTTGTTTCCCAATGTAGGAACATTTAAGAGGAGTTTCAGAGAAGCGGATGCGTCTCCTTGGTGTGCATTCAGCCCCCCTGTTCACAATGGCGCGAAGTGCAGGTGGGGGGGAGAGGGGTTGGCGAGAGAAGAGAGCAGGGGGCAAAACCCCCTAGTGCTTTTTAAAAATAATTTCAAATAAATTGGTATATTATTGAAAATGTGTAATTTCTATACTTTTAATGTGAACATCGATGTTTATATCAAAAGGTCGAGATCAGAAACATCGATGAAAACCTGCCTGTGTGCAGAGCCTTTAAATCGTCTGACAGTCCACAGGGTGAGCAGCACACCAAAGCTGGAGCTCAGCTGTTCATATCACGGCCCCTCGTGTTCTCACTGTTTGATTTGCTTTTTCTCTATTCCTGTGTTAAATGTTGTTTCCTCACACATCTCTAATTTTAATAGGACTGCACTAACCCATACCAGCTTAGTTCAGGCCCGGAGGATTCACAAATCTAAATATGGACTCGTATCACTGGCTCTTTTATTACTAAGAATTGGTTTAAAATGTCATACTAATGCCTGACCCACCACCTGATCAGTGTTACTGTGGGTGGGTTTACAAATCAAACAAAGTACAAGGTGAGTCAAACTTTATATCAAAACTACGCATCACTAATAAAGATAATAAAAATACAATACAATAATACAATAGAAATACCGCAAGGAGAATATGAAAATGTGTTGTGAGGTGAATTACAAATTAAAAAGCACACAGAAGTCCACCAGTAAAACACACTGCAGACCCCCACCACAAACCAAAGCTTATATAACAAATGTGGACATGAAAATATCTATCTATCATCTAAAATGGTGCTAATTGAAACAAAACTCTCAATGCCACCCCAGCTGAATAGCCACACACGTTTAAAAGCCAGTAAATAATTTAAAACATAAGGAAACCATTGGCTGGTAAAAGCCACCTCTGAGAATAAACAGACCACCTGTCGCTGTCTGACAAAAATCTTTTTGGATTGAATAGAGGGCTAAGATTTTCCACTCTGATGTTTGTTAAAAAGATGAAGGCAGCAACTTTAATCCCAATCTGCCAGACTTCTCCACTGATACAAAGTAAAACCAAGACAATAAAATCCATTTAAACACCACAACCAGCTTAAACGTCCACCTGGCCTGCCTGCCGTGGTCACTACACGTGGGGTCTGTGGCCCAGTAAGATGGTCACCTCCTGACAAGCACACTTTAATAAAGATTGTCATCACAAATGGCTCCTCGGCTCCAGATTTCTCCTGTGTGTCCTCCTGTGACCAAACCAACTGATTAACAAGCAGAGCAGCACAACGTCACTCAGTAACGAGCTCAGGTGACACACGCGTCATATCAGACACTCACACTTCTGAAGTTCACCACGTGACAAATTCAATGCACACGTAGCACCAAAGCTTTTTAAATTACAGATCAGTTCAGTGATAGGATGGCATGCATCACTGTCAAGGCCTCCGCTGGTCAACTGTTTCACTGTCACTGTCATATTCATTCATATCTACATGTTCATTCAATGTACTTGTTATCTGATGTCCTATCGTATCTTTGAGTTTACTTGTGTGCTGCACACAAACATACACACCAGTGACGTCCTTTGTTTTCTACAACTCTGTGATGACCAGTATGATTGTGTATGCTGTGGTGTGGTGGGCTAGTAGCGTCACTACAAGAGAGGCCCACCTGATCCACCAGCTGATTAAGATGGCAGGCTCAGCTATGTGTTCCGCCCCCCCCCCCGAACCGCTGGAGTTTGTAGCAAAGGAGAGAATTAAAACCAAACTGAGTGTCATTATAAGCAAATCTGCACATCCTCTCCTGATGTCAGGACTAAAGCTGAAGACTTTCAGCCAATGAATTATTCAGCAGACGTGTGTTAAAGAAACACCACTGGGGCTCCTTACACCAAAGACAATAGGCCTTTATAAAGCCACGCTGTGACTGCTCTTTAATCTTTTACTCAGAAGGCTTTTCTCCATTTTTGTAAGTTTTGCCTTTGCTTTAGGGAGGTAGTTGTAATATTCTTGAGCCTCCTTTATAAAGTTGAATTTCCTCTTTGCACTAATAAAGATCCATCCATCTGTTCATCCATCCATAGGAGTCTGAGTGTTAATGACTTCTGTTTTAAATGCTGTGCTTTATGCAGAAACCCTTGGTGGACGTGACTTATGGAGTTGGATATGCGGTGAACACATTCTTTTTCTTGTTCTTGAAAACAGCAGGATATCGACTTCCTCTTGTGACGATGTGGGTTCTGGCTCCACTCTCCCATGGCTGTTTGGGAACCCTTGAACCCAACACCGTCGATAATGAAACCGAGTGAGCTAGTCAGTGTAGGCAATAATTGAGCATCTTAGCAAGGGGATGGTTAAAAGTGAAAACAGTGTTTTTATTAAAAACAGTCAACAAAATAAACAGTGTTCATAAATAGTGCAGTCCATTCAAAAGTTCTTCATTAAATAAATAATCCATAAAATGAAAACGTGGAGGTTAAAACCATTGGAAAAAAAACAATCCTTTAAAACCAGAGGTTAAAATCTTCTCATGGAAGCAGTCTTAAAAACAACAACAAATCCGGTGCATCATTTATTAGCGTTTCTGTTAGCGTCTCACCTGCTTATCCCGTTTGGGCTTAGCAGCAGGCAAGACGCTCTCTGCAGCTGCCCTCCTACAACACACGCGAGACTGGAGACCTCCCGATCCCTGGCTTCGGTCTGGCACTCATCCCAGTCCCCGAGACTTGATGTCCACCAATGACCAGGACGCACACAGTGGGGACTCCACCACCAAGCCTCCCGACTTCCGCTGCCTTTCCGCGGCTTCTCTGCGGCCAGTCGCCTTCCCTGGTCACTCCCGCTACTTGGTCGCTCAGCGGGAGCAACATCTACTCAAACGTCTGGGTGTTGGCCTAACACCCAGCTTCCTTACAGCTGCCCTCGATCGCGCGCTCAACACACACACGCACGCACGCACGCACGCACGCACGCACCGCCTGCTTCCTCGCTCCCTGTAACCTCCGTCCTCTTTTCCTTTTTCTTTTTTTTTCTCCGATCAATTCCCTTTCTTTTTCCCTTTTCTTTTTTTCTCTCCGATCGTTTCCTTTCCACCCCTCAACCGACTTGCGCTTCTTTTTTATAACGTGAGGGGCCATCACAGCTGTAGCATTAGCCACGGGAGCAATCACGAATGTGGGCAGTTCCTCACCTGTGCACACGGTGAGAAACGCCCACATCGACGACTGCCCCGCGGCTTGCTACAACATCGCCCTTTCCTCACGAAGCCGCCTCGGGTGCGGTGATTATTTATTTAAAATGGCCTTTGCTCAGTGAGCTGTGGACCCATAACACCACACCTCTATCAGAAAATTCTTTTGTCAGATGTTTTCTGGCCCCTGAGTGGAGTTTGCGTGTGCTTTCTGTGTCCGTGCGTTTCCTCCTCTTCAGCGACAGGCAGATAAGCTGGACTGGCAATGCTAAATTGGTCCTGCGGTATACGTGTACATGTGTGCCAACCCTGTGACTGACCAGCGCCCTCTCCAGGTGTTGTTCCTGCCTTGCACCCGATGATTGCTGGGATAGGCGCCAGCTGCTCTACAATCCTGCCCTGGATACGCAATTGGAGGAAATGGATGGATGGATGTTTCATGGAGCAGCTTATATTGAGATAACCAAGGAAAGCTGTTGTTTGTTCCCACAAAGTTGCCATTTAAATTAAATTCATGTGTTTTGAGTTAAACTAATACAGTAAGCACATTTCATGGCCTTCTTTACCATCTTATACTTTTATATATAATATTAGTGTCCATCCCTGTAATGGAGGTGCAATAAAGGATGTTATGATGGCTCAAGTTGGGTCAATTAGCTGTTCACTAGAAGGAAAATTCACAGTTCATCAGAATCAAACGCTTTAAAATGAGAACAAGAGGTTCTGTAAAATCTGTTACTGCAATGAAACATTCTGATTGGCTCAACAGGTGAAAGGGTGACTGCAGCAATTTTCTGATTGGTTTTAGTCAGTTAGCAGGCAGTGGTCTTTGTCTGTCCTACCATCAAACATCAAAGGTAACCACCATCAGTGACACTCCAGTCTAAAGCCAGTGTCATATTACATGACTTTTTGTCCTTTGGCACATCAGATTTGTCACCTGCAGTTACTGATCTCATCACCTGACCATATTAGTTTAAACAAATGAAAATCACTGCCTTTGTCACATTTAGCGATCACATGACGACCACTCAGCAGAGTTGTGCTCACCTCTATTTCTAATAGCAGGCTGCCTGATGAAGATCACGGTGTACAAAGGGTTAACAGCTGTGGCTGTCCAGCAGTCTCGGCCATTTGTTTTATTTTATTATTTCCCTTTTGTTATGACACCTGAAACACAAGACATCAGAAATAGGAGCATCTGTTTTTTTTTTTTGTTAGGTTCAAAACCTGCAGTTTCTTATTCCTCTTCACTTGACTCTACGTCTTCTACGTCAGGAGGACATTCACTGGTTGTCAGCTCTCCTGCACACACAGTCTGTCTCTAAGAATAAAAACAAACCTGTTTAAATTTATCTTAGTGAGTCACAGGCTCATTAAAGTCAGACATTGGGTGTGTGACATTAAGTGATCAGCTTCACAGGGTCACACCACCAGCTGCCTCTATCTTGCTAAGGCCCTGTCTACTCGGGCGTTCAAATCTTAGTTTAATAAATGTGCTCAGAGCGACCGAGGCATTGAAGTTGTGTTTTGTAGTGGCACTTACAGTGGTGTGAAAAACTATTTGCCCCCTTCCTGATTTCTTATTCTTTTGCAGGTTTGTCACACAAAATGTTTCTGATCATCAAACACATGTAACCATTAGTCAAATATAACACAAGTAAACACAAAATGCAGTTTTTAAATGATGGTTTTATTATTTAGGAGAAAAAATCCAAACCTACATGGCCCTGTGTGAAAAAGTAATTGCCCCCTCGTTAAAAAATCACCTAACTGTGGTGTATCACACCTGAGTTCAATTTCCGTAGCCACCCCCAGGCCTGATTACTGCCACATCTGTTTCAATCAAGAAATCACTTAAATAGGAGCTGCCTGACACAGAGAAGTAGACCAAAAGCACCTCAAAAGCTAGACATCATGCCAAGATCCAAAGAAATTCAGGAACAAATGAGAACAGAAGTAATTGAGATCTATCAGTCTGGTAAAGGTTATAAAGCCATTTCTAAAGCTTTGGGACTCCAGCGAACCACAGTGAGAGCCATTATCCACAAATGGCAAAAACATGGAACAGTGGTGAACCTTCCCAGGAGTGGCCGGCCGACCAAAATTACCCCAAGAGCGCAGAGACGACTCGTCTAAAATGTCACAAAAGACCCCAGGACAACATCTAAAGAACTGCAGGCCTCACTTGCCTCAATTAAGGTCAGTGTTCACGACTCCACCATAAGAAAGAGACTGGGCAAAACGGCCTGCATGGCAGATTTCCAAGACGCAAACCACTGTTAAGCAAAAAGAACATTAGGGCTCGTCTCAATTTTACTAAGAAACAGCTCAATGATTGCCAAGACTTTTGGGAAAATACCTTGTGGACTGATGAGACAAAAGTTGAACTTTTGGAAGGCAAATGTCCCGTTACATCTGGCGTAAAAGGAACACAGCATTTCAGAAAAAGAACATCATACCAACAGTAAAATATGGTGGTGGTAGTGTGATGGTCTGGGGTTGTTTTGCTGCTTCTGGACCTGGAAGGCTTGCTGTGATAGATGGAACCATGAATTCTACTGTCTACCAAAAAATCCTGAAGGAGAATGTACGGCCATCTGTTCGTCAACTCAAGCTGAAGCGATCTTGGGTGCTGCAACAGGACAATGACCCAAAACACACCAGCAAATCCACCTCTGAATGGCTGAAGAGAAACAAAATGAAGACTTTGGAGTGGCCTAGTCAAAGTCCTGACCTGAATCCAATTGAGATGCTATGGCATGACCTTAAAAAGGCGGTTCATGCTAGAAAACCCTCAAATAAAGCTGAATTACAACAATTCTGCAAAGATGAGAGGGCCAAAATTCCTCCAGAGCGCTGTAAAAGACTCATTGCAAGTTATCACAAACGCTTGATTGCAGTTATTGCTGCTAAGGGTGGCCCAACCAGTTATTAGGTTCAGGGGCAATTACTTTTCACACAGGGCCATGTAGGTTTGGATTTTTTCTCCCTAAATAATAAAAACCATCATTTAAAAACTGCATTTTGTGTTTACTTGTGTTATATTTGACTAATGGTTAAATGTGTTTGATGATCAGAATCATTTTGTGTGACAAACATGCAAAAGAATAAGAAATCAGGAAGGGGGCAAATAGTTTTTCACACCACTGTAATTGACTTCAATATGATGTTACTTTTGCGTTTGTTTGCCTCTGGTGAATACCAACCTGTAGGCCAGATTGTAGTTTTGTGTGTTTACCTGCAGTTCTCAGGCAGTCCAGAGTGTTTTTAGCCTGTGGGGTTTGAGGCTCATCCTTCATTGGAGATGTGACATATGGATCAGTTGGCTTTATTAGACCTGAACATTTACCTTCTTGTGTTAAAAATCCTCCTGATATGGCGACGTAGCCTGAGAAAACACCGGCACTGGTATTGGGTTCACCTTCTAACTGCACAGCATGTGAAGAAAGAAAGCTTCTTTGTAATCTCTGAAGAAGTGCTTCGACTTCCACATAAGTTCTTCAGATACTGTGGGATGTCAGTTTTGAGTTTTGATTGCCTGCTGACGCTGGTACAGCACCATTTGACATGCCAGTCAACCAATATGTGAGTCAGTGTTAGTCCTGAAGAGTGGCTACTTGTGAACTTGAAGTGAGCAAATATACCAACAGTACTCGCGTACACACTCGCCAACTGGCATTAATAATCCAGAGTAGCTAAAGATAATTCATTAACACAGATCTGCAAACTGTTTAGAATTCTCATATATTATCATTATTATCATTATTATTTTATAGATAATGTGCGTAAATGTGTGTGTGTGTCATTTTGTTATGTTACAGCCTTATTCCAAAATGGATTAAATTCATTTTTTTCCTCAGAATTCTGCTCAATACTTTGTTGGTGCACCTTTAGCAGCAATTATAGCCTCAAGTCTTTTTGAATATGATGCCACAAGCTTGGCACACCTATTCTTGGCCAGTTTCGTCCATTCCTCTTTGCAGCACCTCTCAAGCTCAATCAGGATCGCTCAATTTCGATGGCCGGCCAGCTCTAAGAAGAGCCCTGGTGGTTTCGAACTTTTTCCACTTACAGATGATCGAGGCCACTGTGCTTATTAGGACCTTCAAAGCAGCAAAAATTTTTCTGTAACCGTCCCCAGATTTGTGCCTCGAGACAATCCTGTCTCGGAGGTCTACAGACAATTCCTTTGACTTCATGCTTGGTTTGTGCTCTGACATGAACTGTCAACTGTGGGACCTTATATAGACAGGTGTGCGCCTTTCCAAATCATGTCCAATCAACTGAATTTACCACAGGTGGACTCCACTTAAGCTGCAGAAACATCTCAAGGATGATCAGGGGAAACAGGATGCACCTGAGCTCAATTTGGAGCTTCATGGCTAAGGCTGTGAATACTTATGTACATGTGATTTCTCAATGTTTTTATTTTTAACAAATTTGCAAAAACCTCAAGTAAACTTTTTTCACGTTGTCATTATGGTGTGTTGTGTATGGAATTATGAGTAAAAAATGAATTTAATCCATTTTGGAATAAGGCTGTAACATAACAAAATGTGGAAAAAGTGATGTGCTGTGAATACTTTCTGGATGCACTGTATCTGGTTGTCCAGAATGTTAAATGAACGACATGTAAACACAATGCAGATATTTTCTTCATGCTCTTTGGGATTCTAGTAGAATTGATGGCAAAAAAAAATGCATCAGTTGTTTTTTTGATACCATCTGAACGCACATCTGACCAAATGCAAGTGGTGAAAGCCGTGTAGATGGTCTGATTTGCTGCAATGAGCAGAAAAACGTTTGGGTTTTCAATCTGCGCTCACCAGACGCTACAAACAGTAGAAAAATGTTCAGTTCAGACATCTGTGTGGACAGAGTCTAAGATTATATTAAAGAAGGCTATGACTTATGAATTGCTAGATAAGTCATCCAATGTGACATCACCCTAAGATTGCAAACCCCAAACCCATTATCTAAGGTGCTCTTCCTTCATTTCTTAACATAATCCTGAGGCCTAACTTGTATAAACCTTCCTTAACATTAACTGATAACAGAATTCTGGGACACCAATAGCACTGAATGTTCAATCAAAGTAGTGAATACTGTTGACATACAACTGTACAAGATGGCCTACTTCTTCTTCTAGCCTGTTGGACCATCCTTTCATTCCCAAACTAATTTTTACACCTCATTTGATATGACAAGTGATGAGTTACTGTCAACTTGCTGTGAACTGCCTGACTTGACATTAGCTTTAACTGACAGGATGTTATAAACATCAAATGTCTTTAGATCAGTTTTAATTGAATTGATTCCTGTTTTTATCCACAGACAGAAGGTAAACTCTACCATTTACTGTAACATTTAAGTGGACATGAAAGAGGAGACGTGTGAGGTTGACCTGAATATCATGGAGAAGAGGACCATAAATGTTAAGGAGGAGGACTGTGAGTGGGAGAGTGTCCATCTGAAACAGGAGAGTCTGGACATCAAGGAAGAGGACCGTGAACTGGGGTCATTGTGTTTTAAAGAGGAAGATGAAGAGGAGTGTATCAGCACTAAGATAACCAACTGTAGGAGTATGGAGAGTATCAAGGAAGATGACCTTCATTATGAACATCAAGATGGAGCAGTGACTGGGTTAGTCTCTTCTCATAGCAGACACTCTTCATCTCCGGAGTCTTCTATCAATGTAAAATATGAATCATTACAGTTTGACATAAAGATTACTGGAGAAAATTCATCTCCTAGAACTGAGGAAGGTCAGCCACCACTTAAGACGTCATCTAAAACAAGTAAGTGAAAAATAAAAATGAGAGTACATCTTAGGGTCAGGGTTATGGGCCTGAAAGTGCTGTCTTGCGCTTTTTTTAATTGAAACTTAGATGAGATTTCAAACAAAATTAAACAAACTGTAACAGCCATTTTCCTAGTTCTATAAAATTCATGAATATTTTACTATGATAATGCATAATATGGGCGGTTCCTATAACCCCCGCAAATAGAATTGAGTTGGTATTTTCCTGTCATTTTCTAACAGCTTTGAGTGAACAATGTTCTCCAGTTAGTGTCTAGCCTTGCCTTGTATAAGGTACAGAGGCATACGGTTTTTAACCGTGTTCTTGTTTGTGCTCGTGTTCGTGCTTGCGTATGTGACTATGAGCCAACGGCCTACGGGCCTTTTGAGTGTGAAATAACTCATAAAATAAAAGATTTAAGTGTTGAACCATATGTTTAAGGCATATAGAAGAAGAAATTAAGAACCTTTAAGTATAGAAAGAAATAAAGAACGCTTAAGTATAGAAATAACCAAAGTTTCTCAAGAAAAGTTTTTTTAAAGTTTATAGAAGATACTTTTTTTTTCTTTTGCCTTTATTCAATGTGTGTAACTATTTTTCTTTTTTTTTTCTTGTGTGGATTATTTGCTTTTAACTTTCACTAAATATTTTAAAACGAACTTTTGGACTGTGAAATTTCTTTGACACACATCTCTTTTTTTTTTTCATTCATTTTATTGCAATCCATACAAAGAAATCAAGTTTTTACAAAAAGAAAAATTGAGTTAAGAACAGATTGATCCCTACCCCTGAGAGAGAGAGCAAGCCAAACAGTGTTAAATTTTAAGGCTTGTAAACATACCTAAATTAATAAATTCTCTGTGCTTTATGAACTTATTTTTAAAAATTACTGATTAGATCCTGCCATGTTTTGAAGAAAGTCTGTACGGATCCTCTATTTGATTTTTTCAATTTCAAATAGTATAACACATCAGTTTCCCACTGACTTAAAGAGGAGAGTTTGGGTTCTTCCAGTTTATCAGAATAAGTCTGCGTGCCAAAGTGTAGTGAATGCAATCACAATTTGTTAGTCTTTCTCCACTTTAAGCCCCTCTGGAAGAACCCCAAACACAACTGTTAATGGGTTAGGAGGGATTGTGAGTCCAAGGCTGTCTGAAAGGAAATTCAAAATTTTTGTCCAGAATGATGTTAATTTGGTGCAGGCCCAGAACATATGACCTAGTGAGGCAGGGACTTGGTTGCAACGTTCGCAGGTTGGATCATGCCCTGGAAACATTTTGAGAGTTTTAGTGAGACAGATGTGCTCGATATATAATTTTGAGTTGTATAATTGTATGCTTTGCACATATGGAGCTTGAGTGAATTCTCTGCATTGCTACTTTCCACTCCTTTTCTGATATATTAATTGAGAGATCTTTTCCCAGTGTCCTCTTGGATCTTTGAAAGGGAGGGATTGTAAAATGATTTTATATATTGTAGAGATGGAGTCTAAGTCCTTGAAACCGATCAATATTTTTTCCAGCATGGATGAGGGTGCAAGATGAGGAAAATCTGGAAGGTTCTGTTTAACAAAGTTCCTGATTTGAAGATAGTGAAAGAAATGTGTAGCTGGAATGTTAAATTTGGAATGTAATTGTTCATAGGATGTTGTCTATATAAAGATCTCTAAGCAAGTTAATTCCAAATTTTTCCAGATATTAAAACTGCATATGTTTGTGAAGGTTGAAAGAGGTGGTTCTCTTGTCAGAGGTGCCACAGATAGAAGCTTCTCCGTCTTAAAATGCTTTCTACATTGGTTCCAGATTCTAAGTGAGTGGAGCACAATTGGATTATTAGTGTATTGCCGATAACGTGTGTTTATTGGAGCAAGAGCAAGGAATACAAAGAAGTACTGCAGGATTTTACTTCTATTGCGGTCCAAGCCTGTGTATGTTCTTCTATTTGTGTCCAGGTTCTTATCGCCTGTATATTTGCTGCCCAGTAATAAAACTGGAAGTTAGGTAGAGCCATGCCACCTTCTGCCTTTTGTCTTTGTAGGGTCGCTCTTTTGATGCGTGGATGTTTTGAATTCCAAATAAATGAGGTTATTGTTGAATCTAATTGCTTAAAGAATGATTTATTAATGTATATTGGATGTTTTGAAATAAAAAGGAGCTTAGGAAGAATATTCATCTTAACAGTGTTAATTCTTCCAGCTAGTGTGAGATGAAGGGTTGACCATCTATGCAAGTCTTGTTTAATTTTTTCCATGCAGACGCAAAATTTTGTTGATAAAGAGCTTTATGTTTACTTGTGATGTTTACCCTAGGTATTTAAACTGTTCTGCAATGATAAAAGGTAGGGTGTCTAATCTAATATTATATGCTTGAGAATTCACTGGAAAGAGTACACTTTTATTCAGATTAATTCTGAGACCAGAGATCTTTTGAAATTCTGTGAGTGCTGCTAAGACTGCAGGCACAGAATTTTCTGGGTCCGATATATACAGTACCATATCATCTGCATATAATGAGATTTTCTGTTCCAGTCCTTCTCTGCTAATCCCCTTTATCTGATCAGTATTTCGACAATGTATTGCCAGTGGTTCAATGGCAATGCAAACAGCAGTGGTGACAAGGGCATCCTTGTCTAGTGCCACGTTCTAGTTTAAAGTAGTCTGAGCAAATGTTGTTGATGCAAACTGAAGCTTCTGGGTTAGTATACAGTAATTTAATCCATGCACAAATGTTGGGCCAAACCCAAACTTCTCCAATGTAGTAAAAGGTATTTCCATTCAATCATGTCGAATGCTTTTTCTGCATCCAATGATAATAATATTTCTGGGGTGTTTGATTTAGTTGGTGAGTATATTACATTAAACAGGCGTCAAGATTTGAAGATAAGTGTCGGCCCCTAATAAATCCAGTTTGGTCTTGTGATATTACGAGGGAGCACTTTCTCCATCCTTCTAGCTATGATTTTAGAGAGTATTTTAACGTCGTTATTCAGAAGTGAAATTGGTCTGTATGATGCACATTGTAATAAGTCCTTATTTTGTTTTGGAAAGACAGTGATTAGTGCTTGGCAAAGGTTTGTGGAAGAGATTGGTTATCTCTGGCTTCTGTAAATGTTGCTAATAGGAAGGGAGCTAGCTGAGCGGAGAATTTCTTGTAAAACTCTGCAGGGTAGCCATCAGGGCCTGCTGCTTTTCCACCTTGGAGTGACTTTATAGCATCTAGTAATTCTGATAAACAGAGGTTTATCAAGTTCCTCCACACTAAAAGCGTCTATTTGTGGTATCTGTAATGTATCCAGAAATGCATTAGATTGTGTATTGTCTTCTTTAAACTCAGTAGTATATAGGGATTTATAGTAGTCTCTGAAAGTGTGCATTATATTTTTGTGTTCATGATTTTATCTCCGTTCGTGTTAGTGATTACGAGATTGCTTGCACTTCTTGCTTGTGAATTTGTTGAGCTAAAAGCTTATTAGCTTTCTCTCCATGTTCATAGTAATGATGTCTGGATTTGTAAATTAGTTGTTCAGTTTCTTTAGTTGTCAAGAGGTTTAATTCTGAATGTAGAGCCTGCCTCCTCCTATGTAGAGTCTCGCTTGGTAGTCTGGCATGTTCTTCATCTATTTTAGTAATTTCGCTTTTTATCTCTGCTACTTTCTTGGCTCGGATTTATTTCTGTGGGAAAGATATGAGATAATCTGTCCTCTTAAGAAGGCCTTAAGAGTTTCCCAGAGTATTCCTGCAGAGATCTCGGGGATGTATTTGTCTCTAGAAAGAATTTGATTTGTTTGGATATAAATTCAGTACAATTCTCGTCAGCTAATAGAAGCGGGTTGAGGCCATCTGCGGGTGAGTGTATGGGGCTTAGTAATTTTAGCTCCAAGATCATAGGAGCATGGTCCGAAATAACAATAGCATCGTATTTACAAGATTTAATCTTAGGCAAGAAGTTATTGTCTATAAAGAAGTAATCAATTCTTGAGTAGCAATGATGTACTGGTGAGTAGAAAGAATATGTTCTTGAATTTGGGTTTAAAACCTCCAGGGATCTGATAAGTTGTGATCAGTTATAAACTTTGTAATTATCTTTGCGGTGTTAGATGCGTTCCCCTGTGGAGGAAGTCCTATCTAAAAGTGGATTTAGAACACAATTAAAGTCCCCAGCCATTATAACTTTATGAGTGTTCAGATTGGGAATGGATGCAAATAAATTTTGTATAAATTCCTTATCATCAACATTAGGTGCATAAACATTTATCAAAATCATTTTACAGTTAGATAAGTCTCCCATGACCATTACATATCTCCCTTCAGGATCCAATACTACATCTGATGCTACAAATGGTACTGTTCTATGTATGAGAATTCCCACACCTCTAGTTTTCTTCGTAAAACTAGAATGGAACATTTGGCCAGTCCAGTCTTTATGCAGCCGGAACTGATCCTTGCTTAGTAAGTGGGTTTCCTGTAAAAATACTATTTTAGCATTTAGACCTGTTAGGTGAGAGAGAACTTTCTTTCTCTTTAATTCGTGATTCAGGCCTTTAACATTCCAGCTTACGAAGTTAACTGTCCCATCATGGAGACACTGATTCTGAGTTTTTGATGTCATTTTATAGTCTTAACTGGAAGTGAGACAGCTTTGGCCTTAATTTCCTATTTCCCCTAGAGTTGTTGCCATGCAGCTTATTATTACGTTGGTAGTTATAATTATAAAGATTGAGAGGATAGATTAGGTATAGATCAGGCCTGCTCTCTTTCTCTCCCCTTAACACCCACCCTCCCTTTTTGCCTCCCCAAGTGAGGCTAGAGCCCATTTCACACTGTCCCAGTCCTCTCCCATACCCAGAGACGGAGCACGTCCAAAGCAAAACAAGCCCCTATGCAGTGGCGCTTTAGGGTTAATAGATAGAGATATCTGTTACCAATATAGTCTTTAAAAAAATTTTTAAAAAAGAGTTTTGCACTTAAAATATATATATAATGTTAAGCAATTTTAGTGCATTAAGATGATACACCCAGATGTGTTAAAAATGTGTCCAGAATAAGCATAACAAGTCTTAATGCAGTAATAGCAATAACAATAAAGGGTTTAGGGTAGAGATGAAATGATTAGAAAAGAAAAAGAAAAAAAAGAAGAGAAAAAAAGAATAATTAAGCACAATAAAACATAAACAGATAGTGCCCTAGTAATACTAAGTAATACTAAGTAATAATGAGAATATATGAGAATATATGCTGATAAAAACCTGTATTTTAAAACGAATAGATCAGACAGTAGATTATAAATCCTTGCTTTATCATTAACCCCTATGACTCACTATTATGTATCAGAATTGTCCCAGGATCAGCTTTGTTAATTCCTTTTCTGCTTCTTCCTTGCTAGCGAAGACATAGAATTGACCCTGCCATTCCACTTTCAGTTTTGCCGATACAGGAGGCTGTCTTTGATGCTGGCTTGCAGTAACCGCTGTTTAATATTATAGAAGGCTGCGCGCTTAGTAGCTGTTGCTGGAGAGAAGTCAGGAAAGATACGAATGTGGTTATTTTCATATATAATATCTTCATTGTTTCTGAGGTGTGCCATCACCTCTAGCTTACATAATAATCGTTTAAAATGAACTATAAAGGATTTTGGTCTGGGTTTAACAGTGTTTGATCCGCGTATGCAGTAAGCCGCTGCTATCTCAGATTGTGCTTTAAAATCGTCCCCGATTATTTTAGAAAAAAGTTCAGCTGCAAATTTCACAGGGTTTGAACTTTCTCGATTCTCAGGCAGACCTTCAATTCTGACATTATACCTTCTACTCCCATCTTCCAAAGCAGCCAGTCTGTCTCCAAGTTTTTCTCCGAGTTTTTTGCATTCGGAGCTGACATTTACTGCTTTTTCCTCGGCACTGGTAGCTAATTTTTCGGCCATTTCAATCCGATTCATGAATGTCTCCTTGAGATCCTCCAATTGATCAGTAAGCGTGCTCAATTTAATCGAGTTTTTCTGAATGTGCTCTTCAGTTTTACCAAGCACCTGTCGAAGCTCAAGTTGCACCTCTTGACGCAGCCTTTCATTTGCCTGTTGGAATTCCTGTCTCACCTCCTGTCTCATTTTTTCGCTTGCCTTTGCCCTTGCTTTCTCATTAGCCTTCTCGCTTTTCTTTATATCTTGAATGAGCTTAGCGAGCAACACCTTCAGTTCAGACAGTTCAATTGTGCTTTATTGTACCATAGATGAAGCAGCAGACTCTGCTGTAGCCGGTGTCCCTGCTGCTCCCGTCTCGCATAATTGCGTAATTGAAGCCACGGACTTCAAGGCCCTTTCCAGTTTCAGGTGATCTTCTCCGATCGGCGAGCTGTCCAGATCTGCACTCACGATTGCACCTTCGCTTCCCTTTTCGCTCTCAGTCGGCAACGATGTAGCGGACCGTGGTCCCAAGGAGTATGTACTTTCACCCATCTGATCCAGGTCTGTCTCTGAAAGGCCGTATCTTGAACTAGGGCTTGCTGATCTTAGCTTGGGTGTAGCTTTAGTTTTCGATTCTTTCGGACCCCCCTTCTTGTTGGCCATGTTTATATGTGCTTACATATACTGTAGCAGGCCCTCTCGGGCTGAATAAATACAGGATATCTCAGGATAATAAGCAAATAATATGAAAAATAACACCGCTGCTAACAGAGTTCCACTTCAGACGTCCATGTCTCGCATCTTACACGTGCCTGACTTCGCCTTATACATTGGCAGCTACACAAACAGTAAAACACAGATTCACTATATTGGTACAAGTTTAGATGTTTTCTGTTCTTTCATTATAGTTTGTAACATTAAGCAAACAATCTAAACCTGTCTTTAGTTAAAGTGTTAAACAGATGTGCAGTTGCAAGAAAAAATTTGTGAACCCTTTGGATTTTCTGCTCTAATTTCTCCTAACAGTGTGGTCTGATCTTCAATTAAGTCCCCAAAAATGGACAAACGCTATGATGTTAAGTAATAACAGTTAGACGTCTCGTCATTCCTGAATACATTGTTTAAACCTGAACAGTCCAGTTTGTGACCCACTGTCTTTACTAACTTCTTGATCCTCCTTTATCTCCAATAGCAAAATAACCGCACTTCGCATCGGAGAAGTAGTGTGTTAAAGAAGTTATGAAAAAGAAAAGGAAACATTTTAAAAATAACTTAACATGACTGTCAATGTAATTGTTTTGTCACTGTTATGAGTGTTGCTGTCATATATATATATATATATATATATATATATATATATATATATATATATATATATATATAAAGATATATATATATATGCACACACACACACACACACATCCACATATATATACATATACATACATATCTATAAACATACAGTATATATGGTTGAAATAGTTTTTACTGTCAAATAATGCAAAGAGCACGCGACACATGTTTTGCCCTAATTCTGGGCTCATTAGGCGTACACACTCACTGCACTCCCTCTCGGGAATCGAACATCGGGCGTCAGCGTCAGAGGCAAAGCCACGGCGTGTGGTTTGTTTATTTGACAGTATGTAGATCGGGGTAATTACATTCAAGGCATTCGTAGTCTGAATCACAATCTGACTGTATGGGTGGTTATGTTCAGCCTTATGATAATGTTCCGGCACGGAGGATTTAGAGAGATGCACTGGGAGAAGTATAATCTGAACCTCTCTACAGTTTCCTTTATTTTCGGGTTGTAATGTTCATCAAATTTACGTATCATTTGGTCCAGTGGCGGACCTTGCATTTCACATCTAGGCCTTCAGTTGTGCTCCGTCTGAATCAACCCGTCCCTCAAAAACTAATTTATGGTCATAGAAACAATATGCAGAAATAAAGAGCCGCTGCATTGAAGATAGATAACTCCTGTAGCCACAATAAATGCCTTTATTGAATAGATAAACCAGGGATGAACAACTTCATTTCTATTGCAGCCACAGCCACGACACACATAAAAAACAGCAATAATAACTCATAAACGTGCAATATCATTTAGGAAAATCTCAACATTTTACTTACCAAAAATTTGGATTATTTGTAAACAAAATCCATCGTCCTCTCTTTCCTCAAAAACAGTTCGATTACTCTATCGTACGGATTATCGGAGCGCTTCAGTTCCATCAAAACCTCACTTTCTATCCCCATCGAAGCTAATGGTGAAAGGCGAACCCGCCGTATGGTATTCCTGGCATACTGTAAGTCTGAATTCGCTTTAGGGCTGAAAATGTCCGCTCGCCAGAAGCAGTGTACACGGGAATGCTCACCGCCAAATATACCAATGTGAACAGCCGCCCCATGCTCTCATTCAGATTTTTCTGATGAATGAAGTCAAGGAGATCAGTGGGAGATTTTTCTGCAAAATCATCCATGGCATACATTACAGTCAGTTCTGCTTTTAGCCGAGACAGATCAAAACCCAATCCGTGGCTCTTTTTTCTTGTATTCCCGAAACTTCTGGGGCTCGAGGAGCGTGACAAACATTAGGTTTTCGTGGTCTTGAATCTGGTCTGTGTCTGGCAAATAATATTGTCCAGAATCCTGCCATGGAGTTGGCTGTAGTGTCCGCGAGGATCTTGCGCTCTGATCGACTGCGGTGCGTTCAGTGGCCTTGTAGAGTTCCTCATATTGGCTTCTATCCAATCAATGGATCTGAATACGGTGACGTTGCCGTACGCCTGCTAGAGGGCCCTACTGACACCAACTCAAAATCTGATTGGTTGAAGCAACAGCTTAATCGACATTTATTCTGTGTTAGAGTGCCTCCCCAATGTGAAAGCATCTCTGCCTGGCAACAAAGGATGGCTGAAATGTGATTGGTTAAATGCTTTAATACGAAAATACATGGCTGGAAGCAGCACAACCATCGGAAAAGCTATGAAAGGAAGCGGACAGACTATTTGGAATTATTTAATAAGTATTCATGGACAAAATATAATTAACATCGGTTTGTGATTAAGATATTTTTACTTACTTCGGTGGGTTGGCGCCCTGCCCGGGATTGGTTCCTGCCTTGTGCCCTGTGTTGGCTGGGATTGGCTCCAGCAGACCCCCATGACCCTGTATTCAGATTCAGCGGGTTAGAAAGTGGATGGATGGATGGATATTTTTACTTAAGAATATGCTAAGCACAGTCCTTGACCTGCGAATAGTTTCCTTATATGGGCAGGCACCCAATTACGTGGGAGGCTTGATGATGTGAGACGTAACTCCGCCTCCCACGGCCATCGAGCTGCAGTCTATTACAGTATAAGGACGAAAATAGGTTCCAGTTATGACCGTTACGCGTAGAATTTCAAAATTAAACCTGTCTAACTTTTGTAAGTAAGCTGCAAGGAATGAGCCTACCAAATTTCAGCCTTCTACCTACACGGGAAGTTGGAGAATTAGTGATGAGTGAGTGAGTGAGTGAGTGAGGGCTTTGCCTTTTATTAGTATAGATGACCTCCACCACACATTTCCTGCAGCTGCTGCTCAGTTTTCAATTTTACTTCCTTCCTCCCTTTCAGAATTTTCAGTTTCTTGGGCAGCACGGTGGCGCAGTAGGCAGCGCTGCTGCCTCGCAGTTAGGAGACCCGGGTTCACTTCGCAGGTCCTCCCTGCGTGGACTTTGCATGTTCTCACCGTGTCTGTATGGGTTTCCTCCCACAGTCCAAAGACATGCAGGTTAGGTGCATTGGTGAACCTAAATTGTCCCTAGTGTGTGTGCTTGGGGTGTGTGTTCCCTGCAGTAGGCTGACGCCCTGCCCGGGATTTGATCCTGCCTTACACCCAGTGTTGGCTGGGATTGGCTCCCGTAGACCCATGTGACCCTGTGTTAGGATAAAGTGGGTTGGACAATAACTGACTAACTGATGTCTCTGGGATTCCTTGAATGATCAGCTGACTTGAGGTAATGCTCTGTGTTCTGATTGGCCAGTGCAGAACATCAGTTTAAGCCTTTCTTTTTTAGATTTCTTCTTTTCTTCCTGGCTCAATGGTTTGTCTTTAGATTCGGTGGTAGGTACAGAGTATTTGGTAAAGGGCATTTATTTAGTATCCGAAACAGCTGCCGGTGCCTATATTTGTACATTTTTTATTACATAGATATCTAGTTGCAGTATTGCTTTGGTGGTAGTTTGGTTTTCAGGTGCAATTTTTTGTTTTTCTTGCGTATACACTTTTTCATTTTAAATAAATTTTTTGTGAATTCTTGGGTTTTCATTGTGTGTAGTTTTTTTCTGCTTGATTTTGTTTTTTCTTTCTCTTCTCTCAAGGAAGGCTATGATTTTGAGTATATACATTTTTATCTTTATTTTTAATTTTAGGACTGTAAAATTCACTGTATATTTTGCTCACTATTTTTTAATTGTGACATTTTTGTTTTTGTGTACCTGTAAATAAAACCCACTTTTCTTTTGGAAATGCCATCTTTTTGTGTCTGTGTTTCCATGTCTGACTTTTCTCAAATTTGATCCCAGTCAGTTCCAAACTACAAGACACCCACTTTGTAGTTTGGTGCCAACCTTGCCACTACATGGGGTGTCACAATCTGCCTTTGCTCTTCTTCTGAGAGTGAAAGATCATACTTGGCATTGTAGTGCCTCTCCTCTGTGCCCTGTGTTTCAGGAACGGTGTAAAGCAGCATTGTCTGATGTTGTAGCCACTGTCACCTGACACAAGTAAGGACTTGATTGCTGTTACAATGAATGGTTCAGGTAATAAGAGACACTGAGGGGTCAGCAGGATACTTTATCAACGCACAGTTCACCACGTACACCATCACAACTTCCAATGCTACTCTGCCTTAAATAAAAATGAATAACGGGTTGAGCGAGGACACAGAGACGTGACGTTTGTCAGCCACATCTTGGATGCCTTGTGTATTAATGGAGTGTCACTGTTTACGGTTAACAAAACCAGCTTCAATCTTGCCCTATTGCAATACGAGTAATGTAAAGTGCTTCGATTGAGTTAGGATAGCTGGACAAAGCTACTGATTGCTGTTTTACGTTGTCAGAAACATGTCATGTGTTATGTGTGTACACCCACACTGTACGAACACCCGATGTAGTGCCTCAGCAGTCAGTTAATGACTTCCAGCACAGCAGACATAATGGAGTGAAGCCTGGCTGAGATACTGTTGAGGTGTCAGCCAGTTCACTGAGAAGTGAAAACACCTAGCCGATATAAAGTGATGACAAAACAGAATTTCTTTAGTGCAAATATGTATCATTGGAGCTTTTAAAGGGAACTAAAATACAGTCTGTACATCATAGTCATCATTTCTGAGGTGTCTTGTTTATCACTTCGACACACTTATAAGAACAGCTCAGTGAAATTAATTTGTATTTATATATTTTTTAGTTGTCATTTAGCTGGTTTGACTGCATTTTACTACTTGATCAAGGGAGTCATCATTTCCCAGTTTCTCTGTAATATTATGTATGCATTGGTAAGAGTTGCACTAAACACACGGTAATTCCCCTGTCAAGTTTTCTTTTGTAAATCTCGATATTTGAATGGGCATATACTTATGTTGAGTCTCATTTTGTGTGTACTCGAGCTTTATAAATGAGGGCTCAGGAGCTTCACTTGTCTACCTATAGAGAGATCTCACCCCAGGCAGCCTGACTCCAAACTCAACAGGAGGCTTCAGCATGCACAGGCCCAAAATATATTGCTGGCTTAGATAATTACAATAAAGCTCTTATCAAATGTAAAGAACCACCAATATTCAGAAGTGACATTAATGTGGCCCGTCTCTTAGGGTCTCACCCACAAAACACAAAGATATTTGGATAATAAACAACACAATATGAACAAAACATGAAATTACATAACTAAATGAAAGGGCAAGTAATATTTGAAAAACAAAAAAAGCACTAAATAAACAGAGATGTTCTTTGAAATGCTTTTATTAGCTTTTCCAGCTTTATTCTTATCTCCCTTTCTTATTATCTCCTCTTGACAATCTTTAAGAGTTATATTGATGTGATGCTGAGACACCTTAACTGTTAGCTAAACTACCATCCTTGATGGTCTGATGAATGGTCTCCTCTTGTCTGTTATATTTCTTATGTTCTTATTCCGTATGTTCATGAGCAGATCTTTATGGAGAAGAGACAGCTTTGCCAGCCCCCACATTTCTTCCCTTTTATTTGTCTGAGTGCCTCCAAGCCACACCTCCAGTCTCCTCTCATTGGTTGAACACCTGACTTGACTGGACTGTAAAGGTTTAATTGACATGTTCAGCTTTGACAGTCCAGTTGTTTGTGTGTTGTGAGTTCAGGTTGATTGTGTTTGTCTGTGATTTTAGTGCAGTTGAAGATCAGACCACATTCTCAGGAGAAATTTGGGCAAAAATTCAGGAGATTTTGAAGAGTTCACAAACTTTTTCTTGCATCTGTAGAGAGATTTAAATTAAATTGAAGATTTTAAACAACACATTCTCAGAGCTGATTAATCCAACCGAGTGTCCATCTCTGTGCATCTTTAGCTAACAGTCTGGTGTCTGGCCTGTTTGTGCTGTAATGTGTACAAGAACATGGTGACACAGTTTGCAACCAGTTATGGGTAAATTTGGGACAAACATTAGGAAGTGTGGGTCGGTGAGGGGAGTACTTTGAAGACCTCCTCAATCCCACTAACATGCCTTCCAATGAGGAAGCAGAGCCTGGGGACTTGGAATTGGGCTCTCCCATCTCTGGGACTGAGGTCACCGAGGTAGTCAAAAAACTCCTTGGTGGCAGGGCCCCGGGGAGTGGATGAGATACACCCGGAGTTCCTCAAGGCTCTGGATGTTGTAGGACTGTCTTGGTTGACACATCTCTGCAACATCACATGGACATCAGGGACAGTGCCTCTGGATTGGCAGACTGAGGTGGTGGTCCCCCTCTTTAAGAAGGGGAACAGGAGGATGTTTTCCAACTACAGAGGGATCACACTCCTCAGCCTCCTTGTAAAAGTCTATTCAGGTTTCTGGAGAGGAGGGTCCGTCAGATAGTCGAACCTCGGATTCAGGAGAAACAGTGTGGTTTTTGTCCTGGCCGCGGAACAGTGGACCAGCTCTACACCCTTAGCAGAGTCCTGGAGGGTGCATGGGAGTTTGCCTAACCAGTCTACATGTGTTTTGTGGACTTAGAAAAGGCATTTGACCCTGTCCCTCGGGGAATCCTGTGGGGGGTGCTCCGGGAGTATGGGGTACCGGACCCACTGATAAGAGCTGTTCGGTCCCTGTACAAGCAGTGTCAGAGCTTGGTCCGCATTGCCGTCAGTAAGTCGAAACGGTTTCCAGTGAGAGATGGACTCCACCAGGGCTGCCCTTTGTCATTAATTCTGTTCATAACTTTTATGGACAGAATTTCTAGGCACAGCCAGGGTGTTGAGGGGGTTCGGTTTGGTGGACTCAGGATTGGGTAACTGCTTTTCGCAGATGATGTTGTCCTGTTTGCTTCATCAGGCCGTGGTCTTCAGCTCTCACTGAATCGGTTCGCAGCTGGTGTGAAGCGTCTGGGATGGGAATCAGCACCTCCAAATCCGAGACCATGGTCCTCAGCCTGAAAAGGGTGGAGTGCCCTCTCAGGGTTGGGATCAGGTGGAGGAGTTCCAGTATCTCGGGGTCTTGTTTCTGAGTGAGGGAAGAATGGAGCATGAGATCGACAGGCGAATCCGTGCGGTGTCCGCAGTGATGCGGGCTCTGCATCGGTCTGTCGTGGTGAAAAAAGAGCTGAGCCGTAATTTACCAGTCGATCTACGTTCCTACCCACACCTATGGTCATGAGCTATGGGTAGTGACCAAAAGAACAAGGTCATGAATACAAGCGACTAAAATGAGTTTTCTCCGCAGGGTGTCTGGGCTTTCCCTTAAAGATAAGGTGAGAAGCTCACTCATCCAGGAGAG
Organism: Polypterus senegalus; assembly: GCF_016835505.1. Lineage (NCBI taxonomy): Eukaryota > Metazoa > Chordata > Cladistia > Polypteriformes > Polypteridae > Polypterus > Polypterus senegalus. Next base: position 180,499,334 of record NC_053161.1, read on the forward strand.
GTTCAGAGTAGAGCCGCTGCTCCTCCGCTTCGAGAGGAGTCAAATGAGGTGGCTCGGGTATCTGATCAGGATGCCTCCTGGACGCCTCCCTGGTGAGGTGTTCTGTGCACGTCCAACCGGGAGGAGGCCCCAGGGAAGACCCAGGACACGCTGGAGGGACTATGTCTCTCCCAGAGGAGCTAGAAAAAGTGGCCGGAGAGAGGGAAGTCTGGGCATCTCTGCTAAAGCTGCTGCCCCCGTGACCTGACTTCGGATAAGCGGAAGAGGATGGATGGATGGATGGACATTAGGAAGTTGTTCTTTACACAGAGGGCCACAGACACATGGAGTAAGTTCACGGTTTTCAAAATTTTTTCAACAAGTACCACTCCGCGAGGACCAGTAAACTGAAGTACCACTGTCCATGAATCATTAATTTATACCCGTGTTGCTTTGAAGAAAAAGTCACTATAATCACTATAATGACTATAATTATGATATTAAAGTGATATTAAACTAATTAAAGAAACAGTTTAAAGAAGTGTGAGGTGTATAAACAGGTGAAACGACAGGTAGCAACATCGATTCGTGGAAAATAAAGAACCACACGAGTACCACTTGGCATGACTTGAAGTACCACCAGTGGTATGCGTATCACAGTTTGAAAACCGTGGGAGTAAGTGACCAAGTAGTGTGTTAAACTGTAGGAGTTGAGGGGCTTTCAAAACTCGACTTGATGTTATTTTAGAAGCATTAAATGGATAGGACTGGTGAGCTTTGTTGGGCCGAATGTCCAGATATCGTCAGATTGCTCAAATAGATCTGCAGTCGCTTGAGGAAAAATTCCAGACTTGTTGCTATCTCGGCTCTTCACTTTGTTTTTTGATTTCTGTCCCTTTCTCATATAGCAGGGCATTTTGTGCTTTATTTTATTGTTGAATAAGTTTGGATTTCTCCAACTTTGACTTGTCTGTTGTTTAATGGTACACGTTGAGACCGCTCGGTTAGCTCTGTATTTCAGCTGATGGAAAGAGAAAGACATTGAAGGATGGAGTTTGGATTGACTTGTTTGCATATCCCACTTGAGAAGTCTTGGTGTGTTTGAATGTAACTTTGTTATTTATTGATTGTCATGAGTATCAAGTTGTTTTAGTAAACATTTACTCCAAAAACTGCACCAGCATTTCCAGTGTGACTGTTCCATTGAACCATTTTCAGGTGCTCCCTTATCAAAAGATAAAATACATCCATCCATCTATTATCCAACCCGCTATATCCTAACACAGGGTCACGGGAGGTCTGCTGGAGCCAATCCCAGCCAACACAGGGCGCAGGAAGCAAACCCCGGGCAGGGTGCCAGCCCACCGCAGGGCACATTCACACACCAAGCACACTAAGGGATAATGTAGGATCGCCAATGCATGTCTTTGGACTGTGGGAGGAAACCCACGCAGACACGGGAGAACATGAACACTCCATGCAAGGAGGACCCGGGAAGCGAACCCAGATCTCCAAACTGCGAGGCAAGGTAAAACACATGCAATGACTAAAAAAGAAACAAAATAAAGGTATGGAAAATTATATCCAAGATATAAGATCCAGTCTTTGGAGGGTAGCAGGCAGTGTGGTGGAGACTTTAAGGCTTTGGACTGCAAACCCTGATATTATTGGTTCAGATCCCACTACTGACTCCGTGTGTCCATGAACAAGTCACTGGACCTGCCTGTGCTCCAGTTGGAAAACCAAACAAAATGCAAACAATTCTATCAAAAATGTTTGTAGCTGTGTGTGCAGCTCGGTTTCCCAAAGTTACCAAAGTTCAGCAGCTCTAAGCTAAAAAATGGAAATGATTCCACAGACAAAATAACTTCGTTTTTAAGAGATTAGTTAAGTTTCAAAGTAAAACAGTTCACACAAAAAGGAAAATTAAAATAGCAAAAATGGAAAAATTAACAATTAGAAAAGATCAGTTTGAAGCTAAATCTTATTACATCTTAAATCGTTACTAATCACTTATCATTTCTGAACTAATTCAAAATGGTCAGAAAACTGTATGCTTATCCCATTTCTAAGGTAAAAATGGGTCTTTCAAGTCCCCGTTTACTGGGACCATCAGTTTGAAACACAACTAGATCTAATATCGAACTGTTTCTCAGTTACAGTAAGAAGGTTCTATCTCTTACTAACTTATAGGGGGATAAATCATACCATTGTCTATGACTATGGAAGAAATTATATTCTATTCAAATTAAGCAAACATTAATATAGGTTTAACTCAAAACTTTAACTTTCTAAGATTGGCTCTTACACTTGCAATAGCAAGTGTTGCAATTCAAACAGAATGAGTCTGTGATTAACTAGACTTTAAAACCATGTTGTTACAGAAACATCTTAAACAGTTTTTATTTAAATGAAAGTATCCTGAATAATCTTGGAATTCAGTAATTCAACAGTATAATAATGTTTTGAATTTCAATTTTCAGTATGGATTTTAAGCAGTGTTTTTCAACTACTGTCTGAGAATAATTAGAAATATGCACATGCTAAGATAAATCAGACAGTTCATGATATATCATTCTTTATAAACTCTGTGCTGAAACTCCCACCAAGACTGTAACCCTACCTTGTGCTGTTGCACTGGCGGATCTCCATCCCTGCCTCACATTACATTTCAAGGCTTGCATTATATTTTGAGATTTATGAATACCAGTACTTCTTTAATGGGGGGTGAATAGGATTGCTGTGTTTGTTGTGGTATCAAAGGGTATCCAGCATTGTAAAATTGTGTTGTATTAGTATGACATACAAATGTTCTAATATCATAACATCTCTAATATCAACAGATGGCGCAGAGTCATAATGGTGTGTTGTAAAGGCATGAAACACTCCCTGAGACTGTTTGTTTCATATCTGGTCACCTGGGGCCTCATGTATAAACGGTGTGTACGCACAGAAATGTTGCGTAAGAACTTTTCCACGTTTAAATCGCGATGTATAAAACCTACACTTGGCGTAAAGCCACGCACTTTTCCACGGTACCTCATGCCTTGTCGTACGCAAGTTCTCCGCTCGGTTTTGCAAACTGGCGGCACCCAGCGTCAAAGCAGTGCTACTGTTCCTGTGTGGTTACTCATTATTTTCATGACGCGGCTTTATAAATACACTGAAACTAACCGCATATTGTTTATTAGTGTAATGCATTTAATTGTAATTAACTTGTAACAATATAATGGTCCAGGGAACAGCCATAGTATTCCAAATACCATAACTGCTTTAGCGTTGTTACTCTCACTTCTCCTCCTTCTTCTTCTTCTTCTTTCAGCTCCTCCCGTTAGGAGTTGCCACAGCGGATCATCTTTTTCTATATTTCTCTCACTGCACCACTCTGAGTATTTATATCACTGTATCTGAGTGTGAATCACAGCAGCAGCTGATCGGAAAGAGAATTATCTTTATACAGCTTTAAGCACACGCTGTCTCAGCCACTGCAAAACGTTTAAAGCCTTTCCTGTACAGACCTCGCGGTTCAGAAACAGTTTCATCCCAAGAACTTTAAATGCAGCCAATCAATTGCTCCTTGTAGAACTGTTTGTACTTATAAGTACAATCACCCCACTGTAAACTTACACTACAGTTATAATATCGCACAACCTGAGCCACTTTATAAAGCGCGTATTTACATATAATGACGATATCATTTTTAAGGTGAAATGCAGCAAAATATGTTTGTTAAATTATACAGATAAAACTTTAACTTCATTTAAATAATCTATATTCTTTACTGGGAGTGTCGTGAAGGATAGAATAATTAAACTTGTACTACGAAGATATTTCAATGTTCCTTAAACGTTTTGAAGAATCAGCGCTAAGCTTACAGATGGCTTAACGTCTATTACAGAGCTGATTGTGTGGCGATCGGTTACTTGGGGAAAGAAAAGCACTGACTGCAGTGACGGCTACGCCAATATATATTGAATATAAAACAGAAAGAGAAAATAACAACACAGCTAAAAACGCAGCAACAAATTTCGGCAAAAGTTAAATGCTTGTGTCATGAGCACGAGGCAGCTATGCAGTGCAGTGCAGTGTCTCCGTGCATAAGATAACATATTGACATTGGCCGACGAAGGAGCCACCGATTCTGCCACCACAAGCCTAGAGCCGCCCCTGATTGTACTGCTGCAATAAATTATTTCATCGAAGTGAAACACATCTTTAATAATGTGCTTTAACTCCTATCATCATAAAAATGATATCACGTATACATCTCAGTATTTTAGTTATTCAGAGAGCTGTAATATCACAAATGTAATGGACTCTGTGTCCAGTTGGAGGAAGAGAGCCGGTTTAAGAAGCAAGTAGTGATTCACACACATAGAGCACATAGAAGATCAAATACAAAACAAAGCATTTAACGTGCTACTTTAATTACGATGTGAATTGAGAAACTGGTTAATTAAACGATTTTAAGATAAAGTTTATGATGTTCTACTTTAATGACAAAATAAACTACGTGATTAAAGTGGAAATGTCGAGATTGAAGTTGACATTTCGTGCTTTTTCCCCACCGTGTGCCTTTTTTTCTCTGTACCCTCATAAGCTTTCATATGACACTCAGACAGTGGGCTACAACTCGCCTTTTCATTGCGACTTTGATATGTGACTTCTTTTTTATTTCCGGCACTGTGCGATTTTGTGAACGTGAGCTTTCAAGTTTCTCCAACAAGCTATGTCACTTGATCAACTTCATTTTGTTGATTATACCACTGTTTAAACCAACAAATAGTATGTTTTTCATTTGCCTCCACTTGGTATTCGCTGAAATTCTTATATTTTCCCCCGTGCTTTTCCCATTGTCTTTTCACAGAAGGCTGCGCTTAAGGGCGATTTATATTGATTTGCATATTCAAAGAGGCTTAACGTGCACGAGCGTTAGTTTTTACGCTGATCGGGATTTATGTAGCGGAAGAACGTGGAAGTTGGAGTACGCACAGATTCCTGCATCTGGATTTTTCTGTGCGTAAGCACATTTCGGCTTTTGTGCTTACGCCATGTTATAGTGCGAGTTCTACGCACGGCGTTATACATGAGGCCCTGGTATGAAGATTGATTACTTACTCTGCCCATGTGGTCTCGGTGAATAACTTGACTTGGCTTCTTTCTTAACCGATGAGGACATAGAAAAATGGGACTTAAATGTGTTACATTTGTATTGCACTTCTGAATTAATTAAAGCCTGTGTTCTGTACAGAGATAAAGAAGAAGATGCCAAAAATGTATCCAGCTGGCCAGAAGAGTTTACAGAAAGAATGTCAACGTGAAGAGGATGTCATTGAAAAGAGGAACAAAAGAAAGGGTAGGACTAACATTCAGAGACCCCGTAAAATTATAAACCATATCAAGGTGAAAGACTGTAATCCTCAATATATGGGCCCAGATGAAGACTTAAACAGATTGGGCTCCAGTTTGGGCAGACGCTGCTCCTTGAAGGACAGTAATGCCCACAAGCCATCAGAATCCTCGAAGACTAACACAGTGAGGCCCGAGAAGAGATTGTGTCCAAATCAAACTGGAGAAGGTATGTGCTAAAATAAAATAAGGCAGTTATGATTTACCTGAAGGGTGCTTTCTTGCATTTTCACTCTGCTTAGAAACAAAGGATTTCTAAAAAATATGGGTTTCATTTTTAAAGTATAAGGAACAGAAACAATTAATCCTTTGGATTGGAATGAGGAGGCATGGCTGAGTTGTTCTTGCAGTTTTTTCAGTTCAGAATTTCCTTGGTTTGGGTTGCATCTCTTTTTAATAACAATCACAAGCTTAATGTCTTTATTAGGAAGAAAACCTTTTAATAGATTTTAGGCAAATTAAAGAGAAGTCAAAGAAAAGTCGAATCTGTTTGTTTTTAGCTTTCTTTGAAGAAACCCTTTTTTAACAATAATGTATTGCCTTTTTACTTTCTCCATATGTAGTATTGTGGAGTAGACATGTCACCCATTTGACTGTTCAATAAATTTGCACAATTTAGACCCCTCTGAATGAAAGTGTTTCACATCTGCCTGTGTGTAAGATTTTCTGTGCATCAGTGGAGTGTAAAACCTGTGAATGGATAAGCCAGTCCTGTTCACATTTATCATTAGATATTCTGAAATTGCAAAGACTTTGTGAATGTGAAGAAAATTGGCTCACTGAACTTTACTGAGTTAAACAAACAAAATTTTTAGTTAAAGCAGGATTTCATCTAAAACGTGTGAAACATTCTATGAAATTAGTTTGAAAGGATTTTGATGCTTTTCGCCATTTCCTCTTTCCTGTCAATTCAGTTGTACCGTATGAAAAGTGGCTGATCTTTGTGATGTGGTGGCTTTTTTATTTTTGAAGTTTTTGAAAATAGAAGTTGGTACAGTACTTGAAATCTTTTTGAAATTCTCATCCATTTTAGAGCATTAGAAAAAAATGTTGATTCAGTTCAGGTAATTGTATTTTGTAGTCCTGTTCGCTGAGTGTTGGCTCTAATAAATTCACAGGTATGATCTAATGGAACATTTTACAAATGATTAATCACATAATGAGTTAAAACAGACAGGAAAACAAAGCCGTTTCAAAATGATGAACATAAATGAAACACAACAGTGTCTGTCAATGAAAATCAAATATGAAGAACATGGCCAATTATGACAAAGCTAGAAGAGTGAGGATACCACGCCACCATCTTAAATAGGGAGGCAATATGACATCATGTGATGGAGCTGAGCCACGTCAGCAGCCACAAAATGTCCACAAATTATGTGATAGACTGAAGAGTAAAATGACTTATCAAAATAACAAAAATACAGTGATTTGGGGTGGGGGTGGGGTGTTATAGTACAAAACATGCCCTAAACTCGGAACAGGGTGTAGGTGATATCAGACAAATAATGCAAAAACAAACTTTAACTATAGGAAGACAGTTCAGTTAGTACAGCCTACATGACTGTATGCCACCCAGTAAAGGCATTTAGTGTTAGGAATTATTAATATTTTTTTTAAATAGCTAATGCAAACTACGAAGATTCAAAACAATTAATTTAGACGAACAGTCGATCCACCAAAAAACCATGGATGAGTCCATTAAAAAACTACATGGAGTGAAGGAAAATGTCAGAATTAAAAGCATGATCTTCTCAAAATAAATACTACTCTGGTGCTGTATCAGTTTAAAAAGGGTCGCTATGTAGACTGATGTCTTGGGTCTCTAGCCGTACCTTTTGCTCAACTTTAACGATAGGAGTAGCCTTACATTTACAATCAGAAAATCATTTCACTAAGAGCTTTACAAAAAGTTTTTGAGCCAAATTCAACTTTTCACAAAACTGTTAATTTATGTAATTATTTAAAAACAGATGGAAAAGTGGAGAGGAAGGTGACTGAAGGAATCTAGAATGACAACCATACAGGCACTCAAATGGTGACATTTTAGGAGCAGAGTGAACTGGTACATTCCTAGCAGAGTCAACAATGGGTACAAAATCAACCCATTCATCTTGATTAGGACCAATCAAACAGCACAAGTGTTTCTGTAGGCCTCTTTGCCAATTAGCTTCTGGCTGATAACCAAACATTTTAAGTTTTACAGAACAACAAAATCTCTGACAGAATAGTTTTTAGAAATGAGAAATAAATGGAAGACCACGGTTTGATAAATTTGATACAGAAAACCATAGATAGATACTATCAGTGTTTTCTAGAAAGACATCTGCCAGGTGTTTAGTAGAAGGGAATAAGATGCACACATTTCAAAACTCAGTCTACCTCCTTAAAAACTGTATTAAAACCCTTGGAGGAAGGCATATCAGTAATAAAGTCCATGGTTTACTGCTCACATGAACATAATGGTACCAGAGCAGTCCAACATGTAGCTTGTATAATCCCAAACATCTTCAGCCAAATTTTTGTTGGAAAAGTATGCATGAAGTGTCTTTAAAATCTGTGGTCAGATGACACAGTTCCAATATTTTCTTTATATAGCGGGTTGCATAATTGATGGATGCTAGGAGGAGCACACACACACACACACAGACTGAAAGAAGGTATTTTGGGCAGACTCAACATCTGTCATTATATTATCAATTAATGGTAAGAAAATACAGGTAAAATTCCGTTTCAACAAACTCCTAGGCAATCTAAAAAATATTTTGTAATGAAAATTTTGTTCTAATGAGATTCTGTATTTGTTACTATAGTGCTTTCTTTAACTTGTGTCCACGCGTTTTGCAATCATTTCAATAGCTTCTTTTGCGTTAATTTTCCTCCTGCCTACAAGTTATGCTGACAATAATTTTTCTCAGCATTTCCTTATGATAAAAACACTTTCAGGGTGCAAATGATGCCCAAATCCAATGGCTGAAGCACTGCTGTGCATTTGGGTGGGAGGAATTCAACGCAAACATTGTCTAAATGTGAAAGCATGTTGTGGGCAACACAGTTATCAATTAGGATCCGAATCATCCTTTTCTTCATATTGTGAGGTTTCTGAACTCTTTTGAGACCCCCCACCCCCACTCCCCACCCAATGGGAATGACACGTTGAAGTGTGTCCCAAAACACGATTGCGGCATCTGTGGAAGATTGTTTGTCCATTGATGGGGCAGGGTAACAACAGGCTCATAGCGCTGCAGTGAAGCGACACAGAAGCAAATCATAAAAGATCGGGGTTGTGCTATAAGTCCCTGTCTTGCACCTCAAACAACAAGGCTGAGTCTCAGTACTTTTGCAAAACCAGCTTTATTCAGCTTGAAACAGGAACAGCACACTTATTTATTGTAGCGTGATCTTATACTCTGCTATACTCAGACACAGCAGTCAGGCAGGATCGTGGCCAGATCAGTGATCAAGTTACCTGTTACCTGCATTTACAATGTTCCTTGCATATCACCCATTGATATCTTTTCTGTTTGCTTTGGTGGAGAGACGCAGCACAGATTTGAGCCAACTGTTGCCCTGGCAACAGATAAACAGTCCTCCATAGACACGGAGTTTGAAATTTGAGGCACTCTTCGGCGTGCTCTCTAGTTGGAGGAGGGCCCAAGAGAGTTTTCAAACTTCACATTATCTTGAATGAGTGCTGCATTAATAGGAATGTTTCTTGAACGAGCATCACTGAAACACATAAAAACAGCTTTTTCGGCATCTTCAAATGCAGCAGTTCACATACATTGGCAACCTGAGATTTTTCTTCTTTTTTTTTCTCCGTCTTTCAAGAGAGTGTTGATGGCGAAATTCCAAATTCAATGGCAACGTCTTTTTTTTTTTTACTTTTTGCCGAAATCGATAGCTTCAAAAATGTAAAGTTTTTTTTTTTTCTTCTAATATGAGCTATTATCATTTTTCGTGTCTGCCGTTTCTATAGGAGGGTGATAATGAGTTAAATTCCAATGGATGTTTTTCAAATGTTGACGAGCAATAAGCTAAAGGTATCACTGAAAACCGCAGGAAACAAAAAAGGCAAAAAAGTACGAAGAAAGAAAAAAATTACAGTGTTTCTGATTGAGGATCATTGTGCACAACTGAGCTGAGACCACAGAACTAATTGCTCTGCGGATGATTCATTCAGGCATTTCAAGGTCTTTTGGGGATTTTGTTGTAATGAAAGTATCTGCTGAATGTACATGGTAGATAACTTCAGAGATATTTTGATCCAGGCATTTACTGTTCCATCCCCATGGTGGGGAGAGAGAACTATCATAAATGGATGAATAACATTAATAAAATAAGTAACAACTGAAAAGACTACAGGAAAATTTAAAACTAAACTTTAAAGATTAAAAAGGAGTTGAAACACAAACTAAGTGGCTTACAGTCACCAATTTTTTTTTTTAAATATCAAAAATATTTGCAAGTAATTTCTTCGCATTTGGGAGGTCTTACCAGCTAATTTTGCAAGTAATGTAGTTCACTGGCCTAATCTGCAAAAGTCAATAATGAAGTTAGCTAATGTCGACATGCTGGGAAAACAGAGTGAAATCTCCTTCTTCACAGTGTAAAACTGCACCCAGTTGGGTGTGTCTTGTTCTGAAGGCCTCCAACCTTTCTTGAGCCCATAAAATTGCACTGTATATGCCTGCCTCCAATCAGCAATCAGTACAAATGAGTCATTAAATGTGAGAGGTCTTCCAATATCGTAATGCATAAGAAAATATTCTGAATAGTTCTTCAAATGCTTCTTTTTTGCTGAACATCAAAGGGACAACCCTACCTCGTTTTTGTTATAGGAAAGGGGCAAGTATATAGCGTTTTAAACAAATAAACATACCCCACTTCAAACTCTGTTCTATTGATAACCTGCAGCAAAATGCCGTTTTTGTGTTTAGCAAGATGAAATACCCAATTTGTCACAAAGGACTGTGTATAAGATAGAAGAAATGTGATTTTAAAAAAAGGTTAAGTTATGGATGAAAAACAAGAAGGCAGAAGTTTAGCATCAATATTTTTAAGTCAGAGAGGCTTAAATCCCTGACATTAACTGGGGAACCTGTCGGGTTTGTACAGCAACATAAAGAACAACTTGTTGACTCTTGAATTTAAATGTATGCAAGAGGTGTTGTCCTTCTTTGTAATAACAAGAGGATAGGATAGTTGATTTCAAATGGAAGAAATTCTCCGCCTTCCTACAATTACATACTCTATACCTTGGTGTGTCTGTGACGTGGGAAATTATTTAGTGTAGCAGTTTTAAAATATGGAACAATTAGTAACTGTGCTAGATTGTGGTCTTAAGAGTAGGACTGGATGTTAAACAAATATTTTGAAGTCCTAGCATTTGATGTTTGATATATAATGGCAGGTCCTTCTACAATAAATCTGAAAATCAAAAAAACATTGGGCGGAGTTCTTGTATTAGCAGTGTTCATTTCATGAGGCTTAATCTGTCTCTCTTTTTCAGAAAAACTCTAGAATTTTGACTGGGCAAAGTAAAAGGAGTAAAGGGTACTTTAATATTTCTGACCTCCCAGTGTGTGTATAAATCTATTTCTACTTCTTGTTCCTGACCTTGAGCTGTATAAATATCAGTCTTATTTCTACACAATTTATAGTAAAGAAAAATACATGCTTGGCTGTTTCTTTATTAATCAAATAACTGTAAAACTAATATTTATACCTACACTAAAGATCTAATGTCTCTGATGAACTTTGGGATTTTGTGCACCGCTGCTTCTTTCGGCTGCTCCCGTTAGGGGTCGCCACAGCGGATCATCTTATTCCATATCTTTCTGTCCTCTCCATTTTGCTCTGTTACACCCATCACCTGCATGTCCTCTCTCACCACATCCATAAACCTTCTCTTAGGCCTTCCTCTTTTCCTTTTCCCTGGCAGCTCTATCCTTAGCATCCTTCTCCCAATTTACTACGCATCTCTCTTCTGCACATGACCAAACCGATGCAATCTCGCCTCTCTGACTTTGTCTTTCAATCAACCAACATGAGCTCACCCCCAATGCAAATCTTAGCATCTTTAACTCTGCTACCTCCAGCTCTGTCTCCTGCTTTCTGAGGTCAGCGGTAGGAGCGATCGATGCATTCAACGTGTAGGTGGGATTACATCAGGAATCAGCTCTGACCCCTTATTTGCAAAGTTGATGGACAGGTTGACAGACGAGATTAGACAGGAGTTGCCGTGGACTATGATGTTTGCTGATGACATTGTGATCTGTAGGGATAGTAGGGAGCAGGTTCAGGAGACACTGGAGAGGTGGAGATATGCTCTATAGAGGAGCAGAATGAAGATCAGTAGAAACAAAACAGAATACATGTGTGTAAATGAGGGAGAGGTCAGTAGAATGGTGAGGATGAGGGGAGTAGAGTTGGCGAAAGTGGATGAGTTTAAATACTTGGGATCAACAGTACAGAGTAACGGGGATTGTGGATGAGAGGTGATGAAGAGAGTGCTGGCAGGGTGGAATGGGTGGAGAAGAGTGTCAGGAGTAATTTGTGACAGACAGATATCAGCAAGAGTGAAAGGGAAGGTCTACAGGATGGTAGTGAGACCAGCTCTGTTTTATGGGATGAAGACGGTGGCACTGACCGGAGAGCAGGGAGCAGAGCTGGAAGTGGCAGAGTTAAAGATGCTAAGATTTGCACTGGGTGTGACGAGGATGGGTAGTATTAGAAATGCATACATTAGAGGGTCAGCTCAAGTTGGACGGTTGGGAGACAAAGTCAGAGAGGTGAGATTGCGTTGGTTTGGACATGTGCAGAGAAGAGATGCTGGGTATATTGGGAGAAGGATGATAAGGATAGAGCTGCCAGGGAAGAGGAAAAGAGGAAGGCCTAAACGAAGGTTTATGGGTGTGGTGAGAGAGGACATGCAGGTGATGGGTCTAACAGAACAAGATGCACAGGACAGATAGATATGGATGAAGATGATCTGCTGTGGCAACCCTTAAGTGTAGCAGCCAAAAGAAGAAGTATGTAAATATACTATGTGGCTTACTGTCTAATAATTTTGATCGCCCAGGGCAGAAGTTTACACTTATTCCAATAAATTAGCTCCTCAATTAGCACAGATATCCAACCAAGGTGCAGTGGTCATAGGGACCATAACTGATGTAATGAGTCCTTGGCAATTTCAATGTCAATGTGCATGTACATGTACTGGCTTTATCATCCTTGACATTTCTATATGAGGTCTTCTCTAAAAGTTCTGCAGGCCATGTTGACCAACCTTGCTGCCCCAGTTACTCCTTATTTTTCAAGCCATCACCAAGCCATTAGTGATAGTTGCTGATGGCTTGCTCCTGGTCCATGGTAACTGCATCCAAATATGGCTTCATGTGTTTGATAATTCAGTCTGCAAATGTTGGGATTGTTGAAGTGTTAACTCCATTAGCATGCTTTTTTAAAGTGGGTTGCAAAAGGCATATACTGTTAAACACTAAATAATCTCTTGTAGTGCTATTTTAGTTTTAATATTTGTCATTTAAAACTTTAACTCTTATTTTTATTTCTGTAGATTTTCAAGAGAATAACAACTTGTCCTTTCTTCAGGGTCGTCCACAAATTAAACATCCTGATAAGAATGGAAAGAAAGTGGCATCTGCAACAAAGAACTTGGTAACGGCCTCTCGGCACCCTAGATTTCAGCCTATTGTGAAGCTAACAAGGATCGATGCCATCAAATCTCAAGGAGTGTACAATCTAAATCCAATCCACCAACAGTGTGCGGGAACATTTAAATACAAATTGCATTCTAAAGATAATGGAGGGATTCATGGGAGTAAGAAACCGTATCACTGTCCTGAAGGTGGGAAACAATTCTCAGATAGTTACATGCCTAAGAAACGCAGAGAAGATAATACAGGGAAGGAGCCATACCACCATTCTGAATGTGTGAAGAACTTTTCAATACACAGCCATACCACAACTGCCATTGTAGAGAAACCATATTTGTCTGAACGTGGCAAACGATTCTCACAATTTAGCCACCTTCAGACACATATGATTGGTCATGGAGGACAGGGTTTATGTCGTTGTCCAACATGTGGTAAACATTTCTTTGACAGGAGCGGTCTCTGCAGACACAAAAGAATTCACACTGGAGAGAAACCATATTGTTGTTCTGAATGTGGCAAACGGTTCTCACAATCAAGCTATCTTCAGATACACATGAGAGTGCACACAGGAGAACAGCCATTTTCCTGTTCTGAATGTGGCAAACGGTTCTCACAATCAATCCATCTTCAGACACACATGAAAATGCACACTGGAGAACAGCCATTTTCCTGTTCTGAATGTGGCAAACGATTTTTAAATAGCAGTAATCATCTGAGGCATTTAAGAGTTCACACTGGTGAGAAGCCCTATTGCTGTCCTGAATGTGGCAAAGGATTTTCCCAAACAAGCAGCCTTCTGCGTCATGCAGGAGTCCACAATAAAGACCATCCTTATGCCTGTTCTGAATGTGGCAAGAAATTCTCACAAAGAGGCAGTCTTCATAGACATATAAGAACACACATTTGATAGAGGCAAAACTCGTTTCCTGATTGTGACAAGCTATTCATCGATAACAGCAGCCTTCATAGACACAAAAGAATTCGTTCTGGATTAAGACCATATTGTTGCTCTGAATGTGGCAAGCGATACATACAACCATGCAGCCTTCAGCGACATGTAAGAACTCGCAAAGGAGAAAAGCCATACCTTTGCTCTAAGTGTGGAAAAACATTCATACAGAAAACTCCTCTTCAGTGACACATGAAAATTAATGCTATAAAGGCAAAGTCCAAAGAGACTGTAAATAACAAAGAGAAAAATCTGAAATAATTCAGTTGGGTTTGGAAAAAAAAATGGAATTGCTCTGCTAGTTGGTTACACAGAATGCATTTGACAAAAAGTTGCAGACTCAATTAGGCAACCCTACTTATTAATTTACTGTAAGTGGCTTTTGCACTAATGACTATTGCAGATTGTACACAGGTCTACTTTATAAGTTCTAATGTTATTTATCTTATGTTATACTTCTATGCTTTTTTTATATTTTATTGTACAACAAAGTTGAGAGAGAAACAATATTTTGATTCTCCTGTATGTTCTGCACATATAGTGAATTGACAGTAAAAGACTATTTGATTTGATTTCAGTATTTCTATTATCTTTTCTCCAGAGTCCATATTGGTGTTCGCACTACTCTCTGGTGTGGCTGATGCTCTTTCTGTCTGAAGAGTTAGTCCAGCTGGGGTTCGATCAGCCCAGTAACGTCTAGCGGTCCCTCACAACAGGAGTGTATGAATATACCGAGGCATGTTTAGCATACAGCTGATGACGTGTTCATCTAATATAAATAACGCCATATATGGATATCCTGTATTAAGTTACACAGAGAGATACCTGATACTTCAAGTCCGGAGTGACCTTGAGGGGTTGCATACTTGAATGAACTCATTCTACTTGTAGCAGTCAGACAAACAAAATATAACTGAAAAAAAATAATAGAAAAAAAGAACAAAAAAAAAAAAAACGTTCTCCACTACGGCTGCCACTACCCACCCATTTCTATTTTTTCAAATGCTTCCCCTCTTTAAAGGCAACTCAGCTTGCACTCTATTAGAGTTTAGTGGGCCAACACTATTTTTGTTGAAATGCTTTAAGTTTTTTTTTGTTTTTTTTTTTGGAAAAATATATTTAAAAAAAAGTTCAAAAAGGGTCACAATCAGGAATTGAACTTTGCACCCCTAAAGTATCAGGTCCATCTCCCGCAGCAGTGAGGCATCAAAGCCAAACTGACCAATCAGATTGCTAAGAGGGACCACACACTCGCAGACAGACAGACAGAAGTTTTTTATTATCTTAGCTTTAAGCTAAAGAAGTGACCTGGATGAATTTAATTATCTGTTCTTGTTTGGTAAATGCCTTCTGTTCCTGTGACTCAATCTGACATTCCTCAGGTACCACACTCTGTGGTTTGCTGCCCTCCTCTTCATGTTGGGTTATCTCTGGGCACAAGACTTTCTCATTCATGTCCGGCCCTGGTACCACAGCCTGTTTGTGGTCTTCTGCTTCATTCAGGGGGGTGTCTGGACATCGTACCCTGTTATGTATTTCACATCTGGTTCTGGTCTTATTGGAGACCATGAAGATGTCGATGGTGTGTCATCCTCTGGATTACGGAGGAGCACAGCAGCCCACTCACCTTTCTGCAGTAAGACACTGTCCTTCATGTCGTACGGGCAGCCACTCCAAGTGATCATCCTTGTGAAGTTCACCTCCCTTCTTCATAAAGTGGTGACATCTTAGCGAAGTGATGTCATCCTCTGCTCTGTGTGACATGTGAAGTCTCATTTCTAGCTTTCCTTTCTTTGACTACTGGACCCCAGTTACCTCAGACAGCTCCATTTTAACGGAGTCACCATTCTGCAACATAATGTACAATACAATACAATACAGTTTATTTTTGTATAGACCAAAATCACACGGGAAGTGCCGCAATGGGCTTTAACAGGCCCTGCCTCTTGACAGCCCCCCCAGTTTTGCCTCTCTAAGAAGACAAGGAAAAACTTCCTAAAAAAAAACCTTGTAGGGAAAAATGGAAGAAACTTAGGGAAAGGCAGTTCAAAGAGAGACCCTTTCCAGGTAGGTTGGGCGTGCAGTGGGTGTCAAAAGAAAGGAGTCAATACAATACAATACACAGAACAAATCCTTAATACAGCATAATAATACAAAATTTAGAAGCATGGAGCAGAATTTAACTGTAGATTATATCACATAATAATAGTTGGATATTTTTAGAGTCCTGGAGACCTCAGCCATCAAGCTGCCTCCCCCATTTGGCCATTCCACGGCTGAAACGTTGCTCGGCCAGCCAATCCGATGAAAGGACCCCTCTTTCCCATGATTCCTTTGATCCTCCATCAGGGATGACTTTACCATAGGCAGGCAAACAACTTGGCAGGTGGGCCGTGGCACCAATTGCCACATTTGAGTACCGAGAACAGAAACAGAATAGGTGAGGGTTAGTATCCAATTCTAACTATCATGGTACTTATGTTTTAGTGCTAATGACTAACAACAGAGATGCAGTCTGTACAGTTATTCAGCAGCTCTAGTCAGGGTCTGCTAAACTGAAGTAGTGAATCTTCAGCCTGGATTTAAAGGCTGAGACCGAAGGGGCATCTCTTATAGTAGCAGGCAGACCATTCCACAGTTTAGGGGCCCTGTAACTAAAAGCTCGACCTCCCACTGTTATTTTATTAATCCTTGGAATCCTAAGCAGACCAGCATCTTGAGATCTTAACGTGCGCTCAGGTTTGTAAGTCATGACAAGTTCAGACAAGTAAGCCGGACCTTGGCCATTTAATGCTTTATATGTTAAAAGAAGGATTTTGAAATCTGCCCTAAACTTAACTGGGAGCCAGTGTAAAGATTTAAGAACTGAAGTTATGTGTTCATATTTTCTTGTTCTTGTAATAATTCTTGCAGCCGCATTCTGGATGAACTGGAGGCTGTATAAAGAACAGTTTGAACAGCCAGTGAACACCGCATTGCAGTAGTCAATCCTACTAGAGATAAATGCATGAATTAATTTCTGAGAATCCTGTTTATTTTGAAAGCACCTTAATTTCCTAACATTTTTAAGATGGAAGAAACATGTTTTGGACAACTTTGTAATATGTGCTTTAAATGACATGCTAGAGTCAAAGATAACTCCTAGATTGTGTGCTGATTCAGTAAAATTAATTGGGATTCCAACTGAGTTAAATGTCGGTCCTTTCAGTTTGAGGCAGGCAGGTCATTCACTCAAACCTGAGCTCTGCCTCATTGTCACTGCAGTATCTTCATCAGCTCTTCTTCCTCAGTCCACAACTGAGCTGAGATCTCACAAAGCTGCCGCACAGCCTGTCCATTAAGTGCCAGGACCAGATGGACTGCTGACTCTCCGAGGCCCGTTGCTTTAGTTGTGTGACCACCTCAAACGTCACCTGAGGAGCCTCCCATGCTGAACTACCATTGTGCTGTGGAAGCTCAGTCTGCACCTCAAGACTAATAGAGAGGACATCAAAACCTTCATTAGAAATTGGACAATTTATCTGTAATGGTGACAGAATGACATAAACAAAAATGTGAAGGTTCACAGTGAAAGATTCTTCAGGAAGTTTAAAACATAAATTCAAACATAACAGGAATGAGGGTGACAACTGGGAGACATTTTTATGTTTACAAGAAAAACTTAAAGAAGCCAAAAGTTACCCTGAGAGCCACAATTGTTCTTTACAGCTCCTCACTTGAGTACGTGTGGCACAGTAAATGTGACGAGTTGATGTCCACCTCATTTATCAGCCGAGTGCCCTGCGATTCTAAACTGAGCAGCTGCAGGTTCAATTCAGGCAGTTCATGGTAGGCATGGGCAGCAGGCGGGCACATCATTAGCTTAAAGTTTAGATTGGCACTGCCACATTTGTTCAGATGATAAGGTGACAGGGGATGTAAGTGTAAGAGCAGACAGTGATGGACTTGGACACACACACTGATGTTCTTGTCTAAGCGAACACTATGGCCATCGGATTTTAATGAATTAACTTGGCGACTCCACACCATGGTGTGTACGTTACACACAAAGACAACTATGGTGAACAACAGAATGACAACATGATCTTCATCCTCGCTATTCTTTTGTTCTACTCTTTGGAAATCTTTTCACTTTTATTTTACTTCTGGTGAACTACTTTTTAATTTTCATTTTGGCTTGCAAAAATCATTGGTGGAACACTAAGATGGGAGAAGGTTTAAGAACATAAGTCAGGCTGACCCAGAACTGATTAAAGGGCGTAAGGCCTAAAAATTATGGGCAGTTTGACCTCACAGCACTATGTCCCATTAAATTCAGAGCTAGAGAGGAGCTCAGTGTCTCTTATGCCATCCATCCCACTCAGAGACCACGCTGTGGAGCAGTCCGCACACCCACATAATATCAAAAGGGGATTCAAGTAGAAAAAAGAGGAGGTTTTGATTACAAATAAAGGCTAAATATGAGGAAGGGGAGACAGAGACACCAAGGAGGTAGAATCCCAAACACTTCACTCTACTCCACAGCAGTAGCTCTAGTTAGCCATGGTGCTGCTGGCCCACTTACCCACACACAGCCCCCTCTCCTTCTCCACCAGCTGAACTCCCATCCAGTCTAATCCTTGATTTCCAGGTCATTCTGGGTCTTCTCAGATGGACCTTTAAAGCTCCAGAGCAGGTGTGGAAAGTCTGGTGCCACCCATAAGTAGTCACATCTCACACACCTACCAGCCCAGAACTCTTCAATAAAACCCACTCTTCATCAATTTGTGAGAAACGTAGCCCACCTCAACTCCAAAGTACTCATGGCATACGGCTTTCTTAATAGAGAGTATCCATAATGGGCAGCATGGTTGCACAGTGGTAGCGCTGCTGCCTCACGATAAGGAGATCTGGGTTTGCTTCCCGTGGCCTCCCTGTGTGGAGTATGTATGTTTTCATCTTGTCTGCATGGGTTTTCCTCCCACAGTGCAAAGACATGCAAGTTAGGTGCATTGGCGATCCTGAAATGTCCCTAGTGTGTGCCCGGTGTGTGTGTATGCCCTGTGGTGTGCTGGCGCCCTGCCTGGGGTTTGTTTCCTGCCTTGCATCCTGTGCTGGCTGGGATTGGCTCCAGCAGAACCCTGTGACCCTGTGTTAGGATATGGTGGACTGGATGATGGATGGAGTATCCACAATGCACCAGGGCCAAGAACAATGAAGTCAAGCAGCCGCTTTGCTTTGTGATGTTCCCAGCTTTGACCTTACTGGAGTAAAATCTTCACTTATGTATCCACTGTGTGCTCACAGTGATCTGTTATATAGCGCCTTTCATGTCTGTGTTGGACCTTCTTAAGACACAAATCACATCATACTATTACATGTGTACTATACACAAAGACAAGTGTGGTGAATGTCAGCCTGACAACACCTGCCTCATTCTCCTTATTCTCTGCTTCTACTCTTCACACAGTTTATTTAACTTTTATTTCAGTTCCGGTCCACTAAATTATAATTTGAACAAGCTTGCTTTTAGTTTCACTTGGTGAAAAGAACACTGGTGGAGATGGAAGAAGGTTCAAGAACAGAAGTCATGCTGAGCTCAGATTGGTCCAACAACATGAGGCCTGACCAATTATACGATAGACAGCCTGACACCACGATGTCCTGCTGGTCAAAGTGGTGTAGCAGGGAAGGACAAGACCAGCAGAAATTCTAAACTGTGCAGAAACTTAACATCTCCATCAGTACATCTGGAGACCCCATTCTGGAGCAGCCTACACAATCACAAAATGTCAAAAGGGGTCACAAGTAGCAAAAAAAGATGTTCTTGTTTAAGAGATTCTCATACAGTAATGGCTGGGGTCCCCTGCACAAAGTGCCACAGGGTCAGGAAACATCATCCATAATGAACAGCCCCTCAGAGGTGACCCCCACAAGCCAATGATCCTTCTGTCCATTTCCTTAGGTCAGGTTTAAAACACCGAGGTTGACATCACTTCTCCTGGACATCTAAGCAGGTAATGTGGTGTAGTGGTTAAGACTTTCAGCTTCAAAACCTAATGGCTGTGGGTTCAAATGCTGACACGGGTGACCCTGTAGAAGTCACGTAACCTAGCTGGGCTTATATTAAAAATTAAAAAAAAAAAAATGCAACAATTGTATTTGGAAAAAGTCAGCAGTAAAATTAAATAAATCAATTTAAACTCCATAGTCAGGGCGAAACCCTCAGGACAAACAGAAACGGCGAGGGCGGACATGGACTTTATCTTTCATACTTCAGTAAGGAGAAAATGTTCTGTCACCATTTTTAAAAACTACATTGTAAGGTTTTAATGATACAGCACCCCGACACAACGAAATGAAAACAGCGATAAATTAAGACTTTAAGTGCGGGAGAAGATGATGGGCCGCTCGATACTGAGGTTTAGACACCGTGTCGAGCTTTCGAATCACTGGACATTTAAGAAGCATCCACCTGCAGAGCCACAGCAACATACGTCACCACAGTTTGAGTGCCGCAGTTTTAGATCCGGAAGTGACGTGTCTGTCGTTTCACGACTGACTTGGTAAAATTACCTTTGGAAGGTTTCGGCAGGACTCGGCAAAGCCCAGAAAGTAACAAACATTCCAAACATTTTTTTTACAAATAAATAACTTCAAAGTGGGGTAAACAATGTTTGGAATCATGTATGATTTTCGTTCCACTTCTCAAGTTAACACCACGTGGAATTCCAATGAAATTGATTCATGTTTGTGGCTGTAATGTGACAAAATGTGGAAAAGTTCAAGGGGGCTGAATACTTTTGCAAGCCACTGTAAATACAGGATATACAAAACATTCAAATAGAATAAATAATGCAGACTAAAACACAACATATAATACTACAAAAAATCTTGAACAAATAATATAAATTGTGATAAAAATTCAAACCCTGAATACCTGAACAGAGAAAGGGGGTAAACTGAAAGAAGGGGCATAATGTCAGGTCTGTTTAATGTCCTCCAAAATGAATGAGTTAAAAGAAATGAATGGAGTCAGCTGATGTTGTTAATTTAGGGAGGTCAGTCCACAGTCAGGGCGCTATATACAGCTGAAGGCCCTGCTGTCACCCACAGAGTGCAGGTTAGTGGGGGGCACAGAATCAGAGGACCTTAATGGCTAACACGGTACAACACCCGAGTACAAATGAAATGGAGCTAATTGTATCTCAAAAGTTGTAAATCGCCTTGCAAGGAGTGAGCCAAATAAGTAAAAGGAATGTAAATGTAGTAAATAATGGCATATATAATCAGAAACTCAAAAAAGAACCAAATACTAAAAAGAATTTTTATGCACCTAAATCTTAACTTCATTCAGTGAAAATTTAGCATGATCAATCTGCAACTGATGAAAAATAAAAATCAGCTAGGAGGTATCTGTTATGAATTCAGAGTTCTTATTACTTTCTTTCCCAAAGGATATCCTGTAAATGCATCTGAAACAAGATAAAGCTTCCATAGCATTTTTTATTTTTTTAATTGGAAAAACTTTTGTCCCATTTAATATATTAGGGGGACGCCTGTATCACAAATTTAAGTTTTCTAATATCTTTACAAGATTGTGTTTAGATCAGCACCATCATTTTATAGCTCGGTGTCCCCGGAGTTTGTGATCAGAATTGTAAACAGTGCGACGGTGGCCATTTTATTCAACTCGATATCTAACTTAATGGATTTCTTAAGGACTGTTATTACACAATTATTCTTGCACAACGATACTTTTTATCACACAGGTTTATTTTACTTTATTTGTTTCTCAGTTCATTTGACTACAAGTCTCTAACTACGCATTGCTTTCTCCCTTTGGTTTTGGTTTTCCTTCTTTCCTGCCTTTGGTATTTTTTACCAGGTGAACCTTTAACGTCTACCTATTGATCCATCAGCCTTGTTGTCTCTGCTTCATCGCGGTACAAGAACAGTAACAGCTTAATGTAGGAGTCCTATGAAAAGAAGAATTTGGAGCGGTTGAAAATCTGCAGCCACAGGGTGGCACCAGAGCGGGACCTGAAAACTGTTTTCCTGAAGAACGCGAGTCATCAGATGTCGTACAGCGCAGCCACCTGGAGACAGCATTAAAGACGCCATAAATCAGATATTTAACACTCAAAGCTGGAACACAAATGAATATTCATGCATTTCCAGTTTTTCCTGAATGTGCTAAATCATATCACAGAGAACTAAGACAAGAGATTTATGGCAATCACGACGGCTCCTCTAAAATCTGAATCCCAAAGATGAGCCATTGGGTCACTTTAAAAGGCTGTAGACTGCCAGGCCTGAGGCTTCACCTGCGCACCCCTGAGAACACTGGGGGTCTAAGGACCTGAAACAGGGACAAAGAAACTGATAAATACTCTGAAAAGAAATTGGTTTCTAAATAAGGAACTGCACTGAGCCTGTCGTGAAAATTTGCATGATGACAACTAAGTTGAGGTGGTGATACACATTTTAAAAATCTGATGGAGTCCGGCTTTACTTACTTAATTTCTTACAAAGCAGTGCCATCTTCAGGGCAATGGAGGACAGTGCAACACTAGCTGAATATTAGAACGAGAGGTCTGTTCCAGACATATATATATATATATATATATATATATATATATATATATATATATATATAAACTAGCCATGTGCGCCCAACTACGCTTGCGTGTTAAAGTTGTCTGTGAAGGGCTCCCTGTTTAAATGTGACTGCCAGTCGTGAACTGGGCCCTTCGTCGCACAGCATTATGATTTTTTATAAGGGAAGCAACATTACAAAAGAAAACCCTTGGATATTGATTCGATAGGAACCGCCCACTCGGAATCACTGTCCAAATAGTAATTATGTGGTGGTGTAGGAGCATTTCTGCTTCTGTCCGTTCACAGTCAGTTTCGTTTTCACGACGCTGTTGTTTCCTCTCACGATCTCTTCTCAACATTTCTCCAATCTCGCAGGTTGCTTTGTGGCAATCCAAAGAGTAAGGTAATATACACGGAGCAATGGTTATAAAAGGGGGACACATAGGTATCCAGGCTCTTTAAAGTATAAATAGGGATCACTTTACTTACATGTGAGCAAGCCACGGTACAACTGTGAGACACGCAACACTCGCCAGCTACAATGTAACAATAAAAATTTCCGGAACGTGCTGTTACGTTATCATTCATTTTATCAACTGTCTTTCTTTCACTCATATGTTACGTAGGCGCGTACCTTTTATCTTCGGCAATCTCATTCTCTAACCAGGCCTCAGGAGCAAACCAGCGTACCACTGTCCACCACCCCTTTCGTTATTCCAGCACATTGTTGACATAAGTGAGTAACAACAACGTACTAAACTGGAAGGTGGTCTACGCATGCGTGGAATTCATGAACAAACAAAGATCAAGATCTAAATGAAGATCTCTTTAGTTAATTTAAAGCACAACAATTTGTTTAGTTTGAATGTCTGTGTTTTGAGGTGTGACTGGAGTACTACAGTCTTCAGTAGTATAAGCCTGGAGGAGATTCTTAATGCAGTGCCTATGTTTTAGCTGTCTCTCTAATGCCATCTAGTGCTTCTTCTTCTAATTCATTTGCGGACAAACAAAGATCAAGATCCAAATGAAGATTATATACAGGTCCTGGTCATAAAATTAGAATATCATGACAAGTTGATTAATTTCAGTAATTCCATTCAAAAAGGAAACTTGTGTATTAGATTCATTCATTACACACAGACTGATGTATTTCAAATGTTTATTTCTTTTAATTTTGATGATTATAACTGACAACTAATGAAAGTCCCAAATTCAGTATCTCAGAAAATTAGAATAACAATTAAGACCAATACAAAAAAAGGATTTTTAGAAATGTTGGCCAACTGAAAGGTATGAACATGTAAAGTATGAGCATGTACAGCACTCAATATTTAGTTGGGGCTCCTTTGGCCTGGATTACTGCAGCAATGCGGCGTGGCATGAAGTCGATCAGTCTGTGTCACTGCTCAGGTGTTATGAGAGCCCATGTTGCTCTGATAGTGGCCTTCAGCTCTTCTGAATTGCTGGCGTATTGCATCTTCCTCTTCACAATACCACATAGATTTTCAATACGGTTAAGGTCAAGCGAGTTTGCTGGCCAATCAAGAACAGGGATACCATGGTCCTTAAACCAGATACTGGTAGCTTTGGCACTTTGTGCAGGTGCCAGGTTATGTTGTAAAATGAAATCTGCATCTCCATAAAGTTCATCAGCAGCAGGAAGCATGAAGTGCTCTAAAACATCCTGGTAGATGGCTGCGTTGACTTTGGACCTCAGAAACCACAATGGACCAGCACCAGCAGATGACATGGCACCCCAAACCATCACTGACTGTGGAAACTTTACACTGGACCTCAAGCAACATGGATTCTGTGCCTCTCCTCTCTTCCTCCAGACTCTGGGACCTTGATTTCCAAAGGAAATGCAAAATTTACTTTCATCAGAGAACATAACTTTGGACCACTCAGCAGCATTCCAGTCCTTATTGTGTTTAGCCCAGGCGAGACACTTCTGACGCTGTCTCTTGTTCAAGAGTGGCTTGACACAAGGAGTGCGACAGCTGAAACCCATGTCTTGCATACGTCTGTGTGTGGTGGTTCTTGAAGCACTGACTCCAGCTGCAGTCCTCTCTTTGTGAATCTCAAACACAGTTCTGAATGGGTTTTGTTTCACAATCCTCTCCAGGGTACAAGCGGTTATCCCTATTGCTTGTACACTTTTTACTACCACATCTTGTCCTTTCCTTCGCCTCTCTATTAATGTGCTTGGACACAGAGCTCTGTGAACAGCCAGCCTCTTTAGCAATGACCTTTTGTGTCTTGCCCTCCTTGTGCGAGGTGTCAATGGTCGTCTTTTGGTCAACTGTCAAGTCAGCAGTCTTCCCCATGATTGTGTGACCTACAGAAGTAGACTGAGAGACCATTTAAAGGCTTTTGCAGGTGTTTGCAGTTAATTAGCTGATTAGAGTGTGGCACCAGGTGTCTTCAATATTCTATATAGAGCTTTAACTAACAAGACATTTTTTATAAACGATCTTATTAGTGATAGAAACATTGATTTTATTGCGCTAAATGAAACATGGCTTAATTCCAATGGGGCGGCAGTTTTAATCGAATCTGCGCCTCCGGATTACAGTTTTACTCGTGCCGACCGCCAGGGAAAAGGGGCGGTTTGGCAAACATTTACTCGAGCCGATTAAAATGTAAAGATGTTAGTTTTGGTAAATTTAAGTCCTTTGAGTATCTCGCCGTTGTTATTCATGGAGATTCTCACGTTCTCGTATTATCCGTGTATAGACCTCCTAAATATAACGCGTCTTTCCTTGAGGAATTCTCTGACTTAATGTCAATTTTAGTTACAAACTATGACGCACTCTTAATAGTCGGCGACTTTAACTTTCATGTCGACAATCAGTGTGACCAAAAGGTAAAGGAATTCATGAACCTCCTGGACTCTTTTGATTTGAGGCAGCTCGTAAATCAGCCTACACATAAAGCAGGTCATACGTTAGACTTAGTGATTACTAAAGGACTTAAAGTTGATATAAAGCAGGTCACTGATATCGGTCTATCAGACCATTTCCTTCTACTATTTAATATAGAAATAAAGATAGAAAACGCTCATGAGAAGCATTTTGTTAAAAAACGCTTCTTTGACTCATCAGCAGCTTTAAAGCTTACAACTATTCTAAGCAATCAGTCCGTTTATAATGCCAGCTATAATAGCGAGGATAATGTAAATAGTAAAGTGGAAAACTTTAATTCTAAAGTAAGAACTGCTGTTGACATAGTTGCACCTGAAAAGACAGTTAAAAAATCCTCTAGTACTGTTATTCCATGGAAGACCCAAAGAGTGTCTGATTTAAAAAGAACATGTCGTAGAGCTGAGCGTAAATGGAGGAAAACTAAACTAACTATCCACTATGAAATATTAAAAGTTAAAATAACAGAATACAATAACACTGTCCGTCTTGAGAGGCTGCTATTTCTCTAATATTATAAATAACAATGCTAGTAATCCCAGAGTCTTATTTTCAACAATTGACCGTCTGTTAAACCCAGGGAACACAAAGGAATGCCCCAGAATACTTCCAGTGAAACCTGTGAGAACATTGCTGTATTTTTCACTCAAAAATTAATGATATTAGAGATAACATAGTATATCTCCCCAACACTGCAGAACCTCCAAAGCCCCGGTACTCTGTTATAAACAAATTAAATGCTTTCACCAGGATAGATTTACCTGAATTACATAGTATAATCTCTCAACTGAAACCCTCCACCTGCGTCCTTGACCCAATACCAACCAGGTTTTTCAAAGAAATATCAGGCGTCTAATTGACAATATTCTGGACATAGTTAATTGTCATTAGATATGGGGTCTTTCCAGACTGTCTTAAGACTGCTGTAGTTAAACCCCTCTTAAGAAACATAATCTTGACCCCTCTGCCTTTGAAAATTTTAGACCCATTTCTAACCTGCCCTTCTTAAGTAAAATTCTAGAGAAGGCAGTCATTATGCAGTTAAATGACCACCTCAATAAACATGCTATTCTTGATAAATTTCAGTCAGGCTTCAGAACAAATCACAGCACAGAAACTGCACTCGTTAAAGTAGTAAATGACTTATGGTAAATGCAGACACAGGCCATTTATCTGTTCTCATCCTCTTAGATCTGAGTGCTGCATTTGACACCATTGATCATAATATTCTTAGAAATCGCCTTAGTCAATGGGTGGGCCTCTCTGGCAGTGTCTTAAATTGGTTTGAATCCTACCTGGCAGGGAGAAAATTCTTTGTGAGTTGTGGTAATCAAATCTCAAAGACACATGATATCCGATATGGTGTTCCACAAGGCTCTATCCTGGGTCCGCTGTTATTCTCAATCTACATGCTTCCGTTAGGTCAGATTATCTCAGGTTACAACGTGAGCTACCACAGCTATGCTGATGACACACAGCTGTACTTATCTATAGCACCTGATGACTCCGACTCTTTCGATACACTAACACAATGTCTTACTGGTATTTCTGAATGGATGAATAGTAATTTTCTCAAACTAAATAAAGAGAAAACTGAAATTTTGGTAATTGGCAATAATGGATTCAGCGAGGTTATCAG
This sequence comes from Polypterus senegalus, assembly GCF_016835505.1. Taxonomy (NCBI): domain Eukaryota; kingdom Metazoa; phylum Chordata; class Cladistia; order Polypteriformes; family Polypteridae; genus Polypterus; species Polypterus senegalus. The sequence continues at coordinate 180,526,490 of NC_053161.1, forward strand.
AAATAAACTTAATGCACTAGGATTAAAAGTTAAGACGGAAGTAAAAAATTTAAGGGTAACCGTTGACTGTAATCTGAATTTTAAATCGCATATTCATCAGACCACTAGGACAGCATTTTTTCACTTAAGAAACATAGCTAAAGTTAGACCTCTTATATCATTGAAAGATGCTGAGAAATTAATTCACGCTTTTGTTTTCAGTAGACTAGATTACTGTAACGCACTCCTCTCAGGACTACCCAAAAAGACATAAATCATTTGCAACGAGTGCAGAATGCAGCTGCTAGAATCCTAACTGGGAAAAGAAAATCCGAACACATTTCTCCAGTTTTGATGTCACTACACTGGTTGCCTGTGTCATTCAGGATTGACTTTAAAATACTGCTTATGGTTTATAAAGCCTTAAATAATCTCGCCCATCTTATATATCGGAATGCCTGACACCTTATATTCCAAATCGTAACCTTAGATCTTCAAATGAGTGTCTCCTTAGAATTCCAAAAGCTAAACTTAAAAGAAGTGGTGAGGCGGCCTTCTGCTGTTATGCACCTAAAATCTGGAATAGCCTGCCAATAGGAATTCGCCAGGCAAATACAGTAGAGCAGTTTAAAACACTGCTGAAAACACATTACTTTAACATGGCCTTTTATAACTTCACTTTAACTTAATCCTGATACTCTGTATGTTCAATTCTTCATAATAACTATTCATGGTGGCTCTAAAATCCGTACTGACCCCTACTCTCTTCTGTTTCTTTTTCCGGTTTCTTTGTGGTGGCGGCCTGCACCACCACCACCTACTCAAAGCATCATGATGCACCAACATTGATGGACTGAAAGCCAGAAGTCTACGTGACCATCATCATCAGGTCCTTCCATGAAAACCCTAAATACAAAGAGGACTGTTTGATTTATGTTAGGTAGATTGCCCAGAGGGGACTGGGTGGTCTCTGGTCTGGAACCCTACAGATTTTATTTTTTCTCCAGCCTTTGGAGTTTTTTGTTTTTCTGTCCACCCTGGCCATCGGACCTTACTCTTATTCTATGTTAATTAATGTTGACTTATGTTTATCTTTTATTGTGTCTTCTATTTCTCTATTCATTTTGTAAAGCACTTTGAGCTACATTTTTTGTATGAATATGTGCTATATAAATAAATGTTGATTGATTGATTGATTGATTGAACCTTTTCACAATATTCTAATATTCTGAGATACTGAATTTGGGACTTTCATTAATTGTCAGTTATAATTATCAAAATTAAAAGAAATAAACATTTGAACTACATCAGTCTGTGTGTAATGAATGAATCTAATATACAAGTTTCACTTTTTGAACGGAATTACTGAAATAAATCAACTTTGTCATGATATTCTAATTTAATGACCAGCACCTGTATAGAGATGATTTGGATACAATGAGAAATGATACAAAATTACACCTTTTATTGGCTGACTGAACAGATTACAATGTTCAAGCTTTCAAGGCATCTCCTTCTGCAGGGTAAGACTGTAAAAATACAGAAAAGTATAATCTTTAAGTTGATGATTTGCATATATTTAAAGAGAATCATGAGCATATATGACAATTAGCATCACATCATGGTGCACATTAAAATATAGAGGGTTAAATCACAAAAGGCCTGTGCCTGTATATTTTTATTTTTTTCTTAGCAAGCTGGAAACCACCAATACTTCATAAGTCAAGGTCAGGTAGGGAGAGGCTGACAGGCAAAAAAAAACCCTTCTGTGTGGTGAATGTTAGCTGAGGACTGGAAATATGATGGCAGGTACTGGATGGGTGTAAGGTGGGGAGAGGTGACCATGATCGACAGAACAGAGTGCTGTGTACATTAGCCTGGGAAATATTGGTGGAGCCAATCAGAGGCAGGACAAGACAGTGGAATGCTGGGAGTCAGATGAGGGGGCGGGTTGACAGAAAGTCCTGGGCCAGCTGAGTGCAGAAGGCTGCAGAAGGTGGATGTGGTGCTTGAGAAAGTGTGTCAGGGGGAGGTGTGCTGAATCTGTATTGTGCTGAGACCCCTCTGCACTGCATCCATTGAAGTTCATTAGTGAAAGAATTGACTCCAAGTGCAAGACCTGCCATTACTGCCTCGGATTAAAGACAGGGCTTTGAAAGCACAGGCAAAATTCCCGTAGGACATCACTATCATTGAATTATTAGTAGTGCAGTCTGAAGAGGGTAAATCGAAGAGGTGGTGTGAGTGAAGAGATAGAGAGAGCAATAGATTAGTGTAGAGCTAAATACACACACATATATACATACAGTATATAAATATATATATATATTCCTTTGAATATAACTTTGTCTTGTATATAATATATTTTTACAGATTAAGCAGGTTCCTTTATTAGTATATATATATATATATATATATATATATATATATATATATATATATATATATATATTATACATTGTGAACGCTGGCCCGGACACACACAGACGGACAACATATTGTTCACCCACACACCGTTTATTGTACAATATTTACAATTTGTTTTCATGTGCAACCCCAGTGCCTCTTGCACCGATTCCCCCAAAGTCCAGGGCTCACAGTCCTTGTGCCTTTCCTCTGGCCACCTCCTGTCCTCTCTCCAGCTCTGTCAACTATCTGCCGACATCCACCAATGACTGGAGGGAGGCGGCCCCTATTATAGGAACGCGGATGAGCTCCAGCTGCTTCCTGGCAATTAGTCTTGGCCACACCCCTGTGTGGCAGAAGTGCCGGCTGCGCACCCGGAGGCCATCCGGGTGTCCCCTGTCATCTTCCCCCTGGCACTTCTTGGTGTGGCGGAAGTGCCGGGCTCCCGGGATAATAAGGCACTGGGGCGCCGCCTGGCTGTGGCCACGGGACCCTACAGGGCTGGGCTTCCAAGCCCCCTACCCGAGGCCTCCTGCATAACAAGGATGGACGCCCCCTCTCGGTCTGGAGGAGGCACACGCCCTCCTCTGGTCCTCCAAGGCGTCCCGGCCGGGCTCCCGACCTGGCTGAGGACCACACGGGATAAACCGGCATCGGGGCACCGCCTGGCGGTGGCCACAGGTCCCTACAGGGCTGGGCTTCCAAGCCCTCTACCCGAGGCCCCCAACATAACCAGGACGGATGCCCCCTCGCGGTCTGGAGGAGACCACAACATATATATAGTATATACAACCCCAAGTCCAATGAAGTTGGGACGTTGTGTAAAACATAAATAACAACAGAATACAATGATTTGCAAATCATTTCAACCTATATTCAATTGAAAACACTACAAAGACAAGATATCTAATGTTCAAACTGATAAACTTTACTGTTGTTTTGCAAATCTTCATTCATTTTAATTTGATGCCTGTAACATGTTCCAAAAAAGCTGGGACAGGGGCAGCAAAAGACTAGGAAAGTTGAGGAATGTTCAAAAAAGTTCCTCGGGTTAAACAGGTTAATTAGAAACAGGTGTTTGTCATGATTGGGTATAAAAGGAGCATCCCCAAAAGGCTCAGTCATTCACAAGGAAGGATGGGGCGAGGTTCATCACTTTGTGAACAACTGCGTGGGCAAATAGTCCAGCAGTTTAAGAACAACGTTTCTCAACATACAATAGCAAGGAATCTACTGTAGGGATTTCATCATCTACTGTCCACAATATCATCAAAAGATTCAGAGAATCTGGAGAAATCTCAGCCCGTAAGTGGCAAGGCTGAATACCAACACTGGATGCCGTGACCTTTGATACCTCATGCGGCACTGCATTAAAAACTGACATCATTCTGTAAAGGATATTACCGCGTGGGCTCAGGAATACTTCTGAAAACCATTGTCAGTTAACACAGTTCATCGTTACATCTACAAGTGCAAGTTAAAACTCTACCATGCAAAGCAAAAGCCATATATCAACAACATCCAGAAACGCCGCCGGCTTCTCTGGGCCCGAGCTCATCTGAGATGGACTGATGCAAAGTGGAAAAGTGTGCTGTGGTCTGACGAGTCCACATTTCAAATTGTTTTGGAAATCATTGACGTCGTGTCCTCCGGGCCAGAGAGGAAAAGGACCATCCGGATTGTTATCAGCGCAAAGTTCAAAAGCTAGCATCTGTGATGGTATGGAGGTGTGTTAGTGCTCATGGCATGGGTAACTTGCACATCTGTGAAAGCACCATTAATACTGAAAGGTACATACAGGTTTTGGCACAACATTTGCTGCCATCCAAGCGACGTCTTTTACTGAGACGTCCCTGCTTATTTCAGCAGGACAATGCGAAGCCACATTCCGCATGTGTTACAACAGCGTGGCTTTGTAGCAAAAGAGTGCGGGTACTAGACTGGCCTGCCTGCAGTCCAGACCCTTCTCCCATTGAAAATGTGCGGCGCATTATGAAGCGCAAAATACGACAACAGAGACCCCGGACTGTTGAGCAACTAAAGTTGTACATCAAGCAAGAATGGGAAAGAATTCCACCTCCACAGCTTCAACAATTAGTGTCCTCAGTTCCCAAACGCTTATTGAGTGTTGTTAAAAGGAAAGGTGATATAACACAGTGGTAAAAATGCCCCTGTCCCAGCTTTTTTAAAACATGTTGCAGGCATCAAATTCAAAATGAGTGAAGATTTGCAAAACAGCAATAGAGTTCAACAGTTTGAACATTTGAGATCTTTTCTTTGTAGTGTTTTCAATGGAATATAGGTTGAAAAGGATTTGCAAATCATTGTATTCTGTTTTTATTTACGTTTTACACAAAGCCTCAACTTCATTAGAATTGGGGTTGTATATATATATATATATATATATATATATATATATATATATATATATATATAGTAATCCCTCGCTCTATCGCGTTTCGATCACGGATTTTATACGTAAGCATAACTAAATATATAATGCAGATTTTTCGCTGTTTCGCAGGTTCTGCGGAGAATGGGTCTTTTTACTTCCTGTACATGCTTCCTCAGTTGGTTTGCCCAGTTGATTTCATACAAGGAACGCTATTGGTGGATAGCTGAGAAGCTAACCAATCAGAGCATACAGTTAAGTTCCTGTGTACTGAATGGCTCAGCGACAGAGGACCGAATTCGATTCCGCAGCTTTAACTAGGAAGTCTCGTCTCGCTCATTCAGCATCAACGTGTTTTGCTGTGTAAAGAGTTAACTTTTGTGCTCTTTTGTGTTTATCTTTGTGCGCAGTCAAGCCCTTCATTAAGGCTCCAAAACGATCTGCTCCTGCTACTGCTTCAGGGGCCGTGCCCAAGTGCCAACGGAAGATGTTAATGATTGCCGAAAAGGTAAATGTTTTGGATATGTTGAAGGAAGGGAACAGTTACACCGCTGTAGGACGCCATTACGGCATCATTGAGGCTACGATTCTTTTTATTTTAAATGAGTTGTAAGTGGATGTAATAAGGCAGCAGTCGATGGAATCTGCTTTAAGAATTTGGATTGAAGACTGCCGGAAGAAGAACAATGACAGTGCTACACAGTTGCCTGAAGAGGCTCCTTTAGAAGAGCTGTAACGCTCTCCTTTGTTGTGCAGTAAAACTAAACTCATCGTAATTGGACAAGTCATCGTGTCATTGTTGGTGAGTAATCATAATTAACTTTCTACTTACAGTACTTAGTACATGTATGTACTTTTATTGTCACTGTACACACATTTACTGTATACTATTTTTCTTGCATTGTACGTATTTATCGCTGGTGGCATGTCTATCGTAATGGCTGTAACATGTGATATCGGAGACACTCAATATCTTTAAAATAATATTTAGGTTTTACTGTATATAAACAGTGTGTTTATATGCATAATTTCAATGAATCTTACCTAATATCAAAGAGAATTCAAAGGGTTCATGCTGTATAACTGTGCGGGGAATATTTATAAACAATGTGGGAGAGTTTATTAGGGCTTAAAATATATAAAAATAACCATATGAACATATGGTTTCTACTTCGCGGATTTTCACCTATCGGGGGTCTGGAACGCAACCCCCGTGATCAAGGAGGGATTACTGTATATATATATATATATATGTATGTTTAGGGTTACAGTTGGTGTTGTGGAGCAATCTTCAGGGAAAACAAGCAGAGTCTTCAGAATGGTTGTCAGAATTTAGTCTTCATTGCACAGAATAGAAAATAATTGCTGAGCACATAAAGCCGTCTCAGTTCATGAAGTGAGCCCCAGATTTATTACAGTTCTTCTCACAAAATGCCCCCCTTTCACATTAGTTTCCCATCATCTTCTGTGCAGGGTTTCTTCGTGATGATGACCTCATTCAGCTCCTTTTCTCATAACAATTGTTTTCACATCCTAAACCTCAGCCATTACAGATCAGTGGCCTTTTGGTTAATCAGTTTTTACAATTAAGTAGAGATCAGGAGGAGCCACATGTGAAAACTGGACTGTATAACTGAAAATTCAATTAATGGTTACTTGTTGCACTAACATCCCAGTAAGGCTAACATAAAAAGCGACTGTGCCAGTAAGCGTCAGCGAGCAGCTTCACTGATGAGGGCCAAACTGTGGAGAGCCTTGACATGGAGCTTCATGGGTGCTTGAAAGAAGGGAACAACACAAGCCTGTAACAATTGATTCTTTAAGGTAACTAATGTGTGCTGCTGTAACTTTATTTATTATCATTAGGATCTACAAGGAAGCACTGGCATGTAAACTTAAATGCTAAACTAAATATCTATATGCATGTGCTGATATAAGAGTCGTGAATGCAGACAGGGGCAGCACGGTGGCACAGTGGGTAGCGCTGCTGTCTCGCAGTTAGGAGACCCATCTGGTTCTCTTCCCAGGTCCTCCCTGTGTGGAGTTTGCATGTTCTCCCCATGTCTGCATGGGTTTCCTCCCACAGTTCAAAGACATGCAGGTTAGGTGCATTGGCGATTCTAAATTGTTCCTGGTGTGTGCTTGGTGTGTGTGTGCCCTGCAGTGGGCTGTCGCCTTGCCCGGGGTTTGTTTCCTGCCTTGTGCCTTGTGTTGGCTGGGATTGGCTCCAGCCGACCCCGTGACCCTGTAGTTAGGATATAGCGGGTTGGATAATGGATGGATGGATGGATGAATGGATGGATGGATGGATGGATGGATGGAATGCACACAGCGGTGCTGTTAAGTTGTACCCTCATCTCACACGGCTAAGCTGCTGCTTACTTCACGGACGTCTAAGTGCAGAGAAAGGTCCTTCACCTTCAACAATCAACTCTTAAGCCCCTGTGTAGCACAGACTAACTAGACATCATAATCATTTTATTGTAACTTTATTGCCTAAGGTATTGATGAGCCCTAATAAATCTAAATGCCATTTAATTTCTTATATGTCTTATGTGCTACCTTGACAGCCTGCCCTGTACTCACACACACAAAGGCCCAGCATGCAGTTTGTTTCGTCTTCTGTCAGTGAGACGCTCAGCCCCTGCGTTCCTAAAATAAAATCTGCCTGTTTGCTTCTTCAGAGAACATGACGTCCTTGAGCCACAGAAGTTCAAAACAAAGCGAGTGATAAAGCAGGCAGACCAGGGCCTTTGTGCCAAATAAATGGAGTCTTTTTAAAGCTGCCTCAGGCCTACACTTTCATAGCTAAGATAACTAAAACTAATAATAAAGGATATTGATCCTTAATCGAAATTCTTAACAAATTATCTGAAGACCTGGAGTGCCAGGAAACAATATCTGGTGAATTCTGTGAAAACAAAACCAGATTTGAGCAAAGATCCAACACTAAAGCTTATAACATGGAGTCTGAGACTGCAGGGAATAGCAATGGCAGAGGCTCAGGTGACTGTTGAGGTCTTGGGATGAAAAATCACACATCATAAATAAAACACATAGACCTGTCACAAAAAGTGGCATAAAAGAGCGAGAAGTCTTGGTGCTGAGTGGTCTAAATTGGGACCATTTAACATGGCAGTGTGTAAAGATATGCAAGAGCGTATTCATAATTATAAATCAAAAGAAACGAGCAGAAAAAGGCAGAAGTAAAGAAAGGCAGAATTGGAGATGATGTAAATGTAGTTGGGCAAAGCATCAAAGAGAGAAGCAGCGCTGATAAAATCAGAGAGCTGCTAGAGGAGGACAGGGAGGAGGCGGGGGGACGGAAGATTCCCTTTGCCCCTCCAGCAGATGCTGCATTCGAATGTCCATTAATCACCGCGAAAGTGAACATCACAGGACGAGTGAAGCTGGCGAGTGAGAGGGGGAGCAGGAAACACAGACAGGAATGGCAGAGAGCAGACACAGAACTGCTGATAAAGACTAGCAGTGAGGAAACAATATGGGGAGAAAAACAGAAGAGGACCCCCGAATGGAGGAGAAAGGCAGAGCTTAAAAAGGACAGATGCAGGCAAGGGAACAATGATTGTCAAAAAGCAGAGGTAGACAAAGAGACAGAGGAGGATTCAGATTATGAGGAGATGATAGGGGGAAGCACACAGAGGACAGCAGATTATGTAGACATGAGCGATATGTTGGACCGCTATCAGAAAACTGATGGGATACTAAGAGAATGTGAGGAGGGCTAACGGAGGGCCAAACTGGAGGAAAAATATAAGATTATAGGAATCCTCCATGAAATTCCAGATGAGGAAACTAGATAGAGCAATGAGATTGGAAGGAGGTAAGCAAAGAGAAGGGCGTCCATCAACAAGTGGAAGGAGACTGAGGCCCTGCACACCCGTCACAATAAGGAGAATACAAAGAAGAAAATCGATAAGGAGGAGAAAGACCTAAAGATGGAGTGAACTTGAAATAAGTGATGGGGAGGAAGGGTTAGTAGCAGAAGACTCAGACGATTGGGAGGAAGAAGATGAGTAAATAGTAAGAGATAAAATAAGAGAGAGTGAAAAAAGTGAGCAGCAGGACGGTCTGATAAGAAATATAATGAGATGGAAGTATAAAGAAAGAGGACCACAATTTAAAAAGGCCTCAGCTAACACATCCATTTGTAGAGGAGTTAAAAAGGAATAAAGAAATAAACAGTTGCCATGCCGGGGGGCCCCAGGAGGTGTGACTTTTGCTGTCGAATTTGGGAAAGAAATAAAGAGAAGTGCAGAATGGAGAGGGTTACTTGGCATTGACCTCCCACAGGTGAACTGCTAAATGCAGGGGGGAGTGCTGGGAATTTGAGTGCAGGTAATTTTAACCAAAATGGTGTAGAAATCCCGGGAGTCAGTAAATTTCAATCACCAGTATTAATAAAAGGAGACAGAGCTCAGTACACACCATGGGGGACGCAGGACCTTGAGGAACCCGTGGGGGTGATTATTTGTGGAAAATGGGGAAGCTGCTGGCTGTAGAGAATATGAAAGCAATGTTGTCAAGGATAGGGGGCACCAGCCAAATGGAGCACCTGCTGGGAAAATCAACTCTAATTACAGTTACAGGCCCCACTATGTATGATGCGGACTCTTTTGATACTTAGCGTTCCAACACATGGAGGGTTCACAGAGAGGAATATCCACTGAAATTTGACTCAAAATGCTTAAAGGGGAGCCAATTGCGTTTGTGGACAGAAGGTGCAAATTAGAAATGGGAAAAGACCCGGAGGGGCACCCAGTGATGACTGCTCTGTTCAGAAGGACAGTGAGAACTGCATTACCTGAGCTGATCAGATGCAGACTGGAGGACACTGTGGGCCGAGAGACCAAGTCATGCAGGGAGTTCTGTTATTACGTGGCTAATCCTGTGGACAAAATCACAGAGATGAGAAAAGGTCAAGTCCCCGGGAAATAGAAGTCCAAAGAAAGCTGACTCACCTCCAGAGGGGCAGCTGATGCAGAAACACAAAATGAAAACACGGGCTCTGGTGGTCTGTGCCCCAGAAATGAATGCTGCATAGGAACACTCAGTAATGGCGCCTGTGGTATCTGCCAGAACACTCCCAGCAGCACCGGCTCTGACCCCTGTTGATATATATGTCCAGCAACCTGGTTGGGCAAAGGTACAGCAAAACGGTGGAAATTCTATGCCACTGCAAGGACCACCTGGTGTCTGTAGGCAATGTGGACTTCCAGGACATAATAGGAGAAACTGCAGGTAAACACATGACAACAGGGTAATCAGTCATCCCAGAATAATCAAATTTGCCAGTCTAATTGCCAGCAGAATTTCAGTCAGCCAAACTGGAGTGAGCAGCAGGCTGCTTCAGGGCTCACCGATGCTTAATTGGGATTTAATTGGGACTTTTAGTGGGGCCATAGAATCCTACTTGGGAAGGTCAATATCCGATGTTAACAGGGGGTGCAGACGCAGAGCCAGTAACAATTATTGAAGTTAAAAGAAAAGGCATTCCTGTAATGGTAGATAATGAAGCCACTTCTACATGTGTCAACAAGAGAGATGCGATGCACCTTCTAACGTCTGGTCAACATGTTAAGATGGTAGGATTCTCAGGACAAACACATTTAATTCCTTTGATGGCTCCAGTGCATCTGCACCTACACGATAAAATAACTAGAATTCCCATACTGGTTTCTGACTGCTGACTTGTAAATTTACTGAGAAGAGAAATGCTGTGCATGTTAAATATGACTATCTGGTGCACCCTGAATATATATGAGTAGTATAAGCCCGCCCCATTTGGACTTTGGACCATAAGTCCCGCCCCCTATGACGCAAGGCCGGAAGTCCCACCGCCCTTGACGTCATACCGGAAGTCCCGCCCCTATGACGTAAGACCGGAAAGTCCGGCTCCTCCACTTGATGTAGCCCCACCCCTGGCACCTCATTGATTTCGGAAACTGTCAAGGGCATTTTGATGGATGTCTGAACCCTCCTTGAACCCACCCCCAGCACCTGATTGGTTCCGGAAACTGTCAAGGGCCTTTTGATGGATGTCTGACCCCTGCTTGAACTCAACCCACAGCCACCTGCTTAATTAAACAAACTGTCAAGAGCAGCCCCCCTTCTCCCAAAGACATGTCCAGGCCTGTTACAGACCTGTTGTTGGCCCACTTCTCTCGAAGACACACGCACAAGCGTTTCAAGGGGCAGAGCTGCCTACCTTTACGGTTTGGGTAAGAACTCCTGTATCTATCTATTATTTAAAATAATCTATGACTTTAAAGATCTAAACCTTAGTCATGCACACGTACCGGTCCAGGTACATAACGACGATTTTACGACGTCACAATCATGTCACAGCCATGTGTGCATGCCCCTCTGTCATGCACCCCGACACACTACACATCAAATGAAAATTCAGAGTCTCGTCTTTCCGATGATATAAACCATTTTGACAAACAACAACCACAGCACTGACACTAAATCCTTTTTTACAGAGAAGTAAATACTTTTAAGAGCTGACTTTTCCTACCTTTGACTACCTTTGAAGGCTCTATACAAGTCAAACATCAATATTTCAGAGCAATATTGATCTCATTCTGTCCGTAAGGCTCCAGGGAATATAATCCAGTAAAACGATTAGGTCCAAAACACACGATAGATCCTCAAAGGGACAAAAACTCCAGAAAACGTTTTTTAACTCAAGACTAGCTCCAACATTTCTTTTCATTTCTATTGGTCATATCAGACGTAATTTCTGTCGGCAATAACCATGCTAAAACATGTTACACGGAAGTGTTAGCTTCTGATTGACACCTAAGTTGGCCAATTACGATGGGTCTGGGGGGTGACTGGCACCTTGTATAGCCAACGAGTGTCACAGACAGCTGAACGATGACGCACAACTCCAAACCCTGGTAGAATCTACCAGTTTGATTGGACGCTGTGAGTGACACTCCAAACTTACAGCCAATGAGCAGCTGAGCACGCCGATGTGTAACTTGCCATGCCAACTTGTAAACAAAACCGATCGGAGCTGTGCAAAGCTGGCTTTTGTGCCAGTCTGCAGACTTGGTGCGTGGTTGTTTATTTTGATTTCACCTAGTTTTTTCGCATTTTAAATATGGATAAAAGTACAGATAAACGTAAATACACTCTCGATTAAATAATAGACGCATGTACGCGGTGTGACAGTTATCTATCGTACCAGGAGACGTCTAATGACAGAGAGCGACATGTGACACGCCCTTGTGCTTTCTGCCTGCTAACGATTGCTACAATCAGTGGCACGTGGAAAAACGCTGAGCTGTGTTGTAACAGTTTGTAAAAAAATGTATATAGTTTGTGTGCATTTTATTAAAAAAAAAGTAAAAAAAAATATATATATATATATATATTTTTTAGCACCTAAGACTTGTTTTGACTATTTTTATATTGAAATGTGTATTTTTTATTTTTTTTATTATTGAATATGAATTTCCATAACTAATAGAGTGACTCTGTGTGTAGATGTAGATTCCTTTAGGTGTAAGCTTTCAGTAGAGCCCTCATTGATATCTGTGGGTTGAAGCATTCAAAAGTTATTACACTTTTTCCATACGTTCCAAAATGTGGATAATGGATAACCCATAGGTCCCTCTAAAAAGCACCTGGACATGCCCACATAAAAACTGGTGTAAAAATGTCATTTTAATAGGTATTCTTTTCAAATTTGAAATGTGAGTAGTCAACAAGTTATTCTGTTGGTACGTAGTGTGTTTCTGTCCCCACCTACCTACTGCAGCTATAGAGGCCATTATTTTCACAAAAAAACTTAGGCGAGATCAAATAAATTCTTTTTTTTTTGTGAGTTCTAATGTGCATAACTTTTGATCAGTCACACCTACAGTGATTCTGACTACTAAGGGTGAAACTAGAGAATGTTACCTTTACAAAGAGACCAAACATGTGTTTATACTCCAGATAGTTCAATAACAGCAATGATTCTAATTTGGAGAGGTCGAATTACAAGCGATTTAGCAAAAATGACCCCACTTGATAAGGGGCTTTAGCACATGTGAACCGTTTTTTTTATTTTATCTAAGTCAAGCTCCCAGACATTCTCTGCGCTGACAAGCTGTCCCTTCACTCTTTCTACACAGTTGATGCGTGAGAGCTGAGAGCTGAGAGCTGAGACAGCCTCTGTGTTTACCCCCGAGATGCCACTGGGTCGAAGCTCCAAGCTCCGTACACGCAGGCAAGCTCAAAAGATGCGTTGCCGGCTCTCTGTCTACACAGCCGAGTACCTGAGTCAGTAAAAAGCTGACAGGCTCTCTAAAAAGCTGACAGTTTCTGAGCCCCGGCAAACAGGCTATAGCTGTAAAAACACCCTCTTGCTGCGTTCTGTGCAAGCATCCTTATCAGCAACTGGGCATAGCATCAGAGTATAGTGCAGCCAAAGGCCGGGAAACTGATAGCCCCTGAGGGTAAACAGATGAGTGGAAACACCACCTCCTCCAACCCCCAGGTGTCGGGGGTGCATTTTACAGCATACAGTAGAGACGGGTACACATTTGCTATCAGAAAGCACTTCCAAAATACCACTCTTTTCTGAATAAAAAGAGGGGATTCCATAACCAAACCCATAGCTCCGTTCGCCCTGAGAACGACAAGTTGAATTTCAGCCATGACGCTGCGTTTTCACGAACTTCTTAATGATTTCTGCTTTTAACGACTAGAACTAAATGAAAAATAATTATCGTTCATACAGGAATCCCTGCAGAAAGAGGTCTGTCTCTGAATCAAGGTAAGTCCCTTTCATGATTCTTATAAGCGTTAAACGAGCAAGGTTTTTAAAAAAGGTTTGAATTCTTTTTTTTTAGAGGATTATATCCCCGTAGAGTCTCCGATTTATTATACGGTTTCAGGTAAGACCCTTTTTAAAATGCTTTAGGCTTGCAAGGTGCGTGTGTGCGCGTGTTTGGGCACACGCATTGCGCGTGTGTGCTCGAGCTAGGGCTCGCGGTTGTGTCCAAAGCTTTCATTCATTTTGTAAATGTATTTATTTTAATGCCTTCTAGATTTCCAAAGTCTGGGCGACTTGTAAACGTATCCAGTGTATTATTCATGTGTAGATGAATAGGTTTAAGGGACTTATATCTTAAGAACTAGGGTGTCTGTTTTGATAAAGTTTTTATCTTGGTGTAGGGATTGAGGTTTCAGGTAGTTACAAAATAACCTATTTAGTTCGAGATTCTGTCTAGCTAACGTAAAATAGAATTTTTATATGGACAAGCATGTAGCGGAATAGAGTCTGCAGGGTGATAACGCATGAGCTGTGGTTGCATGTGTGGATGGATTGATTTAAAGAGAGAGCACGCGTGTTTTTTAATGAACCGAGGAAAACCTTGGAAGCTTAGGACTTTTTGTTTTTTGTTTTTAGAAGCTAGTCCTTTACAGAGTGAAGAACTTTCTCAAAGGGCTTACTCCGGGTTGATCAATAGCAGTGAATGTCATTTCAGTTTATCGAAGGCATACAATGTGAAATGAGGCCTTTTACTAAAAAAGTTCATACGTTTTATTTACAGACCCCAGTCCCCCGGGTATTTTAATGCAAGTTCTAGATGGTTCAGAATATCTAAACCTGCATTTTAATTGGCAAAATCTACAAACCCCTCCCCTCTCTGAGATCGATGTTCAGTATTCGCCAGTGCCCCCTGGGAGCGGTGTTCAGTATTCTCCGGCGCCCTCTTTTTCTAAAAGGTGGTCGCCTTTGTCGACACCGCTTCACTCTGAACATGGGTATCGGCTTATAAACCGCTATTCCCTCCGTCCTGAACACCAACGGAGACATCGACAAAGACTGGAGCGGCTGACCGCACGACTTCGCCAATTACTGGTGGACTTTGTAGAATTGGAGGCTCCTGTGTACAACTCCACACCCGAGATGTGTTTAGACTTGATGCATATGAATGCCTTTTACATCCATCTAACCCGTAAACAAAGGAGCCGCTTTATATTATTTTTTATGAAAATAATATTTGTTGCAAAATATATTCTGTTTTCATAATTGCATATTATATTCTGTGTTCATAATTGCATATTATATTCTGTGTTCATAATTGTAGCCTTTGATAAAATTTAGGTCATGCCTGACAGCAGCTCTAGCAGAAGGAGTAACGGTAGAGGCAATGAGTGTGAACATCCTGAAGGGCGTAAAGGTAGGAAAAGACCGTCCAGTGAAAACCTGAGACTATTAAAAGAAATGTCTGATAACTTAGAATATTCCATAAAGCCTCCTAAAATTCCCACCCCTCCGCAATTTCCTCAAATTGTTCAGTCACCAAATCCGGTGACACATCCGATCGACAATTTTGATCTCATTAATAATGCGCTCCAGGTTCTAAATTCTAATGAAATAGCCATAGTTAACGCTCTGGTTGAGCTTTTGAAGAATACCTCTTCTGAGGCCGGAACATCTTCAGGTCCAGCCCAACAACCTAAGATCCTAGACCCGAATGTAAAAATTCCACAACCTTCTACTTCGCAGCAGCACTTGCCTGCTGATGAATTAACAGGGTCGCTTTCTTCCAAAGCCGACTCTCCACAGCCCTCTACCTCACCTGCTGATGATTTAATAGGGTTGGATATTTTCGAAACAGACTCTCCACAGCCATCTACCTCACATCAGCACACACCTGCTGACGATTTAACAGGGTCGGATACTTAAAATCCTCAGACAGGCTCCAGAGTGACTAAGCCGTACGGAGTAATCTCGAGTCACATCACTCCACAACTCTCTACCTCGCATATGGACAATCCTTCCTCTCCAGACCCGTCAGTAAACTCCCTTGAGCCCGTTTCCGATGGGAGTGTTAGCTCCATGGAAATATGTTCTTTTATATAGCGGTGTTTTAATAAACCTTTATTTAAATAATTATAAATTATAACGGCGATATCCCTCTTTTCGGCGATAGGCGGCGACAAAGTCACAGAAAAGACAGAATATACTTAGCTTGTTTAATGCGGCTTACGTTGCTATATAGACAGGGAGAACCAGCAAATTTCATCTGTAAACCAAGGGGATTCGGTCGTGTAGAAATTGCTTTTTTCTGTCACAACGGAGGTGGGTTTTGAGTCAATCTCTTACACTCACTCAGGTCAAAGCTAGAACTGGCAAAGTTCCAGCTTCTTTATATTGTGTCCACACGACCAAATCCCCAGTACAATTTCCAAAGAAGATAGACAACCTTGTGCTGGGCATCAGACAGGCAGGTCAAATAACACTTAGTCCTTTTAGGGCTGACAACAGCTGTCACTGTCTGTCTGCATGCTTTGCTTAGTGTCAGCAATTCTGACTGCTGACACTCTGTGCTAAATCTGGCTCAGCTCTTCATGGCATAGTACACAGAAAAAGAATGAAAAATACATTTAAAAAGATCGAAAACAGATACAGTGACACAATTCTTACTATTATCAATCAATCAATCAATCAACATTTATTTATATAGCACATATTCATACAAAAAAAATGTAGCTCAAAGTGCTTTACAAAATGAATAGAGTAATAGAAGACACAATAAAAGATAAACATAAGTCAACATTAATTAACATAGAATAAGAGTAAGGTCCGATGGCCAGGGTGGACAGAAAACAAAAAAACTCCAAAAGCTGGAGAAAAAAATAAAATCTGTAGGGGTTCCAGACCAAGAGACCGCCCAGTCCCCTCTGGGCATTCTACCTAACATAAATCATCATATTTTCATGGAAGGACCTGATGATGATGGTCACGTAGACTTCTGGCTTTCAGTCCATCATTGTTGGAGCATCATGATGCTTTGAGTAGGTGGTGGTGGCAGGCCGCCACCACAAAGAAACCGGAAAAAGAAACAGAAGAGAGAGTAGGGGTCAGTACGGATTTTAGAGCCACCATGAATAGTTATTATGAAGAATTGAACATACAGAGTATCAGGATTATGTTAAAGTGAAGTTATAAAAAGGCCATGTTAAAGTAATGTGTTTTCAGCAGTGTTTTAAATTGCTCTACTGTATTTGCCTGGCGAATTCCTATCGGCAGGCTATTCCAGATTTTAGGTGCATAGCAGCAGAAGGCCGCCTCACCACTTCTTTTAAGTTTAGCTTTTGGAATTATAAGGAGACACTCATTTGAAGATCTAAGGTTACGATTTGGAATATAACGTGTCAGGCATTCCGATATATAAGATGGAGCGAGATTATTTAAGGCTTTATAAACCATAAGCAGTATTTTAAAGTCAATCCTGAATGACACAGGCAACCAGTGTAGTGACATCAAAACTGGAGAAATGTGTTCGGATTTTCTTTTCCCAGTTAGGATTCTAGCAGCTGCATTCTGCACTCGTTGCAAATGATTTATGTCTTTTTGGGTAGTCCTGAGAGGAGTGCGTTACAGTAATCTAGTCTACTGAAAACAAAAGCGTGAATTAATTTCTCAGCATCTTTCAATGATATAAGAGGTCTAACTTTAGCTATGTTTCTTAAATGAAAAATGCTGTCCTAGTGGTCTGATGAATATGCGATTTAAAATTCAGATTACAGTCAACGGTTACCCCTAAATTTTTTACTTCCGTCTTAACTACTAATCCTAGTGCATTAAGTTTATTTCTGATAACCTCGCTGAATCCATTATTGCCAATTACCAAAATTTCAGTTTTCTTTATTTAGTTTGAGAAAATTACTATTCATCCATTCAGAAATACCAGTAAGACATTGTGTTAGTGTATCGAAAGAGTCGGAGTCATCAGGTGCTATAGATAAGTACAGCTGTGTGTCATCAGCATAGCTGTGGTAGCTCACATTGTAACCTGAGATAATCTGACCTAACGGAAGCATGTAGATTGAGAATAACAGCGGACCCAGGATAGAGCCTTGTGGAACACCATATCGATATCATGTGTCTTTGAGATTTGATTACCACAACTCACAAAGAATTTTCTCCCTGCCAGGTAGGATTCAAACCAATTTAAGACACTGCCAGAGAGGCCCACCCATTGACTAAGGCGATTTCTAAGAATATTATGATCAATGGTGTCAAATGCAGCACTCAGATCTAAGAGGATGAGAACAGATAAATGGCCTCTGTCTGCATTTACCCGCAAGTCATTTACTACTTTAACAAGTGCAGTTTCTGTACTGTGATTTGTTCTGAAGCCTGACTGAAAAGTATCAAGAATAGCATGTTTATTTAGGTGGTCATTTAACTGCATAATGACTGCCTTCTCTAAAATTTTACTTAAGAAGGGCAGGTTAGAAATGGGTCTAAAATTTTCAAAGGCAGAGGGGTCAAGATTATGTTTCTTAAGAAGGGGTTTAACTACAGCAGTCTTAAGACAGTCTGGAAAGACCCCCGTATCTAATGACAAACTTAATAACAAACTTATTATAACAGACCACCCTTTGTCACTGGATCTGTGACTAAACAATCCCTGTGACAATCTTCACCATGTAAACAGCTCCTCAAGAATGCTTGTAAAGACGTGGGGTGTATTGCCGGTCTAGCTCCTGCTTCACTTGTCTAATACGCAAATGTAAGTAAATATTTGTAATGGTACATGTGGAGCAATTGTTCACTATTTGTTTAACAATATCTACAGTGACTGGTATACATCGCTGATGACACCATTGATATGTTTTTTCTGCTCCCATTTGTCCTGAAGTTTCATGAGCCCACCTTGCTAATGATATTAAGGAAGGTTTGATTACATTTACTGCAGCATAGGTGCACAGGTCTTCATTCTGTGTCTAGGCTTCTTCCAAGTTGATTTCTCGAACAGCAGCTATTAGATCAGCTTGTTGGTTATATAGCCTCTCAAGGGATATCAGAGGGGCATGGGCATCTACATGACCAATGAGGGTTTCCCCTCTTGTGCCCATTGTCCAAAGCTGCTCCCACAATTCTGTGCCACCCCAGAGTTCTCTCCCATGAATAGTTCAAGCAGCTCTTCTCCACATTGTGATCCACACTGTTAGTCCTTGAAAAACTGCCCAGCTATCAGTATAAACAACAATAGGGAAGCTTTGATTTTCTGTTAATGCCATAGCGACGGCAATAAGTTCAGCCCACTGTCTTGATTTACCTTCCCCCTGTTGCTTCAGGATGATCTCAGTGTGAGGTTGATAAGCCACTGCTCTCCAAAGCCTTTTTCCTCCTTCCACAGTTGCTGACCCGTCTGTGAACCAGCTGTTCTCCTGTTGCACTGGTGTCAAATGATCGTATGCTGGTGATTCTTTAAAGGGCGACTCCACTACAGGCAGAACAGGTGGTATGTCATCTGGATCCTCATAAATCACAGCTCCGGCCATAGCCCCTTGTAAAGCACTTGTGTCTTTGCCTTCAAAGTGTGCTCTTGCTTGCAAATACCATTTCCACTTGCATAAAGTTTGATTTTGGGCAGCGCCTGCTCTCACTCCCAGGCCATTATCTCTAACCCACCCAGCAATGGGTAAGTTACTGCGTAGCTTTACCGGAGCAGAACCTGTCTGTCTCTCATTGTGCAAAAGAGCCCAGTATGGTGTAAGAAGCTGCTTTTCAAGTGGTGTATATTTAGTCTGTGAGCCTGTCAGTTGTCGGCTCCAAAAGCCGATGGGAATACGTTTCTGGCTGTGCTTCTGCCATAGGCCCCACGTAGCAATATTGTTCTGTTCTGTGGCTTCCAGTTCAAAAGGCAAATTAGCTTTGAAAGGTCCCAGTCCTTGGTGTTGGACTAAAGCTTCTTTAGCTGCTTCAAAAGCAACTTGTTATTTTTCTGTCCATTCAAACTGTGCCTTTTTCTTGACAACATCATGTATAGGTCTTAAAATTAGTCCCAAATGTAGCACAAATGCTCTCCAAAAGCCCATTAAGCCCACAAAGGATTGAGATTCTTTTTTGTTAGTTGGTGCCTTTAATTTATACAAAGAGTCAATTACTTTTTGGGGCACTTGTTTTTCTAGTCCAAACCACATCATGCCTAGAAATTTAACTTCTCTGGCGGGTCCTTGGATTTTTTCTTTATTTATAGCCCATCCTCTGCTCTCCTTGTGGGATATTAAAACTGGCAATGCATTCGTTACTGCTGCTTCATCCCCAGTTAACATTATATCATCCACATAATGGAAACATCGTACTTTTTCCAAATCTGAGCAGGTAGCCAGATCTCTTGCTACAAGTCCATGGCATAGCGTAGGGATGTGTAGGTATCCCTGTGGCAGTACTTGAAATGTGTACTGTCTGTCCTTCCATGTAAATGCAAACTGATCTTGACTTTGGGTTGCAAAAGCATTAGCCAGGTCAATAACAGCAGGCCACTCTCCTGCATTAACCATGATGTCTTCTATGATGGTCACAATATCAGGAACTGCTGCAGTCAATTGCTGTGCTTTAGCATTTAGACCTCTGTAATCGATGGTCATTCTCCATGAACCATCCGGTTTTCTGACTGGCCACACAGGAGAATTGAAAGGGCTAACTGCAGGTCGAATAATTCCTACCCGCAATAACTCTTCCACTGTTTCTCCTATTTCTTGCAAACCCTATGGCAAACGATACTGTTTTAAATTTACAGGTGTGTCAGGGACTGGAATTTCTAAAGGGGTCCATTTTGCCTTTCCTCTTACTATTGCTTTTACTATTCTACACATGACATTACGAATCCCAAAAGAAAATGTTCCCCATTCTGTTTGGAATGACTTTCCTGTAAGAATATCTATCCCCAGAATATATTCAGGCAATTCTGAAATAAGCACCTTAGCTTTAAAAGAGGGTGACTTTCCTATTGCTAAGTGTACTGTGATTAGTTTCGCCTGGATATCTGAGCCTCCGTATCCGTTTACATTTACAATTGGTCCTGAAAAGTTATGTGGTTTCCCATGAAATAAAGTGACTTCTGCCCCAGTATCCATAAGTGCCATAGCCTGATGTGGTTTTTTTCCTTTACCCCAGTAAATGGTTAGCTGGACGTATGGGCATCGGTCTCCTGCATGAATGAGCCGTTCCTCCCCGCCTACAGGAGACCTGCCCTCTCCTCAATATGTTGGGCGAGGTGTGCGCCACTCATTCGGAAAGTTAAAAAAGCGTTTTGGTTTGTGTTCGGAGCGTTTTGTTTTCTCCTCACTAGACGGTGCGGTTGGAGGGATTCTGCCTTCGTCTTTTTTAGACTTTCGTAAAGCTTGCCATCTCTGAAAAATTTCCCCTGTTGGTTTGCCATCGATATCTATTTTATTTATCCCTGCTTGTATCAGATCACGCATCATCTTTGTACAGCTTATTCTGTGTATTGTATGTCCTGCTATGGCTCTAACTGGTCTCTGCCCAGCCGATATCGTTGCTCCCAATTCATCTAACTGACCCAATAATGAGGCCACATCCCATACTGTCTGCTGATTAACTCTGGCGAGCATAGATAATAGAGCCCCTTTTAAATGATGCGGTGCATTTTTTATTAAACGGTTTCGCATTCCGGCAGTGAAAGCTTCATTATCAGGGCCAGCAAACATAACTCCTGGCGCGGCTTTATAAATAGCTGCCTGCACACTCATTTCTCGCAGCTGCTGAATTGCTTCAGAAGCTGTACGCCAAGATCTATCAATATCTTCCGCGTCTCTCACGTCTGGATATGCGTGTTTCACGGCGTTTACAACCCATTCCACTATTGATACGATCGCTTGATTCTGTCCCCCTCGTAATACATTTCTTAATTTCGGATTCGTGGTGATAGAGCCTAAATGTTTGATCTCTGTATCTGTCAATTGACAGCTATCACCCCCTTCATCCCACATACGAAAGGTCCACTGCATCAAGCTCTCGCCCGGTTTTAGTCTATATTGTTTACCGAGCTCCAGGAACTCTGCTTGTGTAAAATCGCGTATGGTTTGCGTTACCCTGTGCTGTCCACCGGGGCGCCCCTTGGCTTTATTTTGCAGGACCGGTCTCCCATCTATAATTGTCCACGTGTCAGTATTATACGTTAGCACCTCTCCGTCCTCATCGTCGGCTTCCCAGATATCGTCGTCACTATCTGAGTTATGTATGCTGCCATCCCATGTTTCTGTGTTCCAATCGCCTTGCATTATAGCTCGTATTTTAACAGAGGAAACGGGGTGTGTTTTGCCTTGTTTACGGTGCTTAGCATGCACTAAACAGACAGCTAGCGTAGTACATTTAGCTTCCCACTCGTTCGCCCGAGACGTCGCATTTTCCATGCATTCTCGAGTAATCATTTGCTTATCTTGTAAGTTTTCTATCTCTTGTTTGAGTTCCCCACACTCTATAATCATATTCTGCAGTTTATGATCCAACTCACGTACTGCAGTTAATAAAAGCCAGCCGATTTCACCAGCTGCTTGTTGTTCCTTTTTTCCCCTGCGCTCTAGCCTGAGCGCCAATACCGCCTGTTGGACATTTGAAGGAGTCACTTCTCCCTCTAACTCAGGCCATGCAATTGGGGATGTATAATTATTAAATAACTCAGCCACGGGTGTCCATGACAGTGAGCACAACCACCCAGGGAACCGGCTGAGACCACCTCTTCCGCCATTATCCAAAGCACATGTTTTGAAAATATTATTCATCATAAAATTATGATTTATGAATATTAATTTTGGTTATTTAATATCGCTACAACCCTGCTCGCAGCACCAATTATGTTTCCGATGGGAGTGTTACCTCCGTGGAAATATTTTCCTTTATATTGCGGCGTTTTAATAAACCTTTATTTAAATAATTATAAATTATAACGGCGATATTCCTCTTTTCGGTGATAGGCGGCGACAAAGTCACAGAAAAGACAGAATATACTTAGCTTGTTTAATGCGGCTTACGTTGCTATATAGTGTGGACGCCCAGGAGGACCAGAGGAGGGCTTGTGCCTCCTCCAGACAGCGAGGGGGCGTCTGTCCTGGTTATGTTGGGGGCCTCGGGTACAGGGCTTGGAAGCCCAGCCCTGTAAGGCTTGTGCCTCCTCCAGACCGCAAGGGGGCATACGCCCTGGTTGTATTGGGGACCAACCCTGTTGGGGCCCGTGGCCACCGCCAGGCGATGCCCTGGTGCCTGAGGAACCCTGGAGCCCAGCACTTCCGCCACACCAGGAAGTGCTGGGGGAAGACGACAGAGGACACCCGGACGGTTTCCGGGTGCGCAGCCGGCACTTCCACCACAATGGGGTGTGGCCAGGACTGATTGCCGGGGAGCAGCTGGAGCCCATCCGGGTTCCCATTTAAGGGGCCGTCTCCCTCCAGTCGGTAGTGGATGTCGGGTGGAAGAGGACAGAGCTCGGGAGAAGACGGGAGGCGGTCGAAAGAGAGGCACAGTGACGGAGAGTGTGGCCTGGACTTTGGGGAATCGGTGCAAGAGGCACTGGGGTGTGAGCATGAATTGTATGTAAATATTGCAAATAAACAGTGTGTGGTGGAACTTAAGATGTCCGTCTGCCTGTGTCCGGGTTCCAGTCCACAATAGACAGGGAGAACCAGCGAATTTCATCTGTAAACCAAGGCGATTCGGTCGTGTAGAAATTGATTTTTTCTGTCACAATGGATGTGGGTTTTGAGTCAATCTCTTACATTCGCTCAGGTCCTCAAAGATTGGCAAAGTTCCAGCTTCTTTATATTGTGTCCACACGACCAAATCCCCAGTACAATTACCAAAGTAGGTAGACAACCTTGTGCTGGGCATCAGACAGGCAGGTCAAATAACACTTGACATAAGCTGTCACTGTCTGTCTGTATGCTTTGCTTAGTGTCAGCAATTCTGACTGCTGACACTCTGTGCTAAATCTGGCTCAGCTCTTCATGGCATATTACACAGAAAAGAATGAAAAATACATTTAAAAAGATCTAAAACAGATACAGTGACACAATTCTTACTGTTATAACAAACTTATTATAACAGAGCCCTCTACCTCTCCAGACCCGTCAGTAAACTCCCTGCAGCCCTCTACCTCACATATGGACAATCCTTCCTCTCCAGACCTGTCAGTAAACTCCCCGCAGCCCTCCACTTCTAGATTAAATAATTTATCTATAACGGAGCATCCAAAATTTAACAATATCGAGATTAGACACTGTTTCGATTTTTCTGAGGCCTACACATTCAATTCATTCGCCGAAGTTTTTAATCATATACACGAGACCCTTCAACAAATATTAGACAGTTTTACGAGCACTTTGGATCCTAGAGATCTAGTGCAGTTAGAATTACAGGCTGAATCACTCAACCCCAGTGTTTTTTCCCTAATCCCAGCAGGTATGCTTTCTGTGGAGGATTTTTTAAATCAAATTGAATTACTTCTCTAGAATCACGCTACTATTTTAGCCGATTCCAGTCTGATGCTAATCATTCAGGTAGTGAGGGTTCCATCTGGTGACGGGGGTCTTAGGCATAAAGCCCATACCCTTTTCAACAAAATAATCGTTCAAAAGAAACGGAAACACCTATGGATCTCCTTCAACCCGGATGATCGGTATTGTTTTGCCAGATGTTTGCTGGCTGTATTAAACGCTAGATTCCGAAACAATCAGAAATTATGTGAACAAGAGGCTTGTCAATTGCACGTCAGGATTATTAATGGATCAGAAAGTAACATTTTCAGATATTGAAAAGTTTGAGAGGTTAATGGGAATTAAAATTATCGTCTGGTACCGGGAACCGAACACTAGCGCAATATTAAAATTTGAAGCGTCAGGGCCAGAAATACAAAGACGGCTTTCCTGTTTTTGCATCACGAGCATTATTACGGTATTTTGAATCTAAAAGGCTTTCTGGGATTTTCCTACATCTGTGATTTTTGCTACACGGGGTATTCTAGCCCTTCATGACATCGTTGTGAGCAGCACTGTGACGTCTGTTTATCTACAGACTGTCGCTGGGTTGACGGGGAAGCTTTTCGATGTTCTTTCTGTCGATCAAAGTTTTGCTTCGAACACCGCAAAACGTGTACATTTAATGAAAAGACGCGTCGGTCTGAAAACATCTGCGATACCCATAAAGTCTGCGCTCTCTGCAAACAGAAATGAGTTGTGAATTCTGAGTCAAAACCTCACAAGTGTTGACCTAAGCACTGCAGCGTTTGTAGAGCGGTCCTGAAAGAGTCGGATGAAAATCATCAGTTTCATTCAAAGCTTACCGCAAAGACCGATCCACGAAAACTACGTGTTCTATGATTTTGAGTGCTGTCAAGATGACGGTATCCACGTCCCCAATTACATCCACTGCATGCATTGGAACAGTAAATCGTGGAGTTAGGCCAGGGAGGACTGTGTAGCAAAGTTCTTACACAGATATCGATGCTTAAATTAACAAGATTACACATTCATAGCTCACAATTCTAAGGGGTATGATGGCTATTTCTAATGAAATATCTCGTCGAGATCGGGCAAATTCCGACGGTTACAGCTCAGGGATGTAAACTAATTTGTTTTATAGAAGAAGATTATGATTTGAGATTTATCGACTCGTTGAGCTTCTTACCCATGAAATTGAGCGGGATACCCAAGGCCCTGGGATTCCAGGCTCAAAAAGGATACTTTCCCCATTTCTTTAACACAGCTGAAAATCAAAATTACAATCGACCGTACCCCAAACCTAAATATTACGATTTTGAGCAAATGATAAGCCTGGAAAGAGAGTAATTTCTGTCTTTCTATGATTCGATTAAAGGCGGTACCTTCAACTTTAGACGAGAAATGGCTTTCGATTGTAGAAACAATGTGGTTATTTTGAGAATGGCGTGCATGGAATTTAGAGAGGAAGTGCTCAGGATCGGTAATATCAATCCTTTCCAGTGTATGACCCTAGCTTCTCTCTGTCTGTCCATTTACAGACAAAATTGCATGCCTGATAACGCGATTGCAATCATTCAGAGCGATCATTATAAAAGCTCACAAAGCTTATTCTAATGCTTCTATTCAATGGCTGATGTTTCTTTCCGAGAAGGAAAATACAAACATTCAACACACCCTGAATCACGGTGAAGTAAAGATGGGTTCCTTTTATCTAGACGGTTACGCCGAAGTTCAGGGCGTCCCGATGGCCTTTGAGTTTGCCGGATGCTTTATCATGGCTGCCCCAAATGCTGCGAGGCGTGAGCTAAACATCCTCTCACGGGGACTTCTTTTGACGATTTGTTTAAGATGTTTGACGACAAGCTGAAGGAATTGCGTGAAAAATTTAACCTGACGGTAAGAGTGCTTTGGGAAAATCAATGGGAACGCATGAAAAAAGAGGACTCGGAACTTCAGGATTTCTTAAGGCGCTTTGAGTTTCCTGAACCTATCAATCCCCGTTGATGTTCATTCTGTATTGTACGTGTGCAGAAACCCAAACAACTACCGGCCTTTGCCGTCACAATGATCAGGAAAGGTCTTTAACAGGAACCTGGTGCAGCGTCGAAATACTAAAAGCCTTAGATAAAGGGTATAGAGTTTTAAAAATACACAAGATATGGCACTACGAACAGAGCACATCCAATTTATTTGCTGATTACATAAAAATTCATCAGAAAGGTAAACAGGAAGCCTCTGGGTGGCCCTCGTGGGCCCAGGATGAGGCCTCCCGGTGGCGCTATGCTGACGACTATTTCATAAAAGAAGGTGTCTTATTGGAGAGTGAAAACATCGCCTCCAACCCCGCTAAGAGACAAATTTCCAAGTTAACTCTGAATTCTCTTTGGGGAAAATTCGGTCAGAAGCCTAATCAACCGACCATGACGTTTGTTAAACACACCCAAGAATTCTTTGAGTACCTGTTCTCAGACGTGTATAGGGTGTCCTATTTTGGTTTTGTCAGTGACGAAATCGCTCAAGTGCAGTGGAGGTATTCAGATCACAGATACGTTCTACCCGGCCCCATCAATGTGGTGATTGCCACTTTTACCACGGCCTATGCCGGCCTAGAATTGTACGATTTACTGGAACGTTTAGGGTTGAGGATTCTGTATCATGATACAGATTCTGTTATTTTCACAACCTCGCTCGGGCAGTACACCCCGCCACTCGGGGATTATTTAGGGGAACTCACTCAAGCGGTTAACTTATACTCACTAATGGATTTAGTCCATAGTTTTGTGGAACACAAACTCGTGAAAGAAATAATGATTCATAGCGTGTAGATTCATAGGAACAAAAAGAACCTGACATTACAAACTCGTCCACTCAGAAAAAGATTCAGAGTGGTGTACAACAAAAGGGTTCTATTGCCCGATTTCACCACTCTCCCCTATGGATACTAAAGAGGGTTTTGATATTAGACTTCAGCATCCGTTCTCGAAAATAGTCTCAGAACCCTCTTGTTCGGAAAATCTCATTATGTGAAAAAGCTCTTGGAGAATGCGGACCATGTGCTTTCTCGTCGCCCCGACAATATAGTCTGGTTTTAGAGCTGCTGGTAGCCTCTGTACGACGACCTACAGGCTCGATTTCCCAAAACCAAATTTTTGGAGGGGCTACCCGTCTCCTTAAGCGACGACGAACTACTGCCCACTGACCGCGTTAACCTGGTGATTGTCAACGATTTGATGGAAGAGGCGAGTCACAGCGAAGAGATAAAGAGGGCCTTCACAAAATATACTCACCACGGGAATCTGTCCATTATTACTTGGTCCAAAATTTCTTTTTTCAAGGCAAGAAAAGTAGAATGATAAATCTGAATGCCAATTACATTACCCTATTTAAAAACCCTTGAAGACCATTTATTTAGAATTCAAAACATCCACGCATCAACAGAGCAACCCTACAAAGACAAAAGACAGAAGGCCGCATGGCTCTACCTAACTTCCAGTTTAATTACTGGGCAGCAAATATACAGGTGATAAGAACCAGGGCACAAATAGAAGAACATACACAGGCATGGATCGCAATAGAAGTCAAATCCTGCAGTACTTCTTTGTATTCCTTGCTCTGTGCTCCAATAAATACACGTTATCGACAATATACAAATAACCCAATTGTGCTCCACTCACTTAGAATCTGAAACCAATGTAGAAAGCATTTTAAGACGGAGAAGCTTTTAATATCTGGAAAAAATTTGTAATTAACTTGCTTATATAGACAACGTCTTTGTATCCTATGAACAATTACATTCCAAATTTAACATTCCAGCTACACATTTCTTTCACTATCTTCAAATCAGGAAGTTTGCTGAACAGAACCTTCCAGATTTTCCTCATCTTGCACCCACATCCATGCTGGAAAAAATATTGCTCAATCTCAAGGACTTAGACTCCATCTCTACAATATATAAAATCCTTTTACAATCCCTCCCTTTCAAAGATCCAAGAGGACACTGGGAAAAAGATCGCTCAATTAATATATCAGAAAAGGAGTGGAAAGTAGCAATGCAGAGAATTCACTCGAGCTCCATTTGCGCAAAGCATATAATTATACAACTCAAAATTATATATCGAGCACATCTGTCTCGACTAAAACTCACCAAAATGTTTCCAGGGCATGATCCAACCTGCGAACGTTGCAACCAAGTCCCAGCCTCACTGGGTCACATGTTCTGGGCCTGCACCAAATTAACATCATTCTGGATCAAAATTTTTAATTACCTTTCAGATAGCCTTGGACTCACAATCCCTCCTAACCCATTAACAGCTGTGTTTGGGCTTCTTCCAGAGGGGCTTAAAGTCGAGAAAGACAAACAAATTGTGATTGCATTCACTACACTTTTGGCACATAGACTGATTCTGATAAACAGGAAGAACCCAAACTCTCCTCTTTTAAGTCAGTGGGAAACCGATGTGTTATATTATTTGAAATTGGAAAAAATGAAATACTCAGTTAGAGGATCCGTAGAAACTTTTTTCAAAACATGGCAGAATCTAATCAGTAACATTTTAAAATAAGGTCATGAAGCACAGAGAATTAATTAATTTAGGTATGTTTACAAGCCTTAAAGTTTACGCCGTTTGGCTTGCTCTCTCTCTCAGGAGTGGGGATCGATCTGTTCTTAACTCCATTTTTCTTTTTGTAAAAACTTAATTGCTTAGTATGTATTGCAGTAAAATAAATAAATAAATAAATAAATAAATAAATAAATAAATAAAAACCCTCGAGATAAATTGCAAATTACCAATTTAGCGCGTCAAATGTTCCCTGGGAGGGTTACATTTTTCTTGGAGGCCTTTGAGGACGCTACAAGACAATCTTATGGTTATCTGTTGGTGGATCTGAAAGCCCCTACGCCTGACAAATTTCGTTTACGTACCGGATTGTTTCCTCCCGACTGGCCCGCGGTGTACGTCGTGAAAAGATAAAGACGGGCAATTTTCCGAGTATTTGAGAAAGAGCCGACATGTCGTGCAGAGTAAAAAGAAATTTCCCTCTGCTCAAGACCCTACACAGGGGCTCCTGTCGTCGAAGAAAAGCGGTGCTGAGCAAAGCTCCGGACGATTTAATTTACGCTCTGTCAGAAATAGCTCTCAATACTTTAAAAGGCCGCGTCCCCCTGATGTCCAGACAGTTCAAGTTGTTGAAGAAGCATCGTTGCTCCGTTAAAAAACTTGACGATAAAAAACTGACCGTTAAAAAGAAAAAAGCCCTTTTAAATCAGAAAGTGGGATTTCTCAGAGCCCTATTAAGCGCCGCCATTCCTTTCATTACTATTTTAATAGTGTCGAGAGTATAAATATGGAATACACACGCAAGATGTACTTGGTCCCCACAACAACAAATGGCTCAATGGCGTCAGAAAACCCCAACTTCCACCGACCTTTAAAGCGCTATGGAAAGTGAACTGGACAAAACAAATTAAACTCATACTTGAACGTGGTAATTTGAGCGCCGATGCAAAAGTAAAACTTTATACGACCGTCTTGCAAAGATACCTGACCTTTTTGAAAAAAGCGGATAAACAATCCAGTTCTCTGACGTTATTGCTGCCTGACGAGAGCCAGGGGGAACCGTCGGGAGCTCTCAAACAGGCTCCTAGTACCCCAGAAGAAAGGATGTACGACGAAATTTTGAAAAGTTGTCCGGATAAATAAAAGAAATATACCGAAATTATTTTAAAGAAAATGTCGCATCACCCTAATACAACCTACTGGAATGGCTTGGGAGAGTTTGTGTTTCATGGAGAACCTTTACCCGGTACAAATATGGTCGATCTAATGCAAAACTTAATCGCCTGTCACAACATATCGTCCTATTGGAGACCCAGAGGGTGGAAAGAATTTATTAAGGCCCTGGCCGGTTTGAACATTCCAACCTCTGCCGTGCCGAACATCGACACGAGAGAACTTCTAGAGAGTTTCAAAACTTCTACCCCAGACGGGGGCTCTGCCTTTGCTGCCTCTGTCTCGGTCCCTGCTGCTTCTGCTACACCTGTGGGCAAAAAAACCAAATCTCGCAAAAAGAATGAATGGATTCCTTATTGAAATGTAATTATATTTTTGTTTAATAAAGTATTACATTTGATTATGCAGACTGTCTATTCTTTATTAAGATAATGACAGGGCATAGAACTTTGCATGCAGGGAAGATCCTGATAACCTCTGGAAGTGTTCTTAGACAAAGTGTTGATAAATTTTTGAACCATATCATAGTTCTTGGTGACTTCATTAAAATACAGGTTCATAACCTCTTGATAAGAACGTTCTTTTCCTCTGTGATGCAGGAAAAAAATACAGTGTTGCCCGCAGACGCTGGAAAACCAGCTTTGAATCTGTCGGGTATGGTGAATAATTTCTTTACAGTTTCTGTTTAAAAAGCGGTATATTTCCTCCGGAAAATAGATAAAGTCTGGCGGGCAGCCGTAACAGTCAAAAAATTCACCAGTTCCGTCTTCTCTGAGATCTATCGCCAACCAGTGCTCTCCGGGTTGGTTTTGACAGTGAGTATTGAGGATGATCATGGCCGGGAGATCTGTAAGTATTTTTTCCAGCAGTTCGTCGTATGCCAACACTCCGTAAAACAGATTTCCTGTGTACGGATTACTGGCCAGGAGTTCCTCAATCTGCAGAGTGTTCATCCTTTTTTAGTAATCATAAAGGATGTTTTTTCTCTGGTTTATTTCAATAATGTTGTCAAAGACGGCGTACACTATTAGATTCATAGTATGGGGTAGCGGATTTCAATTCTCATGTTCCAGGTTTTCACCAAGGAAAAATGGTCTCCGCATTCTTGATCGGGCGTCAAATCAAAGGCAAACAGGGTGTACCCCCGGGAGAAGTCAGAACGACTGATGGCTAGAGACTGGTTTTTTAAGTGCTTTCCGGAGGCCAACACGAGGTTGTAATATTCTCTAGCAGTGATGTCATTAGCAAAAATCAGGTTGAAATGGTTTGGCTGGAATCTGCTCTCCATCCAAATACAAGGCCAGGAATTCCACCTGGTTATACTTGAAATTGATAGGGTTTCTGGTGTAATCCCCCCGAAAAGGCATCATTATCCACAAGGCATAGGACCACGTACTTGGGTATCTGTTCCAAGAACAGGTTCTCCTGATTGCTCACTCATATCCCGGCCTGCATATTGAGAACTTTCATATTCACTCTTTCCAAAGGGTACTTGGCATTGGCGGTGGTGAGAGCTTGGGTGTGCCCTATTTTCACCGCCGA
Source organism: Polypterus senegalus (assembly GCF_016835505.1). Lineage (NCBI taxonomy): Eukaryota > Metazoa > Chordata > Cladistia > Polypteriformes > Polypteridae > Polypterus > Polypterus senegalus. The sequence goes on from NC_053161.1 coordinate 180,557,825, forward strand.
TGAAACTTTAACTTTCTTGACAAAAAGAGTGGCGGATAAACTGTTTACATTGTAACGCTCTGTATCTCCGGACATCAGACAGAATTCATTTTTGCTCCATACTATTTTTTATTCTGACATCCACCCCATTTAGAATTAATTTTTCTTGAAAAAATAGGTCGGAAATAATAGGCCTGAGGAGTTCTACTGTTTAACCCTGGGCCGTATATCCATTTCTTTTTTTGAAACCCTCATTCGGTCCATCCAAGGTGGTGTTTTCATGTTCGTTGGCCGTGTCTTTGTAAAACAGACCCGAAGCAAATTGGAACTTGATAGTTTCATTTAACAGTTCCTCAAAAGGGCCCTGTATGGGTAAAGGCTGGAACTCTGGGATATTAAGTGATCTCCCAAGGTGACATCCACTTGTGAAAATAAAGTGGCTATTGGATAATTAACAAAGGCTACCCGGGCCCCTTGGCCCGGATTAGTTCTGTCGGCATTGACAAATTTGCATCGGACGTGTAGAAGCATGTTATTCAGGTCCAAGTAGTCTTCCTCATGCCCGGTAATCAGAAACTCCAATGGGGCGACTTCCGATAGAACTGAGAGAGGGGGGACCTCGATGTAGATGCTTTTTTCTATGCTAGTCTGAGTATAAGGTACCGTAAACAAGTCTAGTTCGGATTTCACACACTCTTGAGACATTCGATGAACGAAAGACATCTTGAGCTAAAAAATGTTTTTCGATTTCTTTTTTCTGCGGGACTTATCCTTGTGGCGGAGAGAAGAAAATCATGTAAAAGCTTACAAAACTCATTTGCCACATGGGGGGCTATAGAGTAAGAGTATTCATCCATATCATAAAATGACTGCATGGCAGTATCATGAATAAAGCTGGTATTATCAAACTCACCTACAGTCTTTTCAACCATAGCGTGTATTTTGTGTATCGGTAGTAGAATATTAAAATAGTCTTGAATTTTCACCACCAGTCATTTCAGCCCAAACTTGCGAAAAATCTTCAGAATCCTCTGAAAGCGTCCTCGACAGTAGGTGGTCTTAGGTTCAAAGAGGCAGGTATGTCTTCTCTGGCTGGGATGGGCTATCTCGCAGCCATGACATTCTTCCTTTCTGGTCGTAGTAGACGATGATATCCAGCAGACACTTTAACAATTTGCTGAGCCTTTTTCCAGGTTTCAGGCAGCACTCCATCCAGGCAATCCATACCTGTCTCAGACAGTTTGATCAACATCGGTTCCTGCGGTTCCTCCTGATCTTGTCTGATCACCCACGGTTGTCCTGGAGCTAGGTAAGAGATGTTCGTCTGAGTTCCCTTATCGGAGACGGTGATATCCGTCTGATCACCATTGGCGGAGATGGGGTTACCCGTCTGATGATCATTAGCGAAGACGGCGGAAGACCACCCAGGACCTGGAGAATGGAATCCGCAATCCGGCTTGAGGTCTCTTGACCAGAGACTGTAATCGGGTCGTATACTAAAATACTGGAGGTCAGATTCTTGGGGATCTTGAAGGCCATCAGTCCGGACCGAGTTATATAACTGGTAAGATTCAGGCCATGAAGCCTCAGGCCATGAAGTCTCAGACCATGAAGCTTCAGGCTTTGGAGCTTCAGGCGGGACCCCGGAGAGTGTTACGCCGATCCCCGTCATTTCAAAGTCTGTAGCTGTCCACATGCTGGGGAGCTTTAAACGGTCCTCCTTTTGGTTCTCTGACTAACAGGCTGTGTATTTATGATAAAAGGGAAGGGTGTGGCTTAAAATAATGGAGGGTTTTCCATGGCATCATCACTCGAATCGAGTTACATTTCAGCCCTCATAGTCCGTTACTCGACCGCTATTTCAATTTGCAGAATTCAGTCCTTCAATACTAAAGCCGGCTGACAGTTTTCCTTGTTGTCCTCCGATAGCAGCCGTGTTTCGCGCAACTTAGGCCGAGCTTCAGCTTCAAGAAACTCAGGCACCAAACATCTTTTAACCCTTCTCAAACGATCATTCAAATAGATTCTGTGGAACGGACGCTTTACCAGGGTATCGGGCATAGATTCCATTTTTCTTTACAGAGTTTTTAGAAAACGAAGATGATCCGCTTTTTTATACAGCCCTTTCAGAAGGGGTGGATGGCAGTGTCTTGATAGGACATGCCCTGGGCATGCAGGTTCAAGGAGGGTGGGCAGACATCCATCAAATTCCCCTTGACAGTTTGTTTAAGCAAGTGGCTGTGGGGTGAGTTCAAACAGGGGACAGATATCCATCAAAATGCCCCTGACAGTTTCCTGAACCAATCAGGTGCCGGGGGTGGGTTCAAGGAGGGTTCACACATCCATCAAATTCCCCTTGACAGCTTCCTGAACCAATCATGTGGCGGGGGTGGGTTCAATCAGGGGACAGACATCCATCAAAATGCCCCTGACAGTTTCCTGAACTAATCAGGTGCCGGGGGCGGGTTCAAGGAGGGGTCAGACATCCATCAAAATACCCTTAAGAGTTTCCTGAACCAATCAGGTGCCAAAGGGGCGAGGCTAGGTCATGTGGAGGGGCAGGGGAATTTCCGGTGTGCCGTCATCAGGGAGCGGGACTTCCGGTCTTGCGTCATATGGGGTGGGACTTCTGGTCTTGCGTCATAGGGGTGGGCTTCGGGTATGATGTCATGGGTGGCGGGACTTCCGGTCTTGCATCATAGGGCCAGGGCTTAAGGTCATAAATCATTTTGACAGAAGCCGCATGGCTTATACTACTAGAATGCATTGTTCCAAATGGTGGTCAGACACAAATGACATTGCAAACCATTGTGGCAACAGTTTACTTGGCAGACGACAAGCCACCTTACTCCATCAGTCAGGCTGGAGCTGATCTCTGGAAAGAATGGCAACCATTTATTGAAATTAAATTGCCAGGGCCAGGAAACCTAAATTGGAGCCTCGCTGCACAATGATTTATGATGATGGAGGTGATGGCCAGTTGGAGCGGAGATGGCTCTCTGAAACTGCTCCTCAGAATGTCCTTCTTGTCTCACGTTATGTGATAATCAGGAAATAGGGTGCTGCTAAGCAGATAGATCAAAACAAATTCACTAAGAAATGGTTTGGAAACCCTTCTGCTGTGTCACACGTGACTCTGCTAATAGCTGAGGGATTTGAGAGAAAAGACTTAGGGCCTGTAATGAAGAGCGCAGAGTGAGCATGGTGGAGCCTGACAGATAACATAATGATTAATTGATCAGAGCATAAAAAATGCATAAGAATTTAGTATGTAGCTAGCATGGAAGGTGTGACCAAAGTAGTGGAACTGCCAGCATCTCGACAGTTAGAAATGCATGAAGCAAAACGAGAACTGCTAAGGCTTGACATGGAGGAGCAGTCCTGACTGAGCTGTGGTCTGCACATGACACGGATGTGGGCCTAGTAGTTGAGCCAGTCCAGTGGAAGTGACGGTGGAGCCTGGGTGCAAGTCCCTCTTAAAGCTGAGGCAGAGGAAGGCATAGAGAGCACGATAACAGGGCTTCTACAGGCAGGAGTGTTAAAAGGGACACAAAGCGTTAGTAACACGAGACTCCTCCATGTCTGGAAAGGTGATAAATCAAAGTGGAGGTTAGTAGATGGTCAAAGAGCTGTGAACGAAGGAGTACAATACTGGTCAGCAGAGATCCCTAACCCTCACACATCGCTCACAGACATTCCTGAGAGTACAAAATGCTCTTCACTCACTGATTTATGCTCAGCGTTTTTAAGCAGTTCACTGACCGAGGCCCGCCAGCCGCTGTTTGCTTTTACGTGTAAGAAGAAGTAACAGACTTTTACGAGGATGACACAGCAGTTCAAACACTCATCTATGACAGGCCTCTTCTGCTGTACCTGAGCAATGCCTATTCAGGCTATGCCACTGCTGTGCTGATGTAAGAGACATGTAAGGGCAGGATGTGACAGCCAATTACGTATTACAGATGTAAGCTGGTCAGTGTGGCACAATGATACCCACCTTACTTTCAGGGTTTATCAGTGGTCCAATATGCCAGTGATAAAGCCTCCACTATAACACTGGGTTATCATTTACACCCATCACAAGATTGTTGAACTAAAAAATCAGGGCAAATTTGTTTTGACTCTGGCTAGACTGATATCTGCTTTTCAGTTTCTGAAAAATCCTGATGTGTCATCCACAGATGTGACACATTAAACGTGGCAGAGTTTGTAACCGTGGAAGGTGAGCCTCATGAGTGTATAGCAGAGTCATTAGATATCACCAGGCTACTACGTCTGGACTTGGAGTCTGTGTCTCTACAGTACGCTGATCACATGTATTTTATAGATGGCTCATGTTACAGGGATCAGGTAGGAAACCATGCAGGATTTGGAGTTGTAGAAAGGACAAAGAGTGACAATTTAAAGTGTTTGTGTCACAAGGCTGTAAAGAGCCCTGCTGTGCCCAACTAGCTGAACTTAAAGCACAGACTGAAGCTTGCAAGCTGGGGTTGAATAAAATGGTGAAATCCTTCACAGACTCAGCCTATGTCCAAGGTGTACGTCAGTGAAGGGAATAACATGGCAGATGATGTAGACAGACGAGCTTCTGAAACATCAATTCCTATATTGGCACCACTTGTGGTTATTGAGCTTGGCGTCACTGAAAGAGACATAAGTGACATGCAGGAGAGAGCAGGGGCCTCATGTATAAATGGTGCGTACGCAAAAAATGTTGAGTGAGAACTTTTCCACATTCAAATCGTGATGTATAAAACCTACACTTGGCATAAAGCCACGCACTTTTCCATGGTAACTCATACCTTGTCGTACGTAAGTTCTCCGCTCGGTTTTGCAGACTGGCAGCACCCAGCGTCAAAGCAGTGCTACTGATCCTGTGTAGATACCCTTTCTTTCTTAGATCCACATCCCTGACGCGGCTTTATAAATACACTGAAGCTAACCGCATATTGTTTATTAGTGTAACACATCTGATTGTAATTAACCTGTAACAATATAATGGTCATTGGAATAGCCATAGTATCCCAAATACCACAGATACTTTAGCGTTGTTACTCTCACTGCACCTTCTTTTTCTTCTTTCAGCTGCTCCCATTAGGGGTTGCCACAGCGGATCATCTTTTTCCATATTACTCTCACTGCACCACTCAGAGTATTTATATCACTGTATCTGAGTGGGGAATCACAGCAGCAGCTGATTCGAAAGAGAATTATCGGTATACAGCATCAAACAAACGCTGCGTTAGCCACGGCAAAATGTTTCAAAGCCTTTCCTGTACGGACCTCACGGTTCAGAAACAGTTTCATCCCAAGAACTTTAAACGCACTCAATCAAGTGTTCCTTGTAGAACTGTTTGTACTTATAAGTAGAATCATCCCACTGTAAACTTGCACTACAGTTAAAATTTTGCACAACCTGAGCCACTTTATAAAGTGCATATTTACATATGATGACAATATCATTTTTAAGATGAAATGCAGCAAAATATGTTGATTATATTATACAGATAAAACTTTAACTTCATTTAAATAATCTTTATTGTTAATAATTAAACATATGAGGAAATGGTGCAGCAGCACTAGCTAGTTCAAGGATTGATCCTCCCTCGTGCTGTATATTTACTGAGGCTGGTGCGACCCTAGATGGATAGATTAATAGAATAATTAAACACATACTATGAAGATATTTCAATGTTCCTTAAACGTGCTGAAGAATCGTCATTATAAGCTTACAAATGGCTTAACGTCTATTACAGAGCTGATTGTGTGGCGATTGGGTATTTGGAGAAAGAAAAGTAAGGACAGGAATTGGAGGTTAGTACGTTTGAAAGAGACAGTACTGCTACTATAAAGTATTTCATCGAAGGTTGCGCACAATCACTGCGCCACCATGTTCCCATGTTTAATAATATGCTTTCATTTATATCTTCATGAAAATGATATCACATATACATCTCAGTATTTTAATTATTCAGAGAGCTGTAATATCACGAATGTAATGGATTCTGTGTCCTTTCGGAGAAAGAGAAAGAACGGAAGCACATTGTGATTCACACACACACAGCACATAGAAGATCAAATACAAAACAAAGCATTTAACCTGCTACTTTAGTTACGATGGGATTTGAGAAACTGGTTAATTAATCGATTTTAAGATTAAGTTTATGATGTTCTACTTTAATGACAAAATAAAATACGTGATTAAAGTGGAAATTTCAAGATTAAAGTTGACATTTCCTGCAATTTTCCCACTGTGTGCTTTTTTTTATCTCTCTGTACCCTAATAAGCTTTCATATGAAACTCAGACGGTGGGCTACGACTCGCCTTTTCATGTCGACTTTGATATCTTACAACTTCTTTTTTATTTCGAGCACAGTGTTACTTTGTGAACTTGAGCTTTCGAGTTTCCCCGGCACTCTGTCACTCGATCAACTTCCTTTTGTTATTTATATCGCTGTTTAATCCAACAAATAGTACGTTTTTTCTTGCCTCCACTTGGTATTCTCTGAAATTTTTCTATTTTTCCTCGTACTTTTGCCATTGCCTTTTCACAGAACACATGCATTCATTTTCACGCTGACCGGGATTTATGTAGCGGAAGAACATGGAAGTTGGCGAACACACAGATTTATGCATCTGGATTTTTTTGTGTGTAAGTACATTTTGTGCTTACGTCGTGTTATAGTGTGAGTTCTACGCACGGCGTTATGCATGAGGCCCCTGGTGTGTCAGACCTCCTCATAACAATACCCTTGCCCACATAGACATCCTCATAATAATCTTCTACCTAAACCTTCTTCTCATTACAACCACTTTGGCTCGAAGGACACATTTGGCACCTGGAGGTGAACATCACCTGATTATCCCTCTCTTCATTCTCAAGGCCTAATCCTGAGCTGTTAAAGATCAATGGCCTTTCCGTTAATCAATTCTTAACAATTCAATGATTAATAATTAAGTTGGGATCATAAAGACCCATATATGAAAACTGGACTGCCTAATAAATAATTCGATAAATAATTATTTGTTGTGCTAGTGTCCTGTAAGGCTAAGGCTGACATAATAGGTCAGGGGTCCTCAATCACGGTCCTGGAGAGCCGCAGTGGCTGCAGGTTTTTGCTCCAACTCAGTTGCTTAATAAAAAGCACGTATTGCTAAAGTAACACTTCTGCTTCACCTTAGTGATTTTGAGCCCTTATTGCTCAATTTTATCTAAAAAAGCTATTTTAATTGCTCCTTATTATCAATAACATGCAAATAACAAGAGAGAGCAGCATTTCTCCATTTAGCTTATTTACATTTACACCTGTGTGTATTTATCTGCACTATTGGGTTTAATTAAATACTTGGAAGAAAAATGAAGAGAAAAAAAGTGAAGGACTGAGAAGTACTCATCCATTTTAGCCTTTAAATCATTTGTATGATAGAAAGGGAAAGAAAATCTAGGATATGAGAATGACCTGACATAGCAGAGTTAATTTAATTTCATAGCTTGTTAGTGCTTTATTGGCAAGAATTGCTTTCTAATTAAGCAACCAGGTCAGAACAAAAACCTGCAGCCACTGCGGCTCTCCAGGACTGGGATTGAGGACCCCTGTAATAGGTGACTGTGCCAGTGAATGGCAGCGCACAGCTTCACTGATGAAGACCAAGCTGCAGAGACCTTGACACGGAGCTTCATACTTGAAAGAAGCCTTTAACAATTTATTCTTTAAGCTAACTAATAAGTGCTACTGTATCTTTTTGTTATTATTACAAAGATGAATAAAGAAGCACTGGCATATAGAATTAAATGCTTATCTAATACATATACATTTGTGCTAATATGAAAGCCCACAAACGTGGACAACAGCACTCTTATGTCATGGCATGCCTCTGCCTGGTGGTCTGACAGAGGCCAAGCTACTGCTTACGTCACGGCACATGTTCATGAAAAAGTCCCTAACTTTCAGCAATCAACTCTTAAGCCCCTATGTGCTCAAACTAACTAACATCATAATACATTGTATTTTAATTTTATTTCCTAATCTGTTGATGTGCTCTAATAAATCTACATATCATATAAGTGCTTATCTATTTTATGTGATATCTTGACAGCCTGCCCTGTACTCACACAGACAAAGGCCCTGCACGCAGTTTGTTTCGTCTTCTATCAGTTAGAAGCTCAGCTCCTGCATTCTCAAAACAAAATCTGTCTGCTTATTCCTCGAAAATCATGATGACCTCGACTCGCAGCTCGACTCTCAGAAACTCAAAACTAGGCAAGTGAAAAGGACAAGCAGGCAAGAGGCCTCTCTAACAAAATTAAAGGTGTCCTTGTAAAGCTGCTCCAGGCCTAGTCTCTTCATAGCTAAGACCACTAAAATGAATAATAAAGCAAATTGACCCTTAATCGAAATTCTCAATAAATCAGCTGAAGGGTCACCCCATTGACAACCTATACCTGATAATGATGAAACAAGAAGGAGCTCGTGTGATGGCGCTGTACCAGGCAGCAGCACTCATGACCCTGATGATACTGCCAGGAATGATGATGACCTAGCAAGTCCAGGACAAGGAGCATCGAGAGGACTTCCCACCATTAGCTTCTCAGATTATTAATGGGACATTTTAGAGCAGCAACTGGCAAATGAACAATAAGACTGAAATTGCAAGTGGGCAGGAAAATTATAATGATGATGGGAGTAAAATCAAGAGAAGTATTGTAATTGAACAGTGTGCTCAGAAAAATGATTGCTATAAATGGGCTACATAGACAGCTGAGGAGACAGCAAGGGAGGAATGCTGGTTGTGTGTGAAAGCAAAACCAGCAGTAGTCGTAGTCCCATTTCCATTTTCTACAAAGATATGCCAGCAGGGTGTGAGGGCAAAAGAGAAATATTGTCCTTATTGATGTCTCCTACTGCAAGGGTGGTCAAACTTCAACCTTTAGGGAAGGATTAAAGTGGCTAGATTGTAATAATTCTGGTATTTGGCCAACCACAAAGCAAAGACCACCCTCTTACACCAAGATTGCTCAGTCTGTTTGAGTGTTAAACTAGGAAGTATTCTTATTATTATCTATGTTTCTATTAGGCGTAATCCACCCAAATACAGACTCAAGTCCTGATTGAATTTCATCCCTTGCTTTAAACTCATTTAAAATGCCTCTAGGTTGCCTTATTGCATCTACGTAAACATTCGGCTCAGGCTCATATGCTCTCGTAACTCGCCTGTCTTGGGGATACCCAACTGTAACCCCCTGGATGGCCATCACCATTGTGCACTTCCCTGACCAGTCATGTGGGAGAACATCTAGTAATCCATATTATGAACCACATAACCACCATCTGTCTGCCACATTTACTGCTCTCATGACTAAGGAGGCACACGTCAAATTCCACATTTTGGTGCAGTTTCCTCCAAATTTCTCCACCGGTACAACAACAACAATATTTATTTTAAGTGCACATTTTCATAAAAAGAATGTAGCTCAAAGTGTTTTGCATGATGAGGAAAGAGAAAAAAGTTACCCATTTCATAATACGTGATAGAATATATTTGTTTCATGACAGTACATGATGGTTCATCTTACAACTGGATAAACATTTTTAATAAACCCTTTGAATCTCTTAAATGCCAGTAGTGACTCTACTCTACTGGACCCTTGAGCAGGGCTCTTAACCTACAATTGCTTCATCTTGGGTATGACGTTAATCTGCATCCAGGCCTGCAAGAAGGTCCTCCAATTTACAGGGAAAACTTGGGGGTTGGTGGCAGGATTGGCTCTCCAGTCACCATAAAAAACCTCACACAGTGTCCAGTGTGGTGCTGAGGTGTCACCCGCTACACTCGGGTCCCAATCCAGGCGTTTCATTGTGTGGTGCTTCCAACCTCTCACTCTCCTAATAGTTTACTTTGAAAACTAAGAACCTTTAGGAGACATTCAAATAAGTTTATGAAGGACTGACCAAAATATCACAGAGCCTTAAATGAATAACGCAATAATATTTTTGTCCCATGTGCAACACTGCTGTCTGATCGGAGTGCTTCTCTCTCACAATACAAAGGACGTCTCTGTCTGCAGCCAGGAAATGTGTGCACATGCGCACTACAGGTCGGGTTGTACAGGCAAGATATTGGTGCGCATGTGCAGTTCAAATCAGACAGCAATTTCTTAAGTTGTGGACTGAATGTTAATCGGAGTCGTGCTAGTCTGTCAGATCGAAGACAACATTTAACAAGCGGAGAGGTATGTACTTGTGACATGAACAAGTTGAGTAACTTGAGAAAAAGAGAGGACTGGGCAGTCCTAGGGGTGCCAGTCGCCAGAGAGCATCATAGACGTGTTCGGTGTGTTCTCCAAAAGCCCTTTTTTAACGTTTTAAAAGTCTGGACACTTAGCGCTGCTCCTGGTCATTCACATTCTGTGATTGTCCTCCTGATCAGTGACATGCAGTGAGGTTCATGACTGGTGAGGCACTGACTCCGTTAGAGTCCTTTAGATTTACAAATATATTAACCCAAAAGAGCAGCTTATTCACTATTCGATTGGCAGCCAGCGAGCTCATTGACTACTGGTTACGTTTCATATCTCATCAGCATTTACATTTAGAGCAACAGGAGAGATGGTATTTGATCCTCACCCTCCATGTGTTCTGAATTTGCTGTTGCAATCCCACAATTCATACTCATTCAATACAAATGAAAGTATAGAGCGGTGTAGAAAAAAAATGGATTTCAATTTTAACCTAAATTGAAATATTTGTTTTTAAAAGCTTTTAATTCCGATGCTTTAATCAATTTTTATCAACTGTTTAACAAAAGGATAACAAGAAAAACAAAAGAATATTATATTTAAGGTCAAAATTTTGTTTATAAATATGGGATTGTTTTTTTTTTCTTAGTCTGATCCCATTTTTTATAAAATTGAAAATCATTTATGGTCTTACCTTTATTTCTAAATGAAGTCCATGCGGATATTCTTCTCTACAAAAATCTCCATCACTTATAATGTTTCTCCTTATAGAGTTTCCTTTTAAATAACCCTCCATTGTGCCAAGCGATGAGACTCCGCATTAGACAAAAGAAGAAGAAGTAGCAACAAAACTCATTGCTCATATTTTTGACAGTGAAATTAAGTGTGCTTCGAAATGAAAACATTTGAAATTTGCACAGTTTTCTTCATAGGCCATTTTTTAATAACTTTGTGTTGCATGGTTATGTTTGTACCGTGAACCTTTACGTTTGTATTAATAATCATTTTCGCTGTAGTAATTGATTTATATTCAGTGCTTGAAGTGGATCAGCACTCAGCAGTACCGGCAACTCCTCAAATTCCACAAGGCGAGTTTCACGAGAACTCCTCGACTGTGCATGGAAGACAAAATAAACTTTTGCAAGAATCTTGGAAACGCTTGATTAGTCCTTCTGTGGTAAAGCAGGCTTTGGATAAAGTTTAGATTGACTGCAGTGGTGCACCAGGTTACCTTTTCTCTTTTCAGTTTAATTCGTTATGTTTGAATTCTTGGATTAATGTGTTTTATTTGTAATCCAAAATAATCTGCCATGTTTTTTGTACTGTCAGTTTTAATAGAATTTCATGTCAGTTTTGTGCAGATGATGCCTGCCATTTCTAAACTGTTAAAGACTTTCCTGCAATGTGCAGTGCGCCACTAACTTGTATGTGACTCAGACTGACAGTCGCGATGTGCACAAAGCCTTTCAATTTAATTACAAGTGACATTTAGATTTTTTCCTTTCCAACTTGCTACAAGAATATCTTCTGGAAATTGGATGTTAAAGAAAAATCAGGTAAACTGCAAACACCCGTCTGTTAAACTCGTAATTCACTCGTAGTGTTTGACTTTCACGTATCTTTTTCTTTTCTTTCCTTCTTTTCCTAGGACATCCCTGCTGGTTCAGTAGACTGTGGAGTAGACACGTTGATGGTGTTTGAATATGAACTGTAGACTTTATGTGACTTGACATTTGTGTTTCGATTGTGTAGGAGTTCAGTACTTTATCTTATCCTCTCTCAGTCTGCTCTTTATCTGACCAGGTAGGACCCTTTGATTTTACTGCTCTCAGTCTTTTAAAGATGATGATGATATTTTTTTCATCATGTGTGGCATACTTTTAACTGTGCCATTCATTTAACGTGCCCTCCACTATTAATGACATCACTTATAAAAATTATTAAGAAGGATTAGAAAAAAATATAATTTTAAAAATATTGATTTCTTGATGTGGGTTTTGTTTTTCTTTGAATTAAAAGTCAGATGTCTCTCATTTTTTCAGTTCAAGATGACGACTCTTCAGCAAACTGTGATTTTTCTCTAACCCTTCTCACTAATTTTTACAAGGGGTGCCAATAACAGTGGAGGGCACTGTAGATCTCCTCTTTATCTCTGGATGACATGCCAGCCATTAGAACGTGTGGAATTGAAGTTAAAATCTATTGCTAGCTTCTGTATGAAAACCTGCATGTTCTCTGTATGCCTTGGTATTATAAGTGTGCTTATTAGGGTAGAGCTGCCGGTGTGGAATGCAGTTTTTGACTCTTCCCAGTTGCTTCAGCAGTGTCTAGATCATCCTCCTAGTAAGATGCCAAACATATGACAAGTTTTCTGATAAGCTTCATTCCAAATATAAGACTAGAATTTATGCTTTCCATTGTAATCAACAAATTTTGAAAAAAATGTTCTGTGGCCTTGGATGGAACGGAGCTATTTTTTTTCTAGCCATTCTCTTTGAAGATTTTGTTATAAATGCAGCTGAACCCCCCTTGTCAGGGGCCTTCCTTGCATTTTCTCTCTGTAAGGAAAAGCCGCTCTGCTCATCAAGAAGTCAGAAATAAAAGATTCTGCTTATTAGAATTGGTGTTTGCCTGCTATTTGTTTGAACCTTCGTCCACAAACGTGGAGAGCTGCTCGTATGGCTGGTAAACATTTTCTATTTCCTTTTTTACGTAAACTATTTTTCTTCTAATTTCCTGTGCCAGCTCCTCTGCTTTGTTTAGCGGGTGCCAGATGACCGGTGCCTTTTCAGAATTCCTTACAGTCGCTGGTACTTGTTCTGAGGGCACCATTACTGACTGCTGGTTCAGGTACCCTGCCTGTGGAGCTGCTCCTTTTGGGATGTTTGGACAATCTACGGTGACACCTCACATCCAAATAGGGGACACAGTCAGTTTAAATCAACTTGGAATTTGAAATACTCGAGTGTTCAAATGAGGTCAAATAGTGTCACTTTAAATACACCAGTGTATGTTTCAGTGTGTACAGGTGAACCTTTACTGGATAACATCAATATTTTAATGTCTAAAAGTCAGGACCAAGAAGAACATGGCAGCAGTGAACTCCTTGATGAATACACAGATACAGCCACCCCAAGGTATTCATGGAAAACTTTGGCTACTATCGTAGTTAATACTCGGATCAACTTGAGCAAAGACCTTAAAGTTGAACGTGACATGAAGGATTGTCATCAGCTTTGTCAAGGACCACTTGTCACATGGAGAGTGTTAGATTGGTTATTTTATTTTAGAATAAAAGTATCTACAAAGCTTTTCTGTGCCTTGCATGTTACTTCAGCCAGTTTCCAGATCGGTGTATTCGTAATACTCTGAAGTACTTGATTTATTCTAAAAAACTATTGAGATCTCCTCCAGCAGGAGTTTGTGTAATGAACCACAGAGGAATCCTCACAGTCTGAACTCCATTCCAATGTGTCCACTTTACTGAGGAAACAGGAGTGTTCAGACCAACACCAGACAGCCAGTATCAGACAAACACTTCATGTGACAGTTTGATGTTTTATTTGTGTGTCCACGCTGGCTGTGTGGCTGCAGGGAGGCAGCGGACTGGAGAACAAGTGGCTGCAGAGATCAGCAGGGCCTCCAGGAGGACTCAACATGAAAAACTGTTGGAGTTCATCATAAAGGGCCATGGAGCAGATAATCACTTGCTGGTAACTTAGCTCAGATAACAAGTTAAACTTTATTATTGTAATCTATCTAGTAGCAGAGAGCTATGATGACTTTAGAGCACCAAACTCTTGTATTTTCTTGTCCAACAGGCTGTTGTATCTCAAAGGTGTCATCCGAATGGTTTAAAAATGATGAAGATCCTAAAGGTCACCGGGTAATGAACTCTATACAGTAGATGATGAGGAGCTGACAGATGGCCTCTACAACTACCCGATGAAGTGCTGTGAAGAGCTGTAGGCACTTTGTGAAGATCCACAGAGTTCACGTCATTCTGGATATGCTGATGCCGGAGGCTCATTTGGCTTCAGTGAGTCTCTGAGTACAGAAAGTGTCTCTGTGAGTGACGTCCTCTCTGTTTCTGTGTTTGTCATCGACTCTTATTAAAGCTCGAGGAACAGTTGAGAAGATTTCTCTAGCAGAGGCAGAAGGTCTCTTCATTGATGGACCAGCAGACGGTGAGTGGGACGTCATGTGGTGTTGGGGGAGAGAGAAGGTCCTTTCTGTTTCTTATCAGCACCATACGTCTGTTAAACAGAATAACATTTTACTTGTAGTGAATTTAGACAAGAATATAAACTAAATAGATATAATGTAAATATATATGTTTAAAGTGAAATTTAAAATACGCATTAATGCACTTTTATTACTGGTGAAAGTGAATCTTTAGTGAGAGAGAAGAGTTTGCCATTCTGTACTTGAACTGCAGCAGTTGGAAGCACAAGGTCAGCATCACTAAAACTTTTCAACTTGGGATTCCATCTCAGCGCCTCCTCTGATAAACGTGTCACTGGCTTTACTGGTCTTTGGCCTTTTGGATTTCTGAGTGCTGAACTGACTGACTGTTCGTAATAGAGTTGTGTAGATTTGATTTAACTATTGATGTCAATAATAAAGGACACTTTTATTGTTAAAGATCCTTGATTAAGTTCTCTATATTTGAAATTATCTGCTTATCTGTTTTTGGCCAATTCATGTCATCTGCATTTTTTTCTTTAACTTTTATAACTGCATTGTACAGTTTTATTCCTTTTTTGTACATCACAAGTAAACATGTTGTAAAAGCTAGCCTGTCCACAGACAGACACGACAATGCAGTGACCACAACACACACGTTCATTCCCAGCAATATTAACATTTCACAGTCCTTGGTTCTTCTGGCCGCCTCCACTCCTGTCTTGTAAGCTCTGTCCTTCTTACACCCAACTCCGATCCCTTTTATCCCATCCTGGATGTGCCCCAGGTGCCGGGCGATGAAGTTCCGGCAGCAATACCCAGTGTGGTGGAAGTGCTGCCCTTGCACCCAGAAGCACTCCGTGCATAAACCATCCCTGGTCTGTCAGCACTTCGTGGTGTCCCTGAAGTGCTGTCCCCCAGGGATCAAGGACTGGCCGGGATCCCAGGGAAAAGAAGTGCCGCTCTCCTGGTTCCTCCCTTCTCCAGGCATCCCAGTGGGGCAAGGTACCTGGCCGACTATCACAATGTCTATCCCCATTACATTGTTCTTTTATTCCTATACAATCTATAGAAGTGGGTGTCCTCCAGTTTTAATACTTCAGCTTCAGTATATTCTCTGATCAGTCTGTTTGTTAAATGAATCTTTTGGTAGTTCTTTATTTCAATTCAATTATTAATTGTAAATATTTCTTGACATGGTTGTACAATTTATTCTGAATCATTATTAATAAACTTTTGTTTTTGGCAGTGACAATACTGAGTGTTTAGTTTCATTTGTGCTGGCCCAGTCTTCTCGTGTATTAACACAACTTGAACTGAGAGATTTGAGCAGAGCCTCCACTTTTATCATCATGGACTACAAATGGCACACTGGACTTTACTGGACTCACCGGTAATCCTACAGGATAACACAGCTTGAAAACTGAGCATCCTGATCAAGACTTTACTGTTCACTTACAAACACAGTCTACAACAATAAGGTTCTTACGGATCTTTATTTAGGAGTCACATTTTTAATAAAACTTGCGTATAAGATAAATGGAGAATCAGAACTTTTGAAGCTCAGTATTCTAAAACCACAACTGACAGCTAGAAGCTTGTTATTCTGAGGTCCTGACATCAAGTGTGTGCCTGTGTTTATATTTATCAACCTAATATATCAGTATCAACCTATGACATACAAGAATAAAACATTTTAAAATGTTGGGAAATTAAGGTGTTTTCTAAATAAGGACGATTCTGAGAAATTAATTAATGCATTTATCTCTAGTAGGATTGACTACTGCAATGCGGTGTTCACTGGATGTTCAGATTGTTCTTTATTCAGCTTTCAGTTTCTCCAAAATGCTGCTGCAAGAATTATTACAAGAACAAGAAAATATGAACACATAACTCCAGTTCTTAAATTCTTACACTGCCTCCCAGTTAGGTTTAGGGCAGATGTCAAAATTCTCTTTTAAACATATAAAGTCTTAAATGGCTGAGGTCCAGCTTACTTGTCTGAACTTATCACGTGTTAAAACCAGAACACGTCATTAAGATCTCAAGATGCTGGTCTCCTTAGGATTCCAAGGATTAATAAAATAACAGTGGGAGGTTGTGCTTTTAGTTACAGGGCCCCTAAACCGTGGCCTGGTCTGCCTGCTTCTTTAAGAGATGCCCCTTCGGTCTCAGCTTTTAAAGCCCAAATGAAATAACATGATAGTTACAATTGGATACTAACCCTCACCTATTCTGTTTCTTTTCTCTGTACCCAAATGTGGTACTTGATGCCACGGCCCACCTGCCAAGTTGTTTTGCCTGCCTCAGGTAAAGTCATCCTTGATGGGGGATTTGCAGGAATCATGGGGTAGAGGGGTCCTTTCTTTGGATTGGCTGGCCCAACGCTGTCTCAGGTGTGTAATGGCCAATAGGGGGAGGCAGCATGATGGCCGAGGTCTCCAGGACTATGAACAAATCCAAATCATATCATGTGATATCATCTACTGTTCAGTTCTGCTCTGTATTTGTAATATGTCAATCACACTATTCCATTGAGGATTACTTGTGTTCTGTTCTGCGTATTGTGGTGTATTGACCCCCTTTTCTTTGAGACCTATTGCACACCACACCTACCCGGAAAGGGGTCTCTCTTTGAACTAAGGTTTCTTCCATTTTTATCCCTACAAAGGTTTTTTTTTTTTGGGAGTTTTTTCTTGTCTTCTTAAGCCGCTTTTCCACTGCATAGTACGGCACGACACGGTTCAGTACAGCTCACTTTTGCGGGGCTTTCCACTGGTAACAGTACCTGGTACCTGGTCCTTTTTTTAGTACCACCTCAGCCGAGGTTCCAAGCGTGCCGAACTGTTACCAAAATGTGACGTGTAAACTCTGCTGGTCACTGATTGGCCGGAGAAAATCGTCATTACTGCGTCACTGGCTATTCTTTTCTTTAAAGGTACAGACACGCGGAAGTTTCGAAAGTTCTCCAGCCACTGAGTGTTTGTAAAACCGGGAACAATCACATCCCACCACTCTGAAGCACGGTTAAATGTCCAAACAGATGGTCTGTTGCGGCGACTTTTTTGCAAAATGTGGAAGATCTGTAATATACAGAATCAGCATTTTAATGTTACACTGGCAGTTAAGTTCATTTTATGCTTTGCAACAGTGATAAAAGTTAGCTAGTGATGTGCTTTTTAGATGCTTACCCTTGCGCGTCGTCGAGCTAAAGTGTTGTCGTTGTCTGCGTGTTGTTGTAAAAGTTCCACGGTGTCACGGCAGTAGAGGCGGCGCAACTCTAACGACACGTGAATAATCCCACCCACTCTAAAGCGGTACTAAACTGCAGTCGAAACGCAAACCGAGCCGAACTGAGCCGAACCAAGGTGAGCTGTACTGAACCGTGTCGTGCCGTACTATGCAGTGGAAAAGCGGCTTTAGAGAGTCAAGGCTGGGGGGCTGTCAAAAAGCAGGGCCCATTAGAGCCCATTGCATCACTTCTTGTGTGATTTTGGGCTACACAAAAATAAATTGTGAAGAGTGCTATTGTCTGTGGTGGGCTGGCCCCGTGCCCGGGGTTGGTTCCTGCCTTGTGCCCTGTGCTTGCTGGGATTGGCTCCAGCAGACCCCCCCGTGACCCTATGTTAGGATACGGCGGGATAGAAAAATGAAAGACTGAGTGTTATTGTGACAGAATTGTTTTTCAGACTCAGGACAGCAAAACAGCTTCTACTGTGTGAATTCTTTTGTGATCCCGAGTATTACTTGTGTTTCTGAATGGACGAGTCGTAACTTTCTCTGACTAATAAGGAGAAAAGAGAAATCTTAGTTATTAACAAACATGGACATTGTGAGGGCGTTAGAAATAAACTTGGTGCCTTAGGCTTAAAAGTGAAATGTGAGGTAAAGAATTTAGAAGAAATCACCGACTCTGTCCTCCATTTTAAATCACATATTAATCAGATTACCAATACTGCTTTTTCCACTTCAGTAATACAGCTAACGTTAGACCTCTTATAACTTTATAAGGCAATGAAAAATTAGTTCACACTTTTGTTTTCAGTCAAATAAATTACCATAATGTATTCTTTACAGGACTACCCAATAAAGCCATCAATCAGTTACAGTTAGAGCAGAATGCAGCAGCAAGAATCTTAACCATAAAATGAAAGTCTGAGCACATCTCATCTGTTTTAGCATCGTTACATTGGTTACTCGTGTCATTTAGAATTCAATTTAAAATACGACAACAGATAGTCCCCTACTTATGAACTTTTCAGATGTGAACTTTCATATATATGAACAAAGTGGTCCTCAAGTCCAAAATTCACTCAATTTGCATGTCTGCCGAATGGTGGCAGCAGGAGTGGGAAGATCTTTATAATAACAAAATAACTATTTCATGTACAGTACTTGTAATTTGCTCAAAGCACATTATAAACTACCAAGAAACATTGTTTATATGTCCAAATCAAGAGCTGTCTGAAACTAAAACATTTACGAACAGATGTCAATACGTGCTGGATTTATGAACACAATGGACTTACAGACAGACTGCTGGAACGGAATGGAACCCGTTTGTAAGTAGGAGATCGACTGTAATGGTTTACAAAGCCTTAAATAATCTCACCCAGTCCGACATTTTGGAATGTCTGTCCCCTAACACTCCCAGTCATAACCTCAGATCTTCAAATGAAGGTCTACTTAGAAATTCACCAGACTAATACTGCAGAACATTAAACATAATGATAAAAACCCATTATTTTAAAATGGCTTTTTCTTAGCTACATTGTAGTTGTATCTCAGTTAGTCTATATGGACACGGGATTATCATTTTCCTGTGGGATGTGCAGTTCCATACTAATCTTTACTATTCTCCGCTGTCTTCTCCATTTCTTCTGTGGTGCCAATGTGCTCCATCACCTCCTCATCAACATACCACACTGCCTCGTGTTTATGGATTGAATGGCGAGTGTACCAGATGTCCACATGGCCATCATCAAAATCTTCATGTGAAGCATGTAAACTATGAAGACTGATTTAGGTACAATGTTACCTAGAATGCCTAGTGGTGGCTGGGCAGTATTTTGGACTTGGATCCCCTGCAGATTTTTTTCTCTTCGGCCAAACTGGAGTTTTTATTTTTTTTTATTTTTTGCTTTTTTTCTGTCCACTTGGCCATTCAACATTACCTTTTTCTTTGTTACATACTGTATATTATTGCCTAATCTTTGTTTTATATTAACTTCCTTTTTATTTCATCTTGTAAAGCAGAATGAGCTACACTGTTTATATGAAAATGTGCTATACAAATAAATGTAGATGTGGTATCCAAAAGGTTATTTCTCCATGAAAACTGTTTGCCACATTCAGAACACCCATATGGCTTCTCTCCTGCATGGATTTTAATGTGCATCAGAAGAGTATTTCTGTGCCTGATTCGTTTACCACATTCAGAACAGCAATTCAGCTTCTCTCAGGTTTAATTCTTCCAAATTTGTGTTTGATGTGCTTACCCTCAAAACAGGAGTGAACTTCACACTTTTGTCAGGACAGTCTCATTGTACTGCTTAACTTCGCACTCGCGTAAGCTTTCCACAAGGACTCAGTAGAACCTGCATTGTTCCTACTAAGGCTTCTTTTTGCAGGTCATAAGGAGTTATTGTGATTTGTTAAGATGGCCATGAATGTTTTTCTTTATCAGTTCTGTTCATCCTAGAACAGCAGGCACTTCACAGTTTGCTTTTTGGTCCACATTTCATTTGTCATATCTCAGACTGCATTTCTTGGTATTTTGTTTTGTTTCTTGCCTCTCCCTTTTTCGTACCGAGTTGTCCCTAGAAACTAATACTTCTGTTATCCAGGATTTCTTACATCTGGTTTTCTGGCCTCTGTTTTGCCGTCAGTCAGTTTTGCTGTGCTACAAGTGACCTGCACCTCCTCATTTTCCATTGTGCTGTCCGAGATGTGGTTCCAGTGTCTTTCTCGTGCTGGTAAGTTGCACCTCTTGCCAAGTTTCCAGCGAATGAGCCTGGCCACTTTGCTGATGATTTTACACTGCACAACGCCACAATCAGTACCTCGCACCCAGCAACAAGATGTATGACTGTTTCTAGCTCTTTGTGGCAGAAGTGACAATTATGGGTTATTTTTTTTTTTCTTCAATATTTTGATCTCAACCACTTTGTGTCCAAGACACTGCTTTGTGCACTTATGATGAGGCATACATCTTATGGTCTTACTTCACCCCTCATAAGCCATGCATGAGCAAGTTCTGTTTCCACCTGAGGCTGTTGGAGGGGGGCAGTGTATTTACCACTTTACTTGTAGTTTCCCCAATTCGATCTTTTTTTGTTTATCAAACTTTTCAAATTCTTTATTCTGCTGCTTAGTATTGTACTGTGTTCATCTGCGGACAAGGTGGGGGAGTTTGTCATTTTTTTCTCTCTCTCCTGTGAATTCTTTGGTGACTCTGAAGATTGCCTGTCTGTGAAAACTGCTTACCACATTCAGAGCAGCAATATGGCTTCTCTCCATTGTGAATTCTTTGGTGGTTTATAAGATGGCTTCTCTGTGAAAACGTTTTGCCACATTTAGAACAGCAATATGGCTTCTCTCCTGCGTGAATTACTTTGTGGCGTTGAAAATTGCTGCGATCCGAAAATTGTTTACCACATTCTGAGCAGCAATATGGCTTCTCCCCTGTGTGGATTCTTTGATGTTTCTGTAGACTGCTTCTCTGTGAAAACTTTTTGCCACATTCAGAACAGTCATAGGGTTTCTCTCCTGTGTGGATTCTTTTGTGCTTTTGAAGTTGGAATCTTATTGAAAACTTTTTACCACATTCAGAACAGTCATACGGCTTCTCTCCTGTGTGAAGTCTTTGGTGGATCTGAAGATTGTGTCTCTGTGTAAACTGTTTACCACACTCAGAACAGCAGTGAAGTTTGTTTCCTGTATAAAAGATATAATATTAGTTTGAAACCTACCACTTTCATACCAACATTATCTTACAACACAAAATATTGGTTTCATTTATGAACAAACTTTAAGCATAAACAATCGTAAGACATAAGCAGCAAGTGAATAGAGACATTATAGAGAATTGTTTTCATTTGTATTTCAACTACTCATCACATGAGTACAATTATAGGAGCCAAGAAGTTAAAATAGTAAAATAAATAGATTGCATGTGACAGGCACAATCAAGACTATTGTTGATTTTTTTTTTAAAAACTACATTACAGAATGGCATCATCATGTTGTCATCACATTCTTAAAATATAACATTATATATTGTTAACTATTGCAGGTAGAAAGTAATAATCATCTCCCATTATTACATTGGAGAGTGTCATGTCAAATAAATGACATGAACTTTTATTAAAAACAGAATGTGTCTTAATATTTGTAAACAATTAGTCCAAAGCCACCCAACTCCATAATATATATATTTTATTTGATTTTAATAAGAGGCAGTGGATAGCAATAAATTAATAAACAATGAAAACAGAATAAAATTTAAATGAATAAAACACACAGGTCACTGAATCCTCCCAGAGACCCACGTGACACTCGACCTGAAATGGCAAACTGGACACTTGTGGCTGAAATGCAAAATATACTTCTGTCTTCATTCCACCTGCGTCAGGGGCTTTTTTGTTGCAAATTGATTTAAAAATGCATTTAATGGATTTTAATTTCTTCAGCTAAAACAGGGGCCTCCAGAAAAGCAGCATCATTTTGTGAGAGTTTTGGTAAATTCAATAAAAAAACACAATCATTCCAAAGATGGCGGTTCAGCAGAGGGGAAGTTTAAAACAATAAATTAAACCTTATTAGAATTTCCAAGCACTAGTTAGTGATATTATCTATATATCTGTACTATCACTATATTTTTGCTCGTCCTGAGACATGGAGGCTAACGAATCTCATCTGTGCAGTCTAAGAGCTCACAACTCGCTCAGTTCAGCACCAGAGAGATAGCAACGAGTGCACATGAAATGAATTCTCAACTCTGCACAAGATGGTCATTTACCTTCTCTCTGATTAGCGTCATTTTGAGCTTCTGTACTGGATCAGAAAAACATGGGTGTATTCAAAAGATTATTCAGAAGCTTCTCAAGATTGTCAATATTACTGTAAGCGAGTGACAATATTTGGAGACACTAGCAATCGACAGTCCTTGAATATGCTCTTTAATAGCCAGTCAAACACAAGGTGGATCTTAAACAGAGTCGTTGTTTAGTGTTTTAAATTCCTCAAGTTTAGCAGAGGTTTGTTTAATGAAATCTGCATGAAAATGCTGACAAGGGGAGAAATAGCTGTAACATAATGAAGCAGTGGTCAGACGACGAGGACAAGAATACAAATAAATCAATCGAGTTTAGATTCATAATAAATCTGGCAAGCGTCTGTGAAGAGGGAGGAAAATGCTGATCAATCAGGAAAGATGATTCATCGAGCAGGGAGTTAATAAATGCAATTGCACCCATACTGATAATTATTTGGAATTCAGACAAAGAAAGAAAAGGATGACTATAATGTGTTATTCTATGGAGTTAGGACAAAGACTGCAAAACAGGCGAGTTTGTCAACAAATCTCCATCAACACAAAAGAAAACCTGCCTCTGAAACACCTCCAGAATCAAGAACCTTCAGCGGTACAACATCGTGAACTCAGCCCAAAACTCCATGTTATTTTACTAGTGGCTGAGGAGGCCACTGCCACACACTAACATGATTGTCTTTAACCAAAAGAAATGAATCTTGAAAACAGGCTGTATCAGCCAACCTCAAAGATAATAAATCAGCAACACTTGAGTGCTTGCAAGCAGATGAGAAGACACTGAGATTAGACAGGAGAGAGGAAATCAAAGAACAGCAATAAAAGGAGACCAGTAAATGAAATACATTACAAGGTGCCAAATGACTTAACCCAATAGCCCCACCAGTAATCATGTATTATGTAGACAGTAACTGTAGAATCCCACCCCTAAACCTTAAATGCAAAAAACTAAACCGAGGTCTCTCAAATAAAGACATAAGAAAAAATCAACAGGTTCTGCTTAGGAGTGGGCAAACATGGAGAGAGCTCAGTAAACAATCCCATCCTGACCCCAACATTCACAATACAAGAGTCAATGAGGTGAAAATGTGAAAAAACACATCTGAAGAAAAATATGACTTTCATGCAAATATTAAACAATTGTGGGTTGAGAGTATGTGGAGCATCAAAGACTTGTGTCGTGACCCCTCAAAACCCACAATGACTCTCTAATCACATGTGTATGTAGACACACGAAACACACACATAGGGGAAAAAAAAAAGTAGCCGCCATTAGGAATCAATATTCAGGAAAATGTCTAAGCAGTACTGGCAAATCATACATAAAACAGTCAAAGCGGCCAAACACCAGTGACATGAAGGAGTCAAAGGCATTGAGTGCCTGTTGAGGGTCAGTGAAATGCCGCTGCACCCCAGTGGAGGAATTCTGAAGCTTTGCCAGACAAATCAGGAACGCAGAAAGATCAATTTGTGGAGCCTTTTTATTCACCAGAGACAAGGTCTTGTGGGGCTGGTGTGGTGTTGACTGAGTAATTGGGAGTAAAAGCAGACCTTAAATCCTTCAAAAGTTACATTTGAATTTTTGTGTGCATCTTTCAGAATAGTAACTCAGTCAGAACTCGACGTAGACATGTCACTTTGCCTAGTATGTATTCTATGTGCCTGGCCCAAAATTAGAAATGGTTGAAAACCAAAAAAGCCATTATTTCTTCATAAAGCCAAACATTTTCACACTCTTATTATATGGAACTCCAATAATTCTGATGTTGCCTCTCTTTGTTCCATCTTATTGTCTATAAAGTTTCTTATGGGGAGAATGAGTCTCAGCATAAAAGGAATGTATTTTCTGTGTCATGCTGCTCCACTTGAGTACAGACCTGAATAAAAACTGACAGGGGTTTCTGCTTTTCATTTCTAATTTCTACAACATCACTATGAAGGTCAGATAACCTCCTCTCTTCCGATGCATTCAAGGTCACACTTAGAACTCCATTTTGCTCCAATATAAAAGCCGTCAGTTGATTAACAATGGAAACTGCTCCAGAGTTATCAGCCACCATGGCAGCTTCAATCAAACTCCTCTGGGCTTTCGGCACTGGCCTTGAATGCAAAGAACCAGGGTGCGTCTTCCGATCTGAACAATTCATATGTCACACCAAAAACAACCAAAAGGTATGTTCATGTTCTGATGAGACATTTGTAAAGTTAATTTGTAAAAACAGTAAACGCAGGATAGTGTCATGGAGTACTCATACAACACAGCCATTATTCAATTGAACATCATGCGGACTCGTAAATGCAAAATGTATACCAAAAGAGCTCATTTAAATCACTAAAGCAATACAGAAGAATAAGCAAAGTGAAGTATTAATGCATTGAACCACAGAAGCACAGTAATCTAGGAAAAAAATAAGATGAAGAAACCCAAGATCAGAGCCATTACTTGCATTAGTGTCTGCTCTGAATGAGGAGTGGTAGGTGAAACCAGAATTTACCCAAAACTGGTTGCCAACTGTGTCTCCATGTTCTTGTACACATTACAACACAAACAGGCCAAACACAAGACTGTTAGCTAAAGATGGACACTCAGTAGGATTAAACAGCTCAGAGAATGTGTTACATAAAATCAATAAATCTGTAAAGCAATTTAAATGAGAATGTGGTCTGATCTTCAACTACACAACAATCACAGACAAACACAATCAACCTGAACTTAACACACAAACAACTTGACTGTCAATGCTGAACTCATCATTTAAACCTTTACAGTCCCGTCTAAGTCAGGCGTTCAACCAATGAGAGGAGACTGGAGGTGTGGCTTAGATGCATTCACACAAATAAAAGGAAAGAAATGTGTGTTCTTGCAAACCTGTCTCTTCTCGATAAAGATCAACCATTGAACACACAGAGCAAGAACATAAGAAATGTAATAGACAAGAG
Source organism: Polypterus senegalus (assembly GCF_016835505.1). Lineage (NCBI taxonomy): Eukaryota > Metazoa > Chordata > Cladistia > Polypteriformes > Polypteridae > Polypterus > Polypterus senegalus. The sequence goes on from NC_053161.1 coordinate 180,583,217, forward strand.
GAGACCATTCATCAGTCCATCAAGGTTGTTAATTTAGTTAACAGTTAAGCTGTCCCAACATCAAATCAAGAGAACTCTTAAAGATTGTCATTAGTAGATAAAGTGAGAGTAGAATTAAGCTGGGAAATTATAACAAATGGTGATAAACAAAAAGCTGGGAGAGCAAATACAGGCATTTAAAAGAACATCTTTGCTTATTTAGTGCTTTCGATATTTTTCAAATATTACTTGATTTCATTCTGATTAGGTAATATTAAGGTTTTGTATATATTGTTCCATTTATTGATTACCCAAATAACTTTGTATTTTGGGGGTGAGACCCTAAGAGGTGAGGTCACACCAATGTCACTCCTCAAGGACAACCCCCAGCATTTAAACTTGATATCAGGGAGGTGGTCCTTCAGTTGTTTACTGACATTTGATGAGTGCTTTATTGTAACATATTTAATCCAACAATCCATGTTGGGCCTGTGCATGCTGAAGCCTCCTGTTGAGTTTGGGGTCAGGCTGCCTGGGTTGAGACCTATCTAAAGATTGGCTAGTGAAGGTCCTAAGGCCTCATTTATAAAGCTTGAATACACATAAAAGTGGACTTGAAATGTGTGTATGCAACCTCCCATACGAACATTAAGATTTACAAAAACTTGACAGGGGAACAAACATATTTACAGTAACTCTGACCCATACATACACAACATTTCAGAGAAACTGGGAAATGACGCACCCTTGATCAAGGAGGAAAAGGCAGCCAAACCAGCTAAATGATGACTCGCAAGAATAATTCAATTCACCAAGCCATTATTATAATGTGCCCAGAGGGGACTGGGTGGTCTCTTGGTCTGGAATCCCTACAGATTTTAGTTTTTTTTATCCAGCCTCTGGAGTTTTTTTTTTTTCTGTCCACCCTGGCCATCGGACCTTACTTATTCTATGTTAATGTTGACTTATGTTTATTTTTTATTGTGTCTTCTATTTTTCTATTCTTTATTTTGTAAAGCACTTTGAGCTACATTTTTTGTATGAAAATGTGCTATATAAATAAATGTTGTTGCTGATGTGACAAACACGACACCTCAAAAATTAGTGCTATGATGTACAGACTGTATTTTAGTTCCCATTAAGAGTGCCAATATTTGCATTGAAGAAAGTCTACTTTGTCATCACTTTATATCTGGCAGTTGATGTCATCTCATGGAAGCAGGCGACACCTCAGCAGTATCTCAGCCAAGCTTCACTCCATTACGCCTGCCGTGCTGGAAGCCATTAACTGTGCGAAAACAAGATGTAGTGCATCAGTAGTCAGTGTGGGTGTACACACATACAACATGACATATTTTATGGACTTAATTGAAGATCAGACCACAGAATTAGGAGGAATTATTGCAGAAATAAAAGGAATTCCAAAGGGTTCGCAAACTTATTTTCCTTTGAACCAAAGACAGGGTTAGAGTGTTTTAATAATATTACAAACAATATTGCAAGAAGTGCAGATTCCTAAACCCTGTAAAATGCAGTAAAATAGACAAATGTTCAAACTATATTAAATATGGCAAAAGTTTCTTTAAAAAATAAAAAAAGCACTAAACTGCACTTTCAAGGATATAACCCTGACCCTAAAACGTACACCGATTGTTATTTTTCGCTTACTTGTTTCAGATGACGTCTTAGGTGATGGCGGACCTTCCTCATTTCTAGGAGATGAAATTTCTTCAGTTGTCTTTCTGTCAGACTGTAATGATTCATATTTTACATTGATAGAAAACTCCAGAGATGAAGAGTGTCTGCTATGAGAAGAGACTAACCTGGTCACTGCTCCATCTTGATCTCCGTAATGAAGGTTATCTTCCTTCACACTCTCCATATTCCTAAAGCTAGCCACCTCAGTGCTGCCACACTCCTGTTCATCCTCCTCTTTAATATTTACTGACCCCAGTTCACTATCCTCTTCTTTAATGTCCAGACTCTGTTTGGGGTGGACACTGTCCCACTCACAGTCCTCCTCAACATTTACAGTCCTCTCCTCCATGATATTCATGTCAGCCTCTCACATCTCCTCTTCCAAATCCATTTCAACATTACAGTAAATGGGAGAGTTTTCTCACTCTGTGGGAAAAAAAATTCCATTAAAACTGTATCATTCCGATCTAAAGATTTGATTTTAATAACAACTTGTTAGTTAAAGCTGATGTCAAGTCAGACAGTTCATAGCAATCAGACAGTAACTCATCACTTTTCAAGTCACATTAGCTGTAAAATGAGTTTGGGAATGAAAGGAGGGTCCAACAGGCTAGAAGGAGGAGTCCATCTTGCACAGTTGTGCATCAACAGTATTACCTATTTTGATTGAACATTCAATACTGTTAGAGTACCGGAATTTTGCTAATCTATATATCTATCTATCTATATCTATATATAAAAATATATAAATCTATGTTAATAAAAGGTGAAGCCCTCACTAATCACTAATTCTCCAACTTCCCGTGTAGGTAAAAGGCTGAAATTTGGCAGGCTCATTCCTTACAGCTTACTTAAAAAAGTTGGGCAGGTTTCATTTCGAAATTCTACACGTAATGGTCATAACTGGAACCTACTTTCATGCATATACTGTATACAGCCATAACCTGCAGCTCGGTCACCCTGTGAGGCGGAGTTGTGTCTCGCATCATCACGCCTCCCACGTAATTGAGTGCCTGCCCATATAAGGTAAATATTCGCGGGTGAAGGACTGTGCTTAGCATATTCATAAGTGCAGCTACTGCAGAAACCCTCCCTCAGCAAAAGTGAGAGAGAAACTTTTAAGTGCCGGGTCTGAGCTAAAATTAAATAAAGCCGTGGGCATCGCAAGATATTCGCCAAAATACAAGTTTAATGAGAAGGCGCAGGGTATAAAGCCTAAATGCTAAAGACCTGGCGAAGTCATGCCTTCTCTGCTGGCCTAAAAAAAAATATCTGAATCACAAACTGATGTTAATTATATTTTGTCCATGAATACTTATTAAATAATTCCAAATAGTCTGTCCACTTCCTTTCATAGCTTTTCCGATGGTTGTGCTGCTTCCAGGAATGTACAGGGTGGGCCATTTATATGGATACATCTTAATAAAATGGGAATGGTTGGTGAGATTAACTTCCTGTTTGTGGCACATTAGTATATGTGAGGGGGAAAACCTTTTCAAGATGGGTGGTGACCATGGTGGCCATTTTGAAGTTGGCCATTTTAACACGTGAGGAGCGGATAGAAATTGTGTTGTTGTCTGGTGAACGCAGTAACCGGGTCATTGCAGCAGATTTCAATGCAAGACACCCTACAAGACCACCCATCTCCCATGCTACACTTAAACTGCTTGCTAAGTTTCATGAAAATGGTTCAGTGTTGGATTTGCCAAAATGTGGATGCATGAAAACTGTCACTAATGAAGAAACATCAGAGGCTGTTCTAGCTTCATTCAGCAAGAGCCCACAGCGTAGCACTCGCCGCATGTCACTGGAGAGTGGCATTAGTCGAACATCCCTTCGGCGGATATTAGCTACTCACAAATGGCACCCTTACAAACTCCAGCTACTGCAGCATCTCAACGAGGATGACCCAGATCGGCACACTGAATTTGCAGAATGGGCAAAACAAAAATTGGAACAGGACCCTCAGTTTACGCAGAAGATTTTGTTCAGTGATGAGGCAAACTTTTATGTGAATGGTGAAGTTAACAAACAAAACCACTGCTATTGGTCTGACACTAACCCACATTGGATAGATCCCTCCAAGACTGTTGGAACAAAAAAATTGATGGTACGGTGTGGTATATGGGGTACAAAGATAGTGGGGCCATTCATCATCAATGGAAACCTCGAGGCCACTAGATATATAAAATTGCTACATGATGATGCGTTTCCCTCTTTATGCACTGAAGCTGGCACGTTCCCTGAGTTTTTCCAGCAAGATGGTGCACCACCACATTATGGGTGTCAGGTCCGAGCATTCCTAGATGAACAGTTTCCTGGAAAGTGGATTGGTCGTTGTGGGCCAGTTGAATGGCCCCCAAGGTCTCCCGATCTGACCCCCTTAGACTTTTATCTTTGGGGTCATCTGAAGGCAATTGTCTATGCTGTGAAGATACGAGATGTGCAGCACCTGAAACCACGGATACTGGAAGCCTGTGCTAGCATTTCTCCTGCGGTGTTGCTATCAGTGTGTGAAGAGTGGGAGAAGAGGGTTGAATTGACAATCACATTTCAGCCATCATTTTCTGCCAGGCAGAGAGGCCTTCACAATCTGTTCTGCAGGCCCTCTAACACAGAATAAATGTCGATTAAACTGTTGCTTCAACCAATCAGATTTTGAGTTGATGTCGGTAGGGCCCTCTAGCAGGCGTACGGCAACATCACCGTATTCAGACCCATTGATTGGATAGAAGCCGATATGAGGAACTCTACGAGGCCACTGAATGCACCACAGGCGCTCCAAACGCAACATCCTCGAAGGCACTATGGCCAACTTCATGGCAGGTTTCTGGACAATATTATTTGCCAGACACAGACCAGATTAAGACCACGAAAACCTGATGTTTGTCATGCTCCTCGACCCCCAGAACTTTCGGGAATACAAGAAAAATTTCCCGCATGCAGCATTCTCCAGTTTAACACAAGAGTCACGGAGCAGTTTTTGATCTGTCTCGGCTAAAAACAGAACTGACTGTAATGTATTCCATGGATGATTTTGCAGGAAAATCTCCCACTGATCTCCTTGACTTCCTTCATCAGAAAAATCTGAATGAAAGCATGGGGCAGCTGTTCACATTGGTATATTTGGCAGTGGCCATTCCCGTGTACACTGCTTCTGTCGAGCGGACATTTTCAGCCCTAAAGCGAATTAAAACTTATGACAGAAATACAACAGGGCAGGTTCGACTTTCAGCATTAGCTTTGATCGTGATAGAAAGGGACTTTTTGATGGAACTGAAGCGCACGGATAATCTGTACGACAGAGTAACTGAACTGTTTTTGAGGAAAGAGAGGAGGATGGATTTTGTTTACAAATAATCCGAATTTTTGGTGAGTAAAATGTTGTGATTTTCCTAAATAATATTGCAAGTTTGAGTTATTATTGATGATTTTTGTGTGTGTCGTGGCTGTGGCTGCAGTAGAAAGGAACCTGTTCACCCCTGGTTTGTCTATTCAATAAGGGCATTCATTGTGGCTACAGGAGTTATCTGCGATGCAGCAGCTCTTTATACTGTATTTCTGCATATTACGATGGTTTGAGTTGGAATTTGATGAACATTACAACCCGAAAATAAAACTGTAGAAAGGTTCAGATTACACTTCTCCTAGTGTGTGTCTCTAAATCCTCCGTGTGGGAACATTATCATAAGGCTTAATAATCTTACTGTTAAACTTCTACGTGCACCGAACCGTCCTTATTACGAAGTCTTCCGTGATTTACCGCTGGCTGCTTCTTTCCATTCACCTTCCTAGCTGTTTATTTAAACATTTTTCCTTCTCCCTTTTCATTCAGAATGCGGGACTCCTTGCCTTTTTACAGTCAGCTCCCCTTACGTCACACCATGGTACGTTTAGCACAAGTTAATACCGGGAATACCTGTTAGACATCTTACATTCACAAGTAGCGATTTGGGTAGTGAACACTTCAATGAATGAAACCTGTTACCTTTGTTCTCAGCTCGTATTCAGGGCCGGATTAAGATGAATGCTGCAGCGCAAAAAATGCCTATTTTTTTCTCGTCATCATTGGTGCATGTGCATTCGACACTCACTCGTCTGTTTTCTTCTGGGCGTAATGCTGCAGCATCAATATCACCCACCTTAATCCGGCCCTGTTCGTATTCTCTACGACTCTTCTCCACGGTCATGGACTCCAGTTTGTTTTTCACTTTTACTAAACTGACTCCTCGCTATTCTTTTACTGGTCGGCCGGTCACCATCTCCGTGACTGTCTTTGAATTCGACACCGCGGAAGAACAAGAGAGATACAAATACAGAAATCAAAGCGCAGTACGTGTGGAATGGCCGTCTCCTCGATGTCCGCAATTCGAGAAGGAAACGACAAAAGGAACAAACGGAAAGGAATGAATAGGCGCCTGCGGTGTGACTGGGTGGTACGATTTAAAATTTGGGAGTCAGCCACGTGAACTGAACCGCAGATAACAATGAACATAAACAGCACGCGGGTGGGCACATTAGGATCATTCACGGGGGGCTCAAGAATACGAACGCTCCTCGCGGCGGTTCCCAAAATACAGAGCACTTACTGCCTGCCTCTTGGCGATGGGATTATTTCTGGACTCGTCCACCCAGTAACAGGCTTGCGTCTGTAGTGTTGCACAAAGCGAGACGTGATTAAATTCGCACAGAGCCAGGGACCTCATTCGAACGGGTTGACGGCAGTTTTACGAAGTGCTAAAAAAACGTGTGAAGATTTTTTTTTAATAAAAAAAAATTTAAGACTTATGTTATGCAGCAAATTAGAAGTAGTGTATATTTTCTGAATTGCTTTGAACCGTGGTGAAAATAAGTACGTTAACATTTTAGGATATAAAAAGTAGAACACGTTCAAATTAGATTTAGTACGCCGCGGGCTCATTAAGACTTAATTGTTTAGGTTAATAACATGAAGGTAAGAGCTTATCATCAGGAAAACAGAAAGGCGCGGACTTCTAGGCGCCGCCTTGTTACGGCAAGGGAGTTAAATCAAAGTGTGACGAAACATGGTCTGAACGATCATATTGTTAAAATAGGACACATTCGGCTTGGTGAATTCCTGTTGAGGGTGTAATTAAAATTCCTGCAACGTCTGTGAATCTTATTGCTACGAGTTAAAAACAGCAAGTATGCGTTTTTAGCTTATATTCGTAATTGTTTTGAATCGGCGAAATTAAAAAAGTTGCACACACGAGAAGTGAATATCTCATATCGTTTTTAGAAAGATACACATATAGGCCTACATGACTTTGTATTACATGCAAGATAAGGTATATTTCAATTAATTTTTATTTCTTAATGTAGTGTTTATAAGATGAAGCCACGTGTCAATTTAGAGCGGGGAATTTCATATTTTATATCGTTTTTCGAAAGATACACACATACTTAGCTATCTGATTTATAAAAGACGATTGATAACAGCACATATTTCGACAATCTACACTGGAATAAAAAACGAAATTGCCTACCTTTTGGAAAGATCACCGAAGCACTTGTATGTAGTGACGGGCCGCTCGATACTGAGGTTTCGAACTGCCACTTCGAGGCTTGTTTCAAATGCGCCCGTCACGTGATTTTGAGGCACGCTAGCGTAATGACGTCATTGATATCTGCACAGTCAGCGGTCGATTTGGTCTCTCCATCGTCTTTCTAACTGCTTTGGCTCAACGCATAAGAGCAGTTGTCCATGCTACAGCGGAAAGGTTTGCTGTCGCGAGTTCAAATCCTATTTGGGACTCGCATATGTTAAAATGAGGATTTTGTATAAAACAGTTATGTAGTGCTCGTCTGCAAGTTAACAAATATATTGTGGAGACGTTATGAACGATTTACATGGGGCACCTTTTTCATTTGTGCAGAATCGTGTCCGCCTAGAATCTGTAACAAATTGATGAGCATATTTTGCGTAAGATATTATAACAATCCAGAATCTGCTCTACCCCATGTCGATCAGTAGAACATTTCAGATAAATGATGAATTTTGTTAATCATAATCAATGCAAAATAACTATTATTTGTGTTGTTACTTTTGTATTTATTCTCTCCAAATGTTACATATCTACATGGAAATGAATATGGGTAATATGTTTATAATCATTCTCACTAAAATACACTGTCAAAATATATTAATCAGCAAATTGAGACACAATAGCCTTTAGGAAATATAAAAAAGCGTGTGCGCTGTCATTTAGGACAGAATGCATTGTTAATGTGATGCACTCTCTACTGACGCGATGTCACAAAAAAAAGAAACAGCGCAGTCCATGCAAACTGAAATCCTCCTTGATATTTGACCTTATGATTAATTGTCAATATCAAATCAATAAAGTCATTTTAAGAAGATGACAAGTCTGCTATAGTCAGTTTAATCAACGCTCCTTTTAAAAAGTTTGCTTATACAGAATATAAAACAGAATCTCAATGATATGGGACTGGCGAGTAGTAACGAATAATATGTGACATTGAGAAATGAATTCCTAATAACGGGAACAAGTAAAAACTACGACTTCCTAAAACGGACAATGTAAGTGTAGGCATTTCAACAAATCATTTAGGAGACTTGTGTGTGCATTTCAATATCGATTTAACTACGTAGGCCACGTGTTGTACTATAAACGGTAGCTCAAGCAGCACTTAACAGTAAATAGTCTAACAGGACAATGACTGACTGAAACGAAGATGCTGCGCCGCAATAATAAAGGTTTACACTGTCGTTCTGCATGTTTAGAAGGCGCTGGTTAGCTGAAACTGTTTATAGCGAATCTTCCTAAGTTGGAAGTGCCGTATAGCGATCAGAAACGAAAAGACACATTTAGGTATGCTGGACAGTAGTTTGTTATTCTACAGTACAAATTCAGTACAACACCAGGGTCTCCAAACACACAAATATGAAGCGTATTACATTTTACAGTGAAACTCTTTACATACACAATATAATTAGGGACGTGTGCCCCCTGCCTGACTACTGCGGCCCAATGAAAATGTTGTTAAATGGAGGAATTTAAAAAATAAACCTTTCACAAGAGAAGGACCTACGACGCAAACCCCTGGTGTTTTTTACTGAGTGACAGTTGCAATACCACTGAGCCACCTAATCGGAATAATTAATGAGCTCCGCACAACTGAACTACTATTACTGGTCTTACTGCGGCGGATGTAGAAATATGATGTTTGACATATACATGTTAAATTGGTTTAATTGACACAAGAGTATCATTGTTGTATTCTCCTAATAAAGACAAAAAAATTATATTTATGGATGTATACTATATGACGTACGGTTTTGAACAAAATTAAACGTTCCATAAAAAGGTTGCATGATTTACCTATACTTTATATATATATATATATATATATATATATATATATATATATATATATATATATATAAAGTTGATATATGACAATATATCTTTGACACTATGTATCAGACAAAGGAAATCACAGCAATCCACAAGAACAATAATGAATTCTCAGCAACTACCTGAATTGTAGTTTCAGGCCATCACTTAACTATATCAACTGAAGTGTGTAATGTCAATGCGAATTACAAAATATAACTAGAGATTTAAGTGTCAGACAGATTCTCAAAATATAGAGGTCAATGCCTTTCAGTGTGCTGAGGCTTCATAAAGATTCAGTAACCAGTGTGCATGTCTGCTCAGTGCTTCTAACCAAGCTTCACGATTTCAGTGTGCATGTCTGCTTAGTGCTTCGAATCATTCAGTTCAAAAGATCGACAGAATTCCCAGGTAAAAATTAATGTTTGTGGATGATCCATACATGTTAAATGATTGTGCCCGATAGTACTTATACTATCTATCTATCTATCTATCTATCTATCTATCTATCTATCTATCTATCTATCTATCTATCTATCTATCTATCTATCTATCAGCATTTCACCACAACGAAATCGGTTTCGTCTGATGTGGCGCTACTTACTGAAAGATTGGTATTTTCAACGTGTTCATAAATTTTCCTAAACCTGCCTCTGCATAAGTGGCTGAAAGCACCTACGGCCAACGTCTCCAGCTCCAGTGTATTTGCTGAGATGACAGGAATATGGAGCGCTGAAAGTGGAGGACATTGTGCTGCTTGCGAAAAGTGAACTGAGTGGGCAGCGGCAGTCCGGAGGATACGCGAACGCGCAAAGGGCTGGCAGCTCGAAAGGATGTGAGCGGACACTCGCGCCCAAATATCCAACATTTAAAGTGAGGCACGTGCACCATCAGGAGGGACACGCATAGAGCATTTAAGCCATTCAAATGGGGGGGGCTTCAGTTTAGGGTCAGTCACTTCCAGTGCTGGATGATAGTCCTGCTCTGTCTCTCACATAAAGAAGAGTCTTTGCTGCAGGTGCTTAATTTTCTTTAAACCTGTTAGGAGTGTTCTTGTTACTTTGTAGAAAAACTGTAGAGTATAAAGCCTTTGGAAAAAAGATTTCATTGTATTTTTCCAATTTATTGAAATCTTAAAAAAACACTTATATTCACTATTTCTCCTTTGCCCCCCGCTTTTGGATTTTTATGATTGTGTTTATTTATTTGTGCACAATAAAATCTAATTTGACTTTGCAGGTTCACTCCTGAAGCCTTCCCCTCATTGCTGTTCCTCAGTTCTTCTGCTCTGAGTCCCCGCACTAACATCCTGCAGCAGTGGCTCTGGCGCCCTCCTGTGGCTGCAGGTTTTTGTTCCAACCAGTTCCACAATCGGTGAGTCATTTTCATCTTAAATTGTTCAACCTGTTTAGTTTACTCTACTTTTAATTTCTTCTCTTATTGTGCATTCTGAAATGTGCAGTTTAAGAAATTTTTAATTTTAATTTTTTTCTATGTCATTTTTCATTTTAATTCAAAAACCAAAAAAGGAAACATCAGACTATTACAAATGGGCTTTTGTCTGGGAACAACTTTTCTGGGAGCCTTCCAGGTTGAAGCAAACAATTTGCACAGGTGTCCCAGCTTCTTTGGATTACCTAAAACCCCTCTGTGTGTCAGAGTTGAAGCAGACTGCGTTACTACACCCTCTGAAGTACGACTTGGACAATATGACACTTTAGAAAGTCATAAAGTCCAGTAACGGCAATTAACAAATGAAATGAAACAGAGCATTATTACTTTTAGAAATGAGTGCCTTTCATTTAAACAAACTAAAAATAAAAATCAAAGTGTCAGTAAAAACAGTGCAGTCCTACACAGACAACCGGAAACTGGAAGAAACATTCATAGGAAGAGATGTGGCAGAGCCAAAGTCACTAGCCAATCAGAAGATAAGTTTCTGAGGGTCACCAGCTTGAGTGACCACAGGAACCTCACAGCACCACAGCTTCACACACAGCTCTGTGCCATCGAGTTGGTGACAGGAAGGTCCTCAGTGAGTGACATCAGCTGTCAAACATGGAGGAGGAGGTGTGGTGGCCTGGGGTTTTTTATTTGCCATTGTTTATTTGATCTATGCCTTCATCATCATATCTTATCACACCACTGCTGTATCCAGGTAAGAGAGGCGTCATTAGCATCCTTAAGATTTTCATCGGTGCATGTAGGGCCTTGGGAACATTCATGGAGAATGTGGTTCATTGTTTGGGTGGTCCCTTGATTTCATGAAACATTAAGACATTAATCTTCATGCATTTCCATAAAAACTGAACAAACTGAGGTGATCTAAAACCTTTGACCGGTAATGCAGCTGAACACTGATAATGCCTGACAAGCAGAGTAGACATAAGGACAAGTGACACTGACAGACAAGGGCCATCTCTTGTAGTGTCACCTACTTGTGTGATTACCAGGCAGTGTGGTGTGGTATGGTTGTTAAGGCTTCAGGTTCATATCCCACTACTGACACGAAGTGTGGCCAGGAGCGAGACAATTCACCTGGAAAGCAATTGAAGAAACAAAAGAAATGGAGCTGATTGTAACTCAAAAGTTGTAAATTGCCTCGTAGGTGATCAGCCAAATATATAGGTAAATGGAATGTAAATGTAGTAAATAAAGGCAAATATAATCAGAAAATCAAAAAAGAACCAAATACTAAAAATAATTTGTATGCACCTAATCCTAACTTCATTCCGTGAAAATTTAACATGTTAAATCTGCAACTGATAAAAAAAAATAAATAAATCAACTAGGAGATATCTATTATGAATTCAGAGTTTTTATTATTTTATTTTAAAGGATATACTGTAAATGTTTCTGACAGAAGATAAAGCCTCCCTTGCATTTTTTTTTAATTAGAAACTTTTGTCCGATTGAATATATTAGTGAGACTACTGTGCCACAAGTTTAAATTGTCTAATATCTTTACAAGATTGTTGTCTTTGCTTCATCGCGGTACAGGAACAGTAACAGCTTAATGTAAGAGTCCTATTAAAAGAAGAATTTGGGGCGGATAAAAATTGGCAGCCACAGGGGGCGCCAGAGCGGGACCTGAAAACTAAACCTGCCTGAAAAACGCGAGTCATCAGAGTCGTACAGCACAGCCACCGAGAGACAGCATTAAAGACGCCGTAAATCAGATATTTAACACTCAAAGCAGGAACACAAATGAATATTCATACATTTCCAGTTTTTCTTGAAGGTGCTAAATCATATCGCAGAGAACTAAGACAAGAGATTTATGTCTATCACGATGGCTCCTCTAAAAACTGAATCCCAAAGATGAGCCATTGGGTAACTTTAAAAGGCTGTAGACATACTGGGGGTCCAAGGGCCTGAAACAGGGACAAAGAAACTGATAAATACTCTGAAAAGAAATACGTTTCTAAATAAGGAAATGCATTGAGTCTGTCGTGAAAATCTGAGTGATGACAACTAAGTTGAGTTTCCGACACAAATTTTAAAAACATTGAAAATCTGAAGGAGTCCGGCTTTACTTAGTTCATTTCTTGCCCAACATTGCCATCTTCAGGATGACGGGGGATAGTGCAACACTTAATGCAGAGGCGCATTTGAAGTAAACTTATTCTTAAAACGAGACGTCTTGTTCCAGAAAGAGAAATGAGATTACCTTGGATCTTTGAACGGACTCCTTCTTGCTTTAGGGAGATCTCACACCAGAGGATTAGAACATTGAATTCCAATCGGATCTCGCAATTCTGGGTACATTAATCCGCAAACTTTAGAAGCTATAAGTGCTGAACGTTGAACAGCCGATCAGCCACGGACTTCGTGTTTTTTTTTCTCTGGCACTACGTAACAGTAACAGGTTATTAACCGAGCGCCATTCTCTCAAGTGCCGCCCTCCTCTCTGTTGGCTGACTGATCGCCGTCTCAGATGAGTCCGATTGATGTCATGTTGAGCTTTAAGGAGGATTAGTGAATTATTATATCATCAGCATTATGGATCACATAATTATGGCTTAATCTAGAACAGAAACATACGTTTGGCTGAATTAAAGTTTTTCAGGAATGAAATGAGTTCATCCCAGTCCCCTTTGTATGGAGTTAGCATGTTCTCCCCATGTCAGCCTGAGTTTTCTCCTGGTGCTCCAGTTTACTCCCAGAGCCCAAACACATGCAGGTTAGGCGGAGGGGACCGTGTGTGTGTGTGTGTTTGTGTGTCTGTTCACCCTTTGAGGGACTAGAGTCCTGTCCAGGGAATTTTCCTGCCTATGCTTGCTGGGATGGACTCCAGCTTCCCAGTGACCCTGCTCAGTATGAGGTGGGTTAGAGAAATGAATGAATGGATAGACGTAATGAGTCCAATTTCTGCGAAATCCATCTTACATAAGCCTGACTTTACATTAATTCTCATTTCTGGAACACACCCAGTAGGCTACACGAGTATTTGCCTGTCTGAGATGAACCAGACCACTCACTGCTGACCCAACTCATTCTGTTTTCCAGTCCGTTTAACAATGGAGACCCCACTGGCCCAATGAGCTCTTATATGACAGCAAGGCAGGCTTCTTGTTTTTAACAACAGAACTCTCTAGAAAGATGAATAAAGGATTACAATCACCATACAATAAAAGTGAAATAAAAACACAATTATAAAAAAATTATATTTACCTTCCACATAATAACAATCTGGATGACTGTGAGGCCATTCAGCCCAAAACGCTTGACAACCCTACTCACCTAATGTCTCCAAAAATAACATCAAGTCAGAATCTGAAGGTCCACTGAAGTCCTGGTGTCTACCGCACCACTTAGTCACTTATTTATTCCACGTGTTTGTGGTTCAATGTGTCAAGAAAAACTATCTGATGTTTTCATTAAAATGACCTTTAACAAATCTGTGTCCCTGTGTTGCTGTTCATTACTGTATTTGGGTTTTTGGTTTTCTTATTTCATCCAGCTAAATATTTTATTGTTTTATGGTGAATCCAGCTGTGCTGCCTGTCTAAGACAGGTTGAAATGTGAGTAATCATCATAAACCTTACTGTAGTCAGCTTTACCACTTTCAGTGCACCATCTGTTGGAATGTATTTTGTAATGCATGTAGTATTAAAATGGGCAGCATGGTGGTGCAGTGGTAGCGCTGCTGCCTTGCAGTAAGGAGACCTGGGGTTGCTTCCTGGGGTTTGCATTGGTTGCATGTTCTCCCCGTGTCTGTGTGGGTTTTCTCCGGGTGCTCCGGTTTCCTCCTACATTCCAAAGACATGCAGGTTTGGTGCATTGATTATCCTAAATTGTCCCTGGTGTGTGTGTGTGTGTGCCCTGCGGTGGGCTGGCACCCTGCCTTGCACCCTGTGCGGGCTGGGATTGTGTCCAGCAGGCCCCCCCGACCCTGTGTTAGGATATAGCGGGTGGGATAATGACTGACTGACTCTAGTATTAAAATGCATTGCATTTTTCATTCCAACAAACGGTGCATTACAAACATTAGCACTGCACTTTTGAATTTTGTACAAAGTTTTTGGAATGCATGTAGTGTTAAACTGTATTGTAATTTTCATTCCATCAGATGGTCAATTCCAAACATTGGCACTGTCTTTGCGATTTCCATACAATTTTTACATATTGCATATACAGTAGTATTATAATGCATTACACTTTTCATTTCAATTAGTGCAGCTTTTAAGAACCCCACAGTGAACAACAACAACATTTATTTATATAGCACATTTTCATACAAAAAGTAGCTCCAAGTGCTTTACATAAAGAAGAAAAGAAAAATAAAAGACAAAATAAGAAATTAAAATAAGACAACATTATTTAACATAGAAAAGGAGTAAGGTCCCATGGCCAGGGTGGACAGAAAAAAAAAAAAACTCCAGACGTCTGGAGAAAAAAAATAAAATCTGCAGGGGTTCCAGGCCACGGGACCGCCAAGTCCCCTCTGGGCATTCTACCTAACATAAATGAAATACAGTAGTCCTCTTTGTATTTAGGATTCTCACGAACACTCTTGATGATGATGGTCATGTAGACTTCTGGCTTTTAATCCATCACTGTTGGGACATCACGGTGCTTTGAGTAGATGGTGGTGGTGCAAGACACCAGAAAAGGAAACAGAAGAGAGAATAGGAGTTAGTACAGATTTTAGAGCCACCATGAATAGTTATTATGAAGAACTGAAACATACAGAGTATCAGGATTAAATTACAATGAAGTTATGAGAAGGCCATGTTAAAGTAATGTGTTTTCAGCAGTGTTCTAAAGTGCTCTACTGTATCAGCCTGGCGAATTCCTATAGGCAGGCTATTCCAGATTTTAGGTGCATAACAGCAGAAGGCCGCCTCACCACTTCTTTTAAGTTTAGCTCTTGGAATTCTAAGGAGACACACATTTGAGGATCTAAGGTTACGATTTGGAATATAAGACGTCAGACATTCCAATATATTAGATGGGGCGAGATTATTTAAGGCTTTTTTGCTTGGCTCTTCTCTTAACCATAAGCAGAATTTTAAAGTCAATCCTGAATGACACAGGTAACCAGTGTAGTGACATCAAAACTGTTGAAATGTGCTCGGGTTTTCTTTTCCTGGTGAGGATTCTAGCAGCTGCATTCTGCACTCGTTGCAAACGATTTATGTCTTTTTTGGGTAGTCCTGAGAGGAGTGCGTTACAGTAATCTAGTTGACTGAAGACAAACGGGTGAATTAATTTCTCAGCATCTTTCAGTGATATAAGAGGTCTAACTTTAGCTATGTTTCTTAAGTGAAAAAATGCTGTCCAAGTGGTCTGATTAATATGCAATTTCAGATTACAGTCAACAGTTACCCTAAGCTTTTTACTCTTGACTTTTAATCCTAATGTATCCAGTTTATTTCTAATAGCCTCATTGTATCTATTATTGCCAATCACTAAGATTTCAGTTTTCTCTTTATTTAGCTTGAGAAAGTTACTATTCATCAATTCAGAAATACAAGTAAAACATTGTGTTAGTGAATCAAGAGAATCGGGGTCATCAGGTGCTATTGATAAGTACAGCTGTGTGTCATCAGCATAGCTGTGGTAGCTCACGTTGTGTCCTGAGATAATCTGACCTAACGGAAGCATGTAGATTGAGAAGAGCAGCGGACCCAGGATAGAGCCTTGTGGAACACCATATTGGATATCATGTGTCTTCGAGTTGTAATTCCCACAACTAACAAAGAATTTTCTCCCTGCCAGGTTGGATTCAAACCAATTTAAGACACTGCCAGAGAGGCCCACCCATTGACTAAGGTGATTTCTAAGAATATTATGATAAATGACATCAAAAGCAGCACTCAGATCTAAGAAGATGAGAACAGATAAATGGCCTCTGTCTGCATTTACCTGCAAGTCATTTACTACAATAACGAGTGCAGTTTCTGTGTTGTGATTTGTTCTAAAACCCGACTGAAATTTATCAAGAATAGCAGGTTTATTGAGGTGGTCATTTAACTGCATAATGACTGCCTTCTCCAGAATTTTACTTAATAAAGGCAAGTTAAAGATGGGTCTAAAGTTTTCAAGAGCAGAGGGGTCAAGATTATTTTTCTTAAGTAGGGGTTTAACTACAGCAGTCTTAAGACAGTCTGGGAAGACCCCCGTATCTAATTAGTTTACTATGTCAAGAACACTATCAATTAGCACGCCCAATACTACTTTGAAAAAACTTGGTGGTATTGGATCAATGACACAGGTGGAGGGTCTCAGTTGAGAAATTATTTTATATAAATTGGGTAAATCTATCCTGGTGTAAGAGTTCAATTTGTTAATAACAGAGTACTGGGGTTTAGGAGGATCCTTAGTGTTGGGGAGATATACTATGTCATTTTTAATATCATTAATTTTTTGATTGAAAAATACAGCAAAAGCCTCACAGGTTTTACTAGAAGTACTTAGGAGGAATTCCTATGAGTTACCTAGGTTGGTACATCGCAGTCGGTTCCTCCTTTACTTACACATTTAACGGAAGGGGACGACGTTGAATCATATTTTTTGATTTTTGAGCTTACCACTACATGCTATGCGTGGCCACAGATGGAATGGGCGTACATTCTGGCACCCTATCTGAAGGGGGAAGTGCAGAGGGCCTATTATGACCTGACTGAAGAGCAGGCCGCCAACTACAACATTCTAAAGAATGAGGTTTTTAAATGCTACAGCGTCTCAGCGGCACAGCAGGTGAGAGAGTGGCGAGAGTGGAAATTTGACCCCGACAGAGCAATACGTACACAAGTGTACGAAGTATGGGGTAAAGTGGTCAGATGGCTAAGGCCAGAGGTTAACAGTGCCCAGCATATGGCAGAGTTGTTGATGGTCGAAACATTTATCAATGCTCTCCCTGAAAATGTCACCCAGCAAGTCCGCAAACAGGAGGTAACCTCCACGGATAACCTCGTAGTGTTGGTGGAGCGTCATTGGGCGGCCTGTAAAATGGAAGGGTCAGAACGGTTCTCACGACCAACCCGACAGGTTTGTGTAACTTATACAGAGCCCACCCGCTCTAACCCTGATGTCTCTGTTCGGAAAAAAGAAAACAGGCTTACCTTCCTGTTTCAAGTGTTGGGGGGGAGGTCATGTATTTACTGCTTGTCCTAACCTGGAACCAACGGACTGTACATTAGGCAAGGGAGAGAGGTATTGTGCTGTGATCAACCCTTTGTCTTTTCCATATACAGGAGTAGTAATCCTTAATGGATATAAAGTCACCATGATGTTTGATTCCAGGAGTAACATTTCCATTGTTGCTAGCTATTATGTTTTACTGCAACAATGGGCCAATACTAAGATCAGTCTAAGATGTATACACGGGGAAACCCGATATTACAGAGCCGCTTGTTGTGTCATCATGGTGGAAAATGTTATGAAAACCACACTAGTGGATGTAATGGCAGATCAACCTTATCTGGTGATATTAGGGCGCAAGTGGTCTAACAATAACGCCGGTAAAACCAATATTACTCCAAGTTTAAAAGAGGGTTTGGCCATGGATAGTAACAACAATTATCCGATTGTCTCCACGCTGTGTATTAATTCCCTCAATCTTAATACAGACAGCATAGCAAACAGTGATGAAGATCCTTCAGGCACTACGAGAGACAACCCACCTCCCGTAGGACCTGTGGTGACTGAAACTCTGCCCCTTGAAGTTCAGCCAGATCCCATAACTGAATTGGCTTCTCAATTTAAATTTACCCCTTCGTTATTTAAAAGAGAACAATGGAATGATGATTCCCTAAAATTTGCAAGAAATGCTGTGGTTTCATAAAACGGGCATATGTCTGGCAACTCCATACTGCGAATGCCCTACTTTGTCATACAAAATGATTTATTGTATCTTGTGGCCGAACACAAAGGTGAAATTAGAACCTTGTTATTAATACCACACACTTTCCGTCATCAAGTGTGTGAATTAGCCCATGCCCATTTACTAGGAGCCCATTTGGGGACCGAAAAAACGTTAGAATGGATTAAGTATAGATTTAATTGGCCTGGGATAAACGAGGAGGTCCAACGTTTCTGTACTTCATGTCCTGAATGTCAGATTCGTCAGATTCCTAGAAGGGACCGTGCTCCTCTTATTCCTCTACCCCTGGTTGATATCTCATTTGAACGAGTCGGAATTGACCTCACAGGACTCCTTGAACCCTCATTAAGAGGACATAAATATATATTAGTCTTGGTTGATTATGCCACACATTTTCCTGAAGCTGTTCCATTGCGCTCTGCCACTTCAAAAATAATCACACGGGAACTTGTAGGGACTTTCACTCATGTGGGGATTCCCAAAGAGGTATTAACAGACCAAGGGACTCCCTTCACTTCGGAGACATTCAGGAAGGCTGCTAGGTTACTGCAAATTAAACATCTAAAAACATTGGTCTATCACCCACAAACTGATGGGTTGGTAGAATGATTTAATCAGACACTTAAACAGATGTTGCGCAAGGTAGTTAGCGAGGATGAGAGAAACTGGGATCAGTTACTGCCCCTTGTATTCTTTGCCTATAGGGAAGTCCCTCAAACCTCCTTGGGTTTTTCTCCTTTTGAACTCCTTCATGGAAGACAACCCCGTGGTCTTCTGGATATGCTATAAGAAGGTTGGGAGGAGGAGGTCCTCCCATCCTCTAATATTTTGGAATATATTGCACAATTATGTGATAGATTAAATAAAATCAGATCTGTCCTCAAAGATCATCTTGAAAAAGCTCAAGCAGCGCAAGTGTGATATTATAATCACAACACCACCCTCCGGGAGTTTCTCCCGGGTGATTGTGTTATGGTGCTTGTACCTACTTCCCATTCCAAATTATTGGCTCATTGGCAAGGGTCATATGAAATTAAGGAGCGAAAAGGGCTTGTCGACTATTTAGTTAATCAACCTAATCGAACACCCAAGCGAGCTGGTTTATCACATTAATTTGCTGAAACCGCCTCCCTCCGGACAGCCTCGCTCCCTTTTTGTGGAACATCAAACCCTTAATTTCGGATCTAATTTGTCCTGGAGACAGAGACAGGAGCTGGAAACAGCCATCCTGTCTGTACTGGAAGTAGTAAGCAAGCAACCAGGTCGCACTTTGCTGATTGAACATGACATAATAACTGACCCGTGAGTGATTGTCCAAGAACGCCCTTATAGGCAAAGAAAACTAAAGTTGGGTTGGAAATCAGATGAATGCTAGAACTGGACATTATTGAAGAAAGTTTTAGTACATGGTCTAGTCCAATCGTATTGGTTCCCAAACCTGATGGTTCGTGGAGGTTTTGTAACGACTTCCGACGTCTCAATCAGGTATCTAAATTTGATGCGTACCCAATGCCTCGAGTGGATGACCTCCTCGAGAGATTGGGACGTGCTCAGTTTCTAACTACACTTGATATGACGAAAGGGTACTAGCAAATTCCCTTAATGTACTCCGCCACAGACAAAAACGCCTTTAGTACCCCTAGTGGACACTGGCAGTACAAGGTCCTTCCTTTTGGTTTGCACGGGGCTCCTGTGACTTTTCAACATCTGGTGGATACACTGTTACGTCCCCATAATTCCTATAGTGCCGCCTATTTGGATGATGCTATCATCTATTCCAGTATGTGGAAGGATCATGTACAGCAGGTTATGGCCGTTCTCCATACACTAGTTCAAGCCAGACTCCGAATCAACCCCAAGAAATGTTTCTTTGGTTTGAACGAGGCTAAATATTTGGGTTATCTGGTGGGTGGTGGTATGGTTCAACCACAGTGTTCTAAAATTGATGCCATTATTAAATGGCCCCATCCGATTACTAAGTGGCAGGTGCAAGCTTTCTTGGGCTTAGTGAGTTACTACCGTCACTGTTCCTCGTTTTTCCGAGAAAGCTACGCCTCTCGCTAATTTGACAAAGAAAAGAGCTCCTCTTAAAGTGTTATGGACTGATGATACTGAAGCAGCATTTTGTGACTTAAAATTGGCCCTTACTTCAGCACCTATTTTGAAATCCCCTGACTTTTCTTTTCCTTTTATTCTCCAGACTGATGCATCGGTCACAGGATTGGGTGCCGTGTTGAGCCAATGCATCGATGGTGCTGAACACCCCGTGATGTACCTTCGCCGGAAACTGTTGGACCGGGAGATGAGGTATGTGGCGGTGGAACGAGAGGCTTTGGCTATTAAGTGGGCTGTGACACAACTTCGTTACTACCTATTGGGACAAGAATTTACTCTTGTGACAGAACATGCCGCTTTACAGTGGATGGCTCTGAATTGGGAGGCAAATCCTCGTATCACTAGGTGGTTTCTGGAATTACAACATTACAGGTTCAGAGTCACTTATAGTCGAGGTTCTCTTCAGGCCAACACTGATGCTCTCTCCCGTGCCTACGACCTCTCGGTGCAGGCTGCCCAACCCGATGGGTCTGGGCTGGGGGGGGTCATGTCACATACGAGCACTTAGGAGTCAGTCAACAAGCCCAGAGGTGAGCGATTTAATAACAGATGAGGGGTTGTTTGATAGTATTAATGCCTCTCTTCTGATTTTCCAGAACCAAAGAAGACAAATAATCACTCACCAACAACAGCCCATATTCTAGAAAATGGCTTTCCATCCACTTCCTCATCCTCCCCGCCACTTCCGACTTCCAAAGATGATGTCACTTCCGGTCCTCCATTGATAATATCACTTCCGGCTTCCAATAATGACGTCACTTCCGGTCCTCCATTGATAATGTCACTTCCTGTTTAAATAATTTCCGGCAGCCATTTTCTATATAAAAGCAACCCTCAACTCTCTGTATTTTGTCAAATGCCTGAATTATTTTGCACATTGACCATTCTTCATTGCTCCAAAGCAAAATATGGTGCCAATCCACAACTCTTTGAAATTGTTCTTGTGACTTACTTATCACACTGTAAAAGTTGCCGACACTGTGTGTGGTAGGAGACAAGGAGACCACAGATTTGTCAGTTTTTGCTACAGTAGTACAGTTTGATAAAGGAGGACGAATCGATAAAACACTGAATGCCTTTCTTGATGCCAGCCCTGCTTATCCCAATTTTCCATTGAGGAGGGTGTTGCTTTATATTATACATCTATACTAATAAAAGGCAAAGTCCTCACTGACACACTCACTCACTCACTCACTCACTCACTCACTCACTCACTCACTCACTCACTCACTCACTCACTCACTAATTCTCCAACTTCCCGTGTAGGTAGAAGGCTTATTCCTTACAGCTTACTTACAAAAGTTAAGCAGGATTTATTTAGAAATTCTACACATAACAGTCATAACAGTCGATAACGGTCGACAACGTCCGCCATGTTGAACTTTCTTATTTATGGCCCCATCTTCAGAAAATTTGGTAGGTGACTTCCCTGCACTAACCGAAACTAATGTACATACTTATTTCGATGGTATGATGCCAGTGTCGGCCGCCATATTGAACTTTCCAATGTCACTATTTCTCCAATTTCCTGTGTAGGTAGAAGGCTGAAATTTGGCAGGTATGATGCCACTGTCATATATTGAACTTTTCAACGGTCTTTGTTACTTATGGGCCCATCTTAAAGAAATTTGGTACGTGGGTTCCCAACGCTAACTGAATCCTACTTACGTACATATATACGCCCATAGCCTGCAGCTCGGTCACCGTGTGAGACAGCGTTTGGTCCCCCATCCCAACGCCTCCCACGTTGTTGGCTGCCTGCCTATATAAGGCCGTCCGTCGCTCTAGTCTCTATATTCCCTTCCTTGTTATGCCACGGGATTCACGTCTCCCTGCTGATAACTACAGCCTTTAAATATAATCCACGGCTTCTCCGCTGTTTTATTGTTCATTTATTATGATTATAGTTATTGTGTAATTATTTTAGACTTACTTTACATTGTTCAGGTACTCATTTCCTTTATCATTCCAACCGTACCCCCATTAACATATCTATCGAGGTGATCACCATAGATCAAAGAACTGTCACTTACCAAGTGGTTTCCATGCCCGGAGATGGCACCTACCTTTTTTATTCCCTTTGTTACATATTGCACAGCCGTATCAGGCTCACTCTTGATATCCGAAGGAACATTGTGTCTTATGTATTGAATGACTGGGACAGGTTCAACGTGTGGACTGATGATGATACAGGAGATAGTTATACTACACAGGAGCACTATAAGAGTGAAATGCTTAAGCCCTTCACCTATGCTTCTGCATGTGAGCTGATGGCTGCCAAAGAACTGTTCGGTTGTTGCTTTCAAGTGTACCAAAATGGCCAAATATTATACACCTTTCGACAACCGCCAATGCCTCTTAAACATCATAGATTCGCAGGTGACGATTTCAGTAGTGGACACTTTGATGTTTATGAATGTTTAAACTCTCAAAAGCTGGATGTGAAGTTATCGATGAAACCGGTTGTATACTTACAACGCTTGACAGATGCCGAATGTCTCTTCAACACAACAAGTCCTACAAATACTGTCGTAATTGAAACAAACCATGAAACTCAAACTGATTATGACAGCAGCAATCCAAGCTGTGAGATTTGAAACAAGATTACTGTTCACATGGCCAACTGTATGTTGCATGCTCAAGAGTAAGCTCAGTGCACAGCTTGTTCATATTACAACCAGAGAGCCGAACTCACAATGTGGTATACAAAGAGATCCTTAATTATTGGTATATTTTCCCTCAGTTTAAAAATGTTTAATTTTCTTCTTAATAAAAATTTTAAGGTAGTACTTCGCCGCTGCGATGCACGGGTATTTTGCTAGTCAGTGATAACACCGAATTACATTATGGTGAAGGTCAGGGTTGAGGGAGGATTTATCTGACTCAAGTCCAGTAAACCAGGTAACAAAACATTGCAATCCATTTGGCTGTCCAGTGACCTACTCAATCACAGACCCCGTCAGCTGGACCCATTGTCACTACCCAATCTGTGCTGCCTGCCTGATCTGCACACATGCGTATTGAAAGTCTATTTCATTGCACAGTTTACGGTGCTGACCAATCTGTTTTACACAAGCTTTAATAATTTATGGAGTGTGTGATATCATATCTGACCTGATGTGATGCACTGCACATGTGCTTAATGATTAAAATAAAATAAACTCCACTTTACAGCACAGCCCGATCTGAACTGAGCGTACCGACCCACTGGTGACAGGGCTGTATTTTCAATTCAGTTGCACATTAGTTGACCATAATGAGAATATTATGGAAATACTTTGTTGTTCTGCTGAGATTCACCGTAGGCTGTGTCTTCAGGGCTTTATTAAGCAGGTTACTTTCGTCATTTTTATTACACGACAAAGAAAATTTACACATAAGAAAATTACAAAATAATACAGGGATGTTGCTGGATTCAAGCCCTTAAAGGATTTTGGTGGCCCCATAAATCCATCCATTTTCTAACCCGCTGAATCCAAATACAGGGTCACGGGGGTCTGCTGGAGCCAATCCCAGCCAACACAGGGCACAAGGCAGGAACCAATCCTGGGCAGGGTGCCAACCCACCGCAGGACACACACAAACACACCCACACACCAAACACACACTAGGGCCAATTTAGAATTGCCAATCCACCTAACCTGCATGTCTTTGGATTGTGGGAGGAAACCGGAGCGCCCGGAGGAAACCCACGCAGACACGGGGAGAACATGCAAACTCCACACAGGGAGGACCCGGGAAGCGAACCCGGGTCTCCTAACTGTGAGGCAGCAGCGCTACCACTGCGCCACCGTGCCACCCGGCCCCATAAATATCTAATTCAAAATATAAACAATAATAAACTAAATTAAAATGTTATTTTTCAAAATGAAAGAAAACTTTCAGTAAGATGAAAATAATGGGTTTTTTGTATCCTTCCACTTTATTTATATTTGAAAAGTGTTCTCTTACTTTTTTCTGATTACAAAGTCTTTGATCAAATCCTCACTTTAAGGGGCTGATCCTTCATTCAGATTGAGATGGCAGGGAGACAACTGAAGATCTTGGCTGAAAGTAGTGGACTGTATAAGAGAAATGAGAGGAGATCTGTGAGTCACCACCATTGAGGTGGAAGGAAAAGCCATGAGATGAAATAACATTAACAAAGGAACAAATGTACAGGGAAAAGTAAAGTGAACCCAACACCAGTTCTTGAAGCACATTTGTAGAAATGTTCTGTCAAGAAGACAAGGAGTTAGACCAAGAGACACAAAAAGGAGGACTTAAACCTATTCAAAGCAGAGCCGCTTATTCTAATTTAATTGGTAGAAGAGATAAACAGGGGGTGGTGAACCATAACAAAGGTTGACGAAAGGGCAAGGAGGATGCGGACAGAGGAGGTAGAAGCAGCTTGAGCAGATCTAAGAGCATTTGTGTCTGAAAGCAGTTTAGTCTCAGTAGAGGGACCCTTGGAGAATCCACACTGAATTAGATCTAGTTGATTATAGTCAGAGAGAAATGAAGAGAGGTGCTTATGAACAATGAGTTCTAGGGTATTGCACAGAAATGGCAGAATGGACACAAAATGGTAATTCTCAAGGGCAGATGGGATGAGAAAGGGTTTTTGAGCATAAGGATGAAATCAGTGAAGACATTACTGGGGGTCAGTAAGCATTGAAAAGAGAAAAGATATAGGGGATCAAGGAAGGCGAGATGGACTGTAGAAAGGTGTGAAGGAATGGGGTCCAGTAGTGAAGGATGAAAGAGGAGAATGACACAGAGAAGACTCAGAAGATGTCTTTGGGGTCTTTTCGTGATTTTGAAAGAGAAGAAAGAAGCAAAATCATCAAGAGGATGACAAAGGTCTTGGAGCAGCAGGTGGACTTAAGAGAGACTTAAAGGTAGAGAAGAGGCGGCGAGCACTTCTTTCAGAGAATGCAATTAATAAGAATGTCTTTGCAGAGATACAGAAAAGAAAGATAGTACGGACCTACACTTATCCCTAATGGGAAGTAAGTTTCTTATTCTGATATATACTGAGGTATTGAAACACAAAAAAGACACGAAGAACTTTATTAAATTTTACAAGAACTATTTACAGGAAATCTTACACTAATTAATAAAAAAATAAAAACTCAGTTCACGATCACAAAAACAAACGGCTCAGTGGCAGCCCCAGACAAACGCAGCTTCTCCGATGACATTATTGGTTTAATAGGCTCCTATAAGGCAGCAGGACACTGAGCCACCCAGCCTCTCTCCAGCTACAGCATATGCTCGCTCAACTGGCACGTGATCCGAAATCGGAGACAGGCTGACGTAATCCTATGCGACGGCTCCTTAAGCCACACTGCCACCGATTCGCTTTGGAAACACTGTCAGAAGAGTGGCCGAGTTCAGAAATAATCTCATCGGCAAGAGGCAGACAGTAAGTACTTTGGAGATGCGCTTTATGCGCTCCATTAGAATCACCTGGCGGCGAGTTCGTGTTCGTTAGCCCCCCGTCGAACTTTGCTCGAGTGAATCCTCCTGTGGCCACCCCCGTGCCATTGCTGTTCATTCGTATCAGCGGTTCACTTCACGTGGCTGAGTCCCAAATTTTAGTTCGTAGCACCCAGTCAGACCGTTGGCGCCTGTTCCTTCCTTTCCGTGTGTTCCTTTTGTCGTTTCCTTCGCGAATCGCCGGCATTGAGCAGACGGCCATTTCACACGTAAGACGCTTTGATTTCTGCCTTTGTTTATCTTTTGTCACTCCGCGTCGCTCAGTTATGACAGTTGCGGAGTTGGTGACCGGCCGGACATTGAAAGAGCGGTGAGGAGTCCCTCGGGCAACTTCGTGTTACTGCCTTACAGTTCTGTCAGAATGAATTTGAATCTCAGCCTGTTTTTTAGTCTCTATGCAGTTTCCATGTCTGCTCTTTTATTCTTATTTTCTCCACTTCTCTAAAGATGCTCAGGTTTGGTGGCCTGGCAAATCTAACTTGTCTTGTGGTTGTGGACTTGAATGTGAGTGTACCCTATGATGGTCTATAGCTGGCTCCTGCCCCGTACAGGTACTCTGGTTTTCTTCCTGTACCCCAATAACTTTTTGTTTTGCACTGGACCACGGTGGTGAGGTGGGCTGTGTGGGTCACCTCTTTGTGCCACTCTTAGGTGAACTGTCAGGACTGGCATCCATCTTCTGGCTAAGACCCACTTTCATTTAATTAGAGTATTCATGAAGGTCAATAATGAGCCGCTTTTACTCTGATCCACTCTTTTAGGGTTACCCATAGCAAACTGGTCCGTTAGAAGCACAAATGGAGCGTTAAGAAAGACTGAGGCACACAAGGTCTCCACCATGCCAGTCTCACAATACTGGGAGCTGCTGCTGTTTAATAAGAGTTTATTAATGTGTTAATTACTAAAATATTCGTGATGTGTGCAGAGTGTACTTAAACAAGATGAAGCTGATAAACTTGAAACTTGTTTCAAAGTTGTTGATGATGACAGTTGTTTTGAAGAATATTTTTTGTCCTGGAGCATGTCAGATTTACCAGCCACAGTCGCTGATCTCATTACCTGACCACGATAATTTAAACGACCATTCAGCAGAGTCGTGCTCAGCCCTGTTTCTAACAGCCAATAGCAGGCTGCTGATGAAGCCCATGGTGCTCAAAGGGTTAACAGCTGTAGCTCTTCAGCAGCAATCTTCACCCTTTATATATATATATATATATATATATATATATATATATATATATATATATATATATATATATATATATATATATATATATATATATATATATATTTTTTTTTTTTTTTTCCTTTTGTTTTGCTATCTGAATCACGAAACAGAAAGAGGAGCATCTCTTATTTTTGTTAGGTTCAAAACCTTTAGTTTCTTATTCCTTTTCACTTAACTCTATGCCTTCTACTTCAGAGAAACATTCACTGGTTGTCAGCTCTCCTGCACACACAGTCTGCCCCTAAGACTAAAAACAAAATTAAACCTGTTGAAATTTATCTTAGCGAGTCACAGGCTAGTTGAAGTCAGACATTGGGTGTCTCACATTAGGCGGCCATCTTCACAGGGACACACCGCCAACTGCCTCCATCTCGCTAAGATTATTTAAATGAAGGCTGTGACTTGAATAATGGTTTGGGATTTTGTAAGGTTGGGACAGTTTCACATTAGACAAGTTGACCAGTGATTTTAAGTTCCTCCTTCATATGCCCCTGTTTCTTAACATAATCCTGAGGCCTAACTTGTATAAGCCTTCCTTAACATTAACTATTAACAATATTCCGGGACCCTAACAGTTTTGAATGCTCAATCAAAGTAGTGAATATTGTTGACACACAACTGTGCAAGATGGCCTCCTTCTTCTTCTAGCCAGATAAGAGCTGAGGGTGTGGTGTCTCCTCGGCTGGGCATTTCTTTCCATTGTAGATAAAGAAGAGGAGATAGTTAGCAGCAGCACTCCCTCTCACCTGAACAAATCTCTGCAGGTGATCCCTAGTCACTCATGTGTGACGACAGGTCATTTTCTAGTTCTGGATTTATACACAAGCACACACAATAACAAGGTGTCATTACTTTTGTAAGAAACATCTAAAGCAGTTAAATAAATGCTGCTTAACAGGAGTTCTGAAATAAAGGATAAATGTTGAACTGACAAGTTTGATTTCACACTGGAAGCTTCAAATCTGGTAAAAGAAGGGGCAGATTTAGAAATTTAAAGCAAGACAAGCTTGTGACATTTGATTTTTTTGATTTAATTTGACTATTCTGTTAAATCTTGCTCTTTAGTTTAACCAGCTAATGATGCAAATTGAAATATTGCAGTAGCAACTGTTGCAATTCATACAGAATGGGTCTGTGATGAACTAAACTTTAAAACCATGTTGTTACAAAAACATCTTAAAGAGTTTTTATTTAAATGAAAGTATCCTGAATAATATTGGAATTCAGTAATTCAACAGTATAATATTGTTTTGAATTTTATTTTCAGTATGGATTTAAAGCAGTGTTTTTCAGCTACTGTCCGAGAATGATTAGAAATGTGCACATGCTAAGATAAATTAGACAGTTCATGATATATCATTCTTTATAAACTTTGTGCTGAAACTCCCACCAAGACTGTAAACCTACCTTGTGCTATTGCACTGGGGGATCTCCATCCCTGCCTCACATTACATTTCAAGGTTTGCATTATATTTTAAGATTTATGAATACCAGTACTTCTTTAATGGGGGGTGAATAGGATTTCTGTGTTTGTTGTGGTATCAAAGGGTGTCCAGCTTTGTGAAATTGTGTTGTATTAGTATGACATACAAAAGTTCTAATATCATAACATCCCTAATATCAACAGATGGCGCAGAGTCATAATGGTGTGTCGTAAAGGCATGAAACACTCCCTGACACTGTTTGTTTCATATCTGGTCACCTGGTATGAAGATTGATTACTTGCTCTGCCCATGTGGTCTCGGTGAATAACTTGACTTGGCTTCTTTCTTAACTGATGAGGACATAAAAAAAATGGACTTAAATGTGTTACATTTGTATTGCACTTCTGAATTAATTAAACCCTGTGTTCTGTACAGAGATAAAGAAGAAGATGCCAAAAATTTATCCAGCTGGCCAGAAGATTTTAAAGAAAGAATGTCAACGTGAAGAGGATGTCATTGAAAAGAGGAACAAAAGAAAGGGTAGGACTAACATTCAGAGACCCGGCAAAATTATAAACCGTATTAAGGTGAAAGACTGTAATCCTCAATATATGGACCCAGATGAAGACTTAAACAGATTGGGCTCCAGTTTGGGCAGACGCTGCTCCTTGAAGGACAGTAATGCCCACAAGCCGTCAGAATCCTCGAAGACTAACAAAGTGAGGCCCACGAAGAAATTGTGTCCAAATCAAACTGGAGAAGGTATGTGTTAAAATAAAATAAGGCAGTTAGGATTTACCTGAAGGGTGCTTTCTTGCATTTTCACTCTGCTTAGAAACAAAGGCTTTTTCAAAAATACGGGTTTCATTTTTAAAGTTTAAGGAACAGAAACAATTTAATCATTTGAATTTGAATGAGGAGGCATGGCTGAGTTGTTCTTGCAGTTTTTTTCATTTCACAATTTCCTTGGTTTGGGTTGTATCTCTTTTTAATAATAATCACAAGCTTAATGTCTTTATTATGAAGAAAACCTTTTAATAGATTTTAGGCAAAATAAAAAGAAGTCAAAGAAATGTCAAATCTGTTTGTTTCTACCTTTCTTTAAAGAAACCGTTTCAAACAATAATGTATTGCCTTTTTACTTTCTCCACATGTAGTATTGTGGAGTAGACATGTCACCCATTTGACTGTTCAATAAATTTGCACAATTTAGACCCCTCTGAATGAAAGTGTTTCACGTCTGCCTGTGTGCAAGAATTTCTGTGCATCAGTGGAGTGCAAAACCTGTGAATGGATAAGCCAGTCCTGTTCACATTTATCATTAGATATTCTGAAATTGCAAAGACTTTGTGAATGTGAAGAAAATTGGTTCACTGAACTTTACTGAGTTAAACTTTTTTTTTTCTTGAAGTGACACAAACAAAATTGTTAATTAAAGCAGGATTTCATCTAAAACGTGTGAAACATTCTATGAAATTAGTTTGAAAGGATTTTGATGCTTTTAGCCATTTCCTCTATCCTGTCAATCCAGTATGAAAAGGGGCTGATCTTTGTGATGTGGTGGCTTTTTTATTTGTGAAGTTTTTGAAAATACAAGTTGGTACAGTACTTGAAATCTTTTTGAAATTCTTATCCATTTTAGAGCAATAAAAAAAAATGTTGATTAAGTTCAGGTAATTTTTATTTTGTAGCACTGTTCACTGAGTGGTGGCTCTAATAAACAGTATCTGTCAATTATAATCAAATATGAAGAACATGGCCAATTATGACAAAACTAGAAGAGTGAGGATACCATGCCACCATCTTAAATAAGGAGGCAATATGACATGTGATGGAGCTGAGCCGCGTCAGCAGCCACAAAATGTCCACAAATTATGTGATTAACGGAAGGGTAAAATGACTTATCAAAATAACAAAAATACAGTTCGGGTATGGGTATATTATAGTACAAAACATGCCCTAAACTCGGAATAGGGTGTAGGTGATATCAGACAAATAATCCAAAAACAAACTTTAACTATAGGAAGACAGTTCAGTTAGTACAGCCTACATGACTGTATGCCACCCAGTAAAGGGGTTTAGTGTTAGGAAATATTACTTTTTTTTTTTTTTTAAATAGCTAAGACAAACTGCGAAAATTCAAAACAATTGATTTAGACGAACAGTCCATCCACCAAAAAACCATGGATGAGTCCATCAAGAAACTACATGGAGTGAAGTAAAATGTCAGAATTAAAAGCATGATCTTCTCAAAATAAATACTACTCTGGTGCTGTATCAGTTTAAAAAGGGTCACTGTGTAGACTGATGTCTTGGGTCTCTAGCCGTACCTTTTTGCCCAAATTTAACGATGGGAGTAGCCTTACATTTGCAATCAGAAAATAATTTGGCCAAACGCTTTTCAAAAAGTTTTTGAGCCAAATTCAACTTTTCACAAAACTGTTAAATAAGTAATTATTTAAAAACAGATGGAAAAGTGGAGAGGAAGGTGACTGAAGGAATCTAGAATGACAACCATACAGGCACTCAAATGGTGACATTGTAGGAGCAGAGTGAACTGGTACATTCCTAGCAGAGTCAGCAATGGGTAGAAAATCAACCGAGTCATCTTGATTAGGACCAATCAAACAGCACAAGTGTTTCTGTAGGCCTCGGTTAATTCTTTACATTTGCCCATTAGCTTCTGGCTGATAACCAAACATTTTAAGAGTTACAGAACACCCAATTCTCTGACAAAATAGTGTCTAGAAGCAAGAAATAAATGGAAGACCACGGTTTGATACATCTTGATACAGAAAACCATAGATGCTATCAGTCTTTTCTACAGGGTGGTCCAGATCTAATTATGCAAAAACAGGCTCATAGCGCTGCAGTGAAGTGACACAGAAGCAAATCATAAAAGATCAGGGTCGCACTATAAGTCCCTGTCTTGCACCCCAAAACACGAGGCTGAGTCTCAGTACTTTAGCAAAACCAACTTTATTCAGCATGAAACAGGAATGGCACACTTATTTATTGTAGCGTGATCTGCCACTCTGCTATTCACAGACACAGCAGTCCGGCAGGGTCGTGGCCAGATCAGTGATCAAGTTACCTGTTACCTGCATTTACAATGTTCCTTGCATATCACCCATTGATATCTTTTCTATTTGCTTTGGCGGAGACACGCAGCACTGCTTTGAGCCGACTGTTGCCCCGGCAACAGATAAAAAGTCTTCCAAAAACTTCAGCGTGCTGTCTAGGTGGGGGAGGTCCCAAGAGAGTTTACAAACCTCAAATTTTCTTGAATGATTTAATTTAATTAATTAATAGGAATGTTTCTTGAACGAGCATCATTGAACCATATGAAAACGGCTTTTTCGACGTCTTCAAATGCAGCAGTTCACAAACATTGGCAACTCATGATTTTTCTTTTTTTGCTCCGTCTTTTAAGAAAGTTGACAGTGTTGATGGCGATGTAGTTCACTGGCTTAATCTGCAACAGCCAATAATGTCTTTAGCTAATGTTGACATGCTGGAAAAACAGACATACAGTGAAATCTCCTTCTTCACAGTGTAAAACTGCTCCCAGCTCGGTGTGTCTTGTTCTAAAGGCCTCCAACCTTTCTTGAGCCCATAAAATTGCACTGTATATGCCTGCCTCCAATCAGCAATCAGTACAAATGAGTCATTAAATGTGAGAGGTCTTCCAGTATCGTAATGCATTTTATAATATTCTGAATAGTTCTTCAAATGCTTC
Source organism: Polypterus senegalus (assembly GCF_016835505.1). Classification (NCBI taxonomy): domain Eukaryota; kingdom Metazoa; phylum Chordata; class Cladistia; order Polypteriformes; family Polypteridae; genus Polypterus; species Polypterus senegalus. Next base: position 180,615,592 of record NC_053161.1, read on the forward strand.
TTTTTTGCTGAACATCAAAGGGACAACCCTACCTCGTTTTTGTTATTTGAAAGGGGCAAGTGTATAGCTTTTTAAACAAATAAACATACCCCACTTTAAACTCTGTTCTATTGATAACCTGCAGCAAAATGGCCTTTTTGTGTTTAGCAAGATGAAATACCCAATTTGTGACAAAGGACTGTGTATAAGATAGAAGAAATGTGATTTTAAAAAAAGGTTAAGTTATGGATGAAAAATAAGAAGGCAGAAATTTAGCATCAATATTTTTAAGTTAGAGAGGCTTAAATCCCTGACATTAACTGGGGAACCTGTCGGGTTTGTATAGCAACATAAAGAACAACTTGTTGACTCTTGAATTTAAATGTGTGCAAGAGGTGTTGTCCTTCTTTGTAATAACAAGAGGATGGGATAGTTGATTTCAAATGGAAGAAATTCTCCGCCTTCCTACAACTACATACTCCATAGCTTGTTGTATCTGTGACATGGAAATTATTTAGTGTAGCAGTTTTAAAATAAATATGGATCAATTTGTAACTGTGCTAGATTGTGGTCTTCAGAGTAGGACTGGATGTGAAGCAAATATTTTGAAGTCCTTTTTTTCTTGCCTGGCAGCTCTATCCTTAGCATCCTTCTCCTAATATATCCAGCATCTCACCTCTGCACAGGTACAAACCAATGCAATCTTTCCTCTCTGACTTTGTCTCCCAACTGTCCAACTTGAGCGGACCCTCTAATGTACTCATTTCTAATCCTGTCCATCCTCGTCACCTCCAATGCAAATCATAGCATCTTTATCTCTGCTACCTCCAACTCTGTCTCCTGTTTTCTGAGGTCTGCGGTAGGAGCGACAGATGCATTCAACGTGGAGGTGGGATTACGTAAGTGATCAGCTCTGAGCCCTTTCTTATTTGCAGTGGTGATGGACAGGTTGACAGACGAGATTAGACTGGAGCCCCTATAGGCTATGATGTTTGTTGATGACATTGTGATCTGGAGCGATAGTAGGGAGCAGGTTGAGGAGAACCTGGAGAGGTGGAGATATGCTCTAGAGAGGAGAGAAATGAAGGTTAGTAGGAAAAAGACAGAATACATGTGTGTAAATGAGAGGGAGGGCAGTGGAATTGTTAGGATAAGGGGAGTAGAGTTTGCAAAGGTGGATGAGTTTAAATACTTTGAATCAACAGTACAGAGTAATGGGGATTGTGGATGAGAGGTGGAGAATACTGGCAGGGTGGAATGGGTGGAGAAGAATGTCAGGAGTAATTTGTGACAACTGGGTATCGGCAAGAGTGAAAGGGAATGTCTACAGGATGGTAGTGAGATCAGCTATGTTATATGGGTTGGAGATGGTGGCACTGACCAGATAGCAGGAGAAAGAGCTGGAGGTCTGAGAGTTAAAGATGCTAAGATTTGCATTGGGTGTGACAAGGATGGACAGGATTAGAAATGAGGACTTTAGAGGGTCAGCTCAAGTTGGACAGTTGAGAGACAAAGTCAGAGAGGCGAGATTGTGTTGGTTTGGACATGTGCAGAGGAGAGATGCTGGGTATATTGGGAGAAAGATGCTAAAGATAGAGCTGCCAGGGAAGAGGAAAAAAGGAAGGCCTAAGAGAAGGTTTATGGATGTGGTGAGAGAGGACATGCAGGCGATGGGTGTAACAGGACAAGAGGCAGAGGACAGACAGATATGGATGAAGATGATCCGCTGTGGCAACCCTTAACAGGAGCAGCCGAAAGAAGAAGTATGTAAATATACTATGTGGCTTAGTGTCTAATAATTTTGATCTCCCAGGTCTGGGAGTTCACACTTATTCAAATAAATTAGCTTCTCAATTAGCACAGTTATCCAAACAAGGTGGAGTGATCATAGGGGCCACAACTGATGTAATGAGTCCTTGGTAATGTCACTGTGCATGTAGATGCACTGGCTTTATCATCCTTGACATTTCTATATGAGGTCTTCTCTAAATGGTCTGCAGGTCATGTTGGCCACCCTTGCTGCCCCAGTTGCTCTTTCTTTTTCAAGCCATCACCAAGCCATTAATGACAGTTGCTCATGGTTTGTTCCTGGTTCATGGTAACTGCATCCTAATATGGCTTCATGTGTTTATTAATTCAGTCTGCAAATATTGGGATTGCTGAAGTGTTAACTCCATTGGCATGCTTTTGTAAAGTGGATTGCAAAAGGCATATACTGTCAAACACTGAAAATTCTCCTGTAGTGCTATTTTATTGTAAATATTGGTCATTTAAAACTTTAACTCTTATTTTTATTTCTGTAGATTTTCAAGAGAATAACAACTTGTCCTCTCTTCAGGGTCGTCCACAAATTAAACAACCTCATAAGAATAGGAAGAAAGTGGCATCTGCAACAAAGAACTTGGTAACGGCCTCTCAGCATCCTAAATTTCAGCCCATTGTGAAGCTAACAAGGATCGATGCCATCAAATCTCAAGGAGTGTACAATCTAAATCCAATCCGCCAACAGTGTGTGGGAACATTTAAATACAAATTGAATTCCAAAGATAATGGAGGGATTCGTGGAAGTGAGAAACCGTATCACTGTCCTGAAGGTGGGAAACAATTCTCAGATAGTCACATGCCTAAGAAACGCAGAGAAGATAATACAGGGAAGGAGCCATACCACCGTTCTGAATGTGTGAAGAACTTTTCAAAACACAGCCATACCACAACTTCCATTGTAGAGAAACCATATTTGACTAAATGTGGCAACCTTCAGACACACATGATTGGTCAAGGAGGACTGGGTTTATGCCGTTGTCCAACATGTGGTAAACATTTCTTTAATAGGAGTAGTCTTCGCAGACACAAAAGAATTCACAATGGAGGGAAACCATATTGTTGTTCTGAATGTGGCAAACGGTTCTCAAAAACAAGCATTCATCAGACACACATGAGAGTGCACACAGGAGAACAGCCATTTTCCTGTTTTGAATGTGGCAAACGATTTTCAGATGGCAGTAATCATCGCAGGCATTTAAGAGTTCACACTGGTGAGAAGCCCTATTGCTGTCCCGAATGTGGCAAAAGTTTTTCCGACACAAGCGGTCTTCTGCGTCATGCAGGAGTCCACAATAAAGACCGTCCTCATGCCTGTTCTGAATGTGGCAAGAAATTCTCACGAAGAGACAGTCTTCGTAGACATATAAGAACACACATTTGATAAAGGCCATACTCGTTTCCTGATTGTGACAAGCTATTCACCGATAACAGCAGCCTTCATAGGCACAACAGAATTCATTCTGGATTAAGGCCATATTGTTGCTTTGAATGTGGCAAGTGATTCAAACAACTCTGCGGCCTTCAGTGACACGTAAGAACTCACACAGGAGAAAAGCCATACCGTTGCTCTAAGTGTGGAAAAACATTCATACAGAAAACTCTTCAGTGACACATGAAAATTCATGCTAAAAAGGCAAAGTCCAAAGAGACTGTAAATAAAAAAAAGAAAAATCAGAAATAATTCAGTCAGGTGTGGGAAGAAAATTGGAATTGCTTTGCTAGTTGGTTACACAGAATGCAATTAAAAAAAAGTTGCAGACTCATTTAGGCAACGCTGCTTATTAATTTACTGTAAGTGGCTTTTGCACTAATGACTACTGCACATTCTACACTGGTCTACGTTACAAGTTCTAATGTTATTTATCTTATGTTATACTTCAATGCTCTTTTTATATTTTATTGTACTGCGAAGTTGAGAGAAAAACAGTATTTTGATTCTCCTGTATTTTCTGCACATATAGTGAATTGACAATAAAAGGCGATTTGATCTTTTCTCCAAAGTCCATATTGGTGTTCAAACTACTCTGTGGTGTAGCTGCTGCTCTTTCTATCTGAAGAGTTAGGCCTGCTGGGGTTCGATCAGCCCAGTAACATCTAGTGGTCACTCACAACAGGAGTGTATGAATATACCGAGGCATCTTTAGCATACAGCTGATGACGTGTTCGTCTAATATAAATAAGGCCATATATGGACATCCTGTATTAAGTTACACAGAGAGATACCTGATACTTCAAGTCCGGAGTGACCTTGAGGGGCTGCATACTTGAATGAACTCATCCTACTTACAGCAGTCAGACAAAAAGAAATATAACTGAACAATGTAATAGACAAAAAAAGGTTTTCTGCTACGGCCTCTACTACCCACTGTGACAGCTTCTTTTCTATTCTTTCAAATGTTTCCCCTTTTTAAAGGCAACTCAGCTTGAACCCTATTAGATTTTAGTGGCCCAACATTATTTTTGTTGAAATGCTTTTTTTTTTTTTTTTTTGTAAAAATATATTAAAAAAAAAAAAAGGGTTACAATCAGGAATTGAACTTTACACCCCTAAAGTATCAGGTCCATCTCCCATACCAGTGAGCCACTAAAGCCAAACTGACCAATCAGATTGCTCAGAGGGAACACACACTCACAGACAGACAGACAGACTAGCTTTTTATTATCGTACCTATTAGCTAAAGAAGCGACCTTGATGGATTTAATTATCTGTTCTAGTTTGGTAAATGTCTTCTGTTCCTGTGACTCTGATGTTCCTCAGGTACCACACTCTGTGGTTTGCTGCCCTCCTCTTTATGTAGGGGTATCTCTGAGCACAAGACACTCTCATCCACCTCAGGCCCTGGTACCACAGCCTGTTTGTGGTCTTCTGCTTCATGCAGGGGGTGTCTGGACATCACACACTGTTATGTGTTTCACATCTGGTTCTGGTCTTATTGGAGACCATGAAGATGTTGATGGTGTACTATCCTCTGGATTGCTGAAGAGCACAGCAGCCCACTCACCTTTCTGCAGTAAGACACTGTCCTTCACGCCGTAGGGGCAGCAACTCCAAGTAATCATCTTTGTGAAGTTCACCTCCACTCTTCATAAAGTGGTGACATCAGAGGACTGAGGTTCCCGCTGTCACACAGGAGCTCAGCATGTCACCCAGCTTCTTACCTTAGGGACGTGATGTCGTCCTCTGCTCTGTGTGACCTGTGAAGTGTTGTCATTTCTTGCTTTCCTTTCTTTGACTACTGGACCCCAGTTACCTTGGATAGCTCCATTTTAATGGAGTCACCATTCTGTAACATAATGTCAGTCCTTTCCATCTCTTCACTGCTGTGTTAGAAGAGGCAGGCAGGTCATTCTTTGAAACCTGAGCTGTGCCTCATCGTCACTTCAGTATCTTCATCAGCTCTTCTTCCTCAGTCCTCAAGTGAGCTGAAATCTCACAAAGCTGCCGCACAGCCTGTCCATTAAGTGCCAGGACCAGATGGACTGCCGACTCTCCCAGGACCATTGCTTTAGTTGTGTGACCACCTCAAACGTCACCTGATGAGCCTCCCATGCTGAACTACTGTCGTGCTGTGGAAGCTCAGTCTGTACCTCAACACTAATAGAGAGGACATCAAAATCTTCATTAGAAATTGGACATTATCTGTAACGGTGACAGAATGACATAAACGAAAATATGAATGATCACAGTGAAAGATACTTCAGGACATTTAAAAAATAAATTGAAACAAAACAGGAATGAGGGTGACAACTGGGAGACATTTTTATGTTTACAAGAAAAACCAAAAGTTACCCTGAGAGCCACAGTTGTTCTTTACAGCTCCTCACTTGAGTACGTGTGGCACAGTAAATGTGACGAGTTGATGTCCACCTCATTTATCAGCCAAGTGCCCTGCGATTCTAAACTGAGCAGCTACAGGTTCAATTCAGGCAGTTCATGGTGGGCACGGGCAGCAGGCGGGCACATCATTAGGTTAACGTTTTTGATTGCCACATTTGTCCAGATGATGAGGTGACAGGGGATGTGAGGGGGCTCAGTGTAAGAGCAGACAGTGATGGACTCGGAGACACACAAACACTCATGTTCTTGTCTAAGCGAACACTACAGCCTTCAGGTTTTAATTAATTAACTTGGCGACTCCACACCATGGTGTGTACGTTACACACAAAGACAACTATGGTGAACATCAGAAAGACAACACGATCATCATCCTTGGTATTCTTTAGTTCTAGTCTTTGGAAATCTTTTCACTTTTATTTTACTTCTGGTGAACTACTTTTTAATTTTCATTTTGGCTTGCAAAAATCATTGGTGGAACACTAAGATGGGAGAAGGTTTAAGAACATAAGTCAGGCTGACCCAGAACTGATTAAAGGGCAGTAATGGGCAGTTTGGCCTCACAGCACTACGTCCCATTAAATTTAGAACTAGACAGGAGCTCAGTGTCTTTTATGCCATCCATCCTACCCAGAGATCAGATTGTGGAGCAGTCCGCACACCCACATAATATCAAAAGGGGACTCAAGTAGCAAAAAGAGGAGGTTTTGATTACAAATAAAGGCTAAATATGAGGAAGGGGAGACAGAGACACCAAGGAGGTAGAATCCAAAACACTTAACTGTACTCCACAGCAGTAGCTCTAGTTAGCCATGGTGCTGCTGGCCCACTTACCCACACACAGCCCCCTCTCCTTCTCCACCAGCTGAGCTCCCATCCAGTGTAGTCCTCGATTTCCAGCTCATCCTGGATCTTCTCAGGTGGACCTTTAAAGCTCCAGAGCAGGTGTAGAAAGTCTGGTGCCACCCGTAAGTAGTCACATCTCACACACCTACCAGCCTAGAACTCATCAATAAAACACACTCTTTGTTAATTTGTGAGAAATGTAGCCCACCTCAACTCCAAAGTGGTCATGGGATACAGTTTTCTAAATGGAGAGTATCCACAAAGAGCGACATGGTGGCGCAGTAGGTAGCGCTGCTGTCTCACAGTAACGAGATCTGGGTTTGCTCCCTGTGGCCTACCTGCGTGGAGTTTGCATGTTCTCCTCATGTCTGCGTGGATTTCCTCACACAGTCCAAAGACATGCAGGGTTAGGTGCATTGGTAATCCTAAATTGTCCCTTGTGTCTGCTTGGTGTGTTTTTGTGTGCCCTGCGGTGGGCTAGATAGATAGTTAGAAACTTTATTAATCCTGAGGAGAAATTCATATACTCCTGCAGCAGCATACTGATAAAGAAACAATATTAAATTTAAGAGTAATAAAAATGCAGGTATAACAGACTGGCACCCTAATCGGGGTTTGTTTCCTGCCTTGCGCCCCGTGCTGACTGGGATTGGCTCCCTCAGAACCCTGTGACCTGTAGTTAGGATATAGCGGGCTGGATGATAGATGGAGTATCCACAATGCACCAGGGCCAAGAACAATGAAGTCCAGCAGCCACTTTGCTTTGTGATGTCCCCAGCTTGGATCTTACTGGAGTAAAATCTTCACTTATGTATCCACCGTGTGCTCACAATGATCTGTTATATAGCGCCTTTCATGTCTGTGTTGGACCTTCTTAACACACAAATCACATGATACTATTACATGTGTGTTATACACAAAGACAAGTGTGATGAACGTCAGCCTGACAACACCTGCCTCATTCTCCTTATTCTCTACTTCTACTCTTCAGACAGTTTATTTAACTTTTATTTCAGTTCCGGTCCACTTCGTGAAAAGAACACTGGTGGAGATGGCAGAAGGTTCAAGAACAGAAGTCATGCTGAGGTCTGATTGGTCCAACAGCATGAGGTTTGACCAATTGCATGATAGTCAGCCTGACACCACAATGTCCTGCTGGTCAAAGAGGAGCAGCAGGGAAGGACAAGACCAGCAGAAATTCTAAACCATACAGAAACGTAACGTCTCCATCTGTCCATCTGGGGACCACACTCTGGAGCAGCCTACACAATTACAAAATGTCAAAAGGGGTCACAAGTAGCAAAAAGATGTTCTCGTTTAAGATTTTTTCATACAGTAATGGCTGGGGTCCCCTGCACAAATTCCAATGTAGCACACGGTCAGGAAAGATCATCCATAATGAACAGCCCCTCAGAGGTGACCCCCACAAGCCGATGATGCTTCTGTCCATTTCCTTAGGTCATGTTTAAGATGCCGAGGTTGACATCACTTCTCCTGGACATCTAAGCAGGTAATGTGGTGTAGTGGTTAAGGCTTTTAGCTTCAAAACCTAATGGCTGTGGGGTCAAATGCTGATCCTGAGCAAGTCACTTCACCTGACTGGGCTTATATTAAGAAGAAAAAAAAAAAAAAGAAATGCAACAATTGTATTTGGAAAAAGTCAGTAGTAAAATTAAATAAATAAATTTAAACTGCATGGTCAGGGCGAAACCCTCAGGACAAACAGAAACGGCGAGGGTGGACATGGACTTCATCTTCCATACTTCAGTTAGGAGAAAATGTTCTGTCACCATTTTTAAAAACTACATTGTAAGGTTTTAATGACACAGCACCTCGACACAACAAAATGAAAACAGCGATAAATTAAGACTGCAAGTGCAGGAGAAGATGATGGGCCGCTCAATACTGAGGTTTAGACACCGTGTCGAGCTTTCGAAGCACTGGACGTTTAAGAAGCATCCACCTGCAGAGCCACAGCACCATACGTCACCGCAGATTGAGACCCGCAGTTTTAGACCCGGAAGTGACGTCTCCGTCGTTTCAGGACTGACTTCGTAAAATTACCTTTGGAAGGTTTCAGCAGGACTCGGCAAAGCCCGGAAAGTAACATCTGGTCAAAGACCCGTTTAGAAACCAAATAATACTCATCATTGTGAAGTTCAGAGGGTTTCTGCCATCACGTCTTGTCACAAATCAAACTAAACAATACGGATCGTTTCTGTGAAATATTAATATTAACATTTACGTTCTGTTCGGGTCTGTGGGAAACATTTAACATGTCAACAAAATTAAAATCATCAAGATCTGTGTGAATTGAAAATAGTTTTTCGTTTACATTCATAAAATGAAACATACAATATAATTACAATGTCTACACAACGATAGAGTTTAGTAAAATGTTAATAAAAAAAGTGATTACGCTTTTTAAAATGTACTATGCAGGTGTGCAATATTGTTCTAAACCAATTTAGAATAAACATTTAAGCCAATCTAATATTTTTAAACATGTATGTGAAGAAAACGGCAATACATATTCTACACTGAATTGTGCAATACTGTATATTAATTGCCTTATATAGAACTTCTCTAGTTTTTGTCACTTATTTTTATAAATGATGGGCCATCAAAAGAAAAAAAAAATACTAATTAAGAACACTATTTATTTCTATAGCACCCTGCTCAAAATTCAGAAAGAACAACAGGACCGATATAACATTGGCTACAAATAATATCTTCACAAACTAAAGATAAATACAGGATATACAAAACATTCAAATAGAATAAAAGACAATAATTCAGACTAAAATACAACATATAATACTACAAACAAATCTTGAACAAATAACATAAATTGTGATAAAAATGCAAGCTCTGAGTACCTGGACAGATAAAGGGGGTAAACTGAAAGAAAGGGCCGAATGTCAGGTCTGTTTAATGTCCTCCTAAACAAATGAGTTAAATAAATGAAGTGAGTCAGCTGACGTCATTAATGTCAGAAGGTCATAACACAGTTAAGGCGCTATATACAGCTAAAGGCCCTGCTGTCACCCACAGAGTGCAGGTTAGTGGGGGGCACAGAATGAGAGGACCTTAGTAAGACACAGGGAGCAGTGAAGGTGCAGCAGGATGGCTATGATGTGCTCTCTGTTGGTGGTTCGTGACAGGACTCTTATGTTTGAGTTTTGAATTAGCTGGAGCTGTGATATAAGATTATATTATTATAAAATTAAGATAACTTAATTATTATATTATAAATTAAGGCATGAGGGATACCCTGGACATGACATAAGCTACATAGTGTCTGACAGTGGGTCCAAGGATTTCATCTCGATACCTAATGGCAGTCAAGGTGTCATTGTCTATCCTGTAAAGGTCTCTATGTCCCTCCATGGATATACCTCCCCTGACCATCACTGACCACCCCACCAAACCGGTCAGCTGAACGATGTTACAGGCAGCATAACGTTCTCCACGTCTTCTCCAGGCCATTTCACGTCTGTCACATGTGCTTTGTTGAAAAAATCATCTATGAAAAGCACAGGGCGCCAACCAGTGGTGGACCTGCCAATTCTGTTATTCTAAGGCAAATGACAATCAAGCTGCACGGAGCCCACTAGAGAACGTTGAGCCCTCAGGCCAGCCTCATGAAGTCTATTTCTTTTTGTCAGAGGTGGCCTGCCTGCTGGAGGTCATTTTGTATTCTCTGCCAGTACTCATGCTGTTCCTCTGGTCCTCCTGATGGGATAAGGACCTTCTCTGGCCCTGTCGAGCTCTCCTAGAGTAACTGCCTGTCTCTTGGAATCTCCTCAATGACCTTGAGACTGTGCTGGGAGACAACAGCAAACCTTCTGGCAGTGCCATCCTGGAGAAATTGGACTACCTGTGCCAGTTCTGTAGGGTCCAGGTATCACCTCACTAGTGATACTGACTGTAGCCAAATGCAAAATGAGTGACAAAACAGATGAGGGGGAAAAATGTCAGTTAAATATCCTTTAATTTTTTGAGCAGTATATTTTAATGTAATATTGTGATTTTATAAGGCACTACACATATTACTGAAATACACTCAATGACAGTTTTGGATATCCCCTCCCACTTCACAAATGCAGTAGTTTACAAACGTCATATTTTAATTTTTCTTTGAGAAGCATAAAAAATAATTGTGTTCAATCTCAGTTTTTGTTTTTAAATCAGATGGTCACTTTATTTTAACAAGCAATGTAAATAACCTGTTTACTCTTCACCCTCTGATCACATTCTATTTGTTTATCAAGCACAACTGAACATTTTCATTTTCTACACAATACTGTAATAACTGTACAGTTCACTCAGTGAGACACACAAACACACTCACTATGCATACACACTACAGGTACCATCATTGGTTCTTCTGTGGATTGGACTGTTGAATCTACACAATGGCTGTGCATGCTGGGGTCTTTGGCACATGTCGTCCCAGTAGCATGCGAGGTGTCACCAATGGTTTACCTTCTCCTCTCCTTCTCCCTGTTCCAGTCTCAATTCAAGGTTGTCAAGATAACAAAAGTATATTTTTCTGAGATGTTCAATATGTTGAAAAAATTGCCTGTGGCCAGCATCTAGTGTAATGTTTTGTCTAAATTCTCCACTCCTCTTTTTGTAGCATTATAGTCCATTATCATTTCTTGCCATGGAATCTCCTATCCCTGTGCAGATAGCATTGTGCTCCAAAGATGTGTCATTTGTTTAGACAAACATGAAGGTCTTCACTGGCCTATTCTGTGTGGCCAGCAGTTGCAATAGGAGCTCTGGCTTATTTTTCCTCATTGTGCTAAGCATTATTACCTTCCTCTTGAGGAGCTGCTGTCCCAGTTTGTGTAAAAGTAAAAGTTACTGCTTATGGCGTTGTGGCCATGCAGCTTATGTCATGTCCAGGGCACCCCAAATGTCTTGATTTCTCACAGAAGTTCCTCCATCAGACTTCCCTTTGTTAATGAAATGACATCCTCTGCTCTTCTGTATCTCTGTGCTCCCCCCTGAGCAAGTTATTCATAGCTTTGAACTGGCTTATCTTGCAGATGATGCTTAGATCTGTTTCAATGTTAAAAATGACACTTCATCATATCTTTCTCAGCTCACAACTTGCCTCAGTGAAATTAAAATAAAATTAAAACCTGAACAGAACAAAACTCTTTAAAATTAAATTCAACATAACTGAACTCCTACAAACTCCTACAACCATTGTTAGTGATGATCTCATCAGACCTTCTTTTACTGCAAAGAATCTCGGTGTTGCTTTGATTCCTCCTTTTCTTATTTCACCATGTAAGCCATATTAAAAAACTTCCACCTGTGTCACATTCCTTCTGTTTGCTCATTCCTCTCCTTTTCTAATGCTGAGAAACATGTCCCTGCTTTTATCACATCCCACATTGATTATTGTAAGTCACTACTACTTCACTGCTCCCTGTGTCTCACAGGACTGAATATCAAATTCTATTCTTGACCTGCCCACTAAGGTCCTCTCATTCTGTGCCCCCTGCTAACCTGCACTCTGTGGGTGACAGCAGGGTCTTCAGCTGTATATAGCGCCCTGACTGTGGACTGACCTCCCAAAATTAATGACATCAGCTGACTCCATTCATTTGTTTAGGAGGACATTAAACTGATCTGACATTCTGCCCCCTTCTTTCAGTTTACCCCCTCTGTCTGTCCAGGTACTCAGGGTTTGAATGTTTGTCACAATTTATGTTATTTGTTCAAGACTTTTTTGTAGTATTATATGTTGTATTTTAGTCTGCATTATTGTCTTTTATTCTATTTGAATGTTTTGTATATCCTGTATTTGTCTTTGTTTAGTGAAGATATTATTTGTAGCCAATGTTATATCAGTCCTGTGGTTCTTTCTGAATTTTGGGCAGGGTGCTATGTAAACAAATTGTGTTCTTATTAGTATTTTTTTTTCTTTTCTTTTGATGGCCTATCGTTTATAATAATAAGTGACAAAAACTACAGCAGTTCTATATTAGGCAATTAAAATATAGCATAATTCAGTGTAGAATATGGATTGCTGTTTTCTTCACATACATGTTTAAAAATATTAAATTGGCTAAAATGTTTATTCTAAATTGGTTTAGAACAATATTGTACTGTACATTTAAAAAAACGTAATCACTTTTATTATTAACATTTTACTAAACTCTATCGTGGTGTAAACCTTATATATTATATATTATATTGTATACTTCGTTTCATGAATGTAAATGAAAAACTATTTTCAATTCACACAGATCTTGATTATTTTAATTTTGTCGACATGTTAAATGGTTCCCACAGACCTGAACAAAACGTAAATGTTAATATTAATATTTCACAGAAACAATCCGTATTGTTTAGTTTGATGTGTGACACGATGTGATGGCAGAAACCTTCTGAACTTCACAGTGATGCATATTATTTGGTTTGATGTACTGTTTTTCCCTTCTTATTTTTATCGCTTAATTTCTAAAGGGGTCTTTGACCTGACGTTACTTTCCGGGCTTGGCCGAAACCTGCTGAATCCTTCCAAAAGTAATTTTACGAAGTCAGTCCTGAAACGACGGAGACGTCACTTCTGGCTCTGTAACTGAGGGTCTAAAACTGTGGTGACGTATGGTGCTGTGGCTCTGCAGGAAACCTCAGTATCGAGTGGCCCATCACTAGTGTGGGGCATTTAAGCTATTCAAACGGGGGGCTTCAGTTTAGGGTCGGTCACTTCCAGTGCTGGATGATAGTCCTGCTCTGTCTCTCACATAAAGAAGAGTCTTTGCTGCGGGTGCTTAATTTTCTTTAAACCTGCTAGGATTGTTTTTGTTTTTCTTGTTATGTTGCAGAAGGATTGTAGAGTGTAAAGCCTTTGGAAAGAAGATTGTATTGCTTTTTTGTTTGTTATTTTTTCAGTTTATTGAAATCTTAATCTTAATGATTACATCTTGCCTGAAGAAGGTCCTGAGTTGCCTCGAAAGGTTGCGTATTGTAATCTTTTAGTTAGCCAGTAAAAGGGGTCATTTTACTTGACTTCACACTACATCCATAATGGCTAACGCGGTACAACAACCGAGTACTAAAGAAATGGAGCTAATTGTATCTCAGAAGTTGTAAAGGAGGGAATGAGTCAAATAAGTAAAAAGAATGTAAAGGTAATAAATAATGGCATATATAATCAGAAACTCAAAAAAGAACCAAATACTATAAAAATAATTTTTATGCATCTAATCCTAACTTCATTCAGTGAAAATTTAGCATGATCAATCTGCAACTGATAAATAAAATAAAAATCAGCTAGGAGGTATCTGTTATGAATTCAGAGTTCTTATGACTTTCTTTCCCAGAGAATATCCTGTAAATGCATCTGACTCAAGATAAAGCTTCCATAGCATTTTTTTTTTTTAATTGGAAAAAACTTTTGTCCCATTGAATATATTAGTGAGGCGTCTGTATCACAATTTACATTTTCTAATATCTTTACTAGATTGTGTTTTTGGATCAGCCACCACCATTTTGTAGCTCGGTGTCCCTGGAGTTTGTGATCAGCATTGTGAACAGTGCAACGGTGGCCATTTTATTCAACTTGATATCTAACTTAATGGATTTCTTAAGGAGTGTTATTACACAATTATTCTTGCACAATCGATACTTTTTATCACACAGGTTTATTTTACTTTACTTATTTATTTGTTTCTCAGTTCATTTGACTACAAGTCTCTGACTACGCATTGCTTTCTCCATTTGGTTTTGGTTCTCCTCCTTTCCTGCCTTTGGTATTTTTTACCAGGTGAACCTTTAATGTCTGCCTATTGATCCATCAGCCTTGTTGTCTCTGCTTCATCGCGGTACAAGAACAGTAACAGCTTAATGTAAGAGTCCTATTAAAAGAAGAATTTGGGGCGGTTAGCAATCTTCAGCCACAGGGGGCGCCAGAGCGGGACCTGAAAACTAAACCTGCCTGAAAAACGCGAGTCATCAGAGTCGCACAGTGCAGCCACCGAGAGGCTGCATTAAAGACGCCGTAAATCAGATATTTAACACTCAAAGCAGGAACACAAATGAATATTCATGCATTGCCAGTTTTTCTTGAAGGTGCTAAATCATATCGCAGAGAACTAAGACAAGAGATTTATGGCAATCACGATGGCCCCTCTAAAAACTGAATCCCAAAGATGAGCCATTGGGTCACTTTAAAAGACTGTAGACTGCCAGGCCTGAGGCTTCACTTGTGCACCCCTGAGAACACTGGGGGTCTAAGGGCCTGAAACGAGAAGGGTCCGGCTGCAGATCGAAGACTTGACCTTCCACGCCTCCTGCCTTGCACAGTCCGCCCCTCAACTGCCCACAGTCTGTAGAAAGAGAAGGAGAAGAGCTGCTGTACACTTTTTCCAATTCGAAAAAGGAAAGGCGCTGGAAACGTTTTCCGACACAGAACAATGGCACAACAGAACCAGGTATGGACTCATAGAATAAAAAGCTCAGTATATTTGAAGAAACGTTAGATCCATTAAACAAAACTAATGAGATGTACGATTATATACTTTATAGCGAATCCAAGTGTTCTCTGTTTATCGTCATTACTAACATATCCTATTTTTAAGGATATCATTTTAATTATTTTTTACCTCTTGTATTATTTCTTTTTAATATTTGCTATATTATTTAATCTACAGAGTGAGCCATTTATATGGATACACCTTAATAAAATGGGAATGGTTGGTGATATTAACTTCCTGTTTGTGGCACATTAGTATATGTGAGGGGGAAACTTTTCAAGATGGGTGGTGACCATGGTGGCCATTTGGAAGTCGGCCATTTTGGATCCAAATTTTGTTTTTTCAATAGGAAGTGGGTCATGTGACACATCAAACTTATTGGGAATTTCACAAGAAAAACAATTGGTTTTAACGTAACTTTATTCTTTCATGAGTTATTTACAAGTTTCTGACCACTTATAAAATGTGCTCAATGTGCTGCCCATTGTGTTGGATTGTCAATGCAACCCTCTTCTCCCACTCTTCACACACTGATAGCAACACCGCAGGTGAAATGCTAGCACAGGCTTCCAGATTTTGTTCAGTGATGAGGCAAACTTTTATGTGAATGGTGAAGTTAACAAACAAAACCACCGCTATTGGTCTGACACTAACCCACATTGGATAGATCCCTCCAAGACCGTTGGAACAAAAAAATTGATGGTATGGTGTGGTATATGGGGTGCAAAGATAGTGGGGCCATTCTTCATCAATGGAAACCTCAAGGCCACTGGATATGCGAAATTGCATGTGTTTCCCTCTTTATGCAATGAAACTGGCACGTTCCCTGAGTTTTTCCAGCAAGATGGTGCACCACCACATTATGGGTGTCAGGTCCGAGCATTCCTAGATGAACAGTTTCCTGGAAAGTAGATTGGTTGTCGTGGGCCAGCTGAATGGCCCCCAAGGTCTCCCAATCTGACCCCCTTAGACTTTTATCTTTGGGGTCATCTGAAGGCAATTGTCTATGCTGTGAAGATACGAGATGTGCAGCACCTGAAACTACGGATACTGGAAGCCTGTGCTAGCATTTCTCCTGCGGTGTTGCTATCAGTGTGTGAAGAGTGGGAGAAGAGGGTTGCATTGACAATCCAACACAATGGGCAGCACATTGAACACATTTTAGAAGTGGTCAGAAACTTGTAAATAACTCATGAAAGAATAAAGTTACGTTAAAACCAAGCACACCATTGTTTTTCTTGTGAACTTCTCAATAAGTTTGATGTGTCACATGACCCTTTTCCTATTGAAAAAACAAAAGTTGGATCCAAAATGACCGACTTCCAAATGGCCACCATGGTCACCACCCATCTTGAAAAGTTTCCCCCCTCACATATACTAATGTGCCACAAACAGGAAGTTAATATCACCAACCATTCCCATTTTATTAAGGTGTATCCATATAAATGGCCCACCCTGTATATTAACTTTTTCACTTATTTATGAGATGTTATGTGGAGAATTTGCAATGTTAGTGTACAATATGAAAGGTATTTATGTTTATCGTCGTCATTAACATTTCTTAAATATCTTATTTAACTTGATTTTTCTATAGTTAAGTTAGCTGTTTATTAAACGTTAGTGCTTTCTGCCAAATTAGTATTCCATAATATTTTTGTCTTGATATCCACAGTCACATTCCTCCACAAAGGCAGAGAATATAAAACCAACTTTGATTACATTATTAAATATCAAAATGAGTCCAAGTGCCCTCTTTGTAAAAAAGCAAAGAGACTACAGCATCCTGCTCCCTGCCTTCAGAGTCATGAAGGCCACATTGTCAAGTATGCAGGTAGTGTATGCATGCCAGGAGTGTGTGCTTGTAAACAATACTGACGTTTAGATTTCTGAACTGGAACTTTTTCAAATACAGGTTAAAAAGCTGAGCATTTTCCATTGTTTGGCAGATTTTACTATTTAAAGATGTAACAGATGTAATTTAATATTTTTGTTTGATTAATTTTTTTCCCCTTGTATTAGGGCCTCCCTAGTGTGTGCTTGGTGTATATGTGTGTGTGGGTGTGTGCCCTGCGGTGGGCTGGCACCCTGCCCAGGGTTTGTTTCCTGCTTTGCGCCCTGTGTTGGCTGGGATTGGCTCCAGCAGACCCCCGTGACCCTGTAGTTAGGATATAGTGGGTTGGATAATGGATGGATGGATGGATGTATTTGGGCCTTCCAAGTCAGAAGAATAACCATGACTGTGGAATTCCCATGTTGATGGTTTGACCATTTCATATTGTAACTATCTTTTTGTGTATGTCTGTATTTAATGTTGTGTCCAGGTTTCCAAAGAACCATTTTGTGGTTTCTCTGTATTTCATCCTCGTGGCCCCCTTCACTTTTAACGAGGTGTGTCTCAACTTTAGTCCTCTCTTCTTTCATTGTAGTATTTGTAGAGGGAGGATTACATCTGGTTGTTGGTTCTCATTTTTGTCACCTTCTACAATTTGTGTTGGATATTTGTGTTATGTTTATTTTATTTTATTATATTTGTATTTTTTTCATTTCAGCATACTGTCCCTAGTGGTTTTGAAGTTCCAGAAACTCCTACCTTTCAAAATCCAGATCTTTTAAATGTATGTTTATAATGGTTTGCATAAATATTTTTGTAACATTAAACTCCTTTTAACAGCGTGACTCTGCTCAGTCCTTTTTAGAATGACATGCCAGGTTTGAGGAAGTGCTGGTGTGTTACTTGAGAACTCCAGCCCAAGGGGTAAATGACATTTAAATTTCCTTTAATAACTTTCATTTAGTTCTGTGGTCATGTGGCAAATATACTTAGCCGTATTGTAAATCAAAGACAAAGAGTCAAAATGCTTACCATTCTAAACTTAGTGCTTCTTTTACAAATCACTGAAGTAACTGCTGACATCTGACTGAGCGAGCAAACGCCTTTCTAAATGAAGGCCAAGAATCAAAGAAAAAATGAGAAGGTACAGAAATAATGGACAGCCAGGACAGGGTCATTTAATGTGCTTATTCTTTTGGTTCTTTTTTAACATTTCCTTAAGTAAATATTATTTTCTCTGTTTTCAGGTTTAGACTTTATTGAGCCATTAATGAGAAGACAGAGTAAAGACTTGCACCACCTCTGAAGTGAACAAAAAAATGTCTTGCTATTCTGTTCCATAGCACTGCGTTCTGCAGATTTCAGATCTTTACTTTTAGAAGAAACATCAGCCTCCCTTCTCCAACTTCCAGCACAGGGCACTGATGAGCAGGTACAGACACATCATTTTATAAACTTCAATAAGAAAGATGAATTACATGTTGTTGATGTTGGCTTAAAATGCCTATAGTGTAGTGAATAAAATGTATAAAAAGACTTAATGCTTGTCTGAGATGCTGACTGTTAATCATTAAGCAGTAGGAGTCAAAGCCCAAAAGACTAAAAGCCTGTTTTACATCTTCTGACAAACTGGAGTGCTAGTACAACTCTTAACGGCCTTAAAACATTTGAAATGCATTGTGTGCTGTGTTAATAATAGTGTATGGTAAGAAACATTGAAGACTTGTAGAATCTGTAATCGAAAGCAGTAATGTTAATATGTTAATAATGTATAACAAATTAAATATACTGTATATTATTTTTTTTTTTTATTTTCCTTACATTCCTTGTAAATGTGAAGGTAAATGCTATAAGCTTTATGATGACCATGTAAAGAATATTCTTTTTTTTTTTTTTTTTTAAATAAAATATATTACAGCCAGAGAAGTGGTGTGCTGAGAACATTTCTGTGTTCAGGCGGCAAGTCTCATTCCTTTCATTACTGTCAACGGACAAAGACGACATTGAGTAGGCCCTTCAGAAATCTGAGTTGTTATCTGAATTTCTAGAAGAAGAGGAGAGGGAATATGTCTTTTGACCCTTCATCATCCTTTTTTCACATATGGAAGACATGCATCTGTTTTTACATAACGTGAGAGGAAAAAGGAAAATTACTGTGTTTTATGAGAAAATGTAACCAACATACATGTCCCTCATTGTTCAGTTACAACCTACAATTCTTGTTCTTTATTTTATATATTCTTTAACTTTTTGTAATAAATGTTGCAAACCAACTTTATCTTTATAGTCCATTGTCTCAGATCTGCACTTCTTAGTGTTATGTATTAAAATATTTTTTTATAAAGCAGGGCAAGGCAATTTTCATTTTTAAAGCACATTTACAACAGCAGCCAGAACTGAACCAGAGTGCTGTACAAGAAAGAGTAAAAGAAGCAGTTCAAATAAACTGCATGTACACAGCACAAAACTGCAAGAATAACCAACCATTCTGCAGAGTAAAATGGCTGCAAGAAGAAATAAGACTTTAATGATGACTTAAAAATGGCCTGTGTTGGAGCACATGAAATATAATAAGGTGAGCCATTCCAGAGAAAAGGAGCAGCCACCACAAACACCCGATACCTCCTTTGTTTCAGCCTCGACCTCAGCACAACTAAGAGCATCGGGCTAGTAGACCGCAGGGCTCTTGTTGGCACATACAAGTGAAGAAGTTCCGAGAGGCAAGATGGGGCTGATCCATTCAAACATTTGAAACCAAGAAATAGAATTTTAAAATCAATTCTGAAATGGACCAGAAGCCAATGAAGTGAGGTCAGTATTGGTGAAATATGGCCACACTTATGAGAGCCATTCAGTAAGCAAACAGCAAAGTTGTGGAATAGTTGTAGGTGTCATAACAGGGCCTGACCAACACCTACATACAAAGAACTGCAATAGTCCAAATGAGATGTTATAAAAGCTTGGATGCCCTTTTCAAGATCACTGAAAGAAAGAAAAGCCTTTACCTTAAAGTCTCAGCTGGAAAAAGCTTCATTTAACCTCACAATTTATCTGTTTGTCGAGTTTGAATGAGCTGCCACAGATCACACCTGGGCTAACTGAAGCTTTATGATACTGTATATGACAAGGGGTCAAAGAGCAACATCAGGGACACTCAAACTTTTTTAACTTTTGGACACTTTGCATGATCACAGTTTTATTATCATTTAGTTTAAGAAGATGCATTGCCATCCAGGTTTTTATATCATTCAAGCACACATGGAGGGTCTGTATTTTTGGCAAATATATTTAAGTGTCATCAGCATAGAGATGCCATACTTGTTAACAATGGAGCCTAAAGGTAACATGCCTATCAAAAAGAGAACTGGTCCAAGGATGGAATCCACAAGTAAGAGGAGCTACAGAGGATGAGAACTCACCCAAATGAATAGAAAAACTCCTATTGCTTAGATAGGGTTTAAACAATTTAAGGGCATTACCGTGGAAGCCTACATACTATTCAAGGCAGGATATAAGAATCATAAGATCCACGGTATTAAAAGCGCAGGTAAGATCTAGCAGTACAAGAATAGCAGAATCACCAGCATTAGTAGTTGGGAAGAGGAGGTCACCGTTAACCTTTAACAAGGATGTTTCAGTGCTGTAAGAACATCTGTATCTGGATTGGAATTTTTCCAGAATACTATTTCCATCCAGAAATGTTGGTGTTAGGACAACTTTTTCTAAGACTTTAAATTAAAAAGGCAGTTTAGAAATTTGCCTGAAATTTGACACAGTAGAGGGTCCTTATTTTGTTTTTGATAATACGTTTCTGCACCACAGCGTGTTTCAAGGCAGCAGGGACACAACCAGAAATCAAGCTAACATTTATTAAGGTAACAATACTTGGTCTGACAGAATCAAAAAAATCCTGAACTAATCAAGAGGGGACACTGCTGTCTAGGGGGCAATTTGTAGGATTCAGACGTTGCACCAAATCAGATAACAGAGATGATGAGACACACAGGCTCAAAGTGGTCAAAGACAGCTGAACACACTGTGGGAAGAGATGAACCTGAGCAGGAAGTGAGATTGAAGACCTAATAACGATAATCTTATTTACAAAAAAGTACATCTCCGTTTGGAGAGTAAGTTGGGTTATGCGACAAATGACAAATTCCTAGTGGAGTACAAGAAATGGTATATGGCGAATAAAGGATTTAAAATCACTAAAAAAAATTGACTTTTAATTATTGCATCGACCCAAACAAAACATTTTTAAAGTTAAGTTTAAAATCTGTTAGTTCAGTTCCAAAATAAATAAAAAAGACAGTTGATGTAAGTTCAACTTTCAATAATGCAAATTTTCACATTTCTTTAGAAAATCAAACGATATAATATCTATTAAGCAATTTAAGGGATTTGCTTCACTTTTTTTGATAAGTACATACTTAAACGTTAGGATCCCAGGGAGAACAATTATGTATTAAAATTAAAAAACAGGTAAACGTTTGAAAGTTTAATAACTCCACTTGAAATGTATCATCATTATAGCAGCAGCGTAGAACAAAATTAAGAAAACACAATTCAAGACAGACAATGGAAATGAAGGTATGAACTGTATAGTAAGCTGAATCATTTAAAAAAGTTGTTCAATACAAACAATTTCAAAAGTTTCTTTTACTGAGAACTCGAAAGTTTAGACCTTTTTTTTCATTGCTGTTGATTGTTATGTTGTGTTATTGATCATCATTTATTTTGTAACATAATAAATTAATGTCATTAACGGAATTTTCCTTTATTGAACGAGGTTCCAGAAATAATGTCAGACATGCCGTTTACTACAAAAGTACCATAAAAATAACTTCCAATATTTTGAATGATAGAATTCACTATAATAGCACTTAGAGCAACCACATTCATATTTAGTATGGTGTTTCCTTAATATAAAAATGTGTTATGCTCTCTTTCTTTTAAATATATCGAATCCTGACTCATAAATTATAAAACTGTTTTTTGTTTCTAAAAGTAAATACGAGAGTAATACCATAAAGAGAAACTCGGATTCTTGCCTCGTGATTGCAGGAAGTCATGTTAATATCGTCTTTTAGGGTTAGTTGGTAAATCAACGTTACTAGTTTTTCAACGAAAGCGATGTGACAGAAGACGGACGCGAATGCTGGGGGTGTGGCGTGGAAGGCCGAGTTTATGACCTGCAGCCGGATACAATTGCCTGAAACAGGGACAAGGAAACTGATAAATACTCTGAAAAGAAATACGTTTCTAAATAAGGAACTGCACTGAGCCTGTCGTGAAAATTTAAGTGATGACAACTAAGTTGAAGTAGCGATACACATTTTAAAAATCTGATGAAGTGCGGCTTTACTTAGTTCATTTCTTACACTGCAGTGCCATCTTCAGGGCGATGGAGGACAGTGCAACACTAACTCATTCTTAAAACAAGAGGTCTGTTCCAGATTATATATACTGTATAAATGATTTGGATACAATGAGAAATGATGAAAAATCACACATTTTATTGGATAACTGAACAGATTACAATATTCTAGCTTTCAAGGCATCTCCATCTGCAAGGTAAGACTATAAAAATACGGAATGTATATTCTTTAAATTGATGATTTGCATATATTTAAAGAGAATCATGAGCATATAGTAACATAAGCATCATATCCTAGAGCACATTAAAATAGTGAGGGTTAAATCACAAAAAGGCCTGTGCCTGTATATTTTCATTTTTTTCTTAGCAAGCTGGAAACCACCAATACTTCATAAGTCAAGGTCAGTTATGCAGGGAGGGGCTTACAGGCAACACACTGACCCACCACCCCCCAACCCCCTTTTATGTGGTGAATGTTAGCTGAGGAATGGAAATAATGATGGCAGGTACTGGATGGGTGTAAGGTGGGGAGAGGGCCTGTCAAGTGGGCATGATGGACAGAACAGAGTGCTGCATTCATTAGGCTGGGAAATATTGGTGGAGCCAATCAGAGGCAGGAGAAGACAGTGGAATGCTGGGAGTCAGATGAGGGGGCGGGTTGACAGCTGAGTGCAGAAGGCTGCAAAAGGGGGATGTGGTGCTGGAGAGAAAATGTGTCAGGGGGAGGTGTGCTGAATCTTTATTTTGCTGAGACCCCTCTGCGCTGCGTCCATTAAAGTTCATCAGTGAAAGAATTGACTCCAAGTGCAAGACCTGCCATTACTGCCTCGGATTAAAGACAGGGCTTTGAAAGTACAGGAAAAATTTCCTGTAGGAGATCACTGTCATTCCATCATTAGTAGTGCTGTCTGAAAAGGCAGGCGGTGTGAATGAGTAGATAGAGGGAACAATAGATTAGTGTAGAGCTAAATACACACACATATATACATACTGTATATAAATATATATATATATATATATATATTCCTTTGAATATAACTTTGTCTTGTATATAATATATTTTTACAGATTAAGCAGGTTCCTTTTTAGTATGTATATATATATATATATATATATATATATATATATATATATATATATATATATATATATATATATATATATATACAGTACAGGCCAAAAGTTTGGACACACCTCCTCATTCAATGTGTTTTCTTTATTTTCATAGTAGATTCTCACTGAAGGCATCAAAACTATGAATGAACACATGTGGAGTTATGTACTTAACAAAAAAGGTGAAATAACTGAAAACATGTTTTATATTCTAGTTTCTTCAAAATAGCCACCCTTTGCTCTGATTACTGCTTTGCACACTCTTGGCATTCTCTTGATGAGCTTCAACAGGTAGTCACCTGAAATGGTTTTCACTTCACAGGTGTGCCTTATCAGGGTTATTTAGTGGAATTTCTTGCTTTATGAATGGGGTTTGGGACCAGCAGTTGTGTTGTGCAGAAGTCAGGTCAGTTGGACGATCATTTATTTTTCAACAGGACAATGACCCCAAGCCTGGAGATGACACTGTTCAGTGGATGCAGTGGATTATTCATGATTGACAGGAGTTTGCTTAATGCCCGTTGCTCTGCCACAGATGTTAAACTGTCCAACTTTACTCCTACACTAGTGCCTGCCTTCTTAACAATTTTGTCCAGGCGTGAGGCGTCCTTCATCTTTATACTGCCACCCCAGCACACCACCGCGTAGAAGAGTGCACTCGCCACAACCGTCTGGTAGAACATCTGCAGCATCTTACTGCAGATGTTAAAGGATGCCAACCTTCTCAGAAAGTATAGTCTGCTCTGACCTTTCTTACATAGAGCATCAGTTTTGGCAGTCCAGTCCAATTTGTCATCCAGCTGCACTCCCAGATATTTATAGGTCTGCACCCTCTGTGCACAGTCACCTCTGATGATCACAGGGTCCATGAGGTGCTAAGGCCTCCTAAAATCCACCACTAGCTCCCTGGTCTTGCTGGTGTTAAGGTGTAAGTGGTTTGAGTCGCACCATTTAACAAAGTCTTTGATTAACGTTCTGTACTCCTCCTCCTGCCCACTCCTGATGCAGCCCACAATAGCAGTGTCATCAGCGAACTTTTGCACGTGGCAGGACTCCGAGTCATATTGGAGGTCTGATGTATATAGATTGAACAGGACCGGAGAAAGTACAGTCCCCTGCGGCGCCCCTGTATTGTTGAACACAATGTCAGACCTACTGTACAGTTCCCAAGACGCACATATTGAGGTCTGTCTGTAAGATAGTCCACGATCCATGCCACCAGGTATGAGTCTACTCCCATCTCAGTCAGCTTGACTCTAAGGAGCAGAGGTTGGATGGTGTTGAAGGCACTAGAGAAGTCCAAAAACATAATTCTTACAGCACCACTGCCTCTGTCCAGGTGGGAGAGGGATCGGTGTAGCATATAGATGATGGCATCCTCCGCTCCCACCTTCTCCGGGTATGCGAACTGCAGAGGGTCGAGGGCGTGGCGGACCTGTGGCCTCAGGTAGTGAAGCAGCGGGCGCTCCATGGTTTTATGTTTTATGTGCTACCTTGACAGCCTGCCCTGTACTCACACACACAAAGGCCCAGCATGCAGTTTGTCTCGTCTTCTGTCAGTGAGACGCTCAGCCCCTGCGTTCCTAAAATAAAATCTGCCTGTTTGCTTCTTCAGAGAACATGACGTCCTTGAGCCACAGAAGTTCAAAACAAAGCAAGTGATAAAGCAGGCAGACCAGGGCCTTTGTGCCAAATAAATGGAGTCTTTTTAAAGCTGCCTCAGGCCTAGACTTTTCATAGCTAAGATAACTAAAACTAATAATAAAGCATATTGATCCTTAATTGAAATTCTTAATAAATCATCTGAAGACCTGGAGTGCCAAGAAACAACATCTGGCGAATTCTGTGAAAAAAGAAACCAGATTTGAGTAAAATTCCAACGCTAAAGCTTATAACATGGAGTCTGAGACTGCAGGAAATAGCAATGGCGGAGGCTCAGGCGCCCGTTGAGGTCTTTGGATGAAAAATCCCTCAGTATAAATAAAACACATAGACCTGTCACAAAAAGTGGGATAAAACAGTGAGAAGTCTTGGTGCTGAGTGGTCTAAATTGGGATCATTTAACATGGCAGTGTGTAAAGATATGCAAGAGCGTATTCATAATTATAAATCAAAAGACACGAGCAGAAAAAGGCAGAATTGGAGATGATGTAAATGTAGTTGGGTGAAGCATTAAAGAGAGAAGCAGCGCTGATAAAATCAGAGAGATGCTAGAGGAGGACAGGGAGGAGGCGGGGGGGCAGATTCCCTTTGCCCCTCCGGCAGATGCTGCATTAGAATGTCCATTAATCACAGCGAAAGTGAACATCACAGGACGAGTGAAGCTGGCGAGTGAGAGGGAGAGCAGGAAACACAGACAGGAATGGCAGAGAGCAGACACAGAACTGCTGATAAAGACTAGCAGTGAGGAAACAATATGGGGAGAAAAATAGAAGAGGACCCCCCAACAGAGGAGAAAGGCAGAGTTTAAAAAGGACAGATGCTGGCAAGGGACCACCGATTGTCAAAAAGCAGAGGTAAACAAAGAGACTGAGGAGGATTCAGATTATGAGGAGATGATAGGGGGAAGTACATTGAGGGCAGCAGATTATAAAGACATGAGTGGTATGTTGGACCACTATCAGAAAACTGGAGGGATACTAAGAGAGTGTCAGGAGGGCTAACGGAGGGTCAAATTGGAGGAAAGATGTAAGATTATAGGAACTCTCTGTGAATTTCCAGACGAGGAAACTAGATAGAGCAATGAGATTGGAAGGAGGTGAGCAAAGAGAAGGGCATCCATCAACAAGTGGAAGGAGACTGAGGCCCTGCACACCCGTCACGATAAGGAGAAGAAAGGCCTAAAGATGGACTGAATTTGAAATAAGTGATGAGGAGGAAGGGTTAGTAGCAGAAGATTCAAATGTTTGGAAGGAAGAAGATGAGTAAATAGTAACAGATGAAATAAAAGAGAGTGAAAACAGTGAGCAACAGGACAGTCGGAAAAGAAATATGATAGGATGGAAGGATAGGGAAAGAGGACCACAATGTCAAAAGGCCCCTGCTAACCCATCCATTTTTAGAGGAGTTAAAATGGGAATTAAGAAATAAACAGCCGCCATGCTGGGGGTCCCAGGAGGACTGACTTTTGCTGTGGAATTAGGGAAACAAATAAAGAGAAGTGCAGAATGGAGAGGGTTACTTGGCATGGACCTTCACACAGGTGAACAGCAGAGTGAAGGGGGGAGTGCTAGGAATTCGAGTAGAGCTCATTTTAACCAAAATGTTTCGAAATCCTTCTGCTGTGCCACATGTGATTTTGCTAGTAGCTGAGGGATTTGAGAGCAAAGACTTAGGGCCTGTGATGAAAAGCGCTGAGCGAGCATGATGGAGCCTGACAGATAACATAATGATTAATCGATCTGAGAATAAAAATTACATATGAATTTAGTACTCAGCTAGCATGGAAGGTGTCCCCAATGTAGTGGAACTGCCAGCATCTCGACAGTTAGAAATGAATGAAACAAAACAATAACTGCTAAGGCTTGACATGGAGGAGCAGTCCTGACTGAGCTGTGGTCTGCACACGACACGGATGTGTCAACATGTAGTTGAGCCAGTCCAGTGGAAGTGACGGTGCAATCCACCCTCTTAAAGCTGAGGCAGAGGAAGGAATAGAGAGCACGATAAGAGGGGTTTTACAGGCAGGAGTGTTAAAAGAGACACAAAGTGTTTGTAACACGAGACTGCTCCATGTCTGGGCAGGTGATAAATCAAAGTGAAGGTCAATAGATGACCTAAGAGCGGTGAATGAGGGAGTACAGGACTGGCCAGCAGAGATCCCTAACCCCCATGCGTCGCTCACAGACTTTCCTGAGAGTACAAAACGCTCTTCACTCACTGATTTATGCTCAGCGTTTTTTATAATTCCACTGGCTGAGGCCTGCCAGCCGCTGTTTACTTTTACGTGTAAGAAGTAGTAACAGACTTTTACGAGGATGACACAGGGGTTCAAACACTCCCCACATGTTTTTAATCAAGTTCTCAAAACTGACCTGAAGGACTTGATTCTGGGTGGTGCATTGATTCAGTATGTGAATGATTTCTTGCTTTGCTTGGCATCATTGGAACAAAGCCATGCAGATTCAACAAAAGTGCTTGAGAAACTCGCACAAGGGGGACATAAAGTCTCAAAGGCTAAACTGCAGTACTGTGAACCTGAGGATGAGTATTTAGGAAAGATTATCACACAAAGCAGTAAAGCAATAGCTCCACCGCAACTGGGAGGGATAAGCAAGTCACCAAATCCAACGACCATGGGACAGATGGTGACGTTCCTGGGGATGACTGGTTTTAGCTCAGACTGGAGTCCAGAGTATGCTTTGAAAACAGCCTCAATGAGAGACATGAGAACTGCAAGGTCACACAATTTGAGAATCACTTGGAATGGACGATTGATGCTAATGTGGCATTTGACTCTGTTATGCAGGAGATGTAGTCAGTGCCAGCATTGACCTTACCTAACTAGGACAGGCCTTTTCTGCTGTACATGGGCAATGCCCACTCAGGCTATGCCACTGCTATGCTGATGTAAGAGATATGTAAGGGCAGGAAATGACAGCCAGTGGCATATTTCAGCTCTAAGCTGGTCAGTGTGGCACAAGGATACCCACCTTACTTTCAGGGTTTAGCAGCGCTGCCAATATGCCAGTGATAAAGCCTCCACTATAACACTGAGTTATCATTTACACCCATCACAAGACAGTTGAAGTAATAAATAGGAGCAGATTTGTTTTGACTCTGGCTAGACTGATATGTGCTTTTCAGTTTCTGACGTATCCTGATGTGTCATCCAAAGGTGTGACACACTAAACATGGCAGAGTTTGTGCCTGTGGAAGGTGAGCCTCATGAGCATATAGCAGAGTCATGAGTTATCAACAGGCTACGTCTAAACTTGGAGTCTGTGCCTCTACAGAACGCTGATCAGACGTGTTTTATAGATGGCTCATGTGACAGGGATCAGGTAGGAAACCATACAGGATTGGGAATTGTAGAAAGGACAAAGAGTGACAATTTAAAGTGTTTGTGTCACAAGGCTGTAAAGAGCCCTGCTGTGCCCAACTAGCTGAACTTAAAGCACAGACTGAAGCTTACAAGCTGGGGAAGAATAAAATGGTGAAAGCCTTCACAGACTCAGCCTATGCCTGTGGAGTATGTCACTCTTTAGGGGGCAGCTTGGAAACAGAAAGGGTTTAGGAAAAGCGATGGATCACCTATACAGCATTGAGAGAAGATTCAAGAACTGATCAGGGCTATAATGGTGCTGCTAAGTTGGCGGTGATCAAGTATCAAGTACACCAGAAAGGCAATGAACTTGTGAGCGAAGGGAATAACATGGCAGATGAGGTAGCCAGACGAGTTTCTGAAACATCAATTCCTATATTAGCTCCACTTGTGATTATTGAGTCTGGCATCACTGAAAGAGACATAAGGAACATGCAGAAGAGAGCAGGACTGTATGAACACGAATCAAAGAGGTGCAATGAAGGACGAGCAAGGATTATGGCGCTCTAGCGATGGTCTAATTGTTGCTCCTTCCGTGTTGCTAATTCTTCTAATAATGGATGCACATGGAGTTGACCATTGAGAAGTGGGGGAAATTGTTAAGATGATTAAAAACAAAGGATGTTGGTCTCCTAATTTGTAAGCTACTGTTAATAATTTTTTGTCAGAATGTATTATTTGTGTAAAACACAATGTGAGAAAGTGAATTACTACTCCATTAGGACACATAGCAACACCAGAGGGCCCATTTAGACACCTGCTAATGGACTGTGTGGATATGCTAAGAACGATGTGAAAACAGAGATACCTGCTGTAATAAGAGACAAGTTTAGCAGATGGCTGGAGGTAATGAGATCAAGGAGCAGCTACAGTTGTGAAATGTTTAACTAGGGAGATTCAGACCAACGATTGGCATTCCATCAGTAATGAGCTCAGACAACGGCTCAGCATTTGTTCAGAAAACAGAGAAACAAGACTAGCAGGCATTGGGTGTTAAACTGAGACTTGGCTTTGTGTAGCATTTACAATTGTAAGGAATGGTAGAGCAAATGAGACACTGAAGGCAAAGATAAATAAGATTTGTGCTACAGTGAAGATGAACTGGTTAGATGCTCAGCCACTTCCTTTAATGAGCTATCACATGCAAACTAACAGAGTAACACATCTAACAGCACATGAAGTGATTACTGGTCGTCCAATGCCAAGGCCTGTTTGCAGGGAGCCTTATAAGGGGCCATCATTAGATCACCTGTAGTTAGAAATTAAAAAAGTACATGAAGAACTTGACTGCTGTCCATCAAACTTTCTATTTGCAGGAGAAGAGTTGAGAGCCAGCTGAGGAGCCCACAAGTGTGATCAAGTCTGGGATTAAGCTTTCCTGGGAGTGTTCTAGAGGAAATGGAATGAGGCAAGACGAGAAGGTCCATATGAAGTTGTACGGGCAACTCCAACTGCTGTCTAAGTGAAGGGAAGCTCGACCTGGTATCATCTGAACTACTTTACTGCAGTCCCAGGGGCTGCTCATGTCAGCCACCATGATTCTCCCTCAGAAGATGAGGAAGATGTTTGCTGAGGACGTTCCTGATAACAAACGACAAAGATCAGCCCTCAAAGACTAATCAAGTCCAGGAGGATGTGGTGCAGAATCTGTTGTGGAGAAATCTTCAGAAAAAACTAGCAGAGTCTTCAGAAAGGCTTCATTGCACAGCATAGAAAACAATTGCACAGTTCATAAAACCGTCTCAGGTCATGAAGTGAGCCCTGAGAGTCAAGTGAGCCCCAAATATATTACAGTTCTTCTCACAAAATGCTCCCCTCTCACATTAGTTTCCTATCATCTACTGTACAGGGTTTCTCATAATGATGACCTCATTCAGCACCTTTTCTCATAACAATCACCTGGTGTGTCAGACCTCCTCATAACAATACCCTTGCCCACATAGACATCCACATAATAATCTACTACCTAACCCTTCTTCTCATTACAACCACTTTGGCTCAAAGGACAGATTTGCCACCCGGAGGTGAACATCACCTGATTACACCTCCCTTCATTATCACGGCCTAATACTGAGCTGTTAAACATCGATGGCCTTTCAGTTAATCAATTCTTAACAATTTAATGATTAACAATTAAATTGGGATCAGAAGGACCCATATATGAAAACTGGACTGCTTAATAAATAATTCAATAAATGATAGCTTGTTGCACTAGTGTCCTGTAAGGCTAACATAATAGGTGACTGTGCCAGTGAATGGCAACGCACAGCTTCACTGATGAAGGCCAAGCTGCAGGGACCTTGACACGGAGCTTCATACTTAAAAGAAATAAAAACACAAGCCTTTAACAACTGATTTTTTAAACTCATGCATATGTGCTACTATATCTTATTATTATTATCACTAAGCTTTATAAAGAAACATTGCCATATAAACTTTAATGCTACTGTAAAACATATATACGTGTGCTAATATAAAAGCCCATGAACACAGACAGCAGCGCTCTTAAGTCATGGCACGCCGCTGCCTGGTGGTCTGACAGAGGCCAAGCTACTGCTTACGTCACAGCACATGTGCATGAAAATGTCCCTAACTTTCAACAATCAACTCTTAAGCCCCTGTATTGCTCAAACTAACTAACATCATAATACATTGGATTTTTATTTTATTACCTAATCTGTTGATGTGCTCTAATAAATCTACATGTCAAATAAGTGCGTATCTATTTTATGTGATATCTTGAGAGCCTGCCCTGTACTCACACAGACAAAGGCCCTGCACGCAGTTTGTTTCGTCTTCTATCAGTTAGAAGCTCAGCTCATGCATTCTCAAAAACAAAATCTGCCTGCTTAGATCATGATGACCTCTGCTCACAGCTCGACTCTCAGAAACTCAAAACTAGGCAAGTGAGAAGGACAAACAGGCAAGAGGCCTCTCAAAATTAATGGTGTCCTTGTAAAGCTGCCCCAGGCCTAGGCTCTTCATAGCTAAGAGCACTAAAATTAATAATAAAGCATATTGACCCTTAATTGAAATTCTCAATAAATCATCTGAAGGCTAACCCCAAAGACAACCTATAACTGATAATGATGAAACAAGAAGGAGTTTGTGTGATGGTGCTGTACCTGGCAGCAGCACTCATGACCCTGATGATTCTTCCAATAATGTGAGGACTTCCCACCATTAGCTTCTCAGATTTTCAATGGGACATTTGAGAACAGCAACTGGCCAATGGACAATAAGACTGAAAAGGCAACTGGACTGGAAAGTGATAATGATTATGGGACTAGAATCAAGAGAAGTAGTGTAACTGAACAGGAAAATGAGAATGGCACTGACAGTGTGCCCAGAAACATGACTGCTATAAATGGGCTATGTACACAACTGAGGAGATAGCAAGAAAGGAATGTTGGTTGTGTGAAAGCAAAACCAGCGATAGTCGTAGTCCCATTTCCATATTCAACAAGATGTGACAGCAGTGTCTGAGGGGAAAAGAGACATATTGTCCTTATTGGTGTGTCATACTGCAAGGGTGGTCAGACTTCTCTTGGGAAGGATTAACGTGTTTAGATTGTAAATGTTCTGGTATTTGGCAAACCACAAAACAAAGACCACCCTCTCACACCAAAATAGCTCAGTCGGAGTTCAAGTGTTTTACTAGGAAGGGTCTGGTACCAGTGGGGAGATAATGAGGAAACTAAACCAAAACATTGAACTTGATGTGTGCCTTCTTAGACATGAGAGCAGTAAATGTGCAGGACAGACCTTAGGCAGACAGGTGCTGGTTATGTGGGTCATAATATGGATTACTAGATGTTCTCCCACGTGACTGGTCAGGGAGGTGCACAATGGTGATGGCCTTCCAGGAGGTTACAGTTGGGTTTCCCCAAGACAGGCAAGTTACAAGAGCATATTAGCCTAAGCCAAATGTTTACTTAAATGCAGTAAGGCAACCTAGAGGCGTTCTAAATGAGTTTAAAGCAAGGGATGAAATTCAATCAGGACTTGAGTCTGTATTTGGTTGGATTACGCCTAATAGAAACACAGATTGGATTCATTATCAGTATAATCAGCAGAGATTTATCAACTGTAGTGACTCCACCTTATCAGTATTAAGAGAGCAATTGGATGGTACCAGTCACATGACGTGGCAGAATAGGCAGGTGTTAGACTGGCTGTTGACAGAAGAAGGAGGAGTTGCCATATGTTGCACTTTTATACCTAATATCACAGCACCTGATGGATCTTTTACACAAGTTATGGTCAAGCGTAAAGCTTTTAGGAAAGTAGTTTAAGAAAATGCACAATGGGTTTTCAAATTTTGGTATTAATGCCATTTCAACCTGGGCACACAAAAGCATTATTAACAAAAGCAGGCATTATTCTCTTGATTATACTTGGATGTCTTGTATTTGTGTTTTGCTTCCTGTTGCCAGTTTTAAGATCACTTTTTCCCAGATCTGCTGTCAAACAAAAGAATATCCAAGTTATTGAACAACAAGCATCTGTAGCTTCAAATGTTGATTTTCTCCTGGAAAAGAGGTGGCAAACTAAAGGCTTCCTGGGTGAAGTGCTGGTAACCGCTCCCCAGGAAGAGGACCCTCTATGGTGTACAAAGTTCCTGGGTCATAGCAATATTTCACACAATTACACACTGGAAGACATCTGCACAGGACTGGGAAGAACACTGGATTCTGTAATCATCTGCTGCTGCTCTAAACTGTCTTATATTGAATTTTTAGACTACCTGTAATCCCTTGTGTTATTGTTACATTGTGCAACTTTACTTATATTTGTTCTACTGTATACTTATACTACTGACACATCTTGTGCCTCCCTTGATTTGGACAGCAAGAGGTCTTTTACTCCTCTCTAGTCTATGAAATTGGGGTGGGAGATGTTTGGCTTCTGTGTCACCAGGAGGGGAAAACGGTGAACCAGAGGTTGTGAAGACTGACAGTGGTCTTAAGTTTAAGGCCCAAAGAAGACTGAGAGTTGGTTCCTCCTTTTCACCTTCTGGATTATAAAAATTATTAGGCCTCAAAAGGAGTGAAAATACAGAAATGTATATTCTTAAAGTTGATAATTTGCATATATTCAAAGAGAATCATGAGCAATTATGAAAATAAGCATTATATCCTAGTACGTGTTAGTATAGTAAGGGTTAAATCACAAAAAGGCCCGTGACTGTATACTTTTTTATTTTTTCTTAGAAGGCTGGAAACTACCAATATTTAATAACTCAAGGTCAGAAATTTTCTATGTGGTGAATGTGAGCTGGGAAATAATGGTGGCAGGTACTGGACGGATGCAAGGTGGGGAGAGGGTCTGTCAAGTGGGCATGATGGACAGAACAGAGTGCTACGTTCATTAGTTTGGGAAAAATTGGTGGAGCCAATCAGAGACAGGACCAAGACAGTGGAATGCTGGGAGTCAGATGAGGGGGACAAATGAGCTAAGTGAGGTACGCTCTTGATAAGGACTGTAATAAAAGTAAGATGGGCCCATTGCTGAGCACTCAGTTCACCTGACTCTGTGTCTGTATGTGCATTGCATAATAAAACTTGATTTTGCTGCCTGTCCTGAGACTCCGATTGCCTTCTTTGGGCTAAGGGTGCCCATCTCCGCTTTGACAGTAACAAGCTGAAAGTGCAGATGATTCCATGCTGGGTGAATTGACAGACAATCTCGAATTTGTGGAATCATCACATAGGGACTTGGACAGCATACAGGACTGGGCAGATTTGTGGCAGATGAAACTAAATGTAAGTAAATGTAAAGAATTACATGTAGGTAGTAAAAATGTGAAAGTTTAATACACAATGGAAGATATGAAAATTGAAGTGAGTCCTGTGTGCAGTTGTGGTCTCTGATCTACAATAAAGACACAGTAGCACTAGAAAAGGTCCAGAGAAGAGAGACTAGGCTCATTCCAGGGGTTGAGTGAATGAGGAAAGATTAAAAGAGCTGAGCCTTTTCAGTTTAAGCAAATAGAGATTAAGGGGAGATATGACTGAAATATTTAAAATTATGAAGGGAATTAGTCCAGTGGATCAGGACTGTGACTTAAAAATGTTGATCAAGATCACAGGGACACACTTGGAAACTTGCTAAGGGTAAATATTGTAGAAATATTAGGACTTCTTTCTTCATGCAAAGAACCGCAAAGACCTGGAATGAGTGACCAATAGTGTGATGGAGAGTAGGACTAAACCCTTTGAAACCCTTAAATGCCAGTAGTGACTCTACTCTGCTGGACTCTTGAGTATGGCCCTTAACCTACAATTGCTTCATCTTGGGTATGACGTTAATCTGCATCCAGCCCTGCAAGCAGGTCCTCCAACTTACAGGGAAAACTTGGGGGTTGGTGGCAGGATTGGCTCTCCAGCCACCATTAAAAAACCTCACACAGTGTCCAGTGTGGTGCTGAGATGTCACCCGCTACACTCGGGTCCCAATCCAGGTGATTCATTGTGTGGTGCTTCCAACCACTCACTCTCTTAATAGTTTACTTTGAAAACTAAGAATGTTTAGGAGGCATTCAAATAAGTTTATGATGGACTGACCAAAATATCAGCGTGCCTTAAATGAATAACTCAATAACATTTTTGGCTGTGTGTAACGCTGCTGTCTGACTGAATTGCTTCTCCCTCACAATACAAAGGACGTCTCTGTCTGAGGCCAGGAAATGTGTGCACATGCGCACTACAGCTCGGGTTGTACAGGCAAGATATTGGTGCGCATGTGCAGTTCAAATAAGACAGTGATTTCTTAAGTGATGGACTGAATGTTAATCGGAGTCGCGCTGGTCTGTCAGGTGGAAGACAACATTTAACAAGCGGAGAGGTATCTACTCGAGACATGAACGAGATGAGTAACTTGAGAAAAAGAGAGGATTGGGTAGTCCTAGAGGTGCCAGTCGCCAGAGAGCATCATAGATGTGTTTGGTATGTTCTCCGAAAGCCCATTTTTAATGTTTTAAAAGTCTGGACACTTAGCGCTGCTCCTGGTCATTCACATTCCGTGATTGTCCTCCTGATCAGTGACGTGCGGTGAGGTTCATGGCTGGTGAGGCACTGACTCCTTTAGAGTCTGTCAAATTTACAAATATATGAACCCAAAAGAGCAGCTTATTCACTATTCGATTGGCAGCCAGCGTGCACATTGACTACTGGTTACGTTTCATATCTCATCAGCATTTACATTTAGAGCGACAGGAGAGATCGTATTTGATCCTCACCCTTCATGTGTTCTAAATTTGCCGTTGCAATCCCACAATTCATACTCATTCAATACAAATGAAAGTATAGACTGGTGTAGAAAAAAAAATGGATTTTAAATATGGGATTGTTTTTTTTTTCTTAGTCTGTTCCCATTTTTTATAAAATTGAAAACTGTTTATGATCTTACCTTTATTTGTAAATGAAGTCCATGCGCATTTCCTTCACCACAAAAATCTCCGTCACTTATAAGGTTCTGCCTTGTAGAGTTTCCTCTTAAATAACCCACTGTTGTAGCAAGTGATGAAACTCCATTAAACGAAAGGAGACAAAAAAGAAGCTGCAGTGAAGAAAATCCACATTAGACAAAAGAAGAAGAAGTAGTTGCAAAACTAATTGCTCGTATTTTTGACAGTGAAAGTTAGAGTGCTTCGAAATGAAAACGTTTGGAATTTGCACAGCTTTTTTCGTATTTATAATAAGTTCGCGTTGCATGGTTATGTTTGAACTGTGAACCTTTACGTTTGTATTAATAATCATTTGTGCTGTAGTAATAGATTTATATTCAGTGCTTGAAGTGGATCGGCACTCAGCGGTACCGGCAACTCCACAAAGCGAGTTTCAAGAAAACTCCTTGACTGTGCATGGAAGACAAAATAAACTTTTACAAGAATCTTTGAAACACTTGATTAGTCTTTCTGTGGTAAACCAGGCTTTTAATAAAGTTCAGATTGACTGCAGTGGTGCACCTTTTATTCTTTTCAGTTTCGTTTCTTATGTTGGAGTTCTTGGAGTAATGTGTCTAAATTGTAATACCAAATAATCTGCCGTGTTTTTGTACTGTCAATGTTAATTGAATTTCATGTTAGTTTTGTGCAGATGATGCCTGCCATTTCTAAACTGTTGAAGACTTTCCTGCAATGTGCAGTGCACCACTAACTTGTATGTGGCTCAGACTGACAGTCGCGATGTTCACAAAGCCTTTCAAATTAATTACAAGTGACATTTATATTTTTTCCTTTCAGCCAACTTGCTACAAGAATATCTTCTGGAAATTGGATGTTAATGAAAAATCAGATAAACTGCAAACACCTGTCTGTTAAACTCGTAATTCTCTTGTAGTGTTTGACTTTCACGTGTCTTTTTATTTTCTTTCCTTCTTTTCCTAGGACATCCCTGCTGGTTCAGTAGACTGTGGAGTAGACACGTTGATGGTGTTTGAATATGAACTGTAGGCTTTATGTGACTTTACATTTGTCTTTCGATTGTGTAGGAGTTCAGGACTTTATCTCTTATCCTCTCTCAGTCTGCTCTGACCAGGAGGGACCCTTTGATTTTACTGCTCTCAGTCTTTTAAAGATGCTGATGATATTTTTTTCTTCATGTGTGGCATACTTTTAACTGTGGCATTCATTTAACGTGCCCTCCACTATTAATGACACCAATTATAAAAATTATTAAGAAGGATTAGAAAAAAATATTTTTAAAATATTGATTTCTTGATGAGGGTTTTGTTTTTCTTTGAATTAAAAGTCAGATGTTTCTCATTTTTTCAGTTCAAGATGACGGCTCTTCAGCAAACTGTGATTTTTCTCTAACTCTTCTCACTAATTTTTACAAGGGGTGCCAATAATAGTGGAGGGCACTGTAGATCTTCTCTTTATCTCAGGATGACATGCCAGCCATTAGAACGTGGAGAGCTGCTCGTATGGCTGGTAAACATTTACTATTTCCTTTTTCATGTAAACTCTTTTTCTTCTAATTTCCTGTGCCAGCTCCTCTACTCTGTTTAGCAGGTGCCAGATGACCGGTGCCTTTTCAGAAGTCCTTACAGTCGCTGGTTCTTGTTCTGAGGGCGCCATTACTGACTGCTGGTTCAGGTACCCTGCTGGTGGAGCTGCTCCTTTTGGGATGTTTGGACAATCTAAGGTGACACCTCACATCCAAATAGGGGACACAGTCAGTTTAAATCAACTTGGAATTTGAAATACTCGAGTGTTCAAATGAGGTCAAATAGTGTCACTTTAAATACACCAGTGTGTGTTTCAGTGTGTACAGGTGAACCTTTACTGGATAACATCAATATTTTAATGTCAGGACCAAGAAGAACATGGCAGCAGTGAACTCCTTGAGGAATACACAGATACAGCCACCCCAAGGTATTCATGGAAAACTTAGGCTACTATCGTAGTTAATACTCGGATCGACTTGAGCAAAGACCTTAAAGTTGAACGTGACATGAAGGATTGTCATCGGCGTTGTCAAGGACCACTTGTCACATGGAGAGTGTTAGATTGGTTATTTTATTTTTAGAATAAAAGTATCTACAAAGCTTTTCTGTGCCTTGCATATTACTTTAGCCAGTGTCCAGATCGGTGTATTCGTAATACTCTGAAGTACTTGATTTATTCTAAAAAACTATTGAGATCTCCTCCAGCAGGAGTTTGTGTAGTGAACCACAGAGGAATCCTCTCAGTCTGAACTCCATTCCAATGTGTCCACTTTACTGAGGAAACAGGAGTGTTCAGACCAACACCAGACAGCCAGCATAAGACAAACACTTCATGTGACAGTTTGATGTTTTATTTGTGTGTCCACGCTGGCTGTGTGGCTGCAGGGGGGCAGCGGACTGGAGAACAAGGAGCTGCAGATATCAGCAGGGCCTCCAGGAGGACTCAACATGAAAAACTGGTGGAGTTCATCATGAAGGGCCATGGAGCAGATGATCACTTGCTGGTAACTTAGTTCAGATAACAAGTTAAACTTTATAATTGTAATCTAGTAGCAGAGAGCTATGATGACTTTAGAGCACCAAACTCTTGTATTTTCTTGTCCAACAGGCTGTTGTATCTCAAAGGTGTCATCCAAATGGTTTAAAAATGATGACGATCCTAAAGGCCACCAGGTAATGACCTCTATACAGTAGAAGATGAGGAGCTGACAGATGGCCTCTACAACTACCTGATGGAGTGCTGTGAAGAGCTGTAGGCACTTTGTGAAGATCCACAGAGTTCACGTCATTCTGGATGTGCTGATGCCGGAGGCTCATTTGGCTTCAGTGAGTCTCTGAGTACAGAAAGTGTCTCTGTGAGTGACGTCCTCTCTGTTTCTGTGTCTGTCATCGGCTCTTATTAAAGCTCGAGGAACAGTTGGGAGGATTTCTCTAGTACAGGCTGAAGGTCTGATCATTGATGGACCAGCAGACGGTGAGTGGGATGTCATGTGGTGTTGGGGGAGAGAGACAGTCCTTTCTGTTTCTTATCAACATCATTGGTCTGTTAAACAGAATAGCATTTTACTTGCAGTGAATTTAGACAAGAATATAAACTAAATAGATATCAATGTAAATATGTATGTTTAAAGTGAAATTTAAAATATGTATTAATACGCTTTTATTACTGGTGAAAGTGAATCTTCAGTGAGAGAGAAGAGTTTGCCATTCTGTACTTGAACTGCAGCAGTTGGAAGCACAAGGTCAGCATCACTGAGGCTTTTCAACTTGGGATTCCATCTCAGCGCCTCCTCTGATACTGGTTTTACTGGTCTTTGGCCTTTTGGATTTCTGAGTGTGTTTCCTGAAGAGGCATTAGCTCTCTTGGAAATGTGTTCTTTTGAAATTGTGGCATATTAAATAATTGAAAAATATCATAATATAGCAGAAACGACGATATCCCTCCCATCGTGATTACGGCGGTACAAGAATCACATGAGAAAAAATATCTTTTAGCTCACATTTACTGACGGTTAACATGGTTACAATTGGGGAGTCGCATGGACAGACTTAATCCAGGTGGGAAATCTGGATCAACACAGTCAGCCATTTTCTCGTCACCACACTGGGAGGTTTTTGTTCGAACTTTGTTGACACCGCCTCCAAGGGTTTGGCTGCTGTCCAAGCCTTTTATAATGTCTTGCTTCATTTGCTGGTCTTCTCTGTCTCCAAACAAGGGCTGAATTCCTTCTCCACAAAATACAGAATTATCATAGTGTTTACATGCTGATTCTCATTACCCCAATAAGGAAAAAGATTTGTGCTGACAGAGGACAGAAATACCCTATCCTGTGTTTAAGCTGACTATACAAGCCTCCAGTTGTCTTTGGCTATCTAATCCAATGCTTGGCTAGCAATTCTAACTGCTGAGCCCCTGTGTGCCAAATTTAACATGCACATGTGAATAAAACTCATATCAGTATTGTCCAGATATAGTGACATAAAGAAAAATGTAGTATAACAGAGTGCTGAACTGACTGACTGTGCGTAATAGAGTTGTGTAGATTTGATTTAACTATTGATGTCAATAATAAAGGACACTTTTATTGTTAAAGATCATTGATTAAATTCTGTATATTTGAAATTATCTGCTTCTGTTTTTAGCCAATTCATGTCATCTTCATTTTCTCTTTCATTTTTATAACTGCATTGTACAGTTTTATTCTTTTTTTGTACATTACAAGTAAACATGTCTATCCCCATTACATTGTTCTTTTATTTCTATATAATCTATAGAAGTGGGCGTCCTTCAGTTTTAATACTTCAGCTTCAGTATATTCTCTGATCAGTCTGTTTGTTCTTTATTTCAATTCAACTGACCCATCATTATTGTTAATTGTAAATATTTCTTGACATGATTGTACAATTTATACTGAATCATTATTAATAAACTTTTGTTTTTGGCAGTGACAATACTTAGTGTTTAGTTTCATTTGTGCTGGCCCAGTCTTCTCGTGTATTAACACAACTAGAATTGAGAGATTTGAGCAGAGCCTCCACTTTTATCATCATGGACTATAAATGGCACATTGGACTTTACTGGACTCGCCGGTAATCCTACAGGATAACACAGCTTGGAAACTGAGCATCCTGATCAAGACTTTACTGTTCACTTACAAACACAGTCTACAACAATAAGAGTCTTACTTCTCTTTATTTACGAGTCACATTTTCAATAAAACTTGCATTTTTTAAGATAAATGGAGAGTCTGAACTGTTGAAGCTCAGTATTCATAAACCACGACTGACAGCTAGAAGCTTGTTATTCTGAGGGGCTGACATTAAGGGTGTGTCTGTGTTTATATTTATCAACCTACTATATCATTATCAACCTACGACATATGAGAATAAAACAAATGCCTTACCAGAAATATCATTGACAAAATAAATTCCCAGTTGACTGAATGATTTAATGGTTCAGACTTGACAGCCTCAGTGCAGTGTGTGCTAAACTGACCAGTAAAGTGGAGTCGTCTACAGCTGTACAGGTTGTTATGTCAGGGCCATCTGGTCAGTTCTACTGGAGTAGACACACTCGGTGGGCTCTTAATATGCCGTCTGCTTGGGTAGTCATATAGGATGATATCCAGCTGAACTATCTGCCATCTCTAATTTGTCACCAGCAGTGCCTGCTGTACAGTTGGAATCCTGACCTCCTCCAGTCTCAGAGACATTAAAGACAGGCTGATGTGTTCAGCACACCACTAGGACCTGATGGAGTCAAATGGAGGCTCAATGAGATATAATTAATTTACAATACTTGTAATCTGCTCAAAGCACATTAAAAACTGCCAAAAAACATTGTTTATATGTCCAAATCAAGAGATGTCTGAAACTGAAACATTAACCAACAGATGCCAATACGTGCTGGATTTATGAACAAAATGGACTTCCAAACAGACCGCTGGAATGGAACCTGTTTGTAAGTAGGAGATCGACTGTAATGGTTTACACAGCATTAAATAATCTCACCCAGTCCTACATTTTGGAATGTCTGTCCCCTTACACTCCCAGTCATAACCTTAGATCTTGAAATAAAGGTCTACTTATAATTTGAAGATCCAATCTGCAAAGAATTGGAGAAGCGGACTTTTGCTGTTACACACCTAAAATTTAAAATACTTTACCAATAGAAATTCACCAGGCTAATACTGTAGAACATTAAAAATAATGATAAAAACCCATTAGTTTAAAATGGCTTTTTCATAGCTACATTTTAGTTGTATCCCTATTAGTCTATATGGACACTGGATTTGGATTTTCCTGTGGGATGTGCAGTTCCATACTAATCTGTACTGTTCTCTGCTGTCTTCTCCATTTCTTCTGTGGTGACCATGTGCTGCAACACCTCCTGATCAACATACTACACTGCCTCGTGTTTATGGAAATCAATGGCGGGTGTCCCAGATGTCCACATGACCATCATTATCAAAATCTTCATGCGATTCTGCCCACTTTGTCATTCAACATTACCTTTTTCTTTGTTACATGCTGTATATTATTGCCTAATCTTGTATATGTTTTATATTAACTTCCTTGTTATTTCATCTTGTAAAGCAGTTTGAGATACATTGTTTATATGAAAATGTGCTATACAAATAAATGTAGATGTGGTATCCAAAAGGTTGTTTCTCCATGAAAACTGTTTGCCACATTCAGAACACCCACATGGCTTCTCTCCTGCGTGAATTTGAATGTGCATCAGAAGAGTATTTCTGTGCCTGATTTGTTTACCACATTCAGAACAGCAATTCAGCTTCTCTCAGGTTTCATTCTTGCAAATTTTCCTGGTGTGCTTACCATCAAAACAGGAGTGAACTTCACTCTTTAGTCAAGACAGTCTCATTGTACTGCTTAACTTCTCCCTCTCGTACATTTCCCACAAGGACTCAATGTAGAACCTGTATGGTTTCTACTAAGGCTTCCTTTTGCAGGTCATAAGGAGGTTTTGTAATTTGTCAAGATGGGCCTAAACATTTTCCTTTATCAGTCTTGTTCATCCAACAACAACAGGCAATTCATCTGTTTTTATTTTTTCAGTCCACATTTCCTTTGGCATATCTCAAATGGTATTTCTTGATATTTTGTTTCTTTCTTGCCTCTCTATTCTTAGGACTTAGTAATCACTAGGAACTAATATTTCTGTTATCCAGGATTTCTTACATTTGGTTTTCTGGCCTCTATTTTTTACTCAGTCAGTATTGCTGTGCTACAAGTGACTTTCACCTCGTCATTTTTCATTGTGTGGTCTGAGTTGTGGTCCCAGTGTCTTTCTGGTGCTAATAAGTTGTACTTCTTACCAAGTTTCCAGTGAATGAGCCTGGCCACTGTGTTGTGTTGTGCAGTGTATAAGGTTGCGAAGTGCTAAAGTTAATAGCGGGGATGAGGCAGAGCCTAGTTCACAAGCAAAGAGTATGGGGAAGTTGGCCTTCGAGAGGGGGGTGTACATATTAATAGTAGGGGCGGAGCAGTTTAATTAGAGTAGCAAGGAGTATGGAGAGATGGGCAGGCGAGAGGAGGCTGTACATACTAATAGTGGAAGCGGAGCGACACTTCACAAGCAAAGACAGTGTGGAGGTGGGCGGGCGAGAGGAGGACTGAGAAAATAAAAAAAAAAATACTCGTGGAACCAGCCTATCAGATATCAGAAAAAGGGCGCCAGGAAGTGACGTCTCTGCTCTTAGTGTCAGTGCAGTCTGTGTAGTGCTGCTAAGCTTATGTCGAGAATAAAGTTGACATTTCCACTTTATTCTCACCGTTTATCTCGAGATTAAAGTCAACATGTTGACTTTATTCTCGTAGTTTGTCATAAGAGTAAAACATTGTAAATAAACTTCACCTAAAAATGAATATTTAATTTACTATATTTTCTCAAACCCCATCATAAATTATGCAGCGCATGAAATGCTTTGTGTTATCGTATGGCGATAGGTTATGTGGAGAAAGAAAAAAAGAAGGATAGGGATAGGGGTTTTGGTACATCAGATAGAAACAGAACACATGCAATAAAGAAAGTCCGCTCATTGAATTCTGTGTTCATGTCTCCAACCACCACATCACGAACCCAACATTTACATAATATTTAAATTAAACCTGTGCGATTCCCATTCATACATAGTTTTTTGGAGCCTCGTCACACCTGCCACACCTGAACGTAGACCTGGGGACCCCTTACTGCGAGGGAGCAGCACTACTGCCTCACTACCGTGCATGTTTAATATCTGCTTTAATGCATTTCATCAAGAAAATATCAAGTATGTATCTTAGCATTGTAAATGTTCGGAGAGTAGGAATATCATGAAGTGAATGTATTCTGTGCAACGATCCCTCCGAATGTGCCTCCACAGTGCAAGAGGAAGTCCAGTTAAGAAGCGTGTAGCGATAAACAACTTGGTCGAGGAACACTTAACACAAAGCATTTAATGCACTACACTACTTTATGACGGGGTTTGAGAAAATCTAGTAAATTAAACATTGATTTTAAGATGAAGTTTAGTTTACGACATTCTACCTTAACGACAAAATAAACTATGAGAATAAAGTAGAAATGTTGACTTTAATAGTTTTTTTTTTCTTCAATGTGCCCGTATTTTTTTTCCTTCACCGTGGCCCCAATACGCTTCTTTAGTTTTGTTAAAGTGACCCATCTTTCATTCCTTTTTTTGTACATATCTTGCCCTGCCGTATTGGAAGTGTGCATTGGACATCCAGCAGGCTCAAACTTTTGCACTCAAAAGTCTTATTCATAGGAACTTTTAATTTTTTCCAAACGTTGTATCAAAATGAGCAAAAAAAGTGTTCAGAAAACAACACTGCTCAGTTATTTCAGAAAAGAGACGCCACAAACTAATGAAGGTGCAGCGTCAACTTCTTATGTGGTAATTTCAGACATAGACATTGCAGTGGTTGGTCCATCAGGGGAAGTCTCTCCAGCACACACTGTGGCAATTAATAAATCTAAGCACAGCTTATCCGGCATAAAAAAACAATGGTTTAAAGATTTTGATTGGCTAATGGTCAAAGAAAGTGGTATGTGGTGCTCCTTGTATATGAAATATTCAAACAAACATCCCCCAATGGAGGGAGTTACTTTGGGTAAATGTGCCATGCACAACAATTTGAAAAGAAAGCTTGCTGGACC
Source organism: Polypterus senegalus (assembly GCF_016835505.1). Classification (NCBI taxonomy): domain Eukaryota; kingdom Metazoa; phylum Chordata; class Cladistia; order Polypteriformes; family Polypteridae; genus Polypterus; species Polypterus senegalus. Next base: position 180,660,074 of record NC_053161.1, read on the forward strand.
ATGAAAAAAGTAAAACGCACATTGAGTCTTCTGCTGACCTTTTAGGAACACGTGTACTAGAGCAAACTGGTATGGGTCAAATTGAAAGATCTGTATCTGTGTTAAATAACTTACAGAGAGATGCCTTTGTGGGAGCTTTAAGTTCCATGTATTTGTTGGCAAAAAATGAGTTGTCACATACAACATTGTTTGAAAAGCTGTTGGAACACTGTAAAGAAATGGGTTGTTCCTTTTCTAGGAAGAAAACAAAAATAAGTATTTAACTGAAGACACCTTCTGCACTGTGGCTCCAAGTGGCTCTGAAGAATATTTTTTAATTTTTTTTCATTGTTTTCACTTTTACAATACAATACAATACAGTTTATTTTTGTATAGCCCAAAATCACACAGGAAGTGCCCAATGGGCTTTAACAGGCCCTGTCTTTTGACAACTCCCCAGCCTTGACTCTCTGAGAAGACAAGGAAAAACTCCCAAAAAACCTTGTAGGAAAATGGAAGAAACCTTGGGAAAGGCAGTTCAAAGAGCGACCCCTTTCCAGGTAGGTTGGGCATGCAGTAGGTGTCAAAAGAAGGGGGTCAATACAATACAATACACAGAACAGAACAAATCCTTAATACAGCATAATAATAAAATTTTAGAAGTAGGAGCAGTTTAACAGTAGATGATATGACATAATAGGTTTGGATATTTTAGAGTCCTGGAGACCTCATCCATCTAGCTGCCTCCCCATTTGGCCATTCCACGGCTGAAACGCCAGCAATCTGATGAAAGGACCCTCTTTCCCATGATTCCTGTGATCCTCCATCAGGGATGACTTTACCATAGGCAGGCAAACAACTTGGCAGGTGGGCGTGGCACCAATGCCACATTTGGGTACCGAGAAAGAAACAGAATAGGTGAGGGTTAGTATTCAAATATAATTATCATGTTACTTATGTTATAGTGCTAATGACTAACAACAGAGATGCAGTATGTACAGTTAATCAGCAGCTCTAGTCAGGATATGCTAAACTGAAGTAGTGAGTCTTCAGCCGGGATTTAAAGGCTGAGACCGAAGGGGCATCTCTTATGGAAGCAGGAAGACCATTCCACAGTTTAGGGGCCCTGTAACTAAAAGCTCGACCTCCCACTGTTATTTTATTAATCCTTGGAATCCTAAGCAGACCGGCATCTTGAGATCTTAATGGCTCAGGTTTGTAAGTCATGATAAGTTCAGACAAGTAAGCCGGACCTTGGCCATTTAATGCTTTATATGTTAAAAGGAGGATTTTGAAATCTGCCCTAAACTTAACTGGGAGCCAGTGTAAGATTTAAGAACTGGAGTTATGTGTTCATATTTTCTTGTTCTTGTAATAATTCTTGCAGCGCATTTTGGATTAACTGGAGGCTGTATAGAGAACAGTTTGAACAGCCAGTGAACACCGCATTGCAGTAGTCAATCCTACTAGAGATAAATGCATGAATTAATTTCTCACAATCCTGTTTATTTAGAAAGCCTTAATTTCCTAACATTTTTAAGATGGAAAAACATGTTTTGGACAACTTTGTAATATGCGCTTTAAATGACATGCTAGAGTCAAAGATAACTCCTAGATTGCGGGCTGATTCAGTAAAATTAATTGGGATTCCAACTGAGTTAAATGATGACAAAATATTGCTGTGATCAGCGTCATTCCCTCCAACAATTAACATCTCTGTTTTATCTGTATTTAAAGACAAGTAGTTCTCATTCATCCATTCCTTTAATTCACTAACACAACTAATTAAAGACAACATCGGAGAAACTTCATTTGATTTAAATGAAAGGTATAACTGGGTGTCATCTGCATACAGTGAAAATTAACATTATGTTTCCTAATGAGAGATCCCAGTGGAAGCATGTAAAGTGAAAACAGTAAAGGTCCCAGTACTGAGCCCTGGACACCATATTGAACTTCTGTGTATAATGATGGAGTACTGTCAGCACATTTCTGTACATATTGGAATCGATTTGATAAATAAGAACTGAACCAAGCGAGCACGGGCCTGTAAGCCCAACATCGCTTTCTAGCCTGTGCAGTAAAATAGAATGGTCAATGGTGTCAAATGCTGCACTTAAGTCCAACAACATAATTACAGTGGAGTTTCCTTCATCAGAGGATATCAGAATGTCATTTACAACCCGTGTTAGTGCCGTTTCTGTACTATGACCAGTGCGAAAGCCAGACTGGAATTTCTCAAATAAATTGTAATGCGTAAGGTGTGACTGAAGCTGACTGACGACTACTTTTCTAGTATTTTAGAGAGAAATGGTAAATTTGAAATAGGCCTATAGTTATTTAGTATGTGTGGGTCTAGGTCTGACTTTTAAGTAAAGGTTTAATGACTGACACTTTTAGTGCATCAGGTACTGTGCCATGCAGTAATGAACTATTGATAATGGTTAGAATAGGCTGCAAGAACATCCATTGCACTTTTACTAGTTTTGTTGGCACTGGATCTAGGGAACAAGTAGTGGGCTTCATTTTAGTAATTAAAGTTAAGACTTCCTGCTCAGTTACAGGATTAAAATTACTAAAGTGCTGAATGCAATGTGAGCAGGGTCTGCTAAGCTAGTATTTGGTTTGTACTGTGATGCTGAGATCTGGGATCTTATATTTTTAATTTTCTCATTGAAGAAGTTCATAAAGTCTGTACTGCTAATATCTGTTGGTATTTTGCACTGTTGATCTGAATTCCCATTTGTTAATTTAGCCACTGTTCTAAAAGTACCCTAGGATTTTTATTATTGCTATCTATTAATGTAGAATAGTATTCTGAGCGAGCTTTAAAGAGGGCTTTTTTATATTTATTAACACTCTCTGTCCATGCAATTTGAAAGACATGTAGCTTTGTTGTTCTCCATCTGCGCCCAGTTTTGACACTCTAATTTAAGAGCTGAGTATTTTCATTAAACCAGGGAGAGTTTCTATGTGCTTTGATCACTTTTGTTTTAGGGGAGCCACTGTGTCCAGAGCATCTCTCAAGGTCACATTATAATGTGATATTAGCTGATCTAAATTGTTTTCCACGTTTACATTTGATGTTAACTGATCTAAATGGTTTTCCACAATTACACTCGACTTACTCAAGGTATCTATAAATTTTGAAGCAGAATTACAATCTAGATGTCGCACTGTCTTTGTTTTAATCTGTGAGTGCGTTGGCATGGGCAGAACTAAATCAAATGTAATTAAGAAGTGATCGGAAATAACTACATTTAATGGAGTAATATTTAAATTTTGAATTTCAACTTTGTAAGTTATAATTAAATCTAATGTGTGGTTATGATTATGAGTTGGACCTTTGACAATCTGACAAAATCCTACTGAATTTAACAAATAAGTAAAACATTTGCTAAAAGTGTCAGTTTCCACATCAATGTGTACATTAAAATCCCCCATCAGTTCTACGTGATCATAATTTATAGCCAAATCAGAGAAAAGGTTGCCAAATATTGTCATGAACAATGAATATGGCCCTGGTGGTCTGTAGACTAGCACTATAATTGTGTTGGAATCTGTTTTAATATTTGCTTCAAAGGATGTAAAGTTGCCTAAATTTTTAGGAGTGATTTGCATTTTGTTACAATGAATTATTCCAAGGCCTCCTCCTCAACCAGAATCTCTAGACTTATGAAGGAATGAGTATCCATCTGGTGACGCCTCAACTAGGGGAACAGTGTCACATTTACTAAGCCAGGTTTCAGTGAGAAGACACAGATCACATTTTGTACTTAATATATATCATTTACCAAAACAGCTTTAGTGCCAAGAGAGCGAATGTTCAATAAACAGCATTTAAAACTGCATGGTTCTTTCTGAACTGGTGATATATTTTTTGTTTTAATTTGAAGTAAATTTCTATTACAGATGCCAGACGGGCCCGTCTGAGTAATTCTCAATCTGCTCAGTTACTGGGATTTTCACGCACAACCATTTCTAGGGTTTACAAAAAATGGTGTGAAAAGGGAAAACATCCAGTATGCGGCAGTCCTGTGGGCGAAAATGCCTTGTTGATGCTAGAGGTCAGAGGAGAATGGGCCGACTGATTCAAGCTGATAGAAGAGCAACTTTGACCAAAATAACCACTCGTTACAACCGAGGTATGCAGCAAAGCATTTGTGAAGCCACAACACGCACAACCTTAAGGCGGATGGGCTACAACAGCAGAAGACCCCACCGGGTACCACTCATCTCCACTACAAATAGGAAAAAGAGGCTACAATTTGCACAAGCTCACCAAAATTGGACAGTTGAAGACTGGAAAAATGTTGCCTGGTCTGATGAGTCTCGATTTCTGTTGAGACATTCAAATGGTAGAGTTAGAATTTGGCGTAAACAGAATGAGAACATGGATCCATCATGCCTTGTTACCACTGTGCAGGCTGGTGGTGGTGGTGTAATGGTGTGGGGGATGTTTTCTTGGCACACTTTAGGCCCCTTAGTGCCAATTGGGCATCGCTTAAATGCCACGGGCTACCTGAGCATTGTTTCTGACCATGTCCATCCCTTCATGACCACCATGTACCCATCCTCTGATGGCTACTTCCAGCAGGATAATGCACCATGTCACAAAGCTCGAATCATTTCAAATTGGTTTCTTGAACATGACAATGAGTTCACTGTACTAAAATGGCCCCACAGTCACCAGATCTCAACCCAATAGAGCATCTTTGGGATGTGGTGGAACGGGAGCTTCGTGCCCTGGATGTGCATCCCACAAATCTCCATCAACTGCAAGATGCTATCCTATCAATATGGGCCAACATTTCTAAAGAATGCTTTCAGCACCTTGTTGAATCAATGCCACGTAGAATTAAGGCAGTTCTGAAGGCGAAAGGGAGTCAAACACCGTATTAGTATGGTGTTCCTAATAATCCTTTAGGTGAGTGTATATAATCTTGGTAAGGAACCAGATACAATTAAATTCTGACATTTTCTTTTAGCTTTGGTGCATGGAGAGATGAGGTTCCACTTTAATACCTCAGATTGCTGTAAATAAATATCATTAGTGCCGACATGCAGCAATAAGGTAGATACTTCATCGTCGGCGACACGGTCCAATGCAGCCTCTATGCTAGAAATCTTAGCCCCTGCGAGGCACTTAACATTAACTGCTGGTTTAACATAGTTTGGAATTCTAACATTCCGCACTATGGAATCGCCAATTATGAGCACTTTATTATTCTCAGTTTCCACAGGAGCGCTGCGGAGAGCTGAGAATCTGTTCTGGGTCCGAATTGGTGAAGTGGGTGCTGGGGGACTACATTTTGGATTCTTAGACCCCCGTCTTACTGTTACCCACTCGCCCTGTGGCTGAATTGGTGCTGCCGATTTCAGCCGCGCACTGATTACAGTGGGACCTGGACAGACTGAAGCCGAATCAGAAGTAGCCGAATTGTCTAAACAAACCGAGTCTATCCAATTTTTGGTTTGCCTAATCGCTATCAGATTCCTAACACTGTCCTCCAATTCGCGTAATTTCCCGACCAACTCTAAATTACCTAAACACTTTTGGCAGGTGAAGCTATCTACAATGTCGGCCGGAAAACCTGAACTGTACATACTGCAGGACGCACAACATATAAACGCGCCCTCGACGGACAGAGAGCAGATAGAACTTACGTTAAGTGTTGAAGTCATCTTTGCCGTTTTTATAGGTGCTTCGGCGCTTTCCGTGTTCAGCTGAATCGCTACGAGACCGTCGGCTTTAAGTTTCCACCACCCGCTGAGCGATCGACTTTAATTTCTCACTGCCGGTTATTTCTACTGGTCAGCTGCCGGCTTTATCTCAGGTGAACTTGCTCGTATGCTTGCGAAGGGCTGCGTGCCTGTGGGAGACGCCACTGCTCTGTGCTTCCGCTTGCTGATCCGCTCTCTTTTCTTCCCGACATCGACAATACTTGTGCCTCTTGCTTTATGTCATAACAATTGCTATTTAAAATTTGTTAGGGTTGCAGAATCCTGAATTGGATACTTCTTAAATTTAATACAAAATATTCTGGCACAAGTGTCAAGCCTTAAAAAAGGAAGTCATATTGAGCATTGGAAAATAATCTATACTAATAAAAGGCAAAGCCCTCATTGACTCACTCATCACTAATTCTCCAACTTCCCGTACAGGTAGAAGGCTGAAATTTGGCAGGCTTATTCCTTACAGCTTACTTACAAATGTTAAGCAGGTTTCATTTCGATATTCTACACGTAACGGTCGATAACGGTAAACAACGTCCACCATGTTGAACTCTCTTGTTTATGGCCCCATCATCACGAAATTTGGTAGGCTGCGTCCCAGCGCTAACCAAAACCAATGTACATACTTATGTCGATGGTATGAAGCCACTGTTGGCCGCCACATTGAACGTTCCAACGTCACTAATTCTCCAACTTCCCGTGTAGGTAGAAGGCTGACCCCATAATCACGAAATTTGGTAGGAGGCTTCCATGCGCTAACGGAAACCGATGTACATACTTATTTTGATGGTATGACGCCACTGTTGGCCGCCATATTGAACTTTCCAACATCACTAATTCTACAACTTCCCATGTAGATAACAGGCTGAAATTTGGCAGGTTCATTCCTTAAAGATTACTTACAAAAGTTAAGCAGGTTTCATTTAGAAATTCTACGTGTAACGGTGAAAACGGTCAACAACATCTGCCATGTTGAACTTTCTTATTTATGACCCCATCTTCACGAAATTTGGTAGGCGGCTTCCCTGCGCTAACTGAAACCAATGTATGTACTTATTCAGTGGTATGATGCCACTGTCTGTCTCCATATTGAACTTTCCAACGGTCTTTGTTACTTATGGGCCCATCTTAAAGAAATTTGGTACACGGGTTCCCAACGCTAACTGAATCCCACTTACTTACATATATACGTCCATAGCCTGCAGCTCAGTCACCATGTGAGGCGGCGTTGGGTCCCCCACCCAACGGCCCCCATGTTGTTGGCTGCCTGCCTATATAAGGCCATCCGTCGCTCCAGTCTCTACATTCCCTTCCTTGCTTCGCCACGGGATTCACGTTTCCCTACTGATAACTACAGCCTTTTTATTTAATCCACGGCTTCTCCGCTGTTTTATTGTTCATTTATTACGATTATAGTTATTGTGTAGGTATTTTAGACTTGCGTTACATTGTTCAGGTACCCATTTCCTTTATCATTCCAACAGTACCCCCATTAACATGTCTTTCGAGGTGATCACCATCGATCAAAGAACTGTCACCGAGTGGTTTCCATGCCCAGAGATGGCACCTACCTTTTCCATTCTCTTTGTTACATATTGCACAGCCATATCAGGCTCACTCTTGATATCCGGAGGAACATTGTGTCTTATGTATTGAATGACTGGGACAGGTTCAAGGTGTGGACTGATGACGGTACAGGAGATAATTATACTACACAGGAGCACTATGAGTGAAATGCTTAACCCCTTCACCTATGGTTTTGCTTACGAGTTGATGGCTGCCGCTGAATTGTTCGGTTGTCGCTTTCAAGTGTACAGAAATGGCCAAATATTTTACACCTTTCGACAACCGCCAATACCTCTTAAACATCATAGATTCACAGGTGACGATTTCAGTAGTGGACACTTTGATGTTTATGAATGTTTAAACTCTCAAAAGCTGGATGTGAAGTTATAGGTGAAACCGGTTGTATGGTTACAACGCTCGACAGATGCCGAATGTCACTTCAACACAAGTCCTGCAAATACTGTTGTAATTGAAACAAACCATGAAACTCAAACCGATTATGACAGCAGCAATCCAAGCTGTGAGATTTGAAACAAGATTACTGTTCACATGGCCAATTGTACGTTACATGCTCAAGAGTAAGCTCAGTGCACAGGTTGTTCATATTACAACCAGAGAGCCAAACTCACAAAGTGGTATACAAAGAGATCCTTAACAAATAATTATTGGTATATTTTCCCTCAGTTTAAAAAGGTTTTTATTTTCTTAATAAAAATTTTAATGCAGTACTTCGCTGCTGCAAAGCACGGGTATTTTGGTAATTAATAATAATTAACTAACCACCAAATTTCCCAATCCCACCCCACCCAGTTACTTGTTAATGCCATCCGGCTGGAAAAAATTTCTGGGGAGAACATTGCAGTGTATTTACCACTTTACTTGTACTTTCCTTAATTAGATCTTTTCTGTTTTAATCAAACTTAATGCATTCTTTCTACTGCTGCTTAGCATTGTACTTTGTTCATCTGTGAACAAGGTGAGGGAGTTTGTCTTTTTTTTCTCTCTTGTGTGAATTCTTTGATGTTTCTGAAGATTGCTTCTCTGTGAAAACATTTTGCCACATTCAGAACAGCAATATGGCTTCTGTCCTGTGTGAATTATTTGGTGGCTCTTAAGATGGCTTATCTGTGAAAACTTTTTGCCACATTCAGAGCAGCAATATGGCTTCTCTCCTAAGTGAGATTTAATGTGTATCTGAAAATGACTACTGTGAGAGAATTGTTTTCCACATTCAGAACAGAAATATGGTTTCTCCCCTGTGTGAATTCTTTGGTGGCTCCGAAGATGGCTTCCCCGTGAAAACATTTTACCACATTCAGAACAGTCATACGGCTTTTCTCCTGTGTGAATTCTTTGGTGGCTTTGAAGAATATTTTTCTGTGAAAATGTTTTTCCACATTCAGAACAGCAATATGGCTTCTCTCCTGTGTGAATTCTTTGGTGGCTTTGAAGATGGCTTCTACGTGAAAACTTTTTACCACACTCAGAACAGTCATATGGCTTCTCTCCTGTGTGAAGTCTTTGGTGCCTTTGAAGTTGGAATCCTTTTGAAAACTGTTTGCCACATTCAGAACAGTGAAGTTTGATTCCTGTATAAAGTTTTAAAGATAAAAATTTTAGTTTTAAACCCACCGCTTTCATACTGACATTATCTTACAAAATTAAATAAATATTGGTTTAATTTATGAACAAAGTTTGATAAGCATAAGCAATTGTAAGACTTAAGTGAACAGAGACTCAACTTGTTCATTTTTTTAATTTCTATTTCAACAACTCATCACATGAGCACAATTATAGGAGCCAAGAAATAAAAATAGTAAAATAAAAAGATTACATGTGACAGCCACAATCAACAAGACTATTGTTGACTTTTTTAACTACATTACAGAATGGCATCATCATTTTGTCATCTTAAAATATTAAAACATTATATATTGTTAATTATTGCAGGTAGAAAGTAACAATCATGACCTATCGTTACATTGGAGAGTGTCGTGTCAAATATGTGAAATTAACTTTTATTAAACAGAATGTCAATATTTGTAAACAATTAGTCCAAAGCCACCCGACTACATATATTTTTTTTTTAATTAGATTTTAAAAAGAGGCTGTGAATAGTAAAGCAAAAAACATTTTAATATACAATGAGAACAATGAATAAAACACGCAGGTCACTAAACAATCCCAGAGACCCACGTCATACCCGACCTGAAACACCAAACTGGACACTTCTGGCTGAAATGCAAAATATACTTCTGTCTTCATTCCACCTGCGTCAGGGGCTTTTTTGTTGCAAATTGATTTTAAAATGCATTTAATGGATTTCATTTCTTCAGCTTAAACGAGGGCCTCCAGCATTATTTTGTGAGAGTTTTGGTAAATTAATAAAATTAAAAAAACAGACCAATCACTCTAAAGATGGGAGTTCAGCAGAGCGGAAAGTTCAGGAAAAACAAAATAAACCTTATTGAATTTCCAAGCAGTAGTCCGTGATATTATCTATATATCTGTACTATCACTATATTTTTGCTTGACCTGGGACGTGGAGGCTAACAAATCTCATCTGTGCAGTCTAAGAGATCAAATCTCGCTCAGTTTAGCACCAGAGAGATAGCAACAAGTGCACATGAAATGAATTCTCAACTCTGCACAAGATGGTCATTTACCTTCTCTCTGATTAGCATCATATTGAGCTTGTGGGCTGGATCAGAAAAACATGGGTGTATTTAAAAGATTATTCAGACGCTTTTCAATATTGTCAATATTACTGTATGCTGAGGAGAATATTTGGGGGCCTTAGCAATGACCAGGCCTTGAATATGTTCTTTGAGATCCACCTTGTGTTCGACTGGCTATTAAACAGAGTCTTTGCTTAGTGTTATAAATTCCTCAAGTTGAGCAGAGGTTTGTTTAATGAAATCTGCATGAAAATGCTGACGAGGGGAGAAATAGCTGAAACGTAATGCAGCGGTGTTCGGACAACGAGGACAAGAATATAAATACATCAATTGAGTTTAGATTCATAATAAATCTGGCAAGCACCTGTGAAGAAGGAGGAATACGCCAATTAAACAGGGAAGGTGATTCATCAAGCAGGGAGTTAATAAATGTACTTGCACCCATACCAATGATTATTTGGAATTCAGGCAAAGAAAGGAAAGGATGATTATACTGTGTTATTCTATGGATGTGGGACACAGACTGCAACATAGCTGAGTTTTCTTCAACCAATCTCCATCAACACTAAATAAAACCTGCCTCTGAAACACATCCAGAATCAAGAACCTTCAGCGGTACAGCATAGTGAACACGGCACAAAGCTCCATGTTTTTTTTTTTTTTTAAACTAGTGGCCGAGAAGGACACTGCCACACATTAACACGTGGAGACAGCTTGATGAATATCTTTAACAAAAAGAAACAAATCTTGAAAACAGGCTTTATCAGCCAAGCTCAAAGATAATAAATCAGCATCACTTCAGTGCTTACAAGTAGAAGAGAAGACACTGAGATTAGACAAGAGAGAGGAAAACAAAGAACAACAATAAAGAAGAACTGTAAATGAAAGACATTACAAGGTGCCAAACAAGTTAAACCAGTAGCCTCACCAGCAGTCATCTATAATGTAGACAGTAACTTCAGAATCCCACCCCTAAACCGTATATGCAAATTACTAAACCAAGGTCTCTCAAATAAAAACAGGAAAAAATCAACAGGTTATGACTATGAGTGGGCAAACATGGAGAGAGCTCAGTAAACAATTCCATCATAACCCCAACTGTGATCAGCATGAGCTCAAGCGCGTGCAGAAGGAACTCCGAGTCCAGCTCAAGGTGGCGAAGCAGCAGTGCAGTACAGGAGAAAGCTGGAGCAGAAGTTGCAGAATAACAGCATGAAGGAACTGTGGGATGGGATGAAGATCATCACTGGCTGCAGCTCGAAGCGGGGTGCCACCATTGAGAGAGACATGGAGAGAGCAAACCAGATGAACAACTTCTTCAACAGGTTTGGCCACCCTAACCCACTCTCACCTCGGAGTACTACACCCTCCACCCATCCTTCTGCTGATACCAGCAAAGGAGAGAGTTTTCTCCCAACCCACAATTACAGCAGCCCAGGTAAGCAGAGAGCGGAGGAGACTTTGTGTCAGCAAAACAGCAGGTCCAGATGGAGTATCACCACGACTGCTGAAGGCCTGTGCGTTGGAGCTGGGGAATCCTATACAGCGCATCTTCAACCTGAGCCTGGAACAGGGGAGAGTCCCAAAGCTTTGGAAAACATCTTGCATCACCCCAGTCCCAAAGGTATCACGTCCTAGTAAGCTGAACGACTTTCGGCCTGTAACTATGACGTCACATGTGATGAAGACCATGGAGCGGCTGCTGCTTCACCACCCGAGGCCACAGGACTGCCAAGCCCTCGACCCTCTGCAGTTCGCATACCAGGAGAAGGTGGGAGTGGAGGATGCCATCATCTATATGCTACACCGATCCCTCTCCCACTTGGACAGATGCAGTGGTCCTGTAAGAACTGAGTTTTTTTACTTCTCTAGCGCCTTCAACACCATCCAACCTCTGCTCCTTAGGGACAAGCTGACAGAGATGGGAGTAGCATGGATCATGGACTATCTTAAAGACAGTCCTAAGTATGTGTGTAACTCGGGAAGTGCAGGTCTAACATTGTGGTCAGCAACACAGGAGCGCCGCAAGGGACTCTACTTTCTCCGGTTCTGTTCAGCCTATATACATCAGACTTCCAATACAACTCGGAGTCCTGCCACGTGCAAAAGTTCGCTGATGACATTGCTATCATGGGATGCATCAGGAGTGGGCAGGAGGAGGAGTATAGGAACCTAATCAAGGACTTTGTTAAATGGTGCGGCTCAAACCACCTAATCCTGAACACCAGCAAAACAAAGGACCTGGTGGTGAATTTTAGGAGGCCCAGGCCCCTCATGGACCCCATGATCATCAGAGGTGACTGTGTGCAGAGGGTGCAGACCTACAGACCTATAAACACCTGGGAGTGAAGCTAGATGAAAAATTGGACTGAACTACCAATACTGATGCTCTGTGTAAGAAAGTACAGTGCCGAATATACTTTCTTAGAAGGCTGGCGTCCTTCAACATCTGCAATCAGACGGTTGTGGCGAGCGCCCTCTTCTATGCGGTGGTGTGCTGGGGAGGCAGCATAAAGAAGAGGGACACCTCACGTCTATACAAACTGGTGAGGAAGGCAGGCTCTATTGTAGACATGGAGCTGGACAGTTTGACATCCATGGCAGAGCGGCAGTCGCTGAGCAGGCTCCTGTCAATCATGATGTATCCACTGCATCCACTGAACAGGATCATTTCCAGACAGAGGAGCAGCTTCAGCGACAGACTGCTGCCACTGTCCTGCTCCACTGACAGACTGAGGAGATTGTTCCTCCCCAACACTATGCGACTCTTCAATTCCACCTGGGGGAGGTAAACGTTAATATTATACAAAATTACTGTCTCTTATACCTTCATTGTTATCACTCTTTAATTTAATATTGTTCTTTATCAGTATGATGCTGCTAGAGTATGTGAACTTCCCCTTGGGATTAATAAAGTACTTATCTGTCTATCTATCTACATTCACAATACAAGGGTGAATGAGGTGAAAATATGAAAAATCACATCTGAAGATAAATATGACATGCAAGCAAATATTAAACAATTGTGGGTTGAGAGTATGTGGAGCATGAAAGGTTTGTGTCCTGACCCCTCATAACCCACAATGACTCTCTAATCACGTGTATGTCCACACATGAAAAAAAAAAAAAAGGAAGAAGTAGCCATTATGAATCAATATTCAGGAAAATGTCTAAGCAATACTGGTATCTATACTAATAAAAGGCAAAGACCTCACTGACTGACTCACTCACTCATCACGAATTCTCCAGCTTCCCATGTAGGTAGAAGGCTGAAATTTGGCAGGCTCATTCCTTGCAGCTTACTTACAAAAGTTAAGCTGGTTTCAGTTCGAAATTCAATGCGTAATGGTCATAACTGGAACCTATTTTTATCCATATACTGTAATAGACTGCAGCACGAAGGCCGTGGGAATAGGAGTTGCGTGTTGCATCATCACGCCTCCCATGTAATCACATCAACTGACTGTGAACGCAGTACGTAGAAAACAAGGAAGAGCTCCAAAGAGCGCTGAAGAAAAAAACGTATACAAGCATATTCATAAGTGCAGCTACTGCGGAAACAAAGCACGGTGTAAACCGTAAGTTTAAATTAAGTTTATAGACACGCTCCCCCTGCCATCTGTCATGCCTTTGACGAATACTTTATTCGCGAGATACAAGTTTAATGAGAAGACACGAGGTATAAACGAGACTTTGGATCACTTTGTAACGGAGTTAAAATTGCTGTAGCGAGAAACTTTTTAGTGCTGGGTCTTAGCAAGCATTAAATAAAGCTGTGGACATCACAACATCACACAAGAGAGCAGCTCACGTGAACTGACTGAACGCAGTACGAGTGATCACTTCCATGAATCAAACCTGTTCAAAAAACGCATTACACAATTGACAAAGTAGGAAAAGAATATGCTCCGAGCAGAGCTCCACAGCTAACGCGGTCTTGAGGAAGAAACTTCGTCATACTGCCACCAAATACTCACAGAAAAATCCACAAGTTAATACACACGCTGTCTCTAGAGTTTCTCCACACTCAATGTATTCCTCGCATCCCCGTTATACCCTCTGATCTCCCATTTCAATTCAAATGCCTCCAATTTCCAATAAGGACCTGCTTCGCAATGACAAGTAATAAGTCTCAGGGACGGACCCTACAAAAGGATGTCATTGATTTCAGGCAATATTGCTTTCCTCCTGGACAACTATACGTTGCATTCTCAAGAGTAAGCTCACACAGTTTCGTCGTATTACAACCGGACTGCTCAACTGACAACGTGCTATACAAAGACACCGAAGCCGCATTCCGCTTGGCCTACCGGTACCTATCAGCTGCCTCCAGAGACCCACAGGACAAAAAGGTCCTATATGACTCCTTCATCTTGACGGCATCCCTCACTGCTGGTTATAAAGATAACAGGTTTCATTCATCGAAGTGTTCACTACCCAAATCGCTACTCGTGAATGTAAGATGTTTAAAAAGGCATTCCCGGTATTAACTTGTGCTAAACGTACCATGGTGTGACGTAAGGGGAGCCGACTGTAAAAAGGCAAGGAGGCACGTATTCTGAACGAAAAGGGAGAAGACAGCGAAGGAGCAGAAAAGTGAGAAGAAAAACTGTTTAAATAAAGAGCTAGGAAGGTGAATAGAAAGAAGCAGCCAGCAGTAAAGCAAGGAAGACTCCGTAATAAGGACGGTAGGGTGCACGTAGAAGGTGTAACAGTAAGATTGTTAAGCCTTATGATAATGTTTCTGCACGGAGGGTTTAGTCTACTGCAGCTACAGCCGCACCACACAAAAAAAAAACAATAACTCATAAACTTGCACTATTATTTAGGAAAATCGCTAAATTTTACTCACAAAAATTCAGATTATTTGTAAACAAAATCCATCCTCCTCTCTTTCCTCAAAAACAGTTCAATTACTCTGTCGTACAGATTATCCGTGCGCTTCAGTTCCATCAAAAAGTCCCTTTCTATCACCGTCAAAGCTAATGCTGAAAGTCGAACCTGCCCTGTCGTATTTCTGGCATAAGTTTTAATTCGCTTTAGGGCTAAAAATGTCTGCTAGACAGAAGCAGTGGACACGGGAATGGTCACCGCCAAATATACAAATGTGTACAGCTTCCCCATGCTCTCATTCAGATTTTTCTGATGAAGGAAGTCAAGGAGATCAGTGGGAGATTTTTCTGCAAAATCATCCATGGCATACATTACAGTCAGTTCTGTTTTTAGCCGAGACAGATCAAAAAGTGCTCTGTGGCTTTGTTTTAAACCGGAGAAGGCTGCATGCGGGAAATTTTTGTTGTATACCCGCAACTTCTGGGGGTCGAGGAGCGTGACAAACATCAGTTCTTCGTGGTCTTGAAATCTGGCCTGTGTCTGGCAAATAATATTGTCCAGAATCCTGCTATGGAGTCGGCGGTAGTGCGCGCGAGGATCTTGAGCTTGACCTCTTCGTGCGCTCAGAGCGCCTGTGGTGCATTCAGTGGCCTCGTAGAGTTCCTCATATCGGCTTCTATCCAGTCAATGGGTCTGAATACGGTGACGTTGCCGTACGCCTGCTAGAGGGCCCTACTGACACCAACTCAAAATCTGATTGGTTGAAGCAACAGTTTAATCGACATTTATTTTGTGTTAGAGGGCCTGCAGAACGGATTGTGAAGGCCTCTTTGACTTTGACTCTGCCTGGCAACAAATGATTGCTGAAATGTGATTGGTTAAATGCTATTATTATTATTTGGAAGTATTTAATAAGTATTCATGGACAAAATATAATTAACATCAGTTTGTGATTCAGATATTTATTCAGGCCAGCAGAGAAGGCCTTGGAGGCCCTGATGGCCCACAACTGATCAAGCTCATGGTTAACTCATCAGGTCTTACATCACCGGTCAGCGCCTGACACAATTCTCTGCTGCTCTCTCCAATAAGATAACGGAATAATCTGACCTTAGTGTTTTCCTCTGCTTCCGGCACTGCAAGTTCTGTGCATAATGTGAACTCGTCCATCCATGTTCTCCATGACTTTGCCAGGTCTTTAGCATCAAAACTTTACACCCGGCATCTTCTCATTAAACTTGTATCTCGCGAATATCTCGTGCGATCTTGCGATGTCCACGGCTTTATTTAATTTTAGCTTAGACCCGGCACTTAAAAGTTTCTCTCGCACTTTCGTAGAGTTTGTCACAAACACTATTCTGTCCCTGACCATCTCATCTTCGTTTGCATAAGCACAGTCCTTCACCAGCAATTTTAACAAAAAGTGATCAAAAGTCTCGTTTATACCTTGCGTCTTCTCAGTAAACTTGTATCTCGCGAATATCGTATTCGTATTAGGCATGACAAATGCCAGTGGCAGCGTGTGTATGAACGTAATTTAAACTTAAGGTTTACACCGTGCTGTGTTTCCACAGTAGCTGCACTTATGAATATGCTTGTCTGCGTCACTCGCTTCATATTCTTTTGCTGCCTTCTCAATTGCGTAATGCGTTTTTTGAACAGGTTTCATTCATCGAAGTGATCACTACCCAAATCGGTACTCGTGAATCCCTGTTGTTTAACAGGCATCACACACTGTATGCACGGGTTTACCTTTCCCAGTATTGCAAAGTCAGTTCACATGAGCCGCTCGGAGTATCGAAGGTTCTCAGCTGTGCTTGTCCTATGTTGTGCAATCTTGCGATGTCCACGGCTTTATTTAATGTTAGCTAAGACCCGGCACTTAGAAGTTTCTCTCGCACTTTCGCTGAGTTTGTGCCTGACCAACTCATCTTCATTTGCATGAGCACTGTACTTCACCCACGAATATTTCGCAGTAGCGTGTCTATTGGATAGCTGCTGACAGGTGGCCTTATATGGGCAGGCACTCAATTACGTGGGAGGCGTGATGAAGCGGGATGCAACTCCGCCTCACACAGAGACTGAGCTGCTGGCTATAGCCGTATATATGGACAAAAGTAGGTTCTAGGTATGACCGTTACGAGTAACATTTCAAAATGAAACCTGCCTAACTTTTGTAAGTAAGCTCTAAGGAATGAGTCTGCCAAATTTCAGCCTTCTACCTACACGGGAAGTTGGAGAATTAATGATGAGTCAGTGAGTGAGTGAGTGAGTGAGTCAGTCAGTCAGTGAGGGCTTTGCCTTTTATTAGTATAGATGACAAAATGTAGGCATAAACTATATAATGTGTGAAGCCTGAAGTCCAAAGATGAAATTAACACATTCACAAAAGGTTCAAGGACGATACGACAGCTTCTGTGGTTTCTGATTTAACAATGTGTTTACACAGATTACTGTAGAAACAGAACACAAATCAAATTCATGTGTTCCAAATAACGATCTATTTCCAATCTAAAACTACAGCACTTCACCCCCAGTTAATCAATCAAGGCATGAGCTGGGAGAACTTTGTGAAAGTTCTGCGGTGGGGGGATGGAATAGCAGGCTACTTGCTGCTTATCTTTAAGGTGGGCCAGATTTACGAGTTTTCTCATAGGCTCTGGTAATTCTAGTGTTAATTCTTCTAAAAAAACATCAAGTTGAGTTTTAAAAGTCCCTAAACTCCTACTGTCTACCACACTACTTGGAAGCTTATTCAATTTTCTATTGTTCTCAGTGTAAAGAACATCTTAATGTTTGGACAAAATTTACCCATAACTGGTTACCAGCTGTGTCTCCGTGTTCTTGTACACATTACAACACAAACAGGCCAGACACAAGACTGTTAGCTGAAGATGCACAGAAATGGACACTCTGTTAGATTAAGCAGCTCCAAGAATGTGTTGCTTAAAATCTTCAAAATACTTTAAATTGCTTTGCAGATGTAAGAAAAAGTTTGCGAACCCTTTGGAATTTCCTGAATTTTTGCCCGAGTTCCTCCTGAGAATGTGGACTGATCTTCAACTACACAACAAACACAGACAAACACAATCAACCTGAACTCATAACACACAAATAACTGGACTGTCAATGCTGAACACATCGTTAAACCTTTACAGTCCAGTTTAGTCAGGTGTTCAAGCAATGAGAGGAGATTGGAGGTGTGGCTTAAAGGCTCTCAGAGAAATAAAAGGAAAGAAATGTGGGTTCTTGCAAAGCCATCTCTTCTTGATAAAGATCTGCTTGTGAACATACAGATCAAGAACATTGTAGCGAACTCCCCTTTTTGTTGGATGAGGAGCCCTCGCACACAAAATATCTCCTAATCTTAGGAAAAAAAATAATTCTATCAGGAATGGCAACTGACAGAACCTAAACCTCAATTTGGAGTTCCCACATGAAATGTACTTTTGTGAATTTATGCTAGAGAAATAATCACCCAAATTTTCATCAATCATAAAATCAATATATATTATATTTTAAACAACATAAACCAACATAAACATAAAACTATAAACAATTCCTATAACCACTATATTTATACAAACCCCCCGAAACCCTCTATTATATATCCCAGAACTCGGCGCAGCAGCGACGAAAGCAAAAAAGCAAGAAGGAAAGAAAAAAAAACTGAAAAAAAAAACCCATCCTATTTCTAAACAACCCACATATCTTCACAATTACATACATCTATATTACGCTTATATATAAGTAACCAGCGGATGCATACTTACAATCCCCGCAATGTACCCCAGTCCCTATTATATTAGCTTTGTTTAAAAGTTTATCTTCACTCGGCCAGGGAAAACTGCAGTAGCACTAGCGACCAATCCTGAGGTGATGCCGCCGAGACTTTTACTGAACTTATGGATAACAAGAAGAGATCTCACCGGCTTATTGTTAGTTCTTTTGATGAGGGATGAAAATCCGACACACCTGGGAGTCTCCACGCTAGCGTTCGTCCATGGCCGATGCCCGCTTCATTAAAGTCAAGACAAGACGTGAACTCTGAAGGTCTTTTTAGATTGAAAGGAAAACCAATCTGTGCACCTAACAGTCCTTATTTCAGAGTCTTACTTGATTGCTTTACTGCTTGCAGCTCCTTGTTACACGCCTTCCCAGCTCCTTTTCTCTTATTCACCTTCTACTCCTTCTCTTTTCTTTTTTTTTTTTTCTTCATACGCGCCTCCTTGCCTTTTTAAAGTCAGTAAACCTTTACGTCACACCAACGTATTGTATGGCAAGGACCCACAGGCGTAGTTTGGCCCCCGAACTCCCCTTAAAGAGATATCCCCAGTAAGTTATTCTCTAGGACCCCTCTGAAAGCAGCAAGAGGCGGATCCAGTTAAAAAGTACACAAAACATAATATGGGACAACCGTTACAACATAAGAAATATAACAGACACGAGGAGACTATTCATCAGACCATCGAGGTTGTTAGTTTAGCTAACAACTAAGCTGTCCCAACATCACATCAAGAAAACTCTTAAACATTGTCAAGAGGAGATAATAAAGCAAGAGAAGAAGAAAGCTGGGAATGTATAACAAAGGGTGATAAAAATAAAGCTGAGAGAGCAAATACAGGCATTTAAAAATAAAGCTGAGAGAGCAAATACAGGCATTTAAAAGAACATCTTAGCTATTTAGTGCTTTCATTATTTTTCAAATATTGCTTGCCTTTTCATTATGATTATGCAATTTCAAGTTCTTTATATTGTGTTGTTTATTAATTACCTAAATATCTTTGTATTTTGTAGGTGAGACCTTAAGAGGTGGGGTCACACCAATATCACTCCTCAAGGACCATCCACAGCATGTATATTTGTTAACAGGGAGGTGGTCCTTCAGTTGTTTTACTGATATTTGATTAGTGCTTTATTATAACTGTTTAAGCCATACTCCTCTTGAGTTTGGAGTCAGGCTGCCTGGTTTGAGACCTATCTATAGATAGGCTAGTGAAGGTCCTAAGGCCTCATTTATAAAGCTTGCATACACATAAAATTAGACTCGAAACGTGCATATGCAACCTCTCATTCAAACGTCAAGATTTACAAAAGAAACTTGATAGGGGAACAAAAGTATTTACAGTAACTCTGATTCATACATACACAAAATTTCAGAGAAACTGGGAAATGACAACAACATTGATCAAGGAGGAAAAGGCAGCCAAACCAGCTAAATGACGACTCATAAGAATAATTTAATTCACCAAGCTGTTATTATAATATCCGTTGATGTGACAAACATGACACCTCAAAAATTAGAGCTATAAGGTAGAAACTGTATTTTAGTTACCTTAAAGAGAGCCAATGATATATATTTAAACTGAAGAAATTCTACTTTGTCATCACTTTATATCTGCTAGTTGATGTCTCTTCTCAGGGAAGTAGCCGACACCTCAACAGTATTTCAGCCAACCTTCACTCCATTATGCCTGCTGTGCTGGAAGCCATTAAATGACTGCTGATGCACTACATCTCGTTTTCGTACAGGGTGGGTGTACACACATAACACGACATGTTTTTGCCAACACAAAAAGTCAATCTGCAGCAACGTCCAGCTTTTCTAACACAACTGGAACACTTTACTGCACTCACATTGCAAAAAGGGCACCTAGCAAGATTAAAGCTACTTTTGTTAACCGTAAGCAGTAACATTCCATTAATACAAAAGTCATCCAAGATATGGCTGACAAATGTCACGTCTCCATGGCCTCACTCAAAACACGATTCATTTATTTTGAGACAAAGTAGCTTTGACAGACGAGATGTTGCTTTACATGGTGAAGTATGTGTTGTTGATGTTACCTGCTGAACTCTCAGTGTTTCATATGACCTGACCTATTCATTATAACAGCAATCGTGTCATTACATGTGCCAGGTGACAGTGGCTCCCTGCACAGACAGTTTTGCCCTACACCTTTCCTGAACCTCAGAGCACAGAGGAGAGTCACTGTAACTACATGTATAATCTTTCACTCTCAGATAAAGAGCAAAGTCAGATGTTCTTGAATGAAGGTGGTGGGGTCTCAAAGTGTCAGGAGAAAGAGGCTGATCTACCAGCCCATGAAGTTCTGTAGCATCATGATTGCATAAAGAGGCGACAGATTAGCAGGCTCCATATGTGAATGTTTACAGGGTGGCAGATAAAGGAGTGTTCACAAATACATATTTAAAAAGTGACTATGACTTACAAAAAGTAAATTTTGTAGTAATGTGCATACACCCAGTTTATAAATCTTATATATTTTTCTGGACATACACATTTTCATGTTTTTTTTTTTTTTGCGCTCAGTTCCATGCAAAGTTTTATAAATGTCACCCCTGGTCTGGTGTGTGGGTCTTTTGAATGCCTGAATCCCCATGTCACCATGTGTGTGTCCTCATTTCACAGTGATTTGGATGTAAAAGATCACTGCACACCATTGCTATCACCTCATGTCAGAATCACAGTTTTCGGGCTTTTTTTGCTTCCGCAGGACCAGGACAGGATGCCATCATCAATGTAGCACTGAATTTAAAATTGTTACACAGAAATCTGATAGGAGATGTTATGATAGTGAAAGCTTGAGAGAAGTTAGGTAATGAAAAAGACAATCAGCTGAAACAAAAGAAGAAGTCAACAAGAGAAAGGCTTAAACAGAAGAAAGCTGGTGTTCCGGACCAGCCAATCAAAAGGAAGACCTTAGGCTTCGTTGGCTTTACCTGAAGTCAGCTGATCATTAAAGGAATCCCTGAGACATCAAGGAACTGAAAACTTTCGAAACAATGAATAGACAAGAAATTGAATCCTGAGTAGCAACTGAAGGAAATATTTGGTGAAGGTCATTACAGGTAAAGGAGTATCAGAAAGTTTCTAAAGACAGGGGGCCACAAACTGGACTGTTCCCATGTTTAAACAATGTATTCTGGAATGACAAGGGTCTCATTGTTTGTTATTAGTTTAAAACGACCGTGCTTGTATGTTTTGTGGACATAATTGAAGATCACACCAAAGAATTAGGAGGAATTATTGCAGAAATAAACAATTCCAAACGGTTCACAAACGTTCCTTTTACCAAAGACAGGCTTAATGTGTTTTAATAATGTTACAAACAATAATTGAAGAAGTGCAGACTCCTAAACCCTGTAAAATGTAATAAAATTGCAGTGTTTAATATAGTTTGAACGTTTCTCTAAGTTTCTTTAAAAAAAAAGTACAAGACAACACTTTCAGGCCCATAATCCTGACCCTAAAACGTACACCAATTGTTATTGGTCACTTACTTGTTTTAGATGACGTCTTAGGTGGTGGCTGACCTTCCTCAGTTGTAGGAGATGAAATTCCTTCAGTCATCTTTCTGTCAGACTGTAATGATTCATATTTTACACTGATAGAAGACTCCAGAGATGAAGAGTGTCTGCTATGAGAAGAGACTAACCCGGTCACTGCTCCATCTTGATCTCTGTAATGAAGGTCATCTTCCTTGACACTCTCCATACTCCTAAAGCTGGCCACCTCAGTGCTGACACACTCCTCTTCAGCCTGCTCTTTAATATTCACTGACCCCAGTTCACTGTCCTCTTTCTTAATGTCCAGACTCTCCTGTTTGGGGTGGACCCTCTCCCACTCACAGTCCTCCTCCTCCTCCTCCTTAACATTTATGGTGCTCTCCTCCATGATATTCATGTCAGCCACACAAGTCTCTTCTTTCACAGCCATTTAAATGTTACAGTAAATGACAGATTTTTCTCTATCTGTGGGAAAAAACAGGAATCAATCCCATTAAAACTGAATCATACAGATCTAAAGATATTTGATTTTTATAACATCCTATTAGTTAAAGCTGATGTCAAGTCAGACAGTTCAAAGTAATCACACAGTAACTCATCACTTTTCCTGTCATATTAGCTATAAAATGAATTTGAGAATGAAAGGAGGGTCCATCAGGGTAGAAGGAGGAGGCCATCTTGCACAGTTGTGTGTTAACAGTATTCCCTACTTTGATTGAACATTCAATACTGTTAGGGTCCCAGAATTTTGTTAATAGTTAATGTTAAGGAAGGATTATACAAGTTAGGCCTCAGGATTATGTTAAGAAACAGGGGCATATGAAGGAGGAACTTAAAATCGCTGGTCAACTTGTCTAATGTGAAACTACCTCAAGCTTACAAAATCCCAAACCATTATTCAAGTCACAGCTTTCATTTAAATAATCTTAGCGAGATGGAGGCAGTTGGTGGTGTGTCCCTGTAAAGATGGCCACCTAATGTGAGACACCCAATGTCTGGCTTCAAGTAACCTGTGACTTGCTAAGACAAATTTAAACAGGTTTGATTTTGTTTTTACTCTTAGGGGCAGACTGTGTGTGCAGGAGAGCTGACAACCAGTGCATGTTTCCCTGAAGTAGAAGGAATAGAGTTAAGTGAAGACGAATAAGAAACTGCAGGTTTTGAATCTAACAAAAATAAGAGATGCTCCTCTTTCTGTTTCGTGTTTCAGATAGTAAAACAAAAGGGGAAAAAAATAAAAGGCGAAGATTGCTGATGAAGAGCTACAGCTGTTAAACCTTTGTACACCACAGGCATCATCAGCAACATGCTACTGGCTTTTAGAAACAGGGCTGAGCACGACTCTGCTGAATGGTCGGCACACAATCACTAAATGTGACAATTGTTTAAATTAACGTGGTCAGGTGATGAGATCAGCGATTGTGCTTAGCAAATCTGACATGCTCCAGGACAAAAACATTCTTCCAAACAACTGTCATTTTCAACAACTTTGAAACAAGTTTCAAGTTTATCAGCTTCATCTTGTTTAAGTACACTCTGCACACACCACAAATATTTTAGTAATTAACACATTAATAAACTCCTATTAAACGGCAGCACCACACAGTATTGAGAGATTGGCACGGTGGAGGCCTTGTGTGCCTCAGTCTTTCTTAACACTCCACCCTGACGGACCAGTTTACTATGGGTAACCCTAAAAGGGGGGGCCCCCAGAGTAAAAGCGGCTCATTATTGACCTTCATGAATATTCTAATTAAATGAAAGTGGGTCTTGGCCAGAAGAGGTATGCCAGTCATGACAGTGGTGCTCACCTAAAAGTGGCTCATGGGGTGACCCACACAGCCCGCTTGGGTCTGTATGATAAAGTCACATGTATAAGTAGCCAAATGGACCTTAACTTCCACCTCACCACCGTGGTCCAGTGCAAAACAAACACAAACAGAAGTTATTGGGGTATTGAAGAAATCCAGAGTACCAGTACAGGGCAGGAGCCAGCTATAGACCACCATAGGGTACACTCACATTCAAGTCCACGACCACACCAAGACAACTTAGATTTCCCAGGCCACTAAGCCTGAGCATCTTTAGAGAAGTGGAGAAAATAAGAATAAATTAGCAGACATGGAAACTGCATAGAGACTTAAAAAATAGGCTGAGATTCATATTCATTCTGACAGAACTGTAAGGCAGTAACACAAACCACAAATTACTATTAACTTCTGTAATGCTCACTAACAGACATTACTGAGACATGTGAGTTTGTCATATTTGATACAGGTTAAATGGGGAAAAAAGATACACATTTAAGTGTCCATCCAAGCAATGCTTGTAAATGTCTGCTGTCTGCATTGGGTTAAGCAAGACTGAGGCCGTGTGTGTAAATACAGATACTGATTGCCAACCTTTACCAGTTGAGGCCATATAATTTACACTCTTAAAGGCGAATTACTTCATGGCAGCACTGCCGTTCTCTCTCACTATATCTTAGTATTTGTTCTCGGCTTGTATTCTCGAAGACTCTTCTCCACGGTCATGGACTCCAGTTCGTTATTCACTTTTACTAATTTGACCCCTCACTATTCTTTTAATGGCCGGCCGGGCACCATTTCATCAACTGTCATTGAACTGGACACCGTGGAGGAATAAAAGAGAAACAGGCAGAAATTAAAGCGACGTACGTGTGGAATGTCTGCGAATCGAGAAGGAATCGACAAAAGGAACACATGGAGAGGAATGAACAGGCGTCAAAGGCGTGACTGGGTGGTACAATTTAAAATTTGGGACTCAGGCACGTCAAATGAACCGCAGATACCAAGAAACAGAAAGAGAACGCGGGTGGCCACAGGAGGATTCACTCGAGCGGTAGTTCAGCGGGAGGTTAATGAACATAAACGCACCACGCGCCGCTCACCTCTCACTTAAGTCGCGCGCGGCGATTCTAACGGAGCAAATGAAAACTAGCACATCCAAAAAAAGCATTCCCAAAATACAGAGCACTTACTGCCTGCCTCTTGACGATGGGGTTGTTTCTGAACTCGTTCACTCAGCAACAGTCTTGCGTCCGTAGTGTTTCACAAAGCAGTAGCCGTCGCGTTGGATGACGTCATCCTGCGGATTGGATCACGTGACAGTTAAGCGAGCCCAATTGTATCTGTCTGCAGGCATAGACAGAATTACTACTAGACGCCGCAAGATCAGCAGCATCGTACGTCAACTTCGCCGCCATATTGAGAGTGGCACTGCTGTGGCGTGAAGTAATGTATAAAGATGCCTCACGCATGTGCTGCATGGGATTGTATAAACCGCTGTACGCTCCAAACCAGATCAAGGGGGATTACATTTCACAGGTAAGGATGAACAATTGTTTTGGTTACATTTGGCCATTAGAAAATCCCGTTTTATAATCTTAGCACTAAAGGTCACCTTACAATAAAATTAAACAACATTAGTGAAATTAAAACTATAGAATAATAAATCAAAAAGCAATAATTAGAAAACAAGCAAATATAACTGGCAGTAACAGTGCAACATTCACAATTGGTATGCCAGTTTGAAAAAATAAGTTTTGAGGGCAATTTTAAAATGTGTTATTGAATCGAGCTGACGTATATGACAGGGAAGAGAATCACCGAGTTGAGGAGCACTAGGAGAGACGCTCGAGCTCCTATAGCACAGAGTCTGACATGTGGTACAGAAAGTGGAGTTGCAGATGAGGATCTGAGTGAGCGAGAGGAGTGCAAGTCTGTAGGAGATCATTGTATTGTATTCTGCAGTGATCAGGGAGCCAGTGAAGTTGAGAGAGAATCGGTGTGATATGTTCAGTGGATTTAGAACGGCAGGTTATTATTCTGGTGTTTCCTGAAGAGGCATTAGCTCTCTTGGAAATGTGTTCTTTTGAAATTGTGGCATATTAAATAACTAAACAATATCGTAATATACCAGAAAAGGCGATATCCCTCCCATCGTGATTACGGTGGTACAAGAATCACATGAGAAAAAATATCTTTTAGCTTACATTTACTGACGGTTAACACGGTTACAGACGGGAGGCAAATGGACAGACTTTATCCAGGTGGGAATCTGGATGAACACAGGCTGCCATTTCTCGTCCCCACGCTGGGAGGTTTTTCGAACTTTGTCGACCCAGGCTCGAAGGGTCTGGCTGCTGTCCAAGCCTTTTATACTGTTCTTCTTCAACTTGCTGGTCCTTTCTGTCTCCAAACAAGGGCTAAACTCCATCCATCCATCCATTTTCTAACCCGCTGAATCCGAATACAGGGTCACGGGGGTCTGCTGGAGCCAATCCCAGCCAACACAGGGCACAAGGCAGGAACCAATCCTGAGCAGGGTGCCAACCCACCACAGGACGGGCTGAACTCCTCCTCCACAAAATACAGAAATATCATAGTGCTTACATGCCGGTTCTCATTCTCCCAATAAGGAAAGAAGATTTTGTGCTGACAGAGGACAGAAATACCCTATCCTGTGTTTAAGCTGACTATAAAATCATCCAGTTGTCTTTGGCTATCTAATCCAATGCTTGGCTAGCAATTCTAACTGCTGAGCCCCGTGTGCCAAATTTAACATGCACATGTGAATAAATCCATCATAGAGACAGTGACACTAATATTAAAGAAAAATGTACTATAACACCTGGCAGCAGAATTTTGAAGAAGTTGTAAGCGATGGATACATTTTTGTGGGATGCCTGATAGAATAGCATTACAGTACTCTGTATGTGAGGTGACTCGGGCATTAACCAATACTTCAGTACTGTTTTGTGTAATAACAGGACGAAGTCTAGAAATGTTTCGTTGATGGAAGGAGGCAGTCCTAAAAATGTTACTTATATGGGAGGAATTGTTTAATAATAGTAAAAATTATTATTATTATTTAATAATTGCCATTATTACTGTATAAATGGATATAAATAATTGCATGTAAATGATTCACCAAAATCTGTTGTATGTAAACAATACTGTTTTAAATGTTATTATTTTTTCATCAGATAACCCGGTTTCCATGTCTACGTTTATTAATTTAAATGGCACTTTTGCCAGACGCTATAGGGCAGATGCGCTGACGTATCGGTGACGTGTGGTATCTACCTATATATGTCTATGGCTGCAGGGCGCAGACTCGGCCTTCCACGCCCCTGGCCTTCCAAACCTCCTGCCTTCCACAGTCTGTCTCACAAACGCCCATAGTCCATAGAAAGAGAAGGAGAACGGCTCCTGTACAGTTTTTCCAGTTCAATAAAGAAAAGGAGCTGAAAATGTTTTCCAACATGGAACAATGGCACAACAGAAGCAGGTATGGACTTGCAGAATAAAAAGCTCAGTATATTTAAAGAAACTTTTTATCCATTAAACAAAACTAATGAAATGTACGATTATATACAGTATAGTGAATCCAAGTGTTCTCTGTTTATCGTCATTACTGACATATCCTATTTTTGGGCATATTGTTTTAATTATTTTTTACCTCTTGTATTATTTATTTATATTTTCTATTTGCCATATTATTTAATCTACAGTATATTAACTTTTTCACTTATTAATGAGATATTATGTGGAGAATCTGTAATGTCAGTGTACAATATGATAGGTATTTATGTTTATCATCGTCATTAATGTTTGTTAACTATCTTATTTAACTTAATTTTTCTGTAGTTAATTTAGCTATTTATAAAAGCATGATAGCGCTTTCTGCCAAATTAGTATTACATATTATTTTTGTCTTGATTTCCACAGTCACATTTCTCCATAAAGGCAGAGAATATAAAACCAACTTTGATTACATTGATTAAATATCAAAATGAGTCCAAGTGCCCTGTTTGTAAAAAGCAAAGAGACTACAGCATCCTGCTCCCTGCCTTCAGAGTCATGAAGGCCACATTGTCAAGTATGCAGGTAGTGTATGTATGCCAGGAGTGTGTGCTTGTAAAAAATACTGAGGTTTAGATTTCTGAACTAGAACTTTTATAAATATAGATGATGTTGTCCTGTTTGCTTCATCAGGCCGTGATCTTCAGCTCTCTCTGGAACAGTTCGCAGCTGAGTGTGAAGCAGCTGGGATGAGAATCAGCACCTCCAAATCCGAGACCATGGTCCTCAGCCGGAAAAGGGTGGAGGTGAGATCCTGCCCCAAGTGGAGGAGTTTAAGTATCTCGGGGTCTTGTTCACGAGTGAGGGAAGAATGGATCGTGAGATTGACAGGCGGATCGGTGCGGCATCCGCAGTGAAGCGGGCTTTGCATCGGTCTGTCGTGGTGAAAAAAGAGCTGAGCCGTAAGGCAAAGCTCTCAATTTACCAGTCGATCTACGTTCCTACCCTCACCTATGGTCATGAGCTATGGGTAGTGACCGAAAGAACGAGATCGCGAATACAAGCGGCTGAAATGAGTTTCCTCCGCAGGGTGTCTGGGCTTTCCCTTAAAGATAGGGTGAGGAGCTCAGTCATCCGGGAGGGGCTTAGAGGAGAGGAGGCAGATGAGGTGGCTCGGGCATCTGATCAGGATGCCTCCTGGACGCCTCCCTGGTGATGTGTTCTGGGCACGTCCAACTGGGTGGAGGCCCCGGGGAAGACCCAGGACACGCTGGAGGGACTATGTGGCCGGGAAGAGGGAAGTCTGGGCTTCTCTGCTTAAGCTGCTATCCCCGCAACCCGACCTCGGATAAGCGGAAGAGGATGGATGGATGGATGGATGGATGGATGGATGGAGGTTAAAAAGCTGAGCATTTTCCGTTGTTTGGCAGGTTTTACTATTTACAGATGTAACACAGGGTGTGTCCCAAGTGGCCAATTCCATTGTTGTTTTTGTTTAAAAGTCATTGTCAACAGTTTACTGTCAGTAAAATGTCAGCATTTAATATTTTTCTTTGATTAATTTTTTTTACCCCTTGTATTAGGGCCTCCCTAGTGTGTGCTTGTTGTGTGTATGTGTGTGTGTGCCCTGTGGTGAGCTGGTGCCCTACCCATGGTTTGTTTCCTGCCTTGCGCCCTGTGTTGGCTGGGATTGGCTCCAGCAGACCCCCGTGACCCTGTAGTTAGGATATAGCGGGTTGGATAATGGATGGATAGATTGATGGATGTATTTGGGCCTTCCAAGTCAGATGAATAGCCATGACTGTGGAACTGTCATGTTGATGGTATGACCATTTCATATTGTAACTATTATTTTTTGTATGTCTGTATTTCATGTTGTGTCCAGGTTTCCAACGGACCATTTTGGGGTGTCTCTGTATTTCATCCTTGAGACCCCCTTCACTTTAATGAGGTATTTCTCAACTTTAGCCCTCTCTTCTTTCATTGTAGTATTTGTAGAGGGAGGATTATATCTGGTTGTTAGTTCTCATTTTTGTCACCTTCTACAATTTGTGTTGGATATTTGTGTTATGTTTAATTTATTGTATTATATTTGTATTTATGTTTAATTTCAGCATACTGTCCATAGTGGTTTTGATGTTCCAGAAATGCCTACCTTTCAAAATCTAGATATTTTGAATGTATGTTTATAATGGTTTGCATAAATATATTTGTAACATTAAACTCCTTTTAACAACGTGATTTTACTTGAGAACTCCAGCCCAAGGGGTAAATGACATTTAAATTTCCTTTAACAAGTTTCATTTAGTTCTGTGGTAAATGTGGCAAATATACTTAGCTATATTGTAAATCAAAGACAGATAGTCAAAATGTTTACCATTCTAAACTTAGTGTTTCTTTTACAAATCACTGAAGTAATTGCTCACATCAGACTGAGTGAGCAAACGTCTTTCTAAATGAAGGCCAAAGAAAAAAATTAGAAAGTACAGAAATAATGGACAGCCAGGACAGGGTCATTTATTGTGCTTATTCTTTTGGTTCTTTTTTAACATTTCCTTAGGTGAATATTATTTTCTCTGTTTTCAGGTTTAGACTTTATTGAGCCATTAATGAGAAGACAGAGTAAAGACTTGGCACTACATCTGAAATGAAAAAAAAAAATGTCTTGCTATTCTGTTCCATAGCACTGCGTTCTGCAGATTTCTGATCTTTACTTTTAGAAGAAACATCAGCCTCCCTTCTCCAACTTCCAGCACAGGGCACTGATGAGCAGGTACAGAAACATCACTTTATAAACTTCAATAAGAAAGATGAATTACATTTTGTTCATGTTGGCTTACAATGCCTATGGTATTGTGAATAAAATGTATAAAAAGACTTAATGCTTGTCTCAGATGCCGACTGTTAATCGTTAAGCAGTTGGAGTCAAAGCCCAAAAGACTAAAAGCCTGTCTTACATCTTCTGACAAACTGGAGTACTAGTACAACTCTTAATGGCCTTAAAACATTTGAAATGCATTGTGTGCTCTGTTAATAATAGTTTATGGTAAGAAACATTGAAGACTTGTAGAATCTGTGATCAAAGCAGTAATGTTAATAATTTATAACAAATTCTGAAAATACTGTACATTATTTTTTTACTTTCCTTACATTCCTTGTAAATGTGAAGGAAAAGGCTATAAGCTTTATGATGACCATTTAAAGGATTTTCTTTCTTTCTTTCTTTCTTTCTTTCTTTCTTTCTTTCTTTCTTTCTTTCTTTCTTTCTTTCTTTTAATAAAATGTATTACAGCAACACACACAATCTTTCAGCATCTTACCGAGGCAGAGAAGTGGTGTGCTGAGAACATTTCTGCGTTCAGGTGGCACATCTCACTCACTTCATTACTGTCAATGGACAAAGATGACATTGAGGAGGCCCTTTAGAAATTTAATTTGCTATCTGAGTTTCCAGAAGAAGAGGAGAGGGAATATGTCTTTAGACCCTTCATCATACTTTTTTCACATATGGAAGCTATGCATCTTTAGATAACGTGAGAGGAAAAAGGAAAATCACTGTGTTTTGTGAGAAAACGTAACAAACATACATGTCCGACATTGTTCAGTTACAACCTACAATTCTTGTTTTTTATTTTATATATTCTTAAACTTTTTTGTGATAAATGTTGCAAACCAACTTCATCTTTACAGTCCATTGTCTCTGATTTGCACTTCTTAGTGTTATGTATTCAAATAATGTTTTATAAAGCGGGCATGGCCATTTTTATTTTTAAAGCACATTTACAACAACAGCCAGAATTGAACCAAAGTGCTGTACAAGAAAGAGTAAAAGAAGCAGTTCAAATATACTATATGTACACAGCACAAAACTGCAAGAATAACCAACCATTACATAAAAGATTAAACCCACACCCTTACATACACATTGATAATCATGAATGTAGCAGCAGCATTTTAAAAGAGAAAGAGGAATTGTAAAATCCTAATCTCCCCCACTCCAAAGTTAGCCTTTTACCTTTAATGCATTTTAATTACAGTTGTCCCCAAATAAATCATATCAATATTTAAAAGAAAACAAATGTGAAATCTTCAATAACAAAAATATTAATAATTTTAATAATAATGACCTTTTAACAACTAAATTTCCATATTTTGTAAAAACAGGTTAAAAAAATAATAATACAGAGAAGAATTTCTCACAGAATGCAAGGAAGAACCATGAATATTTCAAAACTGAAATATATGTATTTATTATACAGCCATGCCACATATGTGAACTGTAGCCCTACGCTTAAAAATAAAGGTATAAAAATGGTAATTCTGAGTGATTCTGTATAGGAAAACCATTTTTAGATTCCAAATCCACACAAAGGTTCCAGAAGAAACTTGCTTCTTAGATCCATAAATTATTTATTTAAAAAACTTCTGCAAAAAGCCAAATATCTCATTTGGACAAATAAAGATCTATCTATCTATCTATCTATCTATCTATCTATCTATCTATCTATCTATCTATCTATCTATCTATCTATCTATCTATCTCACAGATTTTATTAATACTTGTGAATAGATGAAGTAGATATATGGAATCCCAGTGTCTTCCTGATTTTAAAAGGTCTATCTGTTCATCCAGTAACCACAGGCTCAGTTCAGGTTTTCTTGACCTCTCAATGTCCTGCTAGGTAGCCTGGTGTTCTGTTTTGAACTCACATGGGCCTTTTGAAAACCTAAAGAGCCCACTTCTTATGTAAATGAATGAAATGGTTCTTGGTCGAGCAGTGGTCTATGAGGAACCACACAACCTGTTAAAGTGCCATTATTGTTATTTTTAAGAGTGCCCAGTCCTATCAGTAAGTCTTTTATAAGATGTTTCACTCTCCTTTGTACACAAGGTGTAATGCTAGGGAGGTCTGAAAATAAAATGTCCACCTTATGAGGAAGATTTAGGAGTTGTGGTGGACTCAACTCTCTCAAGTGCCAGACGGTGTTCAAAAGCCATTAAGAATGCTAACAGAATATCAGGTTATATAGCGCCTTGATATGTGGAGTACAAGTCACAGGAGGTTCTGCTCCAGCATTGTAACACACTGGTGAGGCCTCATCTGGAGTCCTGTATACAACACAGCTATTCAATTACAAATTCAGTTGGGTCAGATTTTCAATCCAAGAAATTTAGCTGGGCGAGACATTTTCAGTGGCCAGTAAGCAACAGAGAAATTTTAAACCAACACAAATAAATGTGCTGAAAAAACAAGTCATGTTTATTCATCATAGCAATACTGTTTGTTTTTTCAACTTTTGAAATTTAAAAATATAAACATTTTGCTCACATCTGACCCAGGTGTATCTCAAAGTTCATAAAATCAAAAAATGTGCACAATATCAGCAATAACATTTGTTTCCTTTTTGAAATAAGTTAAATATTTTGGTCATATATGACCCAGGCACATCACAAAGTGTATTTAACAGATTAGCCAAGCACTATCACTGCTCTCAAAGCTCTCAGCGCACAAAGCCATGACAAGTGATAACAGCGACTAACACACGTGAATACAACGACTACTGCACTCTGAGGGGACACACAGGAGGTTTGTTTAAATCACCACCTGAGTGACTGGAGTCCCCCTGTGCCCACCAGCCTACCGCTACTGTTCATTGGTATCTGCAGTTCACTTCACGTGGCTGAATCCCAAATTTGAGTTGGTAGCACCCAGTCACACCCCTGGCTCCTATTCATTCCTCTCCGTTTGTTCTTTTTATTGTTTCCTTCTCAAATCGTCGAACTTGAGCAGGCAGCAACTCCACATGTAGGTGCTTTGATTTCTGCCTTTGTTTCTCGTTTGTCACCCTGTGGCGTCCAGTTCAAAGACAGTCACAGAGGTGGTGACCGGTTTATTAACATAAAGGTGGCGGTGTGCATACATTGCATTTGGATCAAGTTTGAAGGACTGTGAAGGTACACAGAGGCTATAAGTCCTAGTGCTACATGTTTTGTTTATTTGATGAAAACACATAACATTTTAAAATTTGAAATTGACAAATCATCAAGTATAATTATAATAATTTGGGAGTAGATTCACACCTTGTGGCATGGATTGTGGACTATCTTTCAGACAGACCTCAATATGTGCGTCTTGGGAACTGCAGGTCTGACATTGTGTGCAGCAATACAGGGGCGCCGCAGAGGGCTGTACTTTCACCGGTCCTGTTCAATCTATATACATCAGACTTCCAATATGACTCGGAGTCCTGCCACGTGCAAAAGTTCGCTGATGACACTGCTATTGTGGGCTGCATCAGGAGTGGGCAGGAGGAGGAGTACAGAAAGTTAATCAAAGACTTTGTTAAATGGTGCGACTCAAACCACTTACACCTTAACACCAGCAAAACCAAGGAGCTGGTGGTGGATTTTAGGAGGCCTAGGCCCCTCATGGACCCTGTAATCATCAGAGGTGACTGTGTGCAGAGGGTGCAGACCTTTAAATATCTGGGAGTGCAGCTGGATGACAAATTGGACTGGACTGCCAATACTGATGCTCTATGTAAGAAAGGTCAAAGCAGACTATACTTTCTGAGAAGGTTGGCATTCTTCAATCCGTTCTACCAGACGGTTGTGGTGAGTGCCCTCTTCTACACGGTGGTGTGCTGGGGTGGCAGCATAAAGATGAAAGACGCCTCAGGCCTGGACAAACTTGTTAAGAAGGCAGGCTCTATTGTAGAGGTAAAGTTGGACAGTTTAACATCTGTGGCAGAACGACGGGCACTAAGCAAACTCCTGTCAATCATGAAGAATCCACTGCATCCACTGAACAGTGTCATCTCCAGGCAGAGGAGTAGCTTCAGTGATAGACTTTTGTCACTGTCCTGCTCCACTGACAGACTGAGGAGATCGTTCCTCCCCCACACTATGAGACTCTTCAATTCCACCCGGGGGAGTAAATCAGTCAATCTAACTTTCTCTCTTTCTTTCCTAGGTGACGAAGCGGAAGCGGAAGTAGAAGCAGACAATGGCCGACAGTGAGATGAATCGCGTTGCCATCGTTGTCGAGGAACTCCAGGCACTCGACAAACAGATTCAGAAACTCCTGTCTAGACGAAGGTACCTCAGAGACTTGAAGACTCGGCTGCTGGACAAACCACACCAAACAACCGAAGCGGCGTAACATCAACCCCACCTCGTGCCGCTCAAGTCCAAGGGCAAGTAAGCTTCGCCCCCGCGCCTCGTAGGAACAACGCTGATGAAGACCTCGACGGGTTTCAGCTTTGCAGGCGGGGGTTCAAGGCTAGAACACCTCCAGCGGCACAGGCGAGCATTCAAATCCAGAATCGATTCGACCCTCTCCGCGTCCCCAGTCTGCCTTCAACCCCGGGTGATATAATCGTGGTAGGTGATTCCATTGTACGAAACCTGAATATCATGTGCCCTAATCAAAAATCCTTTGTTTCTTGTTTTCCCGGTGCTCGAGTTCGAGATGTGATGAGGCGGGCGCCGACCTTCTACCAGAAGCACAAGAGGGCAATTGGATCCATCATTCTACATGCCGTAAACGACATAAGGCACCGAGAGTCAGAGGTTCTCAAGGCTGACTTCGCAGCACTAGTTGAAGACACGAAGGAGAGGACCCCATCCGCAAAAATCTTCATCTCGGGTCCACTACCTCTCGTCAGGCGATCGCATGAATACTACAGTCGTCTGCTGGGTTTAAACAACTGGCTGAGAGGCTTCTGCGAGAATCAAGACATCGGGTTTATAGACAACTGGGATCTTTTTTGGGAAAGGCCGTGCTTCTTCAAGCGGGATGGACTGCATCCGAATAGATTTGGCGCCCGGGTCCTCTCCGAAAACATCGCTAAGGTAATTCGTCTATCTTGACTGTCTACTTCTACTGCTAACCCCTTACGTAATGCTACTGGTTTGATAGGACATAATGGCTTAACAGAGTCTTCCGTTAAAGTGCACATCATTAATAATCTAATAACAAATCTTAAGCACGTAAAAATCTAGGCAGTGCGGCAAAACACCAATAATTTAATTGAAATTACTACTTCAGATCAACACTGCATTAAGACTATAAAAACGGATTGTAGATTACATAAAAAGTACACACAGAGCGGCGTTAACAAAAATAACTTAATTTTTGTTCCGATTACCGATAACACGCATAAAATTCAGCTCTGCCCTTCAGAAACATTAAATATGGCACTATTAAATGTTAGAGCTTTAACTAACAAGACATTTTTTATAAACGATCTTATTAGTGATAGAAACATTGATTTTATTGCGCTAAATGAAACATGGCTTAATTCAATGGGCGGCAGTTTTAATCGAATCTGCCTCCGGATTACAGTTTTACTCGTGCGACCGCCAGGGAAAAGGGGCGGTTTGGCAAACATTTACTCGAGCGATTAAAATGTAAAGATGTTAGTTTTGGTAAATTTAAGTCCTTTGAGTATCTCGCCGTTGTTATTCATGGAGATTCTCACGTTCTCGTATTATCCGTGTATAGACCTCCTAAATATACGCGTCTTTCCTTGAGGAATTCTCTGACTTAATGTCAATTTTAGTTACAAACTATGATGCACTCTTAATAGTCGGCGACTTTAACTTTCATGTCGACAATCAGTGTGACCAAAAGGTAAAGGAATTCATGAACCTCCTGGACTCTTTTGATTTGAGGCAGCTCGTAAATCAGCCTACACATAAAGCAGGTCATACGTTAGACTTAGTGATTACTAAAGGACTTAAAGTTGATATAAAGCAGGTCACTGATATCGGTCTATCAGACCATTTCCTTCTACTATTTAATATAGAAATAAAGATAGAAAACGCTCATGAGAAGCATTTTGTTAAAAAACGCTTCTTTGACTCATCAGCAGCTTTAAAGCTTACAACTATTCTAAGCAATCAGTCCGTTTATAATGCCAGCTATAATAGCGAGGATAATGTAAATAGTAAAGTGGAAAACTTTAATTCTAAAGTAAGAACTGCTGTTGACATAGTTGCACCTGAAAAGACAGTTAAAAATCCTCTAGTACTGTTATTCCATGGAAGACCCAAAGAGTGTCTGATTTAAAAGAACATGTCGTAGAGCTGAGCGAAAATGGAGAAAAACTAAACTAACTATCCACTATGAAATATTAAAAGTTAAAATAACAGAATACAATAACACTGTCCGTCTTGAGAGGCTGCTATTTCTCTAATATTATAAATAACAATGCTAGTAATCCCAGAGTCTTATTTTCAACAATTGACCGTCTGTTAAACCCAGGTAACACAAAGGAATGCCCCAGAATACTTCCAGTGAAACCTGTGAGAACATTGCTGTATTTTTCACTCAAAAAATTAATGATATTAGAGATAACATAGTATATCTCCCCAACACTGCAGAACCTCCAAAGCCCGGTACTCCGTTATAAACAAATTAAATGCTTTCACCAGGATAGATTTACCTGAATTACATAGTATAATCTCTCAACTGAAACCTCCACCTGCGTCCTTGACCCAATACCAACCAGGTTTTTCAAAGAAATATCAGGCGTTCTAATTGACAATATTCTGGACATAGTAAATTGTCATTAGATACGGGGTCTTTCCAGACTGTCTTAAGACTGCTGTAGTTAAACCCCTCTTAAGAAAATAATCTTGACCCCTCTGCCTTTGAAAATTTTAGACCCATTTCTAACCTGCCCTTCTTAAGTAAAATTCTAGAGAAGGCAGTCATTATGCAGTTAAATGACCACCTCAATAAACATGCTATTCTTGATACTTTTCAGTCAGGCTTCAGAACAAATCACAGTACAGAAACTGCACTTGTTAAAGTAGTAAATGACTTGGGTAAATGCAGACAGAGGCCATTTATCTGTTCTCATCCTCTTAGATCTGAGTGCTGCATTTGACACCATTGATCATAATATTCTTAGAAATCGCCTTAGTCAATGGGTGGGCCTCTCTGGCAGTGTCTTAAATTGGTTTGAATCCTACCTGGCAGGGAGAAAATTCTTTGTGAGTTGTGGTAATCAAATCTCAAAGACACATGATATCCGATATGGTGTTCCACAAGGCTCTATCCTGGGTCCGCTGTTATTCTCAATCTATATGCTTCCGTTAGGTCAGATTATCTCAGGTTACAATGTGAGCTACCACAGCTATGCTGATGACACACAGCTGTACTTATCTATAGCACCTGATGACTCCGACTCTTTCGATACACTAACACAATGTCTTACTGGTATTTCTGAATGGATGAATAGTAATTTTCTCAAACTAAATAAAGAGAAAACTGAAATTTTGGTAATTGGCAATAATGGATTCAGCGAGGTTATCAGAAATAAACTTAATGCACTAGGATTAAAAGTTAAGACGGAAGTAAAAATTTAGGGGTAACCGTTGACTGTAATCTGAATTTTAAATCGCATATTCATCAGACCACTAGGACAGCATTTTTTCATTTAAGAAACATAGCTAAAGTTAGACCTCTTATATCATTGAAAGATGCTGAGAAATTAATTCACGCTTTTGTTTTCAGTAGACTAGATTACTGTAACGCACTCCTCTCAGGACTACCCAAAAAAGACATAAATCATTTGCAACGAGTGCAGAATGCAGCTGCTAGAATCCTAACTGGGAAAAGAAAATCCGAACACATTTCTCCACTGGTTGCCTGTGTCATTCAGGATTGACTTTAAAATACTGCTTATGGTTTATAAAGCCTTAAATAATCTCGCTCCATCTTATATATCGGAATGCCTGACACGTTATATTCCAAATCGTAACCTTAGATCTTCAAATGAGTGTCTCCTTATAATTCCAAAAGCTAAACTTAAAAGAAGTGGTGAGGCGGCCTTCTGCTGCTATGCACCTAAAATCTGGAATAGCCTGCCAATAGGAATTCGCCAGGCAAATACAGTAGAGCAATTTAAAACACTGCTGAAAACACATTACTTTAACATGGCCTTTTATAACTTCACTTTAACATAATCCTGATACTCTGTATGTTCAATTCTTCATAATAACTATTCATGGTGGCTCTAAAATCCGTACTGACCCCTACTCTCTCTTCTGTTTCTTTTTCCGGTTTCTTTGTGGTGGCGGCCTGCGCCACCACCACCTACTCAAAGCATCATGATGCTCCAACAATGATGGACTGAAAGCCAGAAGTCTACGTGACCATCATCATCAGGTCCTTCCATGAAAATATGATGATTTATGTTAGGTAGAATGCCCAGAGGGGACTGGGCGGTCTCTTGGTCTGGAACCCCTACAGATTTTATTTTTTCTCCAGCTTTGGAGTTTTTTGTTTTTCTGTCCACCCTGGCCATCGGACCTTACTCTTATTCTATGTTAATTAATGTTGAGTTATGTTTATCTTTTATTGTGTCTTCTATTACTCTATTCATTTTGTAAAGCACTTTGAGCTACATTTTTTTTTGTATGAATATGTGCTATATAAATAAATGTTGATTGATTGATTGATTGATAAATGCGAACATTAATTTTATTTTAATTCTTTTCATTTTTATTATTATTTAATTTAATATTGTTTCTTTGTATCAGTATACTGCTGCTGGATTATGTGAATTTCCCCTTGGGATTAATAAAATCTATCTATCTATCTATCTATCTATCTATCTATCTATCTATCTATCTATCTATCTATCTATCTATCTATCTATCTATCTATCTATCTATCTATCTATCTATCTATCTATCTATCTATCTATCTATCTAATAATTACATTTACAGAGTGCTTTCCTTGCTACTCTCACTGCTTTGCAAACTCTGCATAAGGAGGTCCCGGGACAAAAACCCATGATCTCCTTAATGTGTGCCAGCGGAGCTACCATTGTGCCACTTGCACTGGTGAACTGTACTATATAATATTGTGCTTGATAGTTTAAAATCACAAATACAGAATTCCCAAAATCAAAGAAAATCAACCTTAAGTTGGACAGGTGGTCACAGTATCATAGACTACTAACCCCACCTTGAGACAAACAAAAACACACTGCATTGTGGGTTGAATGTTGCTAGGCATTCATGTTCTTTACGATTTTAGAAATTTATGGAGGAATTTCTAAAGGCTTACAAAATGTGTCTTTCTCAGTTTGTTGCTGTGATTCTGGTTGGACCAATGGCTGTGCAATCAGAGGTTGTTTCTGGAATGCAAGTGGCCAGCGGGCCACCATTTGAATAGGCTGGGAGTGCAGTTTTGTTCCCCAAGCTACAAAAAGGACATAGCAGCACTAGAGAAGGTCCAGAGAAGAGCAACTCGGCTGATTCAGGGCTACAGGGGATGAGTTATGAGGAAAGATGACAAGAGCTGAGCCTTTACAGTTTAAACAAAAGAAGATTAAGAGGAGACCTGACTGACTGACTGAAGTGTTTAAAATGATGAATAGTGGAGTGTGTGATATCATATCTGAGCTGATGTGACGCACTGCACGTGTGCTTAATGAAGATAATAAAATAAACTCCACTTTACGACACAGGCCAATCTGAACTGAGGGTACCGATCCACCGCTGACAGGGCTGTATTTTCAGTTCAGTTCCACATTAGTAGACCATAATGAGAATATTATGGAAACACTTTGTTGTTCTGCTGAGATTCATTGTAGGCTGTGTCTTCAGGGCTTTATTAAGCAGGTTACTTTTGAAATTTTTATTACACAACAAAGCAAATTTACACATAAGAAAGGATTAAAAAATAATAGAGGAATGTTGCTGGATTCAAGAACTTAATAGATTTTGGTGGCCCCATAAATATCTAATTCAAAATATAAGCAATAATAAACTGTAAAATAAATTGTTATTTTTCAGAATGAAAGAAAATTTACAGTAAGATGGAAAATAATGTTTTTTGTATGGTTGTACACTTTATTCACAGTACATTTGAAAAGTGTCTTCTTACTTTTTTCTAATTACGAAGTCATTCATTCAGATTGAGATGGCAGGGAGGCAACTTAAGATCTCAGCTGAAAGCAGTGAACTGTAAGAGAGAAATGAGAGGAGATCTGTGAGTCACCGCCACTGAGGGGGTAGGAGA
This sequence comes from Polypterus senegalus, assembly GCF_016835505.1. Taxonomy (NCBI): domain Eukaryota; kingdom Metazoa; phylum Chordata; class Cladistia; order Polypteriformes; family Polypteridae; genus Polypterus; species Polypterus senegalus. The sequence goes on from NC_053161.1 coordinate 180,700,548, forward strand.
AGCCATGAGATGAAATAACATTAACAAAGGAACAAATGTACAGGGAAAAGTAAAGTGAACCCAACACCAGTCCTTGAAGCACATCTGTAGAAATGTTCTGTCAGGAAGACAAGGAGTTAGACCAAGAGACACAAAAGGATTGGACTAAGACCGAGGACTTGAACTTGTTCAAAGCAGAGCCGCTCATTCCAATTTAATTAGGAGAAGAGATAAGCAGGGGGTGGTGAACCATAACAAAGGCTGGTGAAAGGGCAAGGAGGATAAGGACAGAGGAGGGAGAAGGAGCTCGAGCAGATCTAAGAACATTTGTGGTGGAAAGCAGTGGAGTCTCAGTAGAGGGACCCTTGGAGAATCCACACTGAAGTAGATCTAGTTGATTATAGTCAGAGAGAAATGAAGAGAGGTGTTAATGAACTATGAGTTCTAGGGTTTTGGACAGAAATGGCAGAATGGTCACAGGATGGTAAATCTCAAGGGCAGATGGGATAAGAGAGTTTTTGAGCATAAGGATTCAACAAGACGCCTTGAAATTAGTAGAGAAGATACTGGGGGTCAAAGAGGCATTGAAAAGAGAACAGATATAGGAGATCGAGGAAGGAGAGATGGACTGTGAAGTAATGGAGTCCAGAGCACAGGTAAGGGTCAAAAATATCTGAGTCATTTACAGGAGGGACGGATGAAAGAGGAGAACGACACAGAGGAGACTCAGAAGATGTCTTTGGGGTCTTTTGGTGATTTTGAAAGAGAAGAAAGAAGCAAAATCATCAAGAGAGTAACAAAGGTCTTGGAGCAGCAGGAGGACTTAAGAGTGACTTAAAGGTAGAGAAGAGGCGGTGAGCATTTCTTTCAGAGTATGCAATTAATAAGATTGTCTTTGCAGAGATAAAGAGAAGAAAGAGAGGAGGGACCTACACTTATCCCTCTATCTCTATTTACTATTTATATATGTGTATATATATAATATAATGTGTGTGTGTGTGTATATATATATATATATATATATATATATATATATATATATATATATATATATATATATATATATATATATATATATATATATATATATATATATATATATATATATACTCTGCAAAAAGAAACGCCCTCTGACTTTCAACTGTTTTTACTTTCAGTAAACTTAATGTGTAAATATTTGTATGAACAGTAAAAGAGTCAACACCATAAGACATAAACTAAAAATGTTTCACAATGTGTCCCTGAATGAAGGGAGGCTCAAAATCAAAAGTACCAGTCAGTATCTGGTGTGGCCACCAGCTGCTTGAAGTACTGCAGTGCATCTCCTCCTCATGGACTGGACAAGATTTGTCAGTTCTTGCTGTGAGATGTTACCCCACTCTTCCACCAAGGCAAGTGCAAGTTCCTGGACATTTCTGGGGGGAATGGCACTAGCCCTCACCCTGCGATCCAACAGGTCCCAGACGTGCTCAATGGGATTGAGATCCGGGCTCTTCCACTGCGAGGATGATCAGCTGTCCTTCCTGTCTCCCTGTAGCACTGTCTTAGGCGTCTCACAGTGCGGACATGGCAATTTATTGCCCTAGCCACATCAGCAGTCCTCATGCCTCCCTGCAGCATGCCTAATGCACGTTCACGCAGATGAGCAGGGACCCTGGACATCTTTCTTTGGGTATTTTTCACAGTCGGTAGACAAGTCTCTTTAGTGTCCTGCGTTTTTAGAACTGTGACCTTAAATGCCTACTTTCTGTAAGCTGTTAAGGTCTTAAGGCCGCCTCCTGTCCTCTCTCCTGCTCTGCCAATTACCTCCTGACATCCACCAATGACTGGAGGGAGGCAGCCCTTCTTATAGGATCCCGGATGGGCTCCAGCTGCTTCCCGGCAATTCGACTTGGCCACACCCCTGTGTGACAGCAGTGCCGGCTGCGCACCCGGAAGCCGTCTGGTTGTCCCCTGTCGTCTTCCCCCCGGCACTTCCTGGTGTGGCGGAAGTGCTGGGCTCCCAGGATAAATAGGCACTGGGTCGCCGCCTGGCAGTGGCCACGGGTCCCTACAGGGCTAAGCTTCCAAGCCCCCTACCCGAGGCCTCCTGCATAACCAGGACGGACGCCCCCTCTCGGTCTGGAGGAGGCACACGCCCTCCCGGCCGGGGACCACACGGGATAAACCGGCATTGGAGCGCCGCCTGGCGGTAGCCATGGGTTCCTACAGGGCTGGGCTTCCAAGCCCTCAACCAGAGGCCCCCAACATAACCAGGACGGACGCCCCCTCGCGGTATGGAGGAGGCACAAGCCCTCCTCTCCTCTATATATATATATATATATATATATAATTGCTGCATTGAAAAACAAAAGACACCAAGAACTTTAAATTTTCAAGAACTGTTTACAGGAAATCTTACTCTAATTAAAAAAAAGAAATAAAACTCAGTTCATGATCACAAAAACAAACGGCTCAGTGGCAGCCCCAGACAAACGCAGCTTTTACGATGACATTATTGGTTTAATAGGCTCGAGAAGGGTCTGGCTGCAGCCTGCAATACCTAGGAATTTAGACACGGAACACCCTTCATATCACGGAACGCCCCCCAGCACTAGTCACGGAACGCCCTCTGATGTCAGTTTCGAGACGTCGTCATTGTTTTTGTCGGAGTCCGGAGGAATGGTGGACTTAGAATATATCTTTCTAAAAGAGTTTCGAGGAAAGAAGAAGAGTTTGTGTTGGAAATTAAGATGGCAGTGAGTTTGTTGCAAGTTGTACTAGTATTAGGTAATATTATACTTTACTGCTAGGGTACGAATTATACCACAGTGTAATAAAGATGTTGAATCAACTTTCAGGTTCCGTGCAGTACTAAGCGCTCTAAGAAAGTATTAACAGTTAAACAACAAACAGAATGGTTTGTGTAGCTAATTGTTACAGGGCTAATCGGAATACTCGATTCTGAGTAGTAAATCGACGGATTCAGCAGTCAATAATTTTTTATAACAATTGTTATAATATGCAATTGACCGTTGTTGAGTATAATTAACCATAGCGCAGTGTAACGGACTGTAATCAAATATAAGTGACCGTGATTAAGTACTTATAATTGCCAGAATATCATTCACCATTTGTCCTGTATATCACGTATATGCAAGTTAATCAGAAGCAAAACCAGTAACCAGTAACCTGGTATTTTAGATATCAAAATATATTTCAGAAAGACAACACAGAGAGATTGAGCCATTATAAGGTAATGTTCCACAGAAAGCTTATTGTTTGCATAATTTTCTAAGACAAACACAGTTAATAATGGATATACTGGTTTTCAATTATAGTAATGTTGGTAGTCTGAAGTTTGAATATACTTAGGTCACTTTAGATGATCTTTTTTCATAGTTCTGTATATATATTTACAGTACATAACTGAACATTTTAATAAGTAGCTACAAACAAAGGGTAAGTGTGAATGCAATATTCAATTTCCTTCAGTTCAAGAAAGTTCAAATTAGATTGTAGACAATAATGAGGAAAAGAGCAGCCAGAATAGAATCATGTTGTTATTATTATTATTATTATTATTATTATTATTTATTTTATAAAGTTCTTTCAATGATAGTACAGTTTGTTTGAACTCTTAAAACAATATTAAATGTTTCATGCCCACCTCTCCTGCATTCTTCAAAAATACTGCTTTTGAAGTTTTTTCAATTGAAATAAAGTAAAGTGATTGTCCTCGTGCATGTTTGTCAGTTTTAAGATCTTTATATTTATTTTATATTCACCAGAGACACATATTGAAGACCACAGAGGAACCTACAGTTGTGTTTGGTGCTCAGGAGTTTACTTGTCTGTTTTGCTATAAAAGATCAGATTCTGCAGGCATCATCAGCCACTTACAGAGCCACAGCAGGACAGTAGTTGTTCATGGAGGGATGTGAAGTGCTCTAGAAGATATCTTGTAACTTGTAAAATTTGATTAATTGACACTTTTAATACACTATAATGCAGCTAGATATTCACCTTAACAACATGATTTTATTTGACAAAATAGTATACTGTGTACTTTTTAACCTTTTGAAAAGCTAGCTTTGAATAATTTTATATTAATTCATGACTGTGTATTAACAATTTTCTCTTTTAAAATATTTAGTAGAATATGACAAAGTTCATACTACAAATACTTTAATTTTTCAGAATGTAAGTGTGGAATTACATTGCCTACAATTGACAGGCAACATATAGTATATTTTCATACATTTTTAAAAGCATCATTGACAGAATCTTTAATTAGTTTGTTCTGTTTAAAAGAATAATAGGACAGGATTTGCTTGTTTTACCTCTATTAAATTTAAGGATTATCTGAATTTCTTTCATTAAGTTTTAAATGTTTAGCAAAATAATTCTGAATATTAACCTTTTTTTTCTTTGTACTGTTTCAGGTTTTAAAATATACAAGTGTTCACTGAACTGCCAGGGATCAGGCCATTACCATTGCTGTTATTGTCAGAAAACAGTAGTTCATAAAGATCAGTTCCTCAGGCACTTGTCAGATTGTGGCAAAGGTCCTAAAGTGCTCCCTCTGCCCTCCATGCCCATGGCACCGGTCACCACCCAGCCTCTTCCCTCCATGCCCACAGCACCGGTCACCACCCAGTCTCTGTCCTCTGTGCCCATGGCACGTCGCCACCAGTCTCTGCCCTCCGTGCCCACTGCACCAGTCACTGCCCAGCCTCTGCCATCTGAGTTCAAGTTCGTTGTTCTTGATCTTTGTTCAACTGTTCAGTCCCAGTGTTCAAAAGTTTTAATGTTCTTTTTTTATATCTTTGTTCATATGTTCAGTTCACTCAGTTTGAACCTCAGCCCAAATCTCCCAAAATTAGCATTTTAGCAGGACTGTTCCTTATTTACTCTGTTATTTCTGTTACCTTGTGATGACTGCTGCCCATTTGAACTATTCTTCTTTAAATAATTTGATCCTGATAGTTTTCACTAGGCGGCACAGTGGCACAGTGGTAGCGCTGCCCCTGCGTGGAGTTTGCATGTTCTCCCCCTGTCTGCGTGTGTTTCCTCTGGTGCTCCGGTTTCCTCCCACAGTCCAAAGACATGCAAGTTAGGTGGATTGGCGATTCTAAATTGGCCCTAGTGTGTGCTTGGTGTGTGTTTGTGTGTGTCCTGCGGGGGTTGGCACCCTGCCCGGGATTGGTTCCTGCCTTGTGCCCTGTGTTGGCTGGGATTGGCTCCAGCAGACCCCCGTGACTGTGTGTTCAGATTCAGCGGGTTGGAAAATGGATGAATGGATAGTTTTCACTAAGCTATTTTGGAAGAGCTGTGTAAATAACTTGTAATGGCACAGTGGTAAAACATCCTCAAGGTTCTAAAATATTTGTAATAGTGTGCTGTGGTCTCATGTGTGAAGCCAAAGTCACTCCCTTTATAAATTATTTGTTCATTTAAAAGTTGCTAGAGATTATATTATGATGTTCACTATTTCTCTACCTGTTCTATTACTAATAATTCTACTCTTGTAATTTGAAATGAATATCATTGTCATAAAAAGTGATGAAAGGCTCCAGCTACATTTTGGTTAAGTAATTCTTTCTTCTGTGTGATAAAATTATTAATTGCTACATTTTCAGAATTAAATATTATTAATCCAGTTCTACAATGATATTCCATCTGCAAAGTTCATATCAACTTTGTTTTTATATATATATTAATATAATATAAATCAATTTTGACAAAACAAATTTTATCTGTAGGAAAATTGCCTCTAAAATAATGCCAGGTAGCTGGAAAGAACCACAGAAGAAGGTAATGTGAATATAAATGTGTGTTGCTAGTATAAGACAAAAAACACACACAGATATCTCCTTTACTAACTAATCACCTCTTCATATGATCGAATCTACACAAACAGACTGACAGCCTGGACTGCTCAGGGTAAGTGGAGGACACTCTGCCAGTAGTAAGATGTAAATGTTGATTTAAAATAATAACTTGCTTTTTTATTTAGTATGCTCTCTACATTGCCACTGGAAGAGCATTTGATTTCAGTCAGGTCAGTGGTTTAAGTGTAATATTTGTTTGAATATTGTGATTTTTTTTATTCATAGAATTTATTGTAATTTCCCAATTTACATTTTTTAGGAAGACATGCCAAAAATTAGAAGATGGTGGTGTCATCTCTTACTTCACAAAGCCAGCATTAAAGGTGTGTAACTTTTCAAGCTTTTTTTAAGGGAAGATCAGTTATAAGAATTTGTCAGCTTACAGTATTTCTAAATTTTTTTTATCTTCCAGCCAAGACTTCGGTCTTCACTTTCCACACGAGAAGAAGGACATTCTGTGCCCCACGGGCAGTGCTTCGTAATTATCAGTTGAAAAGCTTTCTGACACTAATTTTATATATTAGAACTTCACAAAAAGACTTTGACCAACTGGTCACACAGCAGATCTCCAGTGAGGCTGTCAGTAACTTGTGTCTCTCGTCAGCCCTGCGGTGTGTCAGTGCCGTTATGGGGGCAGAGAATGGTGGTCTTAAAAAGGAGGGTTTTGTGTGCTTGTGCTCTAACTGATTTATTAAATGGCAATTATTTCTGCTTCCAGCAATTCCAGAAAAGATAGGAAAGAGCAAGGACTTTTCTCCCCCACCCTTCTTTTCCATTACTAAAGAATATGAAAATCTTGACTGAATTATTTATGCCAGTACAATCATATTAAGCATATTTATGGTTACATTTAGTTAGCAAATTGTACCTCACAAAGGCACAGCCAGTCCTGTCAGGTATGTAGTGAAATGATTCTTATGGCACAGCCAATGCCTTAAAGGTGATGACTTTCTGTTTCCTTTTCAATATCATTCAGAAATCAACCAGTCTAGAATGGAGTAATTGTTTGCTTCAGGTAAACACTTTCCATTATGTATAACTTTTTAGATGTAGCATTTCTATTGTAATATGTTTGGGTGAATGTTTCAGCAGTTTTTAAAGCATGCTTACTAAACTGGGAACAATTAAATTACATATTATTTGAAATGATGATATTTGAAATTATGAATTTGGCCTTCACAAGTGACAATGCTGTGCTAATTGGACTCTTTGTCTTTCAGGGACTCACTTCAGTACAATTCCAGTAGACGTTCAGATTGAACTGAAATGGGTCTTACAGCAATGTATTAGTAAATAAAATGAATGCTTTTTCACTACAGAGCACTTAGTCATTTTGAATTATTTGTGCACTTTCTGAATGGTTTCTAACTAGACATGACGTTCCCTTGAAGATGAACTGCTGTGGTTGTACACTGGAGTTTATTTTTTTTCTTTTTCACTCCACCTCATGCCTACAGGCAGTAGAGACAAAAAGCGAGAGAAATCAATTGAGCTAAGCATTCCTATGACATGCTGTGGTCATATTGGTGTGTTCATTTCATAAGCCAATTTGATTGTTCTTTGAGTAAAAGTGGAGTTAATATATTGATATTCCTAATAAAGTACTTGGCAGTATTTTTTTTCTTTTTCATAAAAAAAGTCTTCATTGATCCAAAACATCCTAACTGCTTGTGACTGGCTGGATGCCAACAAAGACCAACTTGTTGGGACAGTCCTCCGGCCAAGAATTCTGGAAATGGACGAGGATGAAGTTACATACACAATTGAAAAATAAGAAGAAAGGGGAGACGACGAAGAGACTGAAGAAGTCATGTCCACCTTCTTATTTACTTTTGAATGCCTGAAGGACATGAACTTTTTTCTTGATGAGATACGGGTTAAAAAAATATTCCCATCAGTTGCTGCTGTTCGACGAATTAGATTTTTGTGTTTTTTTTTTCATGTGGAAAAAACCTACCGTGATGTCATTTTGTTCAGTGGATTTGATCAGTGATTCACTGTAAAGAAAAGTGGGGATGGACTGGCTTTCTGACCTGCTTCAATAGTTCATTGTCTACTGAAATGACCAATGTAATGGATGGAGGACACAGATGGATGTCCCAACTGGGATTGTGTGCTTTATTTCTTTAAAATAAATTCATATTTGAACCTGGATCTTATGTGTGTGTGTGTGTGTGATTGTGTGAAGGGTTTGGGTGCTAAAATGCCCCCCACAGGTTACACTCCCCTATGTGGTTATTATAACAGTCTGTTTTGATACATCACTTTAATTTTCAAAACCTAGACTGTTGGCTTGCAAGTTCAAGAAGGGAGTCTAATTAAAAGCAAAAATTAGTTGGGGGAAAAAATGTACAGCCCCTGGGACTGAATATGGGAACTACTGTATGAAACAATGCCATGTTACAAATCAGGATTATTAATATATATATAATGTGTGTGTCCGGACACCACACCAGCTCCATCATTAAAAATGCTGCTGACATCACCATCATAGGCCTGATCACCACCAATGATTAAATGGCTTGCAGACAAGAGGTCTACCTGCTGACTCGGTGGTCCCAGGACAATCTGACCTTTCATGGCCAAAATTTAAGGAGCAGGTCATAGACTTCAGAGAATGGATTAAGCTGTGGTTTGTTTTTGTGGGGTGCTGTGGAAATGGTGAGCTTGTTTAAATTTCATACAGTAACAATCACTGATGAATTGAGGAGGGAACAGCATGGTTTGCCTATTGCCAAGTTCACCAATGCCTTCCTGAGATGTCTCACATGTGCTGTCTGGAGTCCATCTTCACTGGCGGCATCACATCCTGGTAGGGCACACACGCGAGGGTGGTAAATGCCACAAACTATTACTGGCACCCAGCTGTCTTCTGTCCAGGATATCTAGAAGACATTCTGCTAAGATTATTACACACTCGGCCATCCTGCACAAGTGTTTTTCTTAATCCTCCCTTCTGGCAAATAGTAAAGAACCAATGGCTAAGTATGGCTTGAAAGAAAGTGTTTAGTTAAAGAGTTACTGAACAGCCAATCATAATAAGAAATGTAAGAAAAAGACTAGGTATAAATATTTGTAATATAGCTGAATATATATCTATACTGTAAATTGTATTCTATATCTTTGTTGTGTTTTATTATATTATTACTGTTCTGGAGAGGCATGTACAGTAAATAACAATATTATTGTACTGTATGCACAAGACAATAAATACTGTATGTTTAATGATGAGATCACCTCGGGATAATTCCCTGCTGAAAGCACACTGTAACTGATCCACTATTTATTATTATTAGTAGTTGTAACAGTTTTTGATATTTATAAAAATTTTACAAAGACGACGACTCAAAGACAGTTTGAGTTTATGTTGGTATAAGTTGGGTCTTTGCAATCAAATTAAATGTTGCACAAAAAAGGTTTAAGAACAATCACGATTGTCTCAAACTGAAAAGTTAAAAAATGTAAAATTATATAAAATCTACTGGCTGTCACATGCCTTTCAATTGATATGGACATGACATCCAGTATTTCACACATGCAGCTTTTAGTAATGAAAACGTTGATGGATCAAATCAATAAATAAATGACTGTTTCCTAAAATGTTTCCTTGTCGGTTTTAAAACTAATTTTATATGTAGCGCTGTTTTTGAAAACCTTCTAAAAATAATGAAGCTTTATTATTGTTTCACATGTGTATAATTTGCTAGTGGGAATATAAAATACATTTATAGATTGAAAATCTATAGGTATGAGTTTCATGAGGCACATTCCGTTTGAAACACTGGATAGTAATAAGATTTGTTACTTTTACTATAATGTAACACTTCAGGGGAAAACGTAATGAACAACCATTCAAAATAGTAAAAAAAACAACATAAAACTGTACTTTATATCGACGAAGTGTTAGAATCATGAAAGAGCTTAGAATGATTTGATAGCATAAGTATGAAACTGGAAGTCATTTATGTTTGACCAGATAGAAAACTGTTGTAATTTGTACAACTACAGCATCTAAAGCATTCTGTACAACGAGCGCGTCAACACTGTCTCGCAGAGGGCATGATACGAGTGATGCTGGGAAAGGGCGTTATGATAAATTGCGTCATTACATGCGTGTGTACTATGTTGTGCTCTGAAGGGCGTTCCGTGACTGAACCTATGGGCATTCCGTGATATGGAGGGCGTTCCGTGAGGTATTGCAGTCTGCAGCATGACTCTGTTGCCTATAAGGCAGCAGGACACTGAGCCACCCAGCCTCTCTCCAGCTACAGCGTATTTTTGCTCAACTGGCACGTGACCCGAAAACGGAGACAGGCTGACGTAATCCAATGCGACGGCTCCTGAAGCCACACTAGCACAGTCTCCCTTTGTAAAACAGTACTGACGCAGGACTGTTGTTGATCAAGGCAGAAGTGTGACCGAGTTTAGAAAGAATCTCTTCTGCAAGAGGCAGACAGTAAATACTTTAGAGATGCGCTTTATGGACGTGTGAGTTTTCATTCGCTCCATTAAAATCACCACGCGGCGAGTTCGTGTTTGTTAGCCCTCCGCCGAACTTTGCTCGAGTGAATCCTCCTGTGGCCACCCGCGTGCCATTGCTGTTCATTTCAGCGGTTCACTTCACGTGGCTGACTCCCAAATTTTAAATCGTAGCACCCAGTCACACCGCTGGCGCCTGTTCATTCCCCTCCGAGTGTTCTTTTGTCGTTTCTTTCGCGAATCGCCGGCATTGAGCAGACGGCCATTCCACACGTAAGACGCTTTGATTTCTGCCTTTGTTTCTCTTTTGTCACTCCGCGGCGCTCAGTTATGACAGTTGCGGGGTTGGTGACCGGCCGGCCATTTGAAGAGCAGTGAGGAGTCCCTCGGTCAACTTCGTGTTACTGCCTTACAGTTCTAGCAGACTGAATTTGAATCACAGCCTGTTTTTTAGTCTCTGTTCAGTTTCCATGTCTGCTCTTTTATTCTTATTTTCTCCACTTCTCTAAAGATGGTCAGGTTTAGTGGCCTGGCAAATCTAACTTGTCTTGTGGTTGTGGACTTGAATGTGAGTGTACCCTATGATGGTCTATAGCTGGCTCCTGCCCCGTACAGGTACTCTGGTTTTCTTCCTGTACCCCAATAACTTTTTGTTTTGCACTGGACCACTGTGGTGAGGTGGGCTGTGTGGGTCACCTCTTTGTGTCACTCTTAGGTGAACTGTCAGGACAGGCATCCGTCTTCTGGCTAAGACCCATTTTCATTTAATTAGAATATTCAAGAAGGTCAATAATGATCAACTTTTACTCTGCTGTCCCCCTCCATTTTTTGGGTTACACATAGTAAACTGGTCTATCAGAAGCACAAATGGAGCGTTAAGAAAGACTGAGGCACACAAGGCCTCCACCGTGCCAATCTCACAATACTGGGAGCTGCTGCTGTTTAATAGGAGTTAATTAATGTGTTAAGTACTAAAATATTTGTGAACAGCCGACGTCCGCCGTAGCATATGGCAGTGTAAGAATAAGAACGGAAAACGGTGAGAAAGGATTTGAGAAATCAAGAAGAAAGAAATACTTCTTTAAAGCTGCAGTTGTGAATAGGTGTTTTGCTGGAGATGACAAATAATGAGTCGAAAGATCTAACCCTAGAGAAAGCCACGTACAACTGACCGTGGCTGAAGACTGGTTGTTGTAGATTAATTCAAATCTTTGCAAATGTTTGTCCTTGGGACTTGTTGATAGTCATGGAGAAGGCGAGTCTGAGTGGGAATTTGTGCATTTAAATTTAAAAGGGAGATTGGTGTCAGAAGGAAGGAGAGAGATTCTTGGAATGAAGATTGTTTCAGAATTTTGGATAGCAATCAGTTTGCACTCAATAATATGTGTATGCATTCGGGTAAAGATGAGTCTTGTTCCGTTGCAAAGACCTTTTGATGGCATAATATTTCGGAGGAGCATAACTATAGCTCCTTCCTTTAGATGAAGGATATGGGGAGGCATGCCAATTGGTGTGAGGGTGTGTAAAAACTCCTGTGGGTACGTAAGTTGATCATTAGGATTGTCACTGACCGCTGTATCTACACTCTTGAAAGTCACTTTTTCACTCTGTATAAGATCAAGAACTTTGTTGTTAATATGTAGAGAATCGTCGTTTGTGACGCTCAGTATTGCTTTTGCAGCAAGTTCTTGTGGAGTCACAGTCGAGAAATTAATATTACCGTAAAGTTGAGCAACTGGGTCTAATTGCTGTGGTAAACATTGAGAAGGTAGAAATCTGAAGCTGCTTTTTGTTCGTGGAGAATGTCAACACAGGTTGGAGTATAAAGTAGGATGAATTCGGTGACTGGGAGATGAAATTGTTGAAGTCGTACCATAGCACTTGAGTATTTCATTAATTTCTGAGAGCGTACATCGGGGCAGTGTCAGTGGAATATTTAGTAAAAAGGTCTTTGCAAATTGCCAGTTTGTGTTTGCCATGGGTCCGGGATGTTGACAGATTCCCCAAAGGCACAAATGATAGTGAAGAGTTGTCTCATGTACGGGCATCTTAGTTTTTGTAGCTTCATAAAGAGTGTCCTGCCAAATCTTATCATCGTTAAGGAGACCTAACTCTTGACATGCTGCTTTAAATGAGCTGCATATGTTTCCATTTATGGTTCTAAGCTTCTGGAAACCGAGTTAAGAGGGTGTGGAAGTAGTAGCGTTCAGAGTCTTGAATAGAGACAATTGGCATTCTACCTATAGCGTTATTTTTTCGGAGTCATCGCTTCCACACGCTAGCCTTGGAATCGAAAGTATAATACAGTAATCCCTCCTCGATCGCGGGGGTTGTGTTCCAGACCCCCCCGCGATAGGTGAAAATCCGCGAAGTAGAAACCATATGTTTGTATGGTTATTTTTATATATTTTAAGCCCTTATAAACTCTCCCACACTGTTTATAAATGTTCCCTGCAGAGTTATACAGCATAATCCCTTTGTATTCTCTTAGATATTAGGCAAGATTCATTGAAATTATGTATATAAACACACTGTTGATATACAGTAAAACCTAAATATTATTTTAAAGATATTGAGTGTCTCCAATATTACATATGTTACAGCCATTATGATAGACAGGCCACCAGCAATAAATACGTACAACGCAAGAAAAATAGTATAAAGTAAATGTGTGTACAGTGACACTAAACGTACGTACATGTACTAAGTACTGTAAGTAGAAAATTAATTATGGTTACTCACCAAAAATGACACAATGACTTGTCCGATAACAATGAGTTTAATTTTACTTTACATCAAAGGAGAGCATTACAGCTCTTCCAAAGTAGCCACTTCAGGCGATTGTGTAGCACTGCCGTTCTTCTTCTTCTGGCAGTCTTCAATGCAAATCCCTAAAGCAGATTCCATCCAGACTACTGCCTTATTACATCCACTTACAACTCGTTTTGCACCCTGGTTAAAAGGACACTGCGGCCGTAGATCTTATGTTCCTTTCCTACTTTTTAAATAAAAAGAATCGTAGCCTTCAACAAATCCAAAACGTTTACCTTTTCGGCAATCGTTAACATCCTTTGTTTGTGCTTGGGCACGGCCCCTGAAGCAGTAGCAGATCGTTTTGGAGCCATAATGAAGAGCTTGACTATGCACAAAGATAAACACAAAAGAGCACAACTCTTTACACAGCGAAACACGTTGTTGCTGAATGAGCGAGACGAGACTTCCTGGTTAACACTGCATTCAGCAGGCAGGAACTTAACTGCATGCTCTGATTGGTTAGCTTCTCAGTCATCCGCCAATAGCGTCCCTTGTATGAAATCAACTGGGCAAACCAACTGAGGAAGCATGTACAGGAAGTAAAAAGACACATTGTCCGCAGAACCCGCGAAGCAGCGAAAAATCCGGGTTATATATTTAGTTATGCTTTCATATAAAATCCGCGATAGAGTGAAGCCGCGAAAGTCGAAGCGCGATATAGCGAGGGATTACTGTAGTGTGGAATGTCTATATAGTGGAGTGATTTTGCATGAGTATCCATCTTATTCCGGTCAAACGATGCTGTTAGCAAGGTTTTTCTCTTTGCTTCCTGATTTCTTCTTCGAGACCTTCACGAAACAGGACAGTTTGTTATTTGTAAAGATGGACAGGTAATCGTATAATTGTGTGAGATTTGTCTGACATACTGTACTCATTAAGACGCCACATAGCTTTTGGAGCACTAACATATCTTTCATCCAAGAAAGTTGTGATTTCATCATGAACCAAGTCATCGTTAGGATGTTCTTGCTGTAAGGTAACAGAAGCTGCATCATAACCTTTGTGAACATATTTGTAGAGATATTTGATGGACTTTATAGATGAGCAAACTTCGACATTAATATGTGCATTGAATTTTTTACTCAACCAAGGGTTGTACGGAACTATCCACCGATTATCAATTATAAACTTGCCTATTTGTGCAGTTGGCTCTTCTCTTCTGCAGTAGATTGGGTACCCATTAATGTTTTCTTGTGTGTGTTCCTTCTAATCTTTCGGGAATCGCTTGGTACAAGTACCATCCTTCATGCACAATGCTGTTGGTTACCTGCTGTACCGCATGGTCCATGTACCATGCATTTAGTAACAATTTCAAATAACTTATGGTCAGTGACAAGGTTAGAGAGTTCAGGAGTGACATATTTATCAATGTCATCTTTGGTTCTTATTTTAGAATTATTGTGAAGAGTAAACAGCATGTGGGCATGAGGAAGGCCGCACTTCTGAAATTCGATTACGTAAATATATGATATGACAACCCCAAAACGATGTTGTTGTAGAATGTCTGTAAGTAATTCCTGCAGCTTAATTCAAAAGACTCGTACTACAATATCAGGTCTGTGCTCTGGTCTTTGGGTATCTGACAGTGCATGTAGAATTTCTAATGCAGGATTACATGTGAAAGTGATAAATAAATCAGGCTTTCCGAATCTACGTACTATGGCCATGACATCCTGACAGTTTTGTTGCATGTATCTTGGACTTTCTGCAAATGTGGACGGTAATGTGTCTGATAGCCCTTTGTGTTGTTCCACGTGCAGATCTTGTTGATGTAGTCTGAGATAGTTGAGATGCGCGCCTTCTGTTTTAACATACGCATCTACGACGTACTGTTGGAATACTGTACTTTGCATAATTTGTACACGTAAAATTGGCATTGAGTAAGCCTGATTCGGTTGCCGGTTCTTTTATCGGGAACATGTTGTAAATTTTTGTGCCAGCCAATGTCTCTATAAGGCAGCATTTCAGACCCTTTCACATCTGCCACATGTGCTCAGGGTGAACCTGCTCTCATCTGTGAAAAGCACAGGGTGCCTGCCAGTGGTGGACCTGCCAATTCTGGTATTCTATGGCAAATGCCAATCAAGCTCCGCGGGGCCCATGAGAGAATGCTGAGCCCTCAGGTCACCCTCATGAAGTCTATTTCTTTTTGTCAGAGGTGGCCGGCCTGTTGGAGGTCATTTTGTAGGCTCTGCCAGTGCTCATCCTGTTCCTCTGGTCCTGCTGATGGATTAAGGACTTTCTCTGGCCCTGTCCAGCTCTCCTTGAGTAACTGTCTGTCTCCTGGAATCTCCTACATGCGATTGAGACTGTGCTGGGAGACACAGCAAACTTTTGGGCAATGCCAAATATTGATGTGCCATCCTGGAGAAGTTGGACTACCTGTGCCACTTCTCTAGGGTACAGGTATGGCCTCATGCTACCAGTAGTGACACTGACTGTAGCCAAATACAAATTGAGTGACAAAACAGATGATGAGGGAAAAATGTTACTGGCCTCCCTCCACCTGTTAAACCATTCATTCCTGTTTTGAGGTCGTCTAATTGTTGCCCCTCTAGTGCACCAAAGCAGCTGAAACTGATAAACAAGCCCCTCTGCTACTTAACTGACCTCATCAATAGCCCACAAGTTTCATTGACTTGATGCTATACTCAGATTAAAAAGTGTTCCTTTAATTTTTTGAGCAGTATATTTTAATGTAATATTGTGGTTTTATAAGTCACTACACAAATATCTGAAATAGACTCAATGATAGTTTTAGATAGCCCTGCACTTCAGTCCTTCACAAATGCAGTAGTTTACAAACATCATATTTTAATTTTTTCTTTGAGAAGCATGATAAATAATTGTGCTGAATCTCAACTTATGATTACATTTTTACTAATTATGTACTATTGATTGACTTTTTTTTAAATCAGATGGTCACTTTATTTTAACAAGCAATGTAAATAACCTATTTACTCTTTACCCTCAGATCACATTCTGTTTGTTTATCAAGCAGAACTGAATATTTTAATTTTCTACACAATACTGTAATAACTGTACAGTTCACTTAGTGAGACACACAAACACACTCACTATGCATACACACTATGAGTGCCATCATTGGTTTTCCTGTGGATTGAACTGTTGAATCGACACAATGGCTGTGCATGCTAGGGTCTTTGGCAATTGTCGTCCCAGTAGCATGTGAGGTGTCACTAATGGTTTACCTGCTCCTCAAGAAGGCTCTGTTTCCTTCTCCCTATTCTAGTCTTGGTTCAAGGTTGTCGAGGTGACAAAAGTATTTTTTTCTGAGATGTTCAATATGTTGAAAAAATTGTCTGTGGCCAGCATCCAGCGTAATGTTTTGTCTAAATTCTTCATTTCTTTTTTTGTAGCATTATAGTCCATTATCATTTCTAGCCATGGAATCTCCTATCCCTGTGCAGATCACATTGTGCTCCAAAGATGTGTCATTTGTTTAGACAAACGTGAAGGTCTTCACTGGCCTATTCTGTGTGGCCAGCAGTTGAGATGGGAGCTCTGGCTTATTTGTCCTTATTGTGCTAAGCATTGTTACCTTAATCTTGAGGAGCTGCTGTCCCAGTTTGTGTAAAAGTAAAAGATACTGCTTATGGCGTTGTGGCCATGCAGCTTATGTCAGGTCCAGGGCGAGCCTCACGCCTTAATTTCTCACAGGAGTTCCTCCATCTGACTTCCCTTTCTTAATGAAATGACATCCTCTGCTCTTCTGTATCTCTGTGTTTCCCCTTGAGCAAGTTATTCGTAACTTTGGACTGGCTTATCATTTTTATGCTGATGATGTTTAGATCTACTTCAGTGTTAAAAGTGACACTTCAGAAAATCTTTCTCAGCTCACAACTTACCTCAGTGAAATTAAATTAAAATTAAAACTTGAACAGAGCAAAACATTTTAAAACTAAATTCCAACATAACTGAACTCCTGCAAAGTGGCACTAAAGTGTAACTTAAGAAAACAAGCTGCTCTTCACCATTCTTGGTGCTAATCTCATCAGACCTTCTTTTACTGCAAAGAATCTCTGTGTCACTTTGATTCCTCCTTTTCTTATTTCACCCATGTAAGCCATATTAAAAAACTTCCACCTGTTTCACATTCCTTATTTTTGCACATTCCACTCCTTTTCTAATGCTGAGAATCTTGTCCGTGCTTTTATCACATCCCACATTGATTATTGTAATCACTACTGACAGGTGCCACTTCTAATCTTATATCACAGCTCCACCTGATTCAAAACTCAACTGCAAGAGTCCTGACACAGACTAGCAACAGCGAGCACATCACAGCCATCCTGCTGCACCTTCACTGGTCCCTGTATCTTACAGGATTGAACATCAAATTCTGTTCTTGACCTACCCATTAAGTTCCTCTCATTCTGTGCCCCTCACTAACCTGCACTCTGTGGGTAACAGCAGGGCCCTCAGTTGTATATAGTGCCCTGACTGTGGAATGACCTCCCTAAATTAATGACATCAGCTGACTCCATTCATTTGTTGAGGAAGACATTAAACAGACCTGACATTCTGTCCCTTCTTTCAGTTTACTCCATCTGCCTGGTCAGGTACTCAGGGTTTGAATTTTTGTCACAATTTCTGTTATTTGTTCAAGAATCCATTCATCCATCCATTATCCTACCCGCTATATCCTAACTACAGGGTCACAGGGGTCTGCTGGAGCCAATCCCAGTCAACATTGGGCGCAAGGCAGGAACAAATCCCGGGAAGGGCACCCGCCTACCGCAGGGCACACACATACCAAGCACACACTAGTGACAATTTAGGATCGCCAATGCACCTAACCTGCATGTCTTTGGACCCTGGGAGGAAACCCACACAGACACGGGAGAACACGCAAACTCCACACAGGGAGGACCTGGGAAGCATACCCAGATGGGTCTCCTAACTGTGAGGCAGCAGTGCTACCCACTGCGCCACCATGCCGCCCTTGTTCAAGATTGTATACCCTGTATTTGTCTTCTGCGGTGGGTTGGCGCCCTGCCCGGGGTTTGTTTCCTGCCTTCCACCCTGTGTTGGCTGGGATTGGCTCCAGCAGACCCCCGTGACCCTGTAGTTAGGATATAGCAGGTTAGATGATGGATGGATGTATTTATCTTTATTTAGTGAAGATATTATTTGCGGCCAGTGTTATATAGGTCCTGTTATTCTTTCTGAATTTTGGGCATAGGAAGGGTGCTATATAAATAAATTGTTATCTTATTAGTATTTTTCTTTTTTTTTTCTTTTGATGACCCCATCATTTATGACAAAAACGAGAGTAGTTCTATATAAGGCAATTAATATACTGTATAGCATAATTCAGTGTAGAATATGTATTACCGTATTCTTCACATTTATGTTTAAAAATATCAGATTGGCTTAAATGTTTATTCTAAATTGGTTTAGAATAATATTGTATACATGTATAGTATATTTAAAAAAATGTAATAACTTTTATTAACATTTTACTAAACTCTAACGTGGTGCAAACATTGTATCTATCTATCTATCTATCTATCTAATTGTATTGTAAATTTTGTTTCATGAATGTAAATGAAAAACTTTTCAATTAACACAGGTCTTGATGATTTTAATTTTGTCGACATGTTAAATGGTTCCCACAGACCCGACCACAACGACTTGGCAAATGATTTGAACTCTTTTTGACGTGTATTGGGGTCCATTGTCTAATATTAATGTCTCTGCAATGCCATGTCTAGCGAAGGCTGCTTTGAGCTTGCGTATCACAGTTGCTGATGTGGTGGTGTGAAGTTTGTCAAATTCATAATATCTGCTATAGTACTCAACAGTTACAAGGTAGTTTCCATTGTTCCATGTGATTCTTGAATTCTCCATATTCAGCAGCTCTTCCTTTAGTCGACTTCGCAAGGCAAGGGCAATCCTTCTTGGCAGGTACACTTCTGGAACTGCTGCGAGGTCAAGGTGAATACTACACTCCCCAGAGAAGTGTAGTAGAAATCTGGTGTGCAAGTAAAAGCATAGCGTTTGTGAACAATTGGGATGATTTTTGGGAAAGGCCTGGATTTTTCAGAATGAGATGGTCTTCATCATAACTGGAGGCGATCTTATGCATTATCCCAAAATATGGCAGCAAAACTGCCTTATTGACTGATTAGAGCATCATCTAGGCCGCAGTCATGTGATCTTAAAGCAGACTGTTGTTTATCCCACCTGTTATTTTCCTGAAGCTGTTACCCATAATCCCTGTTGTGGGGCATCTAGTAAATTTAGTCTTGATACAAACCCTCCACCAGGGGCATTTGTAATAGAAATTTACTTCAAATTAAAACAAAAAATATATCACCAGTTCAGAAAGAACCATGCAGTTTTAAATGCTGTTTATTGAACATTCGCTCTCTTGGCACTAAAGCTGTTTTGGTAAATGATATAATATTAAGTACAAAATCTGATCTGTGTCTTCTCACTGAAACCTGGCTTAGTAAATATGACACCTGAGGCGTCACCAGATGGATACTCGTTCCTTCATAAGTCTAGAGATTCTCGTCGAGGAGGAGGCCTTGGAATAATTCATTGTAACAAAATGCAAATCACTTCTAAAAATTTAGGCAACTTTACATCCTTTGAGGCATTCATTTTAAATATTAAAACAGATTCCAACACAATTATAGTGCTAGTCTACAGACCACCAGGGCCATATTCATTGTTCATGACTGAATTTAGCAACCTTCTGTCTGATTTGGCTATAAATTATGATCACGTAGTACTGATGGGGGATTTTAATGTACATTGATGTGGAAACTGACACTTTTAGCAAATGTTTTACTTATTTGTTAAATTCAGTAGGATTTTGTCAGATTGTCAAAGGTCCAACTCATAATCATAACCACACATTAGGTTTAATTATAACTTACAAAGTTGAAATTTTAAATTTAAATATTACTCCATTAAATGAAGTTATTTCCAATACTACTTAATTACATTTGATTTAGTTCTGCCCTTGCCAAGCACTCACAGATTAAAACAAAGACAGTACATCTAGATTGTAATTCTGCTTCAAAATTTATAGATACCTTGAGTAAGTCGAGTGTAATTGTGGAAAACCATTTAGATCAGTTAACATCAAATGTAAACGTGGAAAACAATTTAGATTAGCTAACATCACATTATAATGTGACCTTGAGAGATGCTTTGGACACAGTGGTCCCCTTAAAACAAAAGTGATCAAAGCACATAGAAACTCTCCCTGGTTTAATGAAAACACTCAAGCTCTTAAATTAGAGTGTCGAAAACTGGAACACAAATGGAGAACAACAAAGCTACATGTCTTTCAA
This sequence comes from Polypterus senegalus, assembly GCF_016835505.1. NCBI lineage: Eukaryota > Metazoa > Chordata > Cladistia > Polypteriformes > Polypteridae > Polypterus > Polypterus senegalus. The sequence goes on from NC_053161.1 coordinate 180,721,024, forward strand.
ATTGCATGGACAAAGAGTGTTAATGAATATAAAAAGCCCTCTTTAAAGCTCGCTCAGAATACTATTCTACATTAATAGATAGCAATAATAAAAATCCTAGGTACGGTTTAGAACAGTGGCTAAATTAACAAATGGGAATTCAGATCAACAGTGCAAAATACCAACAGATATTAGCAGTACAGACTTTATGAACTTCTTCAATGAGAAAATTAAAAATATAAGATCCCAGATCTCAGCATCACAGTACAAACCAAATACTAGCTTAGCAGACCCTGTCTCACATTGCATTCAGCACTTTAGTAATTTTAATCCTGTAACTGAGCAGGAAGTCTTAACTTTAATTTCTAAAATGAAGCCCACTAATTGTTCCCTAGATTCAGTGCCAACAAAACTACTAAAATGTGCAATGGGTGTTCTTGCAGCGCATATTCTAAACATTATCAATAGTTCATTATTGCATGGCACAGTACCTGATGCACTAAAAGTGTCAGTCATTAAACCATTACTTAAAAAGTCAGACCTAAACCCACACATACTAAATAATTATAGGCCTATTTCAAATTTACTGTTTCTCTCTAAAATACTAGAAAAAGTAGTCGCCAGTCAGCTTCAGTCACACCTTATGCATTACAATTTATTTGAGAAATTCCAGTCTGGCTTTCGCACTGGTCATAGTACAGAAACGGCACTAACACGGGTTGTAAATGACATTCTGATATCCTCTGATGAAGGAAACTCCACTGTAATTATGTTGTTGGACTTAAGTGCAGCATTTGACACCATTGACCATTCTATTTTACTGCACAGGCTAGAAAATGATGTTGGGCTTACAGGCCCCGTGCTCCCTTGGTTTAGTTATTATTTATCAAATCGACTCCAATATGTACAGAAATGTGCTGACAGTACTCCATCGTTATACACGATGCAGGGCTCAGTACTGGGACCTTTACTGTTTTCACTTTACATGCTTCCACTGGGATCTCTCATTAGAAAACATAATGTTAATTTTCACTCGTATGCAGATGACACCCAGTTATACCTTTCATTTAAATCAAATGAAGTTTCTCGATGTTGTCTTTAATTAGTTGTGTTAGTGAATTAAAGGAATGGATGAATGAGAACTACTTGTCTTTAAATACAGATAAAACAGAGATGTTAATTGTTGGAGGGAATGACGCTGATCACAGCAATATTTTGTCATCATTTAACTCAGTTGGAATCCCAATTAATTTTACTGAATCAGCCCGCAAACTAGGAGTTATCTTTGACTCTAGCATGTCATTTAAAGCATATTACAAAGTTGTCCAAAACATGTTTTTCCATCTTAAAAATGTTAGGAAATTAAGGCTTTCTAAATAAACAGGATTGTGAGAAATTAATTCATGCATTTATCTCTAGTAGGATTGACTACTGCAATGCGGTGTTCACTGGCTGTTCAAACTGTTCTCTATACAGCCTCCAGTTAATCCAAAATGCGCTGCAAGAATTATTACAAGAACAAGAAAATATGAACACATAACTCCAGTTCTTAAATCCTTACACTGGCTCCCGGTTAAGTTTAGGGCAGATTTCAAAATCCTCCTTTTAACATATAAAGCATTAAATGGCCAAGGTCCGGCTTACCTGTCTTAACTTATCATGACTTACAAATCTGAGCTCACATTAAGATCTCAAGATGCTGGTCTGCTTAGGATTCCAAGGATTAATAAAATAACAGTGGGAGGTCAAGCTTTTAGTTACAGGGCCCCTAAACTGTGGAATGGTCTTCCTGCTTCTTTAAGAGATGCTCCTTCGGTCTCAGCCTTTAAATCCAGGCTGAAGACTCACTACTTCAGTTTAGCATATCTTAATTAGAGCTGCTGATTAACTGTACATACTGCATCTCTGTTGTTTGTCATTAGCACTAAAACATAAGTAACATGATAGTTAGAACTGAATACTAACCCTCACCTATTCTGTTTCTTTCTCGGTACTCAAATGTGGCATTGGTGCCACGCCCACTGCCAAGTTGTTTTGCCTGCCTATGGTAAAGTCATCCCTGGTGGAGGATCGCAGGAATCATGGGAAAGAGGGGTCCTTTCATCAGCTTGTCTGGCTCAGCGCTGTTTCAGCCATGGAATGGCCAAATGGGGGAGGCAGCTTGATGGATGAGGTCTCCAGGACTCTAAAAATATCCAAATCTTCTTATGTGATATCATCTACTGTTAAATTCTGCTCCGTACTTCTAATTTTTTTTATTTTTATGCTGTATTGAGGATTTGTTCTGTTATGTGTATTGTATTGACCACCTTCTTTTTGACACCCACTGCATGCCTAACCTACCTGGAAAGGGGTCTCTCTTTGAACTGCCTTTCCTGAGGTTTCTTCCATTTTTCCCTACAAGGTTTTTTGGGAGTTTTTCCTTGTCTTCTTAGAGAGTCAAGGTTGAGGGGCTGTCAAGAGGTAGGGTCTGTTAAAGCCCATCGCGGCACTTCTGTGTGATTTTGGGCTATACAAAAATAAACTGTATTGTATTGTAACAGTCCACTGCCCTTATAAACGTCAGCCAACTCTTATTTTATCGACTGTATGTCAGCTGGTGAGGTCACTGCTAGGACTACCTTAATTAAATCCAAATCTAGACATACCTTTAGCCCTAACACTGGAGGTTCCTGTGTCTCTATAACAGTCAGTAAGTCATTGTCCAACCCGCTATATCCTTACACAGGGTCATGGGGGTCAGCTGGAGCCAATCCCAGTCAGCATAGGGCACAATGCAGGAACAAATCCCTGGGCACACACCAAACACACAGTAGGGACAATTTAGGATCGCCAATGAGCCTAACCTACATGTCTTTGGACTTGGGAGGAAACCGGTGCACCCTGGAGGAAACCGACGCAGACACGGGAAGAACATGCAAACTCCATGCAGGGAGGACCCGGGAAGCGAACCCAGGTCTCCTTGCTGTGAGGCAGAAACGCCACTGTGCCACCTGTCTCTATAACATAGAAATCCAAAACCCTGCTGCGCTCCTTGTATTTACAATGGAGCGTACATGTACCTCTTACTATAAGCAGTTGACAGTTTCATTTGAATTCACTCAGTAGACTATTGTACACACTCACAGGAATTACATTAACGTATGTACTGGTGTCTAATTTAAATTTAAGTTTTTCACCTTGCTTTCCTATTGCCATGTTTGCAAAGGCTTGTTCAGCTTCAGGTTGTTCCTTTCTTACTGCATCAATAAACAGCTCGTCTTCCTCTTTATCTGAGACATCACACACTGCATGCATGGATTTACCTTTCCCAGTCCTGCAAACTTTAGCGAAGTGGTTCAACTTACTACATTTTTTACACTGTTTTCCTTTAGCTGGACATTGACTTTTTCCACCATGTACTTTGTTTACACAGTAGCTGCACTTCTCAATATGCTTGTATGTGTCAATCGCTTCATATTCTTTTGCTGCCTTCTCAATTGTGTAATGCGTTTTTTGTGCAGCGCTCTTTGAAGTCCTTGCTTGTTGTCCACGTACTGCGTTCACAGTTAGTTCACATGAGCCACTCGGGATGCCTGCATCGAAGGTTCTCAGCTGTGCTTGTGCTATCTTGTGCGATCTTGCGATGTCCACGGCTTTGTTTAATGTTGGTTCAGACCCGGCACTTAAAAGTTTCTCTGCCACTTTCGTTGAATTTACACCAAACACTATTCTATCCCTGACTATTTCATCTTTGTTTGCATAAGCACAGTGCTTCACCAGCAATTTGAACTCCGTTACAAAATGATCAAAAGTCTTGTTTATCCCATGCGTCTTCTCATTAAATTTGTATCTCGAGAATATTGTATTCGTCTTAGGCATGACATACGCCTCAAAGCAGTCATAATGAGTTTTCAGTACCTTGGCTTCCTCCTGGGTGACAGTCCATGTGTTGAAAATGACTTCCTTTTTCCCCAGTCCACAGGAGCAGGTAGTTGCATTTCTCACTATTTTCTTTGCCTTTTAGCACCCCAGAAAACATCAGCTCCACGTGTTGTCGGCCCTTTTTTCATTCTCCTGGCAGGTTAAGGGAATCCCAGTCAATTCTTGGCGAGGGAACTGCAGCAAAATCCATGACTGTCTTCTATTCTGACACCATGTCTTGTTTTCACAAATTGTGCAAAATTAAATGATGGCAATCAAGGTCTTTTTTTTCTGGCGCCTTCCTTATGACACGGGTGCCTAAACAATGCCTGATAATAATACATTTCAATGACATATCTTAAAACAAAACTGCATATATATGTATTAATATTTTGTTGACACATAAATATTACAACAGAGGTGAAAAAGGACAAAGTGCAGGTCTCTTATGAAATTCTTAGAACTCGCTGGAAGTCCTATCAAGAGGCTGTGAGATCAGCAAAATCACATTTTTTATCGTGTTTAATTGTGAATGCTGCCTCGAGACTTAGGGTGCTATTTAGCACCATAAACACTCTTTTAAATCCACCTATCAGCGGCTTCCCTGAGAGTACGCCTGAGACCTGTGAGCTTTATCTTAATTATTTTATAAGTTAAATTCAAGCCATTCATTCCAGCATTACTTTTCCAGGTGTTGATTACTGTGGGAAGACACCAATCACTCTAAGGCCAGTGCACAGCCAGTTTACTTCCTTTCAGCCTATTGACTCTTCTCAGCTACAGTGGTGTGAAAAACTATTTGCCCCCTTCCTGATTTCTTATTCTTTTGCATGTTTGTCACACAAAATGTTTCTGATCATCAAACAAATTTAACCATTAGTCAAATATGACACAAGTAAACACAAAATGCATTTTTCAAATGATGGTTTTTATTATTTAGGGAGAAAAAAAAAATCCAAACCTACATGGCCCTGTGTGAAAAGTAATTGCCCCTGAACCTAATAACTGGTTGGGCCACCCTTAGCAGCAATAACTGCAATCAAGCATTTGCGATAACTTGCAATGAGTCTTTTACAGCGCTCTGGAGGAATTTTGGCCCACTCATCTTTGCAGAATTGTTGTAATTCAGCTTTATTTGAGGGTTTTCTAGCATGAAGCGCCTTTTTAAGGTCATGCCATAGCATCTCAATTGGATTCAGGTCAGGACTTTGACTAGGCCACTCTAGGGTCTTCATTTTGTTTTTCTTCAGCCATTCAGAGGTGGATTTGCTGGTGTGTTTTGGGTCATTGTCCTGTTGCAGCACCCAAGATCGCTTCAGCTTGAGTTGACGAACAGATGGCCGGACATTCTCCTTCAGGATTTTTTGGTAGACAGTAGAATTCATGGTTCCATCTATCACAGCAAGCCTTCCAGGTCCTGAAGCAGCAAAACAACCCCAGACCATCACACTACCACCACCATATTTTACTGTTGGTATGATGTTCTTTTCTGAAATGCTGTGTTCCTTTTACGCCAGATGTAACGGGACATTTGCCTTCCAAAAAGTTCAACTTTTGTCTCATCAGTCCACAAGGTATTTTCCCCAAAGTCTTGGCAATCATTGAGATGTTTCTTAGCAAAATTGAGACGAGTCCTAATGTTCTTTTTGCTTAACAGTGGTTTGCGTCTTGGAAATCTGCCATGCAGGCCGTTTTTGCCTAGTCTCTTTCTTATGGTGGAGTCGTGAACACTGACCTTAATTGAGGCAAGTGAGGCCTGCAGTTCTTTAGACGTTGTCCTGGGGTCTTTTGTGACCTCTCGGATGAGTCGTCTCTGCGCTCTTGGGGTAATTTTGGTCGGCCGGCCACTCCTGGGAAGGTTCACCACTGTTCCATGTTTTTGCCATTTGTGGATAATGGCTCTCACTGTGGTTCGCTGGAGTCCCAAAGCTTTAGAAATGGCTTTATAACCTTTACCAGACTGATGGATCTCAATTACTTCTGTTCTCATTTGTTCCTGAATTTCTTTGGATCTTGTCATGATGTCTAGCTTTTGAGGTGCTTTTGGTCTACTTCTCTGTGTTTGGCAGCTCCTATTTAAGTGATTTCTTGATTGAAACAGGTGTGGCAGTAATCAGGCCTGGGGGTGGCTACGGAAATTGAACTCAGGTGTGATACACCACAGTTAGGTTATTTTTTAACAAGGGGGCAATTACTTTTTCACACAGGGCCATGTAGGTTTGGATTTTTTTTCTCCCTAAATAATAAAAACCATAATTTAAAAACTGCATTTTGTATTTATTTGTGTTATATTTGACTAATGGTTAAATGTGTTTGATGATCAGAAACATTTTGTGTGACAAACATGCAAAAGAATAAGAAATCAGGAAGGGGGCAAATAGTTTTTCACACCACTGTAGCTGATATAATCCTGCATATGAAACCTTCCAATTATCCACTAGATACCTTACTCTCATGCCTATTTAAAGATACTTTTAAAGCGTTTAGTCCAATTCTGTTTGCTATCATTAACAACTGTCTAAAATACTGTATAATGCAAGACAACTTTAAAAATGCAATTGCTCAGCCTTTGTGGAAGAAGCCCACACCTGATCCTGCACCTCTTTCAAACTATAGGCCTATTTCTAAGTTCCCATTTCTGTCCAAAATTATGGAGAAAGTGGTTTCTTTACAGTTAATTTCATATCTGGAGGATAACGATGTATGTGATGTGTTTCAGTCAGGTTTTAAAAAACTTCATAGTACTGAATCGGTTCTACTGAAGGTAACAGATAATATTCTATTAACTTTGGACTCGGGCTCTTCTGCAATCTTGGTCTCTCCTCTGCACATGTCCAAACCAACGCTATCTCGCCTCTCTGACTTTGTCTCCCAAACCATCCAACTTGAGCTGACCCTCTAATACCCTAATTTCTATTCCTGTCCATCTTTGTCACACCCAATGCAAATCTTAGCATCTTTAACTCTGCCACCTCCAGCTCTGTCTCCTGCTTTCTGAACAGTGCCACCATCTCTAGCCCATATAACATTGCTGGTCTCACTACTGTCCTGTAGACCTTCCTTTTCACTCTTGCTGATAAATCACACCTGATACTCTTCTCTACCCACTCCACTTCACTTCCACAATCCCCATTACTTTGTACTATTGATCCCAAGTATTTAAACTCGTCCATCTTCGCCAACACTATTCCCTGCATCCTCACCATTACACTGACCTCCCTCTCATTTACACACATGTATTCTATCTTGTTCCTACTGACCTTCATTCCTCTCCTCTCTAGACCATATCTCCACCTCTACAGGGTCTCCTCAACCTGCTCCCTACTATTGCTACAGATTACAATGTCATCAGCAAACATCATAGTCCATGAGGACTCCTGTCTAATCTTGTCTGTCAACCTGTCCATCACCATTGCAAATAAGAAAGGCCTCAGAGCCGATCCCTGATGTAATCCCACCTCCAACTTGAATGCATCCATCACTCTTACCGCCGACCTCATCACTGTCACATTTCCCTCGTACATATCCTGTACAACTCTTACGTACTTCTCTGCCACTCCTGACTTCCTCATATAATACCACAGCTCTCTCTATTCATATGCTTTCTTCAGGTCCACAAAGACACAATGCAACTCCTTCTGTCCTTCTCTATACTTCTCCTTCAACACCCTCAGAGCAAATATCGCATCTATGCTGCTCTTTTTTTGGCATGAAACCACACTGCTTTTCACAAATCATCACCTCACTTCTTAACGAAGCATCCAGTACTCTTTCCAATAACTTCATGCGGTGGCTCATCAATTTTATTCCTCTGTAGTTCCTATAACTCTGCACATCCCCCTTCTTCTTAAAAATATGTACCATTACACTTCTTCTCCACTCATAGCTGTCCTTAAAGCTCTCCATCTCTCTAATTATCCCAATTCTTCATTGCCATCCTCTTCCTCTGTATACTCTCCTGTACCTCTCCATTCCACCATATGTCCCGTCCGCCCCTTTGTCCAGATGTCACGCCAAGCACCCTTCTTGCTGTCACCCTTACTCCTTACTACATCTGCTGTAGTTGCCCAATTGTCTGGTAACTCTTCACTGCCACCCAGTGCCAGTCTCACCTCCTCGGTAAACTCAACCTTGCAGTCTTCCTTTTTCAACTTCCACCATTTGATCCTTGGCTCTGCCTTCACTCTCTTCCTCTTCTTGATCTCCAATGTTATCCTACAAACCACCATCCTATGCTGCTTAACTACACTTTACCCTGCCATCACTTTGCAGTCTTCAACCTCCATCAGATTGACTCTTCTACATAGGATGTAATCTACCTGTGTGCATCTTCCTGCACTTCTGTATGTAACCGTATGTTCCTCCCTCTCCTTAAAATACGTATTCACCACAGTCATGTCCATCCTTTTGGCAAAATCCACTATCATCTGACCTTCTTTATTCCTTTCCTTGACACCATACTAACTATTACCTCCTCGTCTCCTCTGTTCCCTTTACCAAAATGTCCATTGAAATTTGCTCCAATTTTCCAACTTCATAATCATTACTCTGTCTGACACTCTTTTCACCTACAAACCACCCTTGACATACTGTTTGACATACTGTTTTTTCAGAATAACCCCTACTCCATTTCTCCTCCCATCTACACCATGATAGACCAATTTGAACCCACCTCCAATCCTCTGGCCTTACTCTGCTTCCATTTAGTCTCTTGCTCACACAATATATCAACCTTCCTTCTCTCCATCATATCTGCTAACTCTCTTCCCTTACCAATCATACTACCAACATTCAAAGTTTCTACCCTCAGTTCCACTCTCTTTACTTTCCTCCTCACTTCTTTCCTTCGGACATGTCCCCCCCCTCTTTTCCATCTTCCACCAACAGTAACCCAATTTCTGCCAGCACTCTGTTGGCTATCAGTACTGGTGGCGACCATTGTTAACCCAGGACTTGACCTATCCGATACGAAAAATCTGTTTTGTTGTCCACATGTTGATCTGGCAAAATTTTACACCGGGTGCCCCTCCTGACGTAACCCTCCCTATTAATCCGGGCTTGGGACCGGCGTGAAGAAACACACTGGTTTGTGCATCCCCTGTGGCTGGGTTCTGACCCAACTGATCTCCCAGCCTTTTATTTGACATTTAACAGAAAGTTTTCCATCTGCCTTTATGTTGTAGACATTTGTGATGCTGAGGCTGAATGTTGCCACACTGCTGTGTTGTATTAAAAAGACGATTGTCAAAGGCAAACAAATTCTACTGTAAGGCAATTTAGTAATAAAAGTAAAGCGTCTGAAAAGCTTGCCATCTATTAAGAGTAGAGTGTCCAGTTGTTAAAGTATGAGCTTGTGTAATGTCGGTGATGAGGGTGCTGATGCCTAAGGCTGCATGTATAGAAATACTGCAATGTGGTGTATTCTGTATCGGACACGTGAAAGCAGTAAACAGACTGACTAAACGCACAAAACTTTAATTATGTAGGTCTATGAATTGTGTAGTCAATTAAGGAACAGAGCTGCGAGCAGATACAATAGGTCTACCTGGAGAGTTTTAGATAGATAGACAGATAGATAGATACTTTATTAATCCCAAGGGAAAATTCACATATTCAAGCAGCATACTGATAAAAAACAATATTAAATTAAAGAGTGATGAAAATGCAGGTATAACAGACAATAACTTTGTATAATGTTAACGTTTACTCCGCTGGGTGGAATTGAAGAGTCGCATAGTGTGGGGTCTCCTCAGTCTGTCAGTGGAGCAGGACGGTGACAGCAGTCTGTCACTGAAGCTGCTCCTCTGTCTGGAGATGATCCTGTTTAGTGGATGAAGTGGATTCTATATGATTGACAGGAGCCCGCTCAGTGCTCTGCCACGGATGTCAAACTGTCCAGCTCCATGCCTACAATAGAGCCTGCCTTCCTCACCATATGATATGTATTTTAGGCAATCAATAAAGTCTTGCAATTTAGGGGGGAGAATTTAATTGAAAAAACAAGCAATTTATCTATAAGTTGTTTTGATCTGAGGTTACGTTTATAATTCTCCTTAACGTGTTTTTCTTTTCTTTTTTTTATTTAACAATTTCACTAACAGCTTCTAATTACCCTCATTAGATATGGGGGTTTTCCCAGACTGTCTTAAGACTGCTGCTGTTAAATCCCTGCTCAAGATAAAATAATCTGGACTCCTCTGTTTTTGATAATTTCAGACCTAATTCTAACCTGCCTTTCTTAAGTAAAATCCTAGAGAAGGCAGTCATTATGCACCTAAATGACCACCTCAATAAACCTGCTGTTCTTGATAAGTTTCAGTCGGGTTTCAGAACAAATCACAGTACAGAAACTGAGCTAGTTAAAGTAGTAAATGACTTGTGGGTAAATGCAGACAGAGGCCATTTATCTGTTCTCATCCTCTTAGATCTGAGTGCCACATTTGATACCATTGATCACAATATTCTTATAAATCACCTTAGTCAGTGGGTGGGCCCCTCTGGCAGGGTCTCAAATTGGTTTGACTCTTACTTGGCAGGTTGAAAATTCTTTGTTAGTTGCAGTTGCATTATACTTCAAAGACACGTGATATTCTATATGGTAGTCCATAAGGCTCTATCCTGGGTCCACTGCTCTTTTCGATCTCCATTGCTTCCATTAGGTCAGTTTATCTCAAGGCTTAACGTGAGCTACCACAGCTACATTGACGACACACAACTGTACTTATCAATAGTGCCTGAAGCTAAACTTAAAAGAAGTGGTGAAGTGGCATTCTGCTGTTACGCACCTAAAATCTGGAACAGCCTGCCAATAGGAATTTGCCAGGCTGATACAGTGGAGCACTTTAAAAAAACTGCTGAAACACATTACTGTAACATGGCCTTCTCATGGCTTCATTTTAGTTTAATCCTGATATTCTGAATATGCATTAAATTATCATTTTTATCATGGCTCCATAATCTGTACTAAACCCTACTATCTCTCCTGTTCTTTTTCCGGTTTTCTATTGTGGTGATGTTTTGCGCCACCATCACCTGATCAAAGCACTGTGATGTCCATACATTAATGGATTGAAGGCCACATGACCATCATCATCAATTTCTTCCATGTGAAGCCTGAAAACCATGAGGACTGATTGAGTTCACTTATGTTAGGTGGGCTGAGTGGTCTCATTTAAGTTAGGGGGACTGGGTGGTCTTGTGGCTTTGGATCCCCTGCAGATGTTGTTGTTTTTTTTTTTCTCCAGCCCTCTGCAGTTTTTTTTTTGTTTGTTTGTTTTTTCTGTGCTCCTGGGAATCAGACCTTACTTTTATTCTTTGTTAATTAGTATTGCCTAATTTTATTTTTATATTTTTCTTTCTTCATTCTGTAAAGCACTGTGAGCTACATCATGTGTATGAAAATGTGCTATAGAAATAAATGTTGTTGTTGACTTTTAAAAACTTGATTCAGACTATTTTTACTATTCATAAACTTTAAGAAAGGACCCTTCTGTTTGTTTTCAGTGGGCTGCCATGACAGGTGGGAGTTCTCACTTTCTCCTCTAAGTAGACATTGTATTCAAATACTTAGAAACTTCTGTTGCACCTGAAAGCTTTCTAGTGACCTGGGGCCTCATGTATAAACGGTGCGTATGCACAGAAATGTTGCGTAAGAACTTTTCCACGTTCAAATCGTGATGTATATAACCTACACTTGGCGTAAAGCCACGTACTTTTCCGCGGTACCTCATACCTTGTCGTACGCAAGTTCTCCACTCGGTTTTGCAGACTGGCGGCACCCAGCGTCAAAGCAGTGCTACTGTTCCTGTGTGGTTACTCATTATTTTCCTGACGCGGCTTTATAAATACACTGAAACTAACCGCATATTGTTTATTATTGTAACGCATCTGATTGTAATTAACTTGTAACAATATAATGGTCCAGGGAATAGCCATAGTATTCCAAATACCATGACTGCTTTAGCGTTGTTACTCTCACTGCACCTTCTTCTTTCAGCTGCTCCCGTTAGGAGATGCCACAGCGGATCATCTTTTTCCATATTACTCTCACTGCACTACTCGGAGTATTGATATCACTGTATTTGAGTGTGAATCACAGCAGCAGCTGTTCGGAAAGAGAATTATCGGTATACCACATCAGGCACACACTACCTCAGCCACGGCAAAACGTTTTAAAGCCTTTCCTGTACGGACCTCGCGGTTCAGAAACAGTTTCATCCCAAGAACTATAAACGCACTCAATCACTGCTCCTTGTAGAACTGTTTGTACTTAGAAGTACAATTACCTCACTGTAAACTTGTACTACAGTTATAATATCGCACAACCTGAGCCACTTTATAAAGTGCGTATTTACATATGATGACAATATCATTTTTAAAATGAAATGCAGCAAAATATGTTTATTATATTATACAGGTAAAACTTTAACTTCATTTAAATAATCTATATTCTTCATTGGGACTGGCGTGAAGGATAGAATAATTAAACAAGTACTATGAAGATATTTCAATGTTCCTTAAACTTTTTAAAGAATCAGCGCTCTAAGTTTACAGATGGCTTAACATCTATTACAGAGCTGATTGTGTGGCAATCGGTTACTTGGAGAAAGAAAAGCAAGAACTGCATGGGCGGCCACGCCAATACATATTGAATATAAAACAGAAAGAGAAAATAACGACACAGCTAAAAATGCAGCGGCAAATTTCAACAAAAGTTAAATGCTTGTGTCATGAGCACGAGACGGCTAGTGTCTGCAACGGACGTGGCCATCCGCCGTGCATAAGCTACCTCACTGACATTGGCGGGCGAAGGAGCCACCGATTCTTTTCTTTTTCTGCCCAGTGCTACCACAAACCTAGAGCCGCCCCTGAGTACTGCTGCAATAAATTATTTCATCGATGGTCGTGCACAATCGCTGCGCTGTAAAACCCATGTTTAATAACGTGCTTTAACTTTTAATGATATCACGTATACATCTCAGTATTTTAGTTATTCAGAGAGCTGTAATATCACAAATGTAATGGATTCTGTGTACAGACGGAGGAAGAGAGCCGGTTTAAGAAGCAAGTAGTGATTCACACACATAGATCACATAGAAGATCAAATACAAAACAAAGCATTTAACGTGCTACTATAATTACGATGTGATTTGAGAAACTGATTAAGTAAATGATTTTAAGATGACGTTTATGATGTTCTACTTTAATGACAAAATAAACTACGTGATTAAAGTGGAAATTTCGGGGTTGAAGTTGACATTTCGTGCTTTTTTTCCCCACTGTGCCTTTTTTTTCTCTGTACCCTAAAAAGCTTTCATATGACACTCAGACGGTAGGCTACGACTCGCCTTTTCACGGCGACTGATATCTGATCTTTCAAGTTTCTCCAACACGCTATGTCACTCGATCAACTTCCTTTTGTTGATTATACCACGGTTTAATTAAACAAATAGTATATTTTTCCTTTGCCTCCACTTGGTATTCGCTGAAATCCGTTATATTTTCTCCCGTGCTTTTCCCATTGTCTTTTCACAGAAGGCTGAGCTTAAGGGTGATTTATATTGATTTGCATATTCAAAGAGGCGTAATTCTGGGAGGAGTTGGGGCGTTAGATAAAGCGTGTGCACGAGCGTTAGTTTTCATGCTGATCGGGATTTATATAGCGGAAGAACGTGGAAGTTGGAGTACGCACAGATTCCTGCATCTGGATTTTTCTGTGCGTAAGCACATTTCGGCTTTTGTGCTTATGCCATGTTATAGTGCGAGTTCTACGCACGGCGTTATACATGAGGCCCCTGGGGTCTCATAAATAAACGATGCGTACGCACAGAAATGTTGTGTAAGAACGTTTCCACGTTGAAATTGCGAAGTATAAAACCTATGCTTGGTGTAAAGCCACGCACTTTTCCACGTTACCTCATACCCTGTCATACACAAGTTCTCCGCTCGGTTTTGCAGACTGGTGGCACCCAGCGTCAAAGCAGTGCTACTGTTCCTGTGTGGATACCCTTTATTTATTAGATCCACATTCCTGATGCAGCTTTATAAATACACTGAAATTAACTGCATATTGTTTATTAGTGTAATGCATCTGATTGTAATTAACCTGTAACAATATAATGGTCCTTGGAATAGCCATAGTATTCCAAATACCATAACTGCTTTAGCGTTGTTACTCTCACTGCACCTTTTTTTCATCTTTCAGCTGCTCCAGTTAGGAGTTGCCACAGCGGATCATCTTTTTCCATATTACTCTCACTGCACCACTCAGAGTATTTATATCACTGTATCTGAGTGGGGAATCACAGCAGCAGCTGATCGGAAAGAGAATTATCGGTATACAGCATCAAGCCCACGCTGCCTCAGCCACGGCAAAATGCTTCAAAGACTTTCCTGTACGGACCCCGTGGTTCAGAAACAGTTTCATCACAAGAACTTTAGACAGTCAATCAGTCCAAGTGCTCCTTTTAAAACTGTTTGGACTTTTAAGTACAATCACCTCACTGTAAACTTACACTACAGTTATAATATCTCACAACCTGAGCCACTTTATAAAGTGCATATTTACATATGATGACGATATCATTTTTAAGATGAAATGCAGCAAAATATCTTGACTATATTATATAGATAAAACTTTAACTTTATTTAAATAATCTGTATTGTTATTAATTAAACATATGAGGAAAAGGTTCCGCAGCGCAAGCTAGTTCATGGATTGATCCTACCTTGTGCTGTATTCTTTCTGGGGCTCACGCGACACTGGAAGGATAGATGGATAGAATAATTGAACATGTACTACAAAGATATTTCAATGTTCCTTAAAAGTTTTGAAGAATCGTCGTTATAAGCTTACAGATGGTGTAACGTCTATTACAGAGCTGATTGTGTGGCGATTGGGTATTTGGAGAAAGAAAAGTAAGGACAGGAATTGGGGGTTAGTACGTTTGAAAGAGACAGTACTGCTACAATAATTTCATCAGAGGTCGTGCACAATCACTGCGTCATCGTGTTCCCCTGTTTAATAACATGCTTTAACTCTTATCATCATGAAAAAGATATCACGTATACATCTCATTATTTTAATTATTCAGAGAACTGTAATATCACGAATGTAATGGATTCTGTGTCCTGTCGGAGGAAGAGAAAGCGGAAGCACATAGCGATTCGCACACATACAGCACATAGAAGAACACATACAAAACAAAGCATTTAACGTGCTACTTTATTTACGATGGGATTTGAGAAACTAGTAAATTAAACAATTTTAAGATGAAGTTTATGATGTTCTGCTTTAATTACAAAATAAACTATGTGATTAAAGTGGAAATTTCAAGATTACAGTTGACATTTCGTGCGTTTTTCCCCACTGTGTTTTTTTTATTTTTATTTTTTTTTTTCTGTACCCTAATACGCTTTCATATGATACTCAGATGGTGGGCTACGACTCGGCTTTTCATGACGACTTTGATATCTGACTTTGTTATTTCGAGCACTGTGCGACTTTGTGAACTTGAGCTTTCAAGTTTCTCCGACACGCTATGTCACTCGATCAACTTCCTTTTGTTGTTTATCCCACTGTTTAAACCAACAAATATTACGTTTTTCCTTTGCCTCCACTTGGTATTCACTGAAATTTTTATATTTTCCCCCGTGCTTTTCCCATTGTCTTTTCACAGAACGCTGAGCTTAAGGGCTATTTATATTGATTTGCATATTCAAAGAGGCGTAATTCTGGGAGGAGTTGGGGCGGGACAGCAAGCGCGTGCACGAGCATTACTTTTCACGCTGACCGGATTTATGTAGCAGAAGAATGTGGAAGTTGGAGTACACACAGATTCCTGCATCTGGATTTTTCTGTGTGTAAGCACATTTTGGCTTTTGTGCTTATGTCATGTTAGTGTGAATTCCACGCACGGCGTTCTGCATGAGACCCCTGAAGCCCACATAGTAAGCTAAATGCACTTTAACGCTACAGTCTGTGGCGTAGCAATGGATCGTGCAGATTGTGCAAAGTGCAAGGGCCTACGAGCTTGGGGGGCCCACTCGGGGCCGTACAGATTTAAAACACAATTTCAATAACTTCAATCACTTGCACAGTTCATTGATTTAATAATTCACAGTTTTATTTGCATGTTTGCACCATCACCAGGCAGGTCCATGATGATATTACATATTCGGCAGGCCTACAGTTTACACAAATTTAGAGTTTGGAGACTCGGAGCCTAATCAGAGGCACAACACGTCTGTCCGCCTAACAGAGGAGTGCACATTCCCAAATTTGGTGACCTTGGGTGTACCACAGCCGACATGAACGGAAGAAGTTTTGAAGGACGTCACATGAATGGTGTGAATCTACATTATTATCGTAAATAATTGTTACTTTTGTACTTTGATTTGATGTAAACAATTTTTGAAATTCAAACTCGTAAACAGTAAATCATAGCAATTCTGTTGTTAAGTTATGGTCCACGTTAGTCGAATATTTGAACAATTTGGCGCTTTTATACTCGCCAGACAACACCATGTCGGCCAGTAGCAGAGGATCTGGCAACCATTATAAGAGTGGTGCTACTAAATGTAAGGCACGCCTGTAACAGGAATTGAAACACGCCAAGCTTACCAAGATTTCTGCTTTTCTCAAAACTGAGAAAGTGCCAGCGGTGGGAACAGAGAATGCTGATGCTGGTGAATCGTCACAAAAGGCACAAGCAGGTTATGCAGACAGTGCAGGAACTGAAATTGTTGCAACTACCAAGTCTGTAAGTATAACGATACAATGGCTTCAGGTCAGGTGTTGTCTGCTAAAACCATTAAAAATGGAGAAACTACTAAAGACAAACTAGCAACATATATGACCAAGCAATTTCCTATCGACACAGCAAATTTCTTAGAACCACTGACACCTTCCTTTATGAACTTATGTAAAATGGGTGGATGGTGTTGTCGTATTCTGTCAGCTGGTTTTCTCATTTTAATTTGTTACAAATAGAAATGGCTTCATTTTATATCGCAGAACAGTTTCTGCTTTCTAGCTTAAGTTACATCTTCCTTCACAAAGTTGTTTTGGAATAGCAAGCAGGTCCACATCTTACAACTATTTATGTATGACTACTGCTACCCACACCTCCCACATTCCATTCCCACAATTGAATTCTTTTCTACTAACTTACAGCAGCTGTAATAAAGTGATTTAAAAACGTTAGTGCAAATTCCATTTAGAGAGCTGGTTTATTTGTCACCAGCGTGTGATTATGATAGTGACGCAGTCGACACCACTGCCTAGCTGGCCCCTAGGATCAAGTTGAGAATAAATGACTAAAAGTTATGCCAAACAGGAGGGGCTTACATCAGGGTGCTGCACGGGGGCCTTCAGCAAGAGAGCTACGCCACTGACGAAAGTGAGGGATGAAATCTGAATTACGATGATCCGCAGATGTGGACTGAAATACCACAAACTACAAATGTGCAGCTAACGGATTTGATTTGACGCCACACTATGCGACTCTTCAATTCCACCTGGGGTAGTAAACGTTAACATTATACCAAGTTATTGTTAGTTATACCTGCATTTTTATCACTCTTTAATTTAATATTGATTATTATCAGTATTCTGCTGCTGTAGTATGTGAATTTCCACTTGGTATTAATAAAGTATCTATCTATCTATCTATCTATGAAAAGAAACCACCCTGGCACACCAGCAGAAGCTTAGGGGCAAACCAATTCAGATCAAACATGGCTTAGTGTGCTCAAAATCTAGAAAAAGAAGACAAAGTTAACATACAAGCTAATGAGTGTTCAGTTAGTTAATTTGGATGTAAAGAAAGTTAATGACTATTAGCTAGCAGTTTACTAGATAACATTTTCGAATAATTTGTCATGGATTCTTGCATTTTATTGTTCTAACAGATTCAGGTAGTGGGCATCAAGCTAGGGGTTTCATTAAAAAGTTAAGCACAATTAAGAATAAGAACAACAGGATGGGATGAGACACACAAGTGACCGAGGATTACTGTGATAAACAGGAAAAGGACCAGGAGACGACATGCAGGCTTAACAGCACCATACCAGGACCTAGAAAATGACAGACAGATAGACAAAGCCAAGGAAGGCACAGCGGATTAAAGAAACCCCAAACTGCATCCACAAGAAAGCTGGTAGCACACTGAGCTGCAGATGTGCAGCCATCACACGGACAGTCACAAGGTAGAAATGACATTAAAAAAGTTAAATATAGGGATATGAAGAGCGGAGTGGGCACTCTGATGAGGGTCTCTGACGAGTGGCTGCCCAACCCTCTTTTCTTCTTCTCTTATATGGCACAAGTGCGTACCTGTGCCGTGTGGCTTAATCCACGTCATCCACTCCACTGACCAGCATGTCTGTGTGGTCTTGTTGATAGTCAAACACAGGACGACAAAATCAAACTGGCCGTTCTGGTGAGAAAGGAAGACCAGATGGCAGAGAGAGCAGTTGATGCAGAAAGCGAGAGAAAGAAACAAAATAGGTGTAAAATGACATGGATTGCTCATGTGTGTTATTTATACTTACCTATAGTTAATTGTACAGTTATGCTAATGTATATGTGAATATTTATACACTGCTCACAAAAATTAAAGGAACACTTTAAAGAAACACATTAGATACATCAGATCTCAATATGAAGTTGGATATCTATACAAATAACGACAGGGCAATGTCTTAGGATCAAAAGGATGCCAAGTCTTTTAATGGAAATAAAAGTTTTCTGCCTACAGAGGGCTCAATTGTGTAGACACCCTAAAATCAGAGTGAAACGAAGATGTGGCAGGCTAGTCCATTTTTTCAAAAACTTAATTTCTGCTACTCAAAATGCTTTTCAGTATCTTGTGTGGCCCCCACGCATGCTTGACAACGTCGGGGCATGCTCCTAATGAGACGACGGATGGTGTCTTGTGGCATTTCCTCTCAGATCTGTATGAGGGCATCCCTGAGCTGTTGTACAGTCTGAGGAGTAACCTGGCGGCGCCTAATGGACCGAAACATAATGTCCCACAGATGTTCTTTTGGGTTTAAGTCAGGGGATCGTGAAGGCCATTCAATTGTTTCAATTCCTTCATCCTCCAGGTACTGCCTGCATACTCTTGCCACATGAGGCCAGGCATTGTCGTGCATTAGGAGGAAACCAGGACCTACTGCACCAGCGTAGGGTCTGACATTTCATCCTGATACCTAATGGCAGTCAAGATGCCGTTGTCTAGCCTGTAGAGGTCTGTGAGTCGCTCCATGGATATGCCTCCAAGATCATCACTGACCCACCACCAAACCAGTCATGCTAAACGATGTTACAGGCAGCATAATATTCTCCACGGCTTCTCCTGACCCTTTCACGTCTTTCACATATACTCAGGGTGAAACTGCTCTCATCTGTGAAAAGCACAGGACGCCAGTGGTGGACCTGCCAATTCTGGTATTCTATGGCAAATGCCAATTGAGCTCCCCGGTGTTGTGCAGTGAGCACAGGGCGCAGTAGACATTTGGGCCCTCAGGCAACCCTCATGAAGTCTGTTTCTGAGTGTTTGGTCAGAGACATTCACACCAGTGGCCTGCTGGAGGTCATTTTGTAGGGCTCTGGCAGTGCTCATCCTGTTCCTCCTTGCCCAAAGGAGCAAGTACTGGTCGTGCTGATGGGTTATGGACCTTCTATGGCCAGCTCTCCTAGAGTAACTGCTTGTCTCCTAGAATCTCCTCCATGCCCTTGAGACTGTGCAGGGAGACACAGCAAACCTTCTGGCAATGACACGTATTGATGTGCCATCCTGGAGAAGTTGGACTACCTGTGCAACCTCTGTAGGGTCCAGGTATCACCTCATGCTACCAGTAGTGACACTGACTGTAGCCAAATGTAAAACTAGTGAAGAAACAGTCAGAAAAGATGAGGAGGGAAAAATGTCAGTGGCCTCCACCTGTTAAACCATTCCTGTTTTGGGGCTCATCTCATTGTTGCCCCTCTAGTGCATCTGTTGTAAATTTCATTAACACCACAGCAGCTGAAACTGATTAACAACCCCCTCTGCTACTTAACTGACCAGATTAATATCCCATAAGTTTCATTGATTTTATGCTATACTCTGATTAAAAAGTGTTCCTTTAATTCTTTTGAGCAGTGTGTATCTGTATAAGGGCAGCTCACAACCATGGGCGCCGGCAGGGGGGTGCAAGTAGGTGTACGTGCACCCCCCTAGCTTTTGAAAAAAAAGGAAATGGAGAAAAAAAATAAATCTTTCAATAATAAGAAAAAACGCGAAAAAATAGTTTTTATTTAAAATTTTAAATTACAATTAGACGCTTACATTTTACAACTATACATAAACAATCATTCACTTTGTTTCTAAAAGAGCATCTCAACTTGCTTAAGACAACTGGGTGTCTTAAGCAAAAGGTAGTATCTAATTATAATTTGAAGCTTCGATAGTGGTATATTTTTGTCATTTGCATTCATTATTTTGTAATTATTACGTAAATAATAATATTTTGCATTCAGAGCGTGCTATTATTTGTGTATTGTTATTATATGTATAGGTGTATAGCTACAAAATGTATTTTCAAAATAATTATGCAAATGCGAAAAAAATGTAAACTTTTTTTAAAATTTATAATTCCCCCAACCCCTTCTTTCTACGCCACTAATACTTTAAAACCCCGAAAAATAATTATATCTATTTTACCAACATACAAGTATATAGTGTACAGCTAGATCTCTTTTTACGTGTATAGTTCCGATTTATGGGAGAATAGTGCGCTTTAGAGAAAATATTTATCATAAAAGTTGTAGAACTTATCAATGTCTACAATTTTTATTTGAAATATTTTTCTCTAAAGTGTACTGTTCTCCCAGAAATCGGAACTATTAACCGGCGTAAAAAGAGGTCTAGCTGTATGTAAGTGCTTACAAAATTACATTAAAAACTTAAGGAAAAAAGCACTACCTATGCCACTGAATACATCAATAACATTTTTAACTATATTCCAGTAATCATATGATAACAAAAAAAAGTCGATGATTTTTTGTCAGAAAATTAAAAATTAGGTCATGCCTTAAGTGGTTAATCTATCTATGCAAAAACTGACTGCTTTGTACTGTTCAGAGATAGCGACTGTATTGGCAGGGATTTAATGGGCACATACATATACAAAAAAAGTTTTTGTTGCGGGGGGGAGCGTAGAAAGAAAAAAATCTCTTTATGCACCCCCCTGAATTAAATCCTGGCGGCGGTAATGCTCACAACACGAGGCTGGGATTGGAGCTCTAACTTCTCTCTACATGGAGTTTGCATTTTCTCCCCATGTTACTGTGGGTTTCTTCCAGATGGATCCGCTTTCACTCACAGTCTAAAGATATGCCGGAGAGGTGAATTGGTGTGTTAATGTGGCTTGTGTGTGTGACACCATGTGTTCTTCCTGCCCTGTGCTCGATGTCTGCTGGAATTGGCTCCAGCGGCCTAACAAACCTGCCTTGATTTAGTAAATGGATGGATAGTTATGTATTTTATTATTGTTCCCTTTTGCACATCTGTTTATGTTTTTATTTCTTTATTTTTATGATTGTTTTGTTAGTTTTATTACTGTTTCTGCTTTGGTAAGACGTGTGGATATCTGACACTGACAGACAGAGACAGGTGGGGGTGAAAATGAACCCCCCTTGAGAGCAGAGGGCTGACTCGAGCCGCACAGTTGTTTAAATCCGTCAGGCTGATGTGTGAGCCCCCCTCTGATCAGAGACAGAGGCCAACAAAGGGGCCACACGGACATACTGGTCAGTCGAGTGGAAGACGCGGGTTGAGCCACACGGGACAGGTACGTACTTGCGCCATATACGAGAAAAAGAAGAGAGCATTGGGTAGCCAGTCGTCAGAGACCCTCATCGGAGTGCCCGCTCTGCTCTTCACGTGTTTAACTTTTTTAATGTCCGCAGACTCCGCGCTGCTGCTTCTGCTCATTTCTACTCCGTGATTGTCCGCCTGATGGCTGCACATCTGCGGCTCGGTGCGCTGCCGGCTTTTTTAAAAATAGAAGCTCACTGCTGATCGGGGTTTCTTTAATCCGCGGTGCTTACTTTGGCATTTCGTTAGTGAAAGAATGTAAAATACCCCACCCAGCGGCCCCGTGCACGTGCCCCGGACTGACCACCCGTGTCTCTCTGTTTTGCCGGTCGGTGGTGCATGCACGCGCCTGAGAAGCGCGAGGCAACCGTTGATTTGTTACACACACGAAATGAACTCAATGATGTGATGAAACATGAATTGCATATGCATCGTCGAGAGCCACGTAATTCCTGGTTAACTGGGTTGCTCTTTCTTATTATTGACATTAAGGGTGAAAAGTCAGCGTTACTTCTCAATTGTATCCGGCTGCAGGTCGAAGACTCAGCCTTTCACCCCGCAGTTACCCGATCAGTTACCACGTGCCTGCTGGATTCGTGCGCGCAGACATATTGAAAGCCTAACAATCCGTAAAGTGTTCGCGCATGCGTTAAACAGATTGGGCAGTGTCATTACCCGATCTGCGTGCCTACCCGATTTGCGCGCGCAGGCGTATTGAAAGCCTAACATGCCGTAAGGTGTTCACGCATGCGTTAAACAGATTGGGCAGCACCGTAAAGTGCTTGATGACGTAGTATTTCAATACGCACGCGCATGCAGATCGGGCTGGCAACGGGAACCAGGAAGTGACACAGACCGCATGCGCTTAATGAAAAAAAACATTAAAAACAAAATAAAATCACTTTACGGCATGACCCGATCTGAACTGTGCATGCAGCACAAGTTGACATTACGGTTTATTCATTTTAGTTCTACATTAGTTGACCATAATGAAAATATTCACCCTGCAAAATAAACGAAGCAGCCTTTGTGGCGTAACGTTGATGTCCAATGTTTAATCGCCGTAAGAGGAAGCTTAGGTGTGCACACCTGATTACCCCCAATAAGGGAGAACTACACGCTATGTACTCTGTATTATTTGGCAGGCACTAATATATATAATAATATAAAAAATATGTAGTGTTTTTATTTTCCCACTCACGTAATAAATCATACAAAGTTTCTTTTCCTTTTGATCTATTGTTGCAATTTCCCTCTTATGTGCAAATTGTGTTTGTTTAAAAATATCTTTAGACATCAATTATTATTAATAAAATTGCCATTTGTCTTAAGGCATCAGGTTTACAAAACCTAACGTATCCAACGAGTTTTAAAGAAATATATGGTCCTTTTTCAAAAAAAGAAAAGAATTAACACTGTGTTGCATGGCATTGTGCTGACTGTCCACTTGTTAAATTCTTTAATTCGTTCCCAGTTGTTCAATCAGGTCAGATGCTGAAGAAATGAAAATCATAAAGCCACTGGTTCAAATCCTCATTTATTCCAATGGCTATTAATATTACAAAGAATTTAAACTTTATATCCACAGACTAAAATTAAGGAAGTGCGCTGTTATCACTTGAATCAATCTATTTGATCTATTATTTTTTTACATTAAGTGCTTGTTGCTATAGTTCATATTTGTTATTCATTTGTTCTTAGTGATGTGTTTTTAATGTTATTTCAAGGCGTCTCTGTAAAACCCGCTGAGAAACCAACTTACTGTACCTATTAATATAATAAAACTGAACTGAATTTAACAGCTGTAAAATAAAATATTCTCCAGTAACTGAGCAGAATTTAAACAGCATGAAGTAGTTCAGTTTATGATGAACAGCATGTGGACGGAGGGCAGTGATATTCATTCTTACAAGTTTAATCAACGTAACACACCGCTGTTTGTGTGCAGACTCGTCTCATGTCAAAGGTTTTATTCACCCATATTGACACAGAGCCAGTTCATTTTTATAACTTAAAAAAAAAAAAGGAAATACAATACATTTATCGTACATTTTTATTGAAGGAATAAATCATACATTTCAAAATAAAAGTGAAAGATCTGTGAACAATGTTTCTCAAAAACAAATTACACACACACATATTTATATGTATATATACTGTATATATATTATGAGTAGAAAATTCAGTAATCATAAAGATGTATAAATGGAAAATGCATTTAACTAGAACACAACTACAATGAAAATGACTAACAAAAGGAGCTGTTAAAAACTATTAGGGAAGGAGAACACAAATATATTTACAGATTTTTACCTTAGTATTTATAAAAAATGTTAGCAAAGGTTTTGAACACAATAAAAGTGAATCATTAAATTTGTCAAAAAAGGAAAAATGCTATTTTAGCTTTATGAACAAGATGCTACTCAGAGTCAGAGTTGTTATCCAGCAATATTCCATAAAAATGTGTTCTATTTAAACTGACATCTTTCCTGATCAGTCCTTTAATATTTGTTCACTAATAATATTTTTATATCACCTTTGCTTACAAGTGCAGCTCAAATTGCTCCACAAAAATATTCAGTTACAAAGAAAATTGAAGGTATTATAAAAGTAAATGAGAAGCCAATGGAGTAGTCCTTGTCCTTTGTAATAAATACACTGCCTGGTCAAATAGCTTGGGACAAAGACAAACTTGCAGCTTTCAAGGACACTGGAGATAATAAACCTGTGGGGGTCCGAAGCCCACACAGCCCCCTCTGCACATCCCAGCATACAGAATTGTGGCCGTCTCAGTCCAATCACAATTCCATTTCAGGATGTCTTGTGAACTTTTCTTCTGTCACAGGCAGTTGGAGTTGATGTAACAGATGGTGGAGACGCGGGGGGCACCATTGGAATAAACTGGAAAAAAACAACAGAGAAAAACAGCAGAGGTTAGTGCCCAGTGCAGAGCTTATAAAGTGTACACAGTACCATTTCTAAACTATTATAACCAATGCAAGTAAGTTTTTCGAAATGCTTGACATTTGTAGCCTGGCACTTCTCTATTGGCAAAGCATTCCAGATTTTGTTGTACAAGTACAGAAAGCTGCCAGTTTTTATGGTTGATCTTGGAATAAAAAGCAAAGTAACGTTTGAGAAAAGAAATGTTGGGAGAAGACACTCGAAAAAACAGGCAGGGTCTAAAATACTCAAAGCCTTCTAATTATTTAATAGAACCTTAAAATCAATTCTGTGTGAGACAGACAGCCAGTGTAATGAGACCGAGACAAAAAGGCCAATACCTCGTGATCACTTGGCAAATACACAGCAGATCAGAGCAGGGATTGAGATGGAGGATTCTAGAAGTGCCAGGTAGGAGGGCCAGCCGCTGCTTCAACATGGCACACATCTCTCCATCCTTCTTCTTTAACTGCTGCCCCATAACACGACCGGACTCTTCTACTTCACTGTAACTGTTAAAAACATAAACACAGTAGATATTCACTCAGGGAGTTTAAACATTAATAAAATGTACTCTTACTTCTTATTCTGCCTCCATTCTTGGTTCATCTGTAGATCAATTATTACCTCTAACTAATAATATTATTCTTAATTGTGTTTTTTTTTGTTGGATTTTGAAAGAACCCCAACTTAACTGTTATTATATGTAACATCATTTTTTCCTTTTACATTACGCATACAGTAGACATTGTGTTATAATCTCTGTATATCTGAACTTCTAATGTGTTGTGCTCAGGTGTCAGTACTTACATGAAAACATCTTTGTTTTTCACTCCTACCTTAGTTTTGTATTAATTTAAAATTAAGTCTCGGTTCTTTAAAAATCCAACAACAAAGCACAGTAACTTAAGAACATAAATGTTATTTTCCAACACAGAACAACATCCCTGTTTAGTGACTGCTGGCACTGATGAGCCTCAGTCTCTGTGTTTGTGAGGATTCACACTCTGAGGCTTTCTGTCTAAAATTAAAAAGCCGTGTTAGTTACTGGACAGAGTGAGCAGACATACAGTACAGTATTCAAGGCAGCAAAATATTACAGATCAAGTAATAAATATGGGGAGGCTTTGCAGGAATTGTGCACAAATTACTACTGAAACTGGAAGCCTCAGTAGTCTTACCTGTAGAAATAGCAAATCTAACATGAACTGCACATCATTTTGAACTGGAAATCTTAAAAGCAGAAGAAGAGAACTTCCAGTTGTGTCTCAGAATTCGGGTACACTGGCATCTGTTCAGCCACATGGAAGGCTGGTTATCACCAGGCATCCTATAGGATCAAGAGAAAAACCACAATAAAGGGGCATTGTACTTCTAACTGCAGCAATAAGAAATAAGTTATTTCTAAGGAGCAAGCCGTCTCCATTATATTCAGTTAATGTATGTATGTGAACTTCTATAAGCTTATAACACATGACAACAGCAGGTGCCCAGCCTGTCACTGTGCCACATCAGACGCACACCACACTTCTCTGATGGCTTTGGATATAAATTTTAAAATTGCCTGTTTTCAACCATGGAATTTTTTTCTACTAAATAAGGTTAAAGTAATCCATTAACAATTTGTAATTCTATTATCCGCATCCTGCTTTCTTGTAATAACTTAGTTGTTGCTACTCTTGTATGTAATATAGCCTTCATCATTATAATTTGTTAACTTTATTATGGAAAAACTATTGCATTGATGTAATCCGATAGCAACATAATAAAAAAAATACCGATGGCTTTGGAGGGCACACTTTACACCCATCGAGTGTCAGTCCTGCACTCCTAATTCTATTCCTAATTCGACACCTCGATTAGATTGTTTAGCTTATTTTTTAGCATGCCGTTCACTCTTTAAGATAAAAAAATGTGGACAAATGTTAAAAGAAACACACCACCAAATGCTAATAGGTTGTTACGAAATAAATGACATATATCTATTAATCCATTAACCCAAACACAGAAAATGCTGTGATTTTTACGATTAAACCACGAGATTACGAAGTGGTTTAACTAAAAGTGATGTACTTACAAAAAGCTGTAGATTGCCATTATAAAGTTCACAGACACACGTCGCATTTCATTTCGCTCCCACTTCATTTGACTGGAGTTAAATTTTTCAGGCGACACATCTTCCATGACGTTATACAATTCAAAAGTTGCCATCTTTTCCAGTAACAAGACACTTTCAGACGGAGTTAAAGGACAACACAAAAATGACTCGCAAGTACAAATCAAACCTGACGTGTGTCGTAAAACATTCGACATGCGCAGAACAAATCGGGTAGCGTCGTGAAATGAATTTTTAATTAAGCAGAGAGCGTGTGCGCGAGACAAATCGGATGAGGACTCATGTCTCAAAGTAAAAAAAACGCAGATCGGACAGGGTCGTAATAGTAAAGCTCTGCGCATGCGCGCGCAAATCGGGTAGGATAGGCACCGCAGATCGGGTAGCGACAGGCAGCAATCTATCTAGCAGTAGTCTATCAGTACGCATGCGCGCGCGCATCTGCCAGCAACGGGATTAGAGATAGAATTACTAGACGCTGCATGAACAGCAACGTCGTCGCCATATTACGAGTGGCAACTGCTATGGAGTGAAGTAATGGATAAAGATGCCTCACACATGTGCTGCTTGGGATTGTACAAACTGCTGTATGCTCCAAACCAGATCGCGGGGGATTATATTTCATAGGTAAGGCTGAACAATTGTTTTGGTTATATTTGACGATTAGAAAATCCCATTTTATAATCTTTACTTTAGCCACGCCAGGCTAAGCTAGCAAAGCTATATGCATTTATGTACTCAAGTGAGCCTCCAAACAACCTTTTGGTTAAATGTATTTAGTCAGTAACTAGCTGTTAACATTTCTCAAACTTTGAAGGTTTCCTAAAGAAATCCACCTCAGGAAGCAGTGGGAGGGTAACCCTTAGACAGGATTTTGACAAAGCTGCTATGTGACGCATGCCAAACTAGTTTGGTAACAGATGCTGTATCGGCATCATATGATCAAATCTACCACTTGCTCACATTAAAAACAAAGGAGGTTTGATGATTCCTTCTGAGGGTACAGTCAAGGTGGTCAAAGTAGCTGAGCTACTGAGTAGGGCAAGCTCTCAGTGTATCTTTGACCACTCGGTTTGTTCGGGCTGAGACTGGTTCAGATGATGTGTTTTTTCTCAAGGAGCACATTGAGGAAACAAAGTTTGAAATTGACAACCATCATTTTATGCTCATGTCTTTAGTTCTGTCTGTCTTCCACAAACTAAGGCTGCACCATATTGCCAGACTGAATACTCTCACATTACAGAGCGGCAGCATACGGAAAAAGCTATGGAAGACAGTTCTGTTTCAAGGATTTTAGATCCTATTCTGTATACAGTATATTTAAGTAACCACATTGTGTGTGTGAGATAGAGAGAGATTGAAAGATGAATGAGTGAAATGTTTTCAGAAATTAAGCTAATCTGTATACAATACAATTATTTTCGTCATTGAGTGTATCATTTCACTGTTAATAGAAAGACAGACAAAGATAACTGGCAGTTATAAAATTCACAATTGGTACGCCAGTTTGAAAAGATACGTTTTGAGGGTAGTTTTAAAATGTGTTATTGAATCGAGCTGACAAATATAAGAGGGAAGAGAATTCCCGAGTTGAGGAGCACCAGGAGAGACGCTCGAGTTCCCATAGAACAACAACAACAACATTTATTTATATAGCACATTTTCATACAAATGTAGCTCAAAGTGCTTTACATGATGAAGAAAAAGGAAAAAAAAGACAAAGTAAGAATTAAAATAAGACCACACTAATTAACATAGAATAAGAGTAAGGTACAATGGTAAGGGAGGACAGAAAAAACAAAAAAATACTCCAGATGGCTGGAGAGAAAAAATAAAATATGCAGGGATTCCAGACCATGAGACCGCCCAGTCCCCTCTGGGCATTCTACCTCACATAAATGAAATAGTCCTCTTTGTATTTAGGTTTCTCTTGGAAAGATTTGATGATGACGGTCACATGGACTTCTGGCTTTTAATCCATCAATGTAGGGACATCATGGTGCTTTGATTAGGTGGTGGTGGCGCAGGTCGCCACCACAGAAAACCGGGAAAAGAAACAGAAGAGAGAGTAGGGGATTAGTACGGATTTTATAGTCACCATGAATAGTTATGATAATAAATTGAATATACAGAGTATCAGGATTAAATTAAAATGAAGTTATGAGAAGGCCATGTTACAGTAATGTGTTTTTAGCAGTTTTTTTGAAGTGCTCCTCTGTATCAGCCTGGCGAATTCCTATTGACAGGCTATTCCAGATTTTAGATGCATAACAACAGAAGGCCGCCTCACCACTTTTAAGTTTATCTCTTTTAATTCTAATCAGACACTCATTTGAGGATCCAAGGGTATGATTTGGAATATATGGTGTCAAACACTCCGATATATAAGATGGGGTGAGATTATTTAAGGCTTTGTAAACCATAAGCAATATTTTAAAGTCAATTCTGAATGACACAGGTAACTAGTATAGTGACATCAAAACTGGAGAAATGTGCTCAGATTTTCTTTTCCTAGTTTGGATTCTTGCAGCTGCATTCTGTGCTCGTTGCAAACAATTTATGTCTGTTTTGGGGTAGTCCTGAGGGGAGTGCATTACAGTAATCTAGTCAACTGAAAACAAAAGCTTGAACTAATTTCTCATCATCTTTCAATGTTATAAGAGGACTTACTTTTGCTATGTTTGTTAAGTGAAAAAATGCTGTCCTAGTGGTCTGATGAATATGCGATTTAAAATTCAGATTACAGTCAACAGTTACCCCTAAGTTCTTGACTTTTAATCCTAATGCATCAAGTTTATTTCTAATAACCTCATTATATCCATTATTGCCAATCATTAAAATTTCTGTTTTCTCTTTATTTAGCTTCAGAAAATTACTATTCATCCATTTAGAAACACAAGTAAGACACTGTGTTAGTGAAACAGCAATGTCGGGGTCACAAGGTGCTATTGATAAATACAGTTGTGTGTCATCCGCATATCTTTGGTAACTCGTGTTGTGCCTTGAGATAACCTGACTTAACGGAAGCATGTAGTTTGAAAAGAGCAGCAGACCCAGGATAGAGCCTTGTGGAACACCATATAGGATATCATGTGTCTTTGAGTTGTAATTACCACAACTAACAAAGAATTTTCTACCTTCCAGGTAGGATTCAAACCAATTTAAGACACTGCCAGAGAGGCCCACCCACTGACTAAGGTGATTTCTAAGAATATTGTGATCAATGGTGTCTAATGCAGCACTCAGATCTAAGAGGATGAGAACAGATAAATATAACTAAGTTATATATATTATTTAGTGCCACTCTGTGTGTATTTTTATTTAATCTATAATCTGTTTTTATAGTTTTAATACATTGTTCATCTAAAGTAGTAATTGTAATTAAATTATTAGTGTTTATGCCGCACTGCCTAGATTTTTTACGTGCACTAAGATTAGTTATTAGAGTATTAATGTAGTGCACTTTTACGGAAGACTTTGTTAAGCAATTATTATGTCCTAGCAAAGCATTAGTATTACGGACGGGGTTAAGAGTAGAAATAGACAATCAAGAGAGACGAAATACCTTAACCTTAATAGAACAGAGTTTGACGTGTGGTGCAGAAAGTACAGCTGCAGATAAAGATCTGAGTGAGCGAGATGAGTGTCGGTCTGTAGGAGATCAGTGAGTTTGTGGAGAGCTTTAAATGTTAAGAGCGGTATTTAGTATTGTATTCTGTAGTGAACAGGGAGCCAGTGAAGTTGAGTGAGAATAGGTGTGATATGTCTAGTGGATTTAGAACAGCAGCTTATCATCCTGGCAGCAGAATTTTTTTTTCTTTATTTATTAATTTTATTGCAATCCATACAAAGCAATCAAGTTTTTACAAAAAGAAAAAATGAGTTAAGAACAGATCGATCCCCACCCCTGAAAGAGAGAGCAAGCCAAACGGCGTGAAATTTAAGGCTTGTAAACATACCTAAATTAATAAATTCTCTGTGCTTTATAAACTCATTTTAAAATATTACTGATTAGATCCTGCCATGTTTTGAAAAAAGTCTGTATGGATCCTCTAACTGAGTATTTGATATTTTCCAATTTCAAATAATATAACACATCGGTTTCCCACTGACTTAAAAGAGGAGAGTTTGGGTTCTTCCAGTTTATCAGAATAAGTCTGCGTGCCAAGAGTGTAGTGAATGCAATCACAATTTGTTTGTCTTTCTCCACTTTAAGCCCTTCTGGAAGAACCCCAAACACAGCTGTTAATGGGTTAGGATGGATTGTGAGTCCAAGGCTGTCTGAAAGGTAATTAAAAATTTTTGCCCAAAATAATGTTAAGTGACCCAGTGAGGCTGGGACTTGGTTGCAGCGTTCGCAGGTTGGATCATGCCCTGGAAACATTTTAGAGAGTTTTAGTCAAGACAGATGTGCTCGATATATAATTTTGAATTGAATAATTGTATGATTTCGAGTGAATTCTCTGCATTGCTACTTTCCCCTCCTTTTCTGATATATTAATTGAGAGATCTTTTCCCCAGTGTCCTCTTGGATCTTTGAAAGGAAGGGATTGTAAAATGATTTTATATATTGTAGAGATGGAGTCTAAGTCCTTGAGATTGAGCAATATTTTTCCAGCATGGATGAGGGTGCAAGATGAGGAAAATCTGGAAGGTTCTGTTTAACAAAGTTCCTGATTTGAAGATAGTGAAAGAAATGTGTAGGTGGAATGTAATTGTTCATAGGATGCAAAGGTGTTGTCTATAAAAAGATCTCTAAGCATGGTAATTCCAAATTTTTCCAGATATTAAAAACTGCATATGTTTGTGAAGGTTGAAAGAGGTGGTTCTCTTGCAGAGGTGCCACAGATAGAAGCTTCTCCGTCTTAAAATGCTTTCTACATTGGTTCCAGATTCTAAGTGAGTGGAGCACAATTGGGTTATTAGTGTATTGCCGATAATGTGTGTTTATTGGAGCACAGAGCAAGGAATACAAAGAAGTACTGCAGGATTTTACTTCTATTGCGGTCCAAGCCTGTGTATGTTCTTCTATTTGTGTCCAGGTTCTTATCGCCTGTATATTTGCTGCCCAGTAATAAAACTGGAAGTTAGGTAGAGCCATGCCGCCCTCTGCCTTTTGATGTTTTGAATTCCAAATAAATGAGGTTATTGTTGAGTCTAATTGCCTAAAGAATGATTTATTAATGTATATTTGGATGTTTTGAAATAAAAAAGGAGCTTAGGAAGAATATTCATCTTAACAGTGTTAATTCTTCCAGCTAGTGTGAGATGAAGGGTTGACCATCTATGCAAGTCTTGTTTAATTTTTTCCATGCAGGCGCGAAATTTTGTTGATAAAGAGCTTTATGTTTACTTGTGATGTTTACCCTAGGTATTTAAACTGTTCTGCAATGATAAAAGGTAGGGTATCTAATCTAATATTATATGCTTGAGAATTCACTGGAAAGAGTACACTTTTATTCAGATTAATTCTGAGACCAGAGATCTTTTGCAATTCTGTGAGTGCTGCTAAGACTGCAGGCATAGAATTTTCTGTGTCAGATATATACAGTACCATGTCATCTGCATATAATGAGATTTTCTGTTCCAGTCCTTCTCTGCTAATCCCCTTTATCTGATCAGTATTTCGACAATGTATTGCCAGTGGTTCAATGGCAATTGCAAACAGCAGCGGTGACAAGGGCATCCTTGTCTAGTGCCACGTTCTAGTTTAAAGTAGTCTGAGCAAATGTTATTGATGCAAACTGAAGCTTCTGGGTTAGTATACAGTAATTTAATCCATGCACAAATGTTTGGGCCAAACCCAAACTTCTCCAATGTAGTAAAAGGTATTTCCATTCAATCATGTCGAATGCTTTTCTGCATCCAATGATAATAATATTTCTGGGGTGTTTGATTTAGTTGGTGAGTATATTACATTAAACAGGCGTCGAAGATTTGAAGATAAGTGTGGCCCCTAATAAATCCAGTTTGGTCTTGTGATATTACGAGGGAGCACTTTCTCCATCCTTCTAGCTATGATTTTAGAGAGTATTTTAACGTCGTTATTCAGAAGTGAAATTGGTCTGTATGATGCACATTGTAATAAGTCCTTATTTTGTTTTGGAAAAACAGTGATTAGTGCTTGGCGAAAGGTTTGTGGAAGAGATTGGTTATCTCTGGCTTCTGTAAATGTTGCTAATAGGACGGGAGCTAGCTGAGCGGAGAATTTCTTGTAAAACTCTGCAGGGTAGCCATCAGGGCCTGCTGCTTTCCACCTTGGAGTGACTTTATAGCATCTAGTAATTCTGATAATGCAGAGGTTTATCAAGTTCCTCCACACTAAAAGCGTCTATTTGTGGTATCTGTAATGTATCCAGAAATGCATTAGATTGTATATTGTCTTCTTTAAACTCAGTAGTATATAGGGATTTATAGTAGTCTCTGAAAGTGTGCATTATATTTTTGTGTCTGATGATTTTATCTCCATTCGTTGTGATTACGAGATTGCGTTGCACTTCTTGCTTGTGAATTTGTGGAGCTAAAAGCTTATTAGCTTTCTCTCCATGTTCATAGTAATGATGTCTGGATTTGTAAATTAGTTGTTCAGTTTCTTTAGTTGTCAAGAGGTTTAATTCTGAATGTAGAGCCTGCCTCTCCTATGTAGAGTCTCGCTTGGTAGTCTGGCATGTTCTTCATCTATTTTAGTAATTTGCTTTTTATCTCTGCTACTTTCTTGGCTTCGGATTTATTTCTGTGGGAAAGATATGAGATAATCTGTCCTCTTAAGAAGGCCTTAAGAGTTTCCCAGAGTATTCCTGCAGAGATCTCGGGGATGTATTTGTCTCTAGAAAGAATTTGATTTGTTTGGATATAAATTCAGTACAATTCTCGTCAGCTAATAGAAGCGGGTTGAGGCCATCTGCCGGGTGAGTGTATGGGGCTTAGTAATTTTAGCTCTAAGATCATAGGTGCATGGTCAGAAATAACAACAGCATCGTATTTACAAGATTTAATCATAGGCAAGAAGTTATTGTCTATAAAGAAGTAATCAATCCTTGAGTAGCAATGATGTACTGGTGAGTAGAAAGAATATGTTCTTGAATTTGGGTTTAAAAACCTCCAGGGATCTGATAAGTTGTGATCAGTTATAAACTTTGTAATTATCTTTGCGGTGTTAGATGCGTTCCCCTGTGGAGAAGTCCTATCTAAAAGTGGATTTAGAACACAATTAAAGTCCCCAGCCATTATAACTTTATGAGTGTTCAGATTGGGAATGGATGCAAATAAATTTTATATAAATTCCTTATCATCAACATTAGGTGCATAAACATTTATCAAGATTATTTTACAGTTAGATAAGTCTCCCATGACCATTACATATCTCCCTTCAGGATCCAATACTACATCTGATGCTACAAATGGTACTGTTCTATGTATGAGAATTCCCACACCTCTAGTTTTCTTTGTAAAACTAGAATGGAACATTTGGCCAGTCCAGTCTTTTTGCAGCCGGAACTGATCCTTGCTTAGTAAGTGGGTTTCCTGTAAAAATATACTGCTCACAAAAATTAAAGGAACACTTTTTTTTATTGGGCCTGGCATGAAATCAATTAAACCTGTCTGATAATTTTCTGGTTGGTTAAGCAGCTGAGGTCATTGTTAATCACTTTCAGCTGTATTGGTGTTAATGGACTTAACGCCAGGTGCACTAAAGTGGCAACAATTAGAAAACCCTCAAAACAGGACTGGTTTTACGTGTGGAGGTCATTTCAAGTTTCTCCCTCTTGATCTTTTTTGGCTGGTTTTCCACTCTTGCTAGTTTTGGCTTGAGTAATTATCTCTACTGGCAGTATGAGGCGATTCCTTAACTCTACAGAAGTTGCACAGGTTGTCCAACTTCTCCAGGATGCCACATCCACACGTGCTGCAACAAGAAGGTTTAATGTGTCTCCCAGCACAATCTTCAGAACATGGAGGAGATTTCAGGAGACTGGCTGTTATTCTCGGAGAGCTGGGCAGAGCCTTAGAATGTCCTCAACCCATCAGCAGGACCGATACCTGCTCCTTTGTGCATGTCAGAACAGGCTGAGCACTGCTCGTGCTCTACAGAATGACCTCCAGAGGGCCACTGGTGTGAATGTCTCTACCCAAACAATCAGGAACAGACTTCATGAAGATGGCCTGAGGGCCCGGCGTCCTGTAGTGGACCCTGTGCTCACTGCCCAGCACCGTGGAGCTCGACTGGCATTTGCTCAAGAACACCAGAATTGGCAAGTCCGCCACTGGTGCCCTGTACTTGTTACAGACGAGAGCAGGTTCACCCTGAGCAGCTGTGATAGACGTGAAAGAGTCTGGAGAAGACAAGGAGAACGATATGCTGCCTGCAATGTCGTTCAACATGACAGGTTTGTTGGTGGGTCAGTGATTTGGGGAGGCATATCCATGGAGGGACGCACAGACATCTACTGCGTAGGAAATGGTGCTCTGACTGCCATAAGGTATCGAGATGAAATTCTTGAACCCATTGTCAGACCCTACGCTGGTGCAGTAGGTCCTGGTTTCCTCCTAATGCACGACAATGCCTGGCCTCATGTGGCAAGAGTATGCAGGCAGTACCTGGAGGATGAAGGAATTGAAACAATTGAATGGCCTTCACGATCCCCTGACTTAAACCCAATAGAACATCTGTGGGACATTATGTTTCGGTCCATTAGGTGCCGCCAGGTTGCTCCTCTGACTGTACAACAGCTCAGGGATGCTCTCATACAGATCCAAACTTTAATTTAAAAAGCAACCACAAGCAACCAAAAAACATTGCAGAAGTTCATGCTAATAGCCTTAGAGCCTGATCGCTGTAAACACTTTTTTTTAATGAGTTTTAAGCACAGTGGAAAAAAAGGAACATTTGAAAAAAGAGAAAAGTAACATTGCAATAATGCACGCTATGAACTGAAAAATTATCTTATGAAAAATCCGTAATACAAAAACCACCAAGAAAACTAGCCTTGCATGAGTCGAGTTCTGGCGTGAAGTGAGGACGAAGAGTCTGGCACCTCAATGGAGGGATGTTTTCCTTCAGGTGTTTTCTCTCTTGTGATTTCTTGGGTTTCTGGTGTTTTTAGGTTTTTAGCTGGTGGGAGCGAAAGCCTCATGCAGCAATTCCAAAATCAAAGTCCTTGTGACCCAACCCTTCGTGTTTGCCCTCCACATTACAGGCAGTCTTGTTTTGTTTACATTGTGCTGCTTGAAAGCACGAGGGTTCTCAAATTGGTAAATAAGTAAACTGGTAAACAGTTTTTCCACCTCTTCCAGCACTTGAAGCCTCTGCCTGGTTAACGATGTAACTCCTTTTGCAATATCAGCTGCTTTAATAGATTCTTTCTGCTTTAGAATAGTCGAAATCGTTGATTTTGACTTCTTGTACTTGGCGTCAAGATCAGTACTGTAACACGAAAGCCACGCTCAAACTTTTCAATACTGTAATTTCTTTCTTTACATCGATTTCAGTTTTCTTCAAAACTTTCTTCTCACCCCTCTTCACTTGCTTAGAAGCCATAGTTAACTGCAAAAGCACACGAAATGCTGAAGAGCATAAAGAGAGTGCAGGTAAAGCACACATGTCTGACAGAGAACAATGAACAGGGAGCAGCTCTGCTTAAATGAATCAGCCAGGCAGGCACGCGGCTCTCTCTCTCTCTCTCTCAGCTGTACCCCTCCCCCTCCCAGGCAGGCACGTGGCTCGCTCTCTCTCTCTCTCCTTTCTTTCTTTCTCTCTTTCTCTCTATCTCAGAAGCAGGCAGACACGTCTGACCGAGAACAATGCAACACGTGCGGAAATCATCGGTGCACACAAACTGAAAGTGTGGTGTTGTTCGCCAAACTTTTGCCTCGGTTCACGACCACACACTCGGTGTACGAACAAGCCAGTTTCCCTTTCGGTTTGTACATGTTCAGTCAGTCCCTGTGCATTTTCTGTGCAGCGAGAGAGAGAGCGATACACACACACAGGCATGCACGAGAGGCACACACACACACACAGGCACGCGTGAGAGAGAGGCACACACACAGGAGCGCGCTAGACAGAGACACACACAGGCACTCCAGGGTGGTTTATTAAATTATGGATTTTTCAAATGTTAATTTTTTTCCCTGTGCTTAAAACTCATTAAAAAAAAAGTGTTTTTAGCGAGCGATTCCAAGCACTATAGCACAAACTATTGCATTGTTAGTTTTCTCTGTTGTTCAAGGTTTTCTCAGTGTTATTCAATGTTTTTACATCTAGTTTACTATTATGCTGTGCATTCTATGGTATAATTAAGTATATTTGTGCTTAAAAAGTAATAAAATACATAGTTACATACAGTTTATACGGTCTGGAACGGATTAATTGTATTTACATACAATCCTATGGTGAAAATTTCTTCGGTTCACGAACAAATCAGGTTATGACCAGAGTTTTGGAACGAATTATGGTCGTGAACCGAGGTTCCACTGTATGTATATGTATGTGTGTGTATATATATGTGTATATATATATATATATATATATATATATATATATATATATATATATATATATATATATATATATTTAAATACACTAATCAAAAGCAAAGCCCTCACTGACTGACCGAATGACTCGCTCATCACTAAGTCTCCAGCTTCCCGTGTAGGTAGAAGGCTGAAATTTGGCCGGCTTATTCCTTACAGCTTACATACAAAAGTTGGGCAGGTTTCATTTCGAAATTCTATGCGTAATAATCATAACTGGAACCTATTTTCATCAATATACTGTAATAGACTGCAGCTCGATGGCCGTGGGAGGCGGAGTTGCGTCTCACATCATCCCGCCTCCCACGTAATTGAGTGCCTGCACATATAAGGTAAATATTCGCGTGTCAAGGACTGTGCTTAGCATATTCATAAGTAAAAATAACTGAATCACAAACTGATGTTAATTATATTTTGTCCATGAATACTTTTTAAATAATTCTGAAGCTGATATGAGGAACTCTACAAGGCCACTGAATGCACGCACTACGGCCAACTCCATGGCAGGATTCTAAATAAAATTTAAATAGAACTTGAACAGATACGATAGTTCATAATACCCACGCAGCACATAAGAGCGGGAGTCGTCCGTTTTAACAAGCAGCGTATTACACTTATACAAAATAGCCTGCCCATTTAATTATTTAGGAATGGATAGATAAATTAAGATTTTGTACAAATAATGTTTTTCATTTTTCTTCCTCGATGGATTCTGGCACCCCAGTGCATATATATATATATATATATATATATATATATATATATATATATATATATATATATATATATATATTTTATATATATATATATATTTTATATATATATATATATATTTATATATATATATATATATATATATATATATATATATATATATATATATATATATATATATATAATATGACGGCAACACTCATAACAGTGACAAAACAATTACATTGACAATCATGTTACGGTATTTTCAAAATATTTCGTTTTCTTTTTCATCACTTCTTTAACACACTACTTCTCCACTGTGAAGCGCGGGTATTTTGCTAGTATATATATATATATATATATATACAGTAATCCCTCCTCGATCGCGGGGTTGTTCCAGAACCCCCGATAGCAAAATCCGAAGTAGAAACCATATGTTTGTGTAGTTATTTTTATATATTTTAAGCCCTTATAAACTCTCCTACACTGTTAACATTATTAGAGCCCTCTAGACATGAAATAACACCCTTTAGTCAAAAGTTTAAACTGTGCTCCATAACAAGACAGAGATGACAGTTCTTTCTCACAATTAAAAGAATGCAAATATATCTTCTTCTCTTCGGGAGCAGAGAATTTCAGAGGAGAGAGCGCTCGCAAAGAAAAGCAAACAATCAAAAATCAATACGTGTGCTTTTAAGTTTGCCGGCATTTTTTAGAGGAGCGTCAGTATCTTCTAAGCAAACAGCCCCTCTGCTCACATCTGCTCCGTCAGGCGCAGAGAACGTCAGAGAGAGAGCGAGATTAAAGCAACAATCAAAAAATCAATACGTGTGCTTTTAAATATGCCGAGCACCGCAATAAAGTGGCATGTTTTTTTAGAGGAGTGTCAGTATCTTTTAAGCAAACAGCCCCTCCGTCAGGCGCAGAGAATGTCAAAGAGGATGAGAGAGAGGCACATACAAGCAAACAATCAAGCTCCGCGAGGGATGCATATCTTATAGCATTGAGGAGTTTTAGTTAATATGTAATACATGCTCTGATTGGGTAGCTTCTAAGCCATCCGCCAATAGCGTCCCTTGTATGAAATCAACAGGGCAAACAAACTGAGGAAGCATGTAGCATAAATTAAAAGACCCACTGTCTGCAGAAATCTGCGAACCAGCGAAAAATCTGTGATATATATATTTAGATATGCTTACATTTAAAATCCACGATAGAGTGAAACAGTGAAAGTCAAAGCACGATATAGCAAGGGATTACTGTATGTGTATATATATATATATATATATATATAATACACACACATACATACCGTTAGGTCCATAAACATTTGGACAGAGACAACTTTTTTCTAATTTTGGTTCTGTACATTAGCACAATGAATTTTAAATGAAACAACTCAGATACAGTTGAAGTGCAGACTTTCAGCTTTAATTCAGGTGGGTGAACAAAATGCATAAAAATGTGAGGCAAGTAAAGCATTTTTTTAACACAATCCCTTCATTTCAGGGGCTCAAAAGTATTTGGATAATTGACTCAAAGGCTATTTCAAGGGCAGGTGTGTTCAAGTCCGTCGTTATGTCATTATCAATTAAGCAGATAAAAGGCCTGGAGTTGATTTGAGGTGTGGTGCTTGCATTTGGAAGATTTTGCTGTGAACAGACAACATGCAGTCAAAGGAGCTCTCCATGTAGGTGAAAGAAGCCATC
Organism: Polypterus senegalus; assembly: GCF_016835505.1. NCBI lineage: Eukaryota > Metazoa > Chordata > Cladistia > Polypteriformes > Polypteridae > Polypterus > Polypterus senegalus. The sequence goes on from NC_053161.1 coordinate 180,760,764, forward strand.
CTTAATCTGTGAAAAGAGAAAAAACCTATCTGAGAAATTGCTACAATATTATAGGTTGCAAAATCTACAGTTTGGTACATCCTGAGAAAGAAACCAAGCACTGGTTACTCGGCAATGCAAAAAGACCTGGTCGTCCACAGAAGAAAACAGTGGTGGATGATTGCAGAATAATTTCCATGGTGAAAAGAAACCCCTTCATAACAGCCAACCAACTGAACAACACTCTCCAGGGGGTAGGTGTATTGATATCCAAGTCTACCATAAAGAGAAGACTGCATGAAAGTAAATAAAGAGGGTGCACTGCAAGGTGCAAGCCACTCGTAAGCCTCAAGAATAGAAAGGCTAGATTGGACTTTGGTAAAGAACATCTAAAAAAGCTAGCACAGTTCTAGAAAGACTGGACAGATGAAACCAAGATCAACCTCTACCAGAATGATGGGAAGAAAAAAAAAAAAAAAACAGCTCATTCTCCAAAGCATACCACATCATCTGTAAAACACGCTGGAGTCAGGCAGTGTGATGGTTTGGGCGTGCATGGCTGCCAGTGGCACTGGGACACTAGTGTTTATTGATGATGTGACACAGGACAGAAGCAGCTGAATGAATTCTGTGGTGTTCAGATACATACTGTCTGCTCAAATCCAGCTAAATGCAGTCAAATTGATTGGGTGGCGTTTCATGATATAGATGGACAATGACCCAAAACATACAGCCAAAGCAACCCAGGAGTTTATTAGAGCAAAGAAGTGGAAGATTCTTGAATGGTCAAGTCAGTCACCTGATCTTAACCCAATTGACCTTGCATTTCACTTGTTGAAGGCTAAACTTCGTACAGAAAGGACCACAAACAAACAGCAACTGAAAGTAAAGCCACTGCAGTAAAGGCCTGGCAGAGCATTAAAAAGGAGGAAACCCAGCATCTGGTGATGTCCATGAGTTCAAGACTTCAGGCTGTCATTGCCAGCAAAGGGTTTTCAACCATGTATTAGAAATGAATATTTTATTTCCAGTTATTTAATTTGTCTAATTACTTTTGAGCCCCTGAAATGAAGGGATTGTGTTAAAAAAAAATGCTTTAGTTGCCTCACATTTTTATGCAATCTTTTTGTTCAACCCACTGAAATAAAGTCTGCACTTCAACTGTATCTGAGTTGTTTCATTTAAAATTCATTGTGGTAATGTACAGAACCACAATTAAAAAAAGTTGTCTTTGTCCAAATATTAATGGACCTAACTGTACGGGTATATGTGTGTGTATATGTGTGGGGCCCTCTCGCTCCCTTGAACCCCTGTCCACGACTCTAGACACCAGGTAAAATTCCTCAAGTTGACTTTATTTTGTCGCCACAGTGCACAAAGCACACTCTCCACCACAATACTCATATAATTACAATAAACCACAATAATACAATCCTCCAGCTCCCAGACGCGTTGCCACCCTTCCACCCAGCTCAGCTCGCCGTCTGGGAGCTCCCACAGTCTCCTGACCCGGAAGTGTTTCTGCCCAACAGTCCACAAGTCCTTATTCCTTCTGGGTCAGGGTAAATAGTCCTTTTCTTCAACCCGGAAGTCAGTCGCTCTAACTGTGACGAACCTCCGGGTCACAGGGCACGAAGAAGCCCTCGGTCCTCCCTGCAGCTCCCTCCTGTGGCCCCCATGGCATCCAGCAGGGCTTTGCATAAAAACTCCAATGTCCATGATGCCCTGCTGGTCTTCTGGGGACCTCCACGCTGCAAGGAGGGCTCCACCTGGCGGTTTGGGGGTATTGGCCGGGATAAATGGCCGGCCATCCTTCACTATATATATATATATATATATATATATATATATATATATATATATATATATATATATATATATATATATATATTTATATATATATATTTTATATATATATATATATACTAGCAAAATACCAGCTCTTTGCAGCGGAGAAGTAGTGGGTTAAAGAAGGAATGAAAAAGAAAAGGAAACATTTTGAAAATATCGTGCCAGAATCCATCGAGGAAGAAAAATGAAAAACATTATTTGTACAAAATCTTAATTTATCTATCCATTCCTAAATAATGAAATGGGCTGGCTATTTCGTATCAGTGCAATACGCTGCTTGCTAATACGGATGACTCCCGCTCTTACGTGCACTTATAGCTGCGTGGGTATTATGAACTATCGTATCTGTTCAAGTTCTATTTAAATTTTAAATGTAAGTAATTTTTATTTAGTCGACAGAAATATGTTTTTTAGGAATATAGGTTAAATTTAGTAATCATTGCATAATTTTTTTTTCACCATAGGAATTTAAAGACTAAATTCAACTTGCATTCCTACCAAAGATATTTTTGTTGACCAATTAGAACCTACTTATATCCAAATAGAACCTGAAAAGATATATTTTTTTGAATCTGATTGCGCATTTTAGATCGACTTGATGTGCACTACTTCGAGCCTGTGTGCTATTGTGCTTTCACCTGGCTGCCTCAATAAGTCGCCGTTGCTTCGGTCTTACTTTTTTACCGTTCATTTAATCATTGTTAGTCGAGAAAAAATTAGAAAATGGAAGGAGGATTACTCTGAGTATGGTTTTACCAAAACAATTATTGATGGCGAATAAAGTATCCATTATTCATAAAGCTTCAATTGGTGATCTGTTTTTCTGCGTTAACCTCATATTTTTTCATACTTCTTGTCAAACCAAGGGTGGGCAAAATTGGGATCTTCCGCCACATTGGATGCGAGTGTAAAATGAATCGGGAAGCGCTGATATATATGTATGTGTGTGTATATATAATATATGTGTATTGTAGCAGTAAGGGGCGCTATCACTCCCTTGAACCTTCAGGTACCACGCCAGACACCAGGTAAAAGTGCCACAATTATTCTTTTTATTATAAGAATTACGTGCACCAAGCACCCTCCACTCCACACTATTCATAAACAAACCAATTACCAATACAATACTCCAAAATAAATCAATCCTCCGCTCCCAGACGCGTTGTCCTCCTACCACCCAGCTCAGCTCGCCGTCTGGGAGGTCTCATAGTCCTTTTATATATCCTGACCCGGAAGTGTTCCAATCCCCAGTCCATGTGGCTCTCAATCACTTCCGGGTCAGGTACAAGTCCTTTTCTTCTCACCCCGGAAGCACGTCGGTCTTCCTCTGACGCACTTCCTGGTTACAGGGCACGGAGAAATCTTCGGTCCTACCTGCAGCTCCCTGTTGCGGCCTCTGTGGTATCCAGCAGGGTCTTGTATAAAAACTACATAGTCAATGACAACCTGCTGGTCTTTGGGGCACCTCCATACTGCAGGGAGGGCTCCATCTGGCGCCTTGGGGGTCTTGGCCGGGATAACTGCTGGGCATAGTCCACAGTATGTGTGTGTATATATATATAATATAATATAATATAATAGTTTTACTGTCAAATAATGTAAAGAGTACGCGGCACGTGTTTTGCCCTAATTCTGGGCTCATCCGGCGTACACACTCACTGCACCCACTCTCGGGAATTGAACCTCGGATGTCTGCGCTATAGGCAAAGCCTCTTGTTTTGCGCCATGGCGTGTGGTTCGTTTATTTGACAGTGTGTAGATCGGGGAATATATATACAGGTGTGTGTATATATATATATATATATATATAATGCCTTTATTGAATAGACAAACCAGGGTGAGCAAGTTCCTTTCTACTGCAGCCATAGCCGCGACACACATAAAAAACATCAATAATAACTCATAAACTTGCAATATTATTTTGGAAAATTGCAACATTTTATTCACCAAAAATTCGGATTACTTGTAAACAAAATCCATCTTCCTCTTTTTTCTCAAAAACTGTTCAATTAATCTGTCGTACGGATTATCCGTGCACTTCAGTTCCATCAAAAAGTCCCTTTCTATCGCCATCAAACCTAATGCTGAAAGTCGAACCTGCCCTGTCATATTTCTGGCATAAGTTTTAATTTGCTTTAGAGCTGAAAATGTCCGCTTGACAGAAGCATTGTACAGGGGAATGGTCACCACCAAATATACCAATTTGAACAGCTGCCCCATGCTCTCATTCAGATTTTTCTGATGAAGGAAATCTAGGAGATCAGTGGGAGATTTTCCTACAAAATCATCCATTGCTTACATTACAGTCCTGTTTTTAGCTGAGATAGATCAAAAACTGCTCCGTGGCTCTTGTGTTAAACTGGAGAAGGCCACATGCATGAAATTTTTCTTGTATTCCCGAAACCTCTGGGGCTCAAGGAGCGTGACAAACGTCAGGTTTTCTTGGTCCTGAAATCTGGTCTGTGTCTGGCAAATAATATTGTCCAGAATCTTGCCATGGAGTTGGCAGTAATGCACACGAGGATCTTGCGCTCTGAGCTCTTGCGGTGCGTTCAGTGGCCTCGTAGACTTCCTCATATCAGCTTCTATCCAATCAATGGGTCTGAATAAAGTGACGTTGCCGTAGGCTTGCTAGAGGGCCCTACTGACACCAACTCAAAATCTGATTGGTTGAAGCAACACGTTAATCGACATTTATTCTGTGTTAGAGTGCCTGCACAACGGATTGTGAAGGCCTCACTGTCTGGCAACAAATGATGGCTAAAATGTGATTGGTTAAATGCTTTAATATGAAAATACATGGCTAGAAGCAGCACAAACATCGGAAAAGCTATGAAAGGTAGCGGACAGACTATTTGGAATTATTTAATAAGTATTCATGGACAAAATATAATTAACATCAGTTTGTGATTCAGATATTTTTACTTATGAATATGCTAAGCACAGTCCTTGACCCACGAATATTTACCTTATATGGGCAAGCACTCAATTACGTGGGAGGCGTTATATATATATATATATATATATATATATATATAGTTGAAAATTCAGTAATAATAAAGATGTATACATATACAAGCATTTAACTAGGACACAAATACAATGAAAATGGCCAACGATGTGGAGGTTTTAAAAACTATTAGAGAAAAGGAACAAAAATATATTTCCAGATCTTTTTAAAAAAATGTTAGCCAAGGTTTTGAACACAATAAAAGTGAATCATTAATCTTGTCAAAAAAGAAAAAAATGCTATTTTAGCATTATGAAAAAGATGCTACTCAGAGTCTGAGTTATCCAGCAATATTCCATAAAAAATGTATTCTGTTTAAATTCACATTTTTCCTGATCTGTCCCTTAACATTTGTTCACTAATAATATTTCTATATCACCTTTGCTTACAAGTGTAGCTCAAATTGCTCTACAAAAATATACAGTTACAAAGAAAACTGAAGGCATTATAAAAGTAAATAAGCAAATGGATGGGTACTTGTCCTTTGTAATAAATACACTGCCTGGTCAAATGGTTGGGGACAAAGAATGCTGAAAGTTTGTCAAGGATGTTGGAGATAATAAACCCCTGGCGGTCCCAAGCCAATGCCCGCACAAAACCCCTCTGCACATCCCAGCATACATAATTGTGGCTGTCTCAGTTCAATCACAATTCCATTTCTGAACATCTTATGAACTTTTTTTTCTCTGGCATCACAGGCAGTTTGAGGTGATGTAACAGACAGTGGAGACGCATGGAGGGCACCTCTGCAATAAACTTGAAATAGAAAATGAGAAAAACAGCAGGAGTTAGTGCCCAGTGCAGAGCTTACAAACTGTATACTGTACCATTTCTTATCTATTACAACCAATGCAAGTAATTAAGAAAAAGCCAAATTAGAAAAGTGGGCTTGGTGAAAGTTTTTGAAATGCTCGACATTCGTAGCCTGGAACTTCTCTATTGGAAAATCATTCCAGATTTTGTTGCAAGAGTACAGAAAGCTGACAGTTTTTGTGGTTGATCTTGGAATAAAAAGAAAAGCAACTTTAAGAAAAGAAATGTTGGGAGCACACACTCCAAACTACAGGCAGGGTCTAAAATACTCAGAAACTACTATATATTTAATAGAACCTTGAAATCAATTCTACGTGAGACAGTCAGTGCAATGAGACTGAGACAGTTTTCAGAAGTTGAGGGGGGAAAATACAGGCCAATACCTCTGATCACTTGGCAAAGGCACAGCAGATCAGATCAGAGATTGAGATGGAGGATTCTAGAAGTGCCAGGCAGGAGGGACAGCCACTACTTCAACATGCACACATCTCTCCTTCCTTCTTGTTTAACTGCTCCCCATAACACGGCTGGGCTCTTCCACCTCACTCTAACTGTTAAACACATAAACATGTTCACTCACTGAGTTGAAACATTAATAAAGTGTTCCCTAACATCTTTGCCAAAGTAAACCATCACAATAGATTAAGGTCTGCTTAGAGTAGTCTAACTAATTATTTTTTTAATTACTGTGTCTAATTATTTTTTTTATTACTGTTTTTTTTATGGGGAGGCTTTGCAGGAATTATGCACAAATTACTTCTGAAACTGAAAGCCTCAGTAGTCTTACCTGTAGAAACAGCAGATCTAACATGAACTGCACATCACCCCGAATTGGGAATCTTAAAAGCAGATGAAAAGAACATCCAGTTGTGTCTCAGAATTCAGGTACACTGGCATCTGTTCAGCCACATGGAAGGCTGGTTACCACTGGGCATCCTGTAGGGTCAAGAAAAAAAATACAATAAAGGGGCATTGTTTTTCTAACTGCAGCAATGAGAAATAGTTATTTTTAAGGAGCAAGCCTCCTCCATTATATTCAGTTAAATGTATGTTTGTGTACTTCTCCTAAACCAACAGCTTAAATGATAAGCTAATGACACGTGACAACAGCAGGTGCCCAGCCTGTCACTGTGCCACATCAGACGCACACCACAATACTCTGATGGCTTTGGATATAAATTTTAAAATTGCCTGTTTTGTGCCATAGAATGTTTTTCTACCTAACAAGCTTAAAAAATCCATTTTAAAATTATGAATAAATAGTAGCCAGCTAATAAATTAATTATGCATAAGTATGACATTAATATATCTCCAAAATGTAGTGTTTGTAAAAATGAAGACAAATCCCCTTTCACATTTCTTTTACTTCTGCTCCTATTCTAAAATGTTTTATAAAGATTTATTTCTGTTACTGTCTTAAATGACAAAACAATATCTCACTGTTTAATTCTTGTTCTTCCTTTTATATACAATTTTGAAGACTAAATGTTAGAAAATGTAGTAACTGTGATTTCCTCGCTTCATAAACTTCCTATACATAATAAGAATGTTAGACCCTCTATTATATCTTTTTGTGTGGACATTAATATGCTAGAAATAGCTTTAAAAAATAGAAAAAACACTAAAGCAATTGAATCGTGTAAGATTCTGAGCTGCTTCATTAACAATTTGTAATGCTATTATCTGCATCCCGCTTTCTTGTAATAACTTAGCTGTTGCTACTCTTGTGTTTAATTTAGCCTTCATCATTATATATTTGTTAACTTTACTATGGAAAAACTTGTATTGATGTACTCTGATACCAACATAATAATAAAAAATACTGATGGATTTGGAAGGCGCACTTTACACCAGTCAAGTGTCAGACGTGCTCTCCTAATTCTATTCCTAATTTGACACCTCAATTACATTGTTTTGCTTAATTATAAACATGCTGTTCACTCTTAAAGATAAAAAAAAAATGTGGACAAATGTTAAAAGAAACACACCACCAAATGACAATAGGGTGTGTGAAATAAAGAGCTTCGACACAAAACAAAGGTTTGGGGCAGCCACCCATGTAATTGATCTTGGCTGCAAAATAAGGCAAAGTGTTCAGCACAACAGAGTACATAACTGGTCTACAGAGGAAGGGAGTGAGGTTTTATAGGGAGGTTTGTGGAAGTGATGTCATCCTTGGGGCCGTGACAGGAAGTGACGTCCTCAGAGCCGAGGTGGAAGTGATGTCTTCATATTCAGTTAGGATTTCCCGTGTCTGGTCTTCAGGGACAAAATAAGAGGGTTGAATGCACCCCACCACCCCCTGGCTGGGCATGGAATTCCCTACTTTTGGTGCCTGTGGCTGGCTACCATGTGCACGTGTGTGACAGGCATTACAAAAAGAATGACATACATTCATTAATCCATTAACCCTAATATGGGAAATGCTGTGACTTTTACGTTTAAACCACAAGATTACAAAGTCGTATTGCAACTGAAAATTAAAATTCTTATTGCCTTTTTCATCAATACGATATACTTACAAAAAGCTGTACATATCCATTATATAGTTCACAGACACACATCACATTTCATTTCGCACCTTCATTCGATTGGAGTTAAATTTTTCAGGCAACAAATATTCTTCCAATACATTATAACATCAACAAGTTGCCATCTTTTGCAGTAAGAAGTCCACTTATAGACGGCTATAAACAGCAACACAAAAATGACTCACAACTACAATTCAAACCTGACGAGTGACGCGTGTTGTAAAACATTAGACATGCGCAGTACAAATTGGGCAGCATCATGAAATCAATTTTTATTAAGCAAAGAGTGTGTACGCAAGACAAATCGGATGGGGACTTATTGTTGCAAAATAAAAAAACACTGATCAGGCACAGTCGGAATAGTAAACTTATGGGCATGTGCACATGACTTGGTTTGTCTTTATGTGTATGCGCTAGCGGATTTTTCAGGCATGCAGATCGGGTAGTGACAATGCCATCTGTTGAGGAGATCAGTCTAGGAATACTATGCATATTCACAACGTTTTGATTGCGAATACTTAGGGATGGGCGGACAGTTAAAAGACTTGTACTTTATATGCATGCGTGAAGCTTTCAACTATATCCGAGCACGGAGGGCTCTGATTGCGAGTTCACAGCATGAAAACACAAATAAATTAATTAAAGAGCTGCAGCAAATATCCCGAGTCATGCTAATGCACCGATGACAGTTCAAACAGTACTGGCATGTTCGTTTAGTGAGCTGTTAATTGAAAATATCGCAAATGTTCAAGTGAAACTACAGGACATATTTTACAAATGCAGTGTCCGCAAGGCCTGCATCATTGTGCAGGACCCCTTACACCCCTCACATGGATTTTTCACATTTCTGCCATACAAGAGATGATACCTCGGCATCAGGCTGCAGGACAGTTTTTAACCCCAAGCTGTCAGACTCCTTAACATTATGCCGCCATCTGGGATCTACCACACTGCTTCAACCACCTCTAAAAACAGAACTTTTATATATGCCAGCCACTTTCCTGCAAAGACTAATGTGCATGGAGAAAAGAACTGAAAATCTCATACTGACCTTTAAGGATTTTGACACTCTTGATATCCTTCTGCTGTGAAACATTCTGACCTGTCATTGTTTACGCAACTATTAAACAACTATTATCATACACTGATAATTTCTGTATTATCTATATCTATTATTTATTTATTATATTACATATCTATCGACTATATTTATGAATCTAGATTGCAAATACCATACATTGCATCAATGTTCATATTGCTAACTACACGTCATTATTGCTGCTACTTCTTTGTCTTGTCTTTACACAATGTCTTGTCTTGTTTGTGTTTTAATTTTAATTCTATTTTTAATATATAATTTGCACTTCATGTTTTTTCACTGTGGACACTGAGCTTCGCAATTTCGTCTGTCTGTATTCTTGTATATGGTTGAGATGACAATAAAGTTCACTTTGACTTTGACTTAAAGCTGGTGAGAACACTTTAACTATTTGTTAGTGGAGTGATTATAAGCAGGCCACAGGAATCGAAAAGCATCTTGTAGCAAATAGCATTTGTAATAGTAAATCAAATGAGAAAATACATACATATGTACATAAAAGCGTACCTGACGTTATCCACAACTTGACTTACTGCACTGCGCTCTTGTGTCTCTCTGTTGGATATTCTTGTGAGCTCCGCTGCATTTTAACCACGCCCACTTCACTGCATTTTAACCACGCCCACTTCGTGATGCACTTGTTATGACATCAGCCGGACTTGACCCTGGCTACATGTGACAGTTTGCTAAAAAGTTGAAAGTGAAATTAAAACATCAGGTATGCGACAGGAAACCTAACAGCTGTTCTATCTAATCACACAATCTGTGGAGGAGGTCAGTCTAGGATTACTATGCGTGTTCACAACGTTTTGATGACGAATACTTAAGGATGGGTGGACAGTTAAAATAGTTGAACTTTATGCGCATGAATGAAGCTTTCAACTGTATCAGAGCGCGTAGGACTCTGATAGCGAGTTCATAGCATCTTCTTCTTTCGGTTGCTCCCGTTAGGGGTCTCCACAGCGGATAATCTTCTTCCATATCTTTCTGTCCTCTGCATCTTGTTTTGTTATACCCATCACCTGCATGTCCTCTCTCACCACATCTGAAACCCTTTGCTTAGGCCTTCCTCTTTTCTTCTTCCCTGGCAGCTGTATCCTTAGCATCCTTCTCCCAATACACCCAGCATCTCTCCTCTGCACATGTCCAAACCAATGCAATCTCGCCTCTCTGACTTTGTCTCCCAACCATCCAACTTGAGCTGACCCTCTAATGTACTCATTTCTAATCCTGTCCATCCTTGTCACGCCCAATGCAAATCTTAGCATCTTTAAGTCTGCCACCTCCAGCTCTGTCTCCTGCTTTCTGGTCAGTGCCACCGTCTCCAACCCATATAACATAGCTGGTCTCACTACCATCCTGTAGACCTTCCCTTTCACTCTTGCTGATATCCGTCTGTCAGAAATTACTCCTGACACTCTTCTCCACCCTGCCTTCACTGTCTTTTTCACCTCTCTTCCACAATCCCCATTACTCTATGTTGATCCCAAGTATTTAAACTCATCCACCTTCGCCAACTCTACTCCCCTCATCCTCACCATTCCACTGACCTCCCTCTCATTTACACACATGTATTCTGTCTTGTTCCTACTGACCTTCATTCCTCTCCTCTCTAGAGCATATCTCCACCTCTCCAGGGTCTCCTCAACCTGCTCCCTACTATCGCTACAGATCACAGTGTTATCAGCAAACATCATAGTCCATGGGGACTCCTGTCTAATCTTGTCTGTCAACCTGTCCATCACCACTGCAAATAAGAAAGGGCTCAGAGCCGATCCCTGATGTAATCCCACCTCCAACTTAAATGCATCTTCACTCCTACCACAGACCTCACCACTGTCACACTTCCCTCGTACATATCCTGTACAACTGTTACGTACTTCTCTGCCACTCCCAACTTCCTCATACAATACCACAGCTCTTCTCGAGGCTCCCTGTCATATGCTTTCTCCAGGTCCACAAAGACGTAATGCAACTCCTTCTGGCCTTCTCTAAACTTCTCCATCAACATCCTCAGAGCAAACATTGCATCTGTGGTGCTCTTTCTTGGCATGAAACCATACTGCTGCTCACTAATCATCACCTCACTTCTTAACCTAGCTTCCACTACTCTTTCCCATACCTTCATGCTGTGGCTCATCAATTTTATTCCCCTGTAGTTACTGCAGTTCTGCACATCCCCCTTATTCTTAAATATCGGCACCAGTACACTTCTTCTCCACTCCTCAGGCATCCTCTCACTTTCCAAGATTCCATTAAGCAATCTGGTTAAAAACGCCACTGCCATCTCTCCTAAACACCTTCATGCTTCCATAGGTATGTCATCTGGACCAACGGCCTTTCCGTTTTTCATCCTCTTTATAGCTGTCCTTACCTCCTCCTTGCTAATCCATTGCACTTCCTGATACACTATCTCCACATCATCCAACCTCTTCTCTCTCTCTCTCTCTCTTTCTCATTCATTCATCAGCCTCTCAAAGTATTCTTTCCATCTGCTCAACACATTCTCATTGCTTCTGAATACTTTTCCATCTTTATCCTTTATCACCCTAACCTGCTGCACATCTTTCCCAGCTCGGTCCCTCTGTATAGCCAATTGGTACAGGTCCTTTTCGCCATCCTTAGTGTCCAACCTGTCATACAAGTCATTATACGCCTTTTCTTTAGCCTTCGACACCTCTCTCTTCACCTTGCTTCTTATCTCCTTGTACTCTTGTCTACTTTCTGCATCTCTCTGACTATCCCACTTCTTCTTTGCCATCCTCTTCCTCTGTATACTCTCCTGTATTTCCTCATTCCACCACCAGGTTTCCTTTTCCTCCTTCCTCTGTCCAGATGTCACACCAAGCACTCTTCTTGCTGTCACCCTTACTACATCTGCTGTAGTTTCCCAACTGTCTTGTAAGTCTTCACTACCACCCAGTACCTGTTTCACATCCTCCGTAAACTCAACCTTGCAGTCTTCCTTTTTCAACTTCCACCATTTGATCCTTGGCTCTGCCCTCACTCTCTTCCTCTTCTTGATCTCCAATGTTATCCTACAGACCACCATCCTATGCTGCTTAACTACACTTTCCCCCGCCACCACCTTCCAGTCTTCAATCTCCTTCAGATCAACTCTTCTGCATAGGATGTAATCTACCTGTGTGCATCTTCCTCCACTCTTGTACATAACTCTGTGTTCCTCCCTCTTCTTAAAATACATATTCACCATAGTGATGTCCATCCTTTTGGCAAAATCCACTATCCTCTGACCTTCTTCATTCCTCTCCTTGACACCATACCTACCCATCACCTCCTCGTCTCCAATCACCAACATGCCCATTGAAATCTGCTCTAATCACCACTTTCTGTCCCTTGGGTACGCTGTTCATCACTTCATCCAATTCACTCCAAAAATCTTCTTTCTTATCCATTGCACACCCAACATGCACTAACAACATTTCATCACACCTCTAATTTCCAGCTTCATAATCATTACTCTGTCTGACACTCCACTCCAAAACATTCTTGACATACTGTTCCTTCAGGACCCCATTTCACCTCCCATCCACACCATGATAGAACAATGTGAATCGACCTCCGATCCACCTCTTACTCCCTTCCATTTAGTCTCTGCATGCACATCTGCTAACTCTTCTTACCAATCTCCAAAGTTCCTACCCTCAGTTCCATCTTCTCTCCTCCTGCCTCTGGACACGTCTCCTCCATCTTATTCTTCGGCCAACAGTAGCCCAATTTCCGCCAGCACCCTGTTGGGTAACAGTACTGGTGGCGGTCGTTGTTAACCCGGGCTCGACTGATCCGGTATGGAAATTTGTACTGTTGTCCGCATATTGATTTGGCAGAATTTTACACCGAATGCCCTTCCTGACGTAACCCTCCCCATTTATCTTGGCTTGGGACCGGCACAAAGAAACACACTAGTTTGTGCATCCCCTGTGGCTGTGTTGCGAGTTCACAGCATGGAAACACAAATAAATTAATTAAGCAGCCAGAGCGAATCTCCTGAGTCACGTTAATGTGCCGATGGCAGTTGAAACAGAACTGGCGATGTTCATTTAGTCCAGGGGTTGCCAACCCTGGTCCTGGAGGACCACTGTGGCTGCAGGTTTTCATTCTAACCCTTTTCTTAATGAGTGACATGTTTTTGCTGCTAATTAAACTTATTTTAAACTAATTTTAATTGTCTTGCTCTTGAGGACTCAAACCTAATTGTTTCTTTTCTGTAATTAGCAGCCAAACAATTATGAGATACAAAATGTGCCAAAACAACTGGTGTCCACCATATTGTATCTGAAAATAAAAAAAAAAAACATGAAGGTCTCAGGAATGTTAATCTGCTCAGGTCCCCAAAACATTTTAAAACATAGTAAAACGTAATAAATTGAAATAAAATGATGTTTCATGTCACGTTATAGGTATTGTTTGAGTTATATGTTTTCATTCTGTTTGGCTTTGAAATTAACACGCAAATGCTTTTTAAACTTCTCTCTTTGATATCACTGTCTGTCAACTATTATCGTTGACAATTTGTCACATGTTGGTTTATTATAAATGCGACTGTGATCTTTCTGACTCATATAGAAATCCAAGAAAACTTCTTTGTCCATGTTTTGCAGACTGAAATTATGTGTATGTTTTTGTTCTAAAATAGTAAAACTAAGAGCAGTTTACTTCTCAAAATGGAGTGGTGCAGGATCAAACTCGCGACCTTTTGATTCCCAGTCAGCAGCTAATTCTATTGGGCCAGATTCTCGCGAGGCAGTCATAATAAGCGGGTGTCAAACACAAACATGTTATTGCAGAGTTGGATATTTTGCAGTTAGTGTTTGTGGATTTCACTTTCACCAAACAACAAATCTTTTATTTAGATTTGATACCTTCATTGGGAAGAAACACTATTTCCGTTTGATACTTCAGGCTTCAAACATTATACAGTATCTATGCCTAAATTTGCTGTCATCTACTACTAGAATATAAAAAATGTTTCTGTTTTAACAATGTCTTTATCACAGAATTTTACAGATTATTTACTTTAGAAATCTAACCTGCTTTAAATGTGTATCACGCCAACGTTTTGAACCTCAAACAACAATCTATTATTTCCACTCTTTGTCTTTTATTTCTGGCTCCCATTGGATCTTCTAGGTTTTCAATTTCACTTGGTCTGGGCTGATTATTACTTCTCTTATTTTCTAAGTTTGCACTTAGATTATATTGTTCTTTTTGAATTCTTTTTCTGCAATGCTTTTGGACCTCTTTTCAACGTGCTGCCCTTTCTTCTTGATTTAGTTGTTGACTTGTCAGCTAGAACGTAAAATTATTGTCCAGAAAAGGACTACATTGAAGGAAACAAATAGATTGTATGTCTAAAAATACTGTCCAGGAAAGCTTCTTTAAAGGATGAAACAGAGAACTTTTCATAATCGACTTAAAATGAGGAAAACGTAAAAATTTATAACAGCTGAGAATGCAAGAACTGTGTCTGACAAAAGTATTCACATGAATGAGAGTTCAGTGGACTGTGGCCGTGTTTGAAAATGGTTGAGAGGAGGGCGGGACTTGAAAAAAATACTTGGAAATAGTCTTGTCTCAAGATTTTCTTTTATAATAGACATGTTTCTCTGATTGTCATATTAATTTCCATATTGAGTAAATCCAAATTTAAATATATAAAAAAAAATAAGATTTTTTTTACAAAATGCAAGGAGGAATTAAATTTTCACAATGGAAATGTATGTATTTATTGTTCAACCATGAAAAATACATGAAATGTAACTCCACCTTAAAAATAAAGGTGTCACTGTCATTTCTACCTCGTGATTGTCTGTGTGATGGCTGCATATCTGTGGTGCGGTGTCTTACCGGCTTTCTTTTGGCTGCAGCTTGGGGTTTCTTTAATCCACTGTGCCTTCCTTGGCTTTGAACTTTGCATGTGACAGAATATGTGCCCCCACTTGTTGTTTTCTTTTGCCCCCTGTGCACGTCCCCCAGACTGACCCCCAAGCTGTGTCTCTCTCTTGCCAGCCTGTTGGTGGTGCTGCGTGCACATGCCTACGGACCCTGTCGTGATGTCTGCGGTGTCCCGTAGAGGTCCATCAGGTCACATAAATGTTTGGTTGGAATTTGGAGAGAAGTGCCAGATTATCTATCTATCTTATAGTGCCTTTCCACTCTATATATCTGTCTCACAAGCTTTATTAATA
This sequence comes from Polypterus senegalus, assembly GCF_016835505.1. Classification (NCBI taxonomy): domain Eukaryota; kingdom Metazoa; phylum Chordata; class Cladistia; order Polypteriformes; family Polypteridae; genus Polypterus; species Polypterus senegalus. Next base: position 180,776,256 of record NC_053161.1, read on the forward strand.
CTTGTGAATAGATTAAGTACATATGTGGAATCCCAATGGCTTCCTGATTTTAAAAGGTCTCTCCCTTCATCCAGTAACCACAGGCTCCGTCTAGGTTTTCTTGACCTCTCAGTGTCCTGCTAGGTAGCCTAATGTTCTATTTTGGACTCACAGGGGCCTTTTTAAAGCCTAAAGAGCCCACTTCATATGTAAATGAATGAAATGGTTCTTGGTCGAGCAGTGGTCTATTAGGATCCACACAACCTGGTAAAGTGCCATTATTTTTAAGAGTGCCCAGTCCTATTAGAGAGTTTTTTATAAGATATTTCACTCTTCTTTGTACATAAGGGGTAATGCTGTGGAGGTCTGAAAAATTAAAGTACACCTTAGAAGGATTTAGAAGTCGTAGTGGACTTGACTCTGTCAATTGCCAGACGGTGTTCAGAAGCCATTAAGAAGGCTAACAGAATGTTAGGTTATATAGTGCCTTGAATTGTGGAGTACAAGTTACAGTAGGTTCTGTTCAAGCTTTATAACACAATGGTGAGGCCTAATATCAAGGACTGTGTACAGCACGGTTATTCAATTACCATATATATTCATGTATAAGTCAGGTCTTGAAATCCAAAAAATTCATCCTAAAATCAGACCCTTACTAATACGCCCATTCAAAAATGCAACACATTTTTTTTTTAAACATCTTCTTGCCTCTTTCAATCTCGCATCAGTTTCTCAGACACATCAAATGTTGTTGCAGCAGCGCAGTTACCAATTTCTTTCGCTACTTCAATGATATTTAATTCACTACTAGTTTCATTTTTTTCTTCTGATCGAAAAGTGTATCATAGATAAGGTAAAGATGTATGAGGGTGTGAGATACAAAAAAGAGATACAAAAAACACAAATCAGTGCAAATGTCTCTTCAGAATAGTTTGGGTCATACTGTGTGGTCAAGTAGACACAATAGAGAGAGAGAGAGTTAGGAGCACACGCTGATACAGGACATTGCTGCACACACATAGAAAATAAAGGCTGTGTGCTCCATAGTTACTCTCTCAGGTGGAGGTTAGCATATAATAATCTCTAGTACCAATAGTGTGTTTTCCACATTCGACTTATATGACCGACATTATAAAATAGCAGAAATTATACTGTAAAAGCAAGTCACGACTAGTCCGCAAGAGAACATATCTGTGAGTATATATGGTACAAAATCAGTTGGGTCAGATTTTCAAACCAAGAAATATAGCTGGGTTAGACATTTTTAGTGGCCAGTAAACAGAGAAATTTTAAGCCAACACAAATAAATGAGCTGAAAAACAAGTCATATTTATTCATTGTTACTCTTAAATTTGGTCACATCTGGCACAGGCTCATCAAAAAGAACATAAAGAATTAAAAATCTACAACTGAACAGAATCTGAAGTAGTAGCAATAGTGTTTTTTTTTTTTTTCAACTTTTGAAATTAATGAATATAAACATTTTGCTCACATCTGACCCAGGCGTATCTCAAAGTTCATAAAATAAAAAAAAATGCACAATATTAGCAATAAAATTTGTTTCCCTTTTGAAATAAAATAAATGTTTTAGTCACATATGACCCTGGCACATCACAAAGTGTATTTAATAGATTATACAAGCACTATCACTGCTATCAAAGCTCAGTACACAAAGACATGACAAGTGATAACAGCAACTAACACACGTGAGCACAATGGCTACTGCACACTGAGGGACACACAGGAGGTTCGTATAAATTGCCATCTGAGTGACTGGAATCCCCCTGTGCCCATCCGCCTACCGCTGCTGTTCATTGGTATCTGTGGTTCACTTCACGTGGCTGAGTCCCAAATTTTAGTTTGTAGCACCCGGTCACACTGCCAGCTCCTATTCATTCCTCTCCTTGTATTCCTTTTGTCATTTCCTTCTCGTATGCATGATTCACAGCTGTATAATAAATACTTAAATTTGAGTTGTGAAAATATGGTTCTTCCTTGCATTTTTTGAGAAATTCTTCTCTGTATTATATTTTTTTAAGCTGGATTTATACAATATGGAAATGTAGTTGTCAAAATGTTATTATTAATATTTTTGATGTTGAAACTTACACATTTGTATGCTGTTTGTATGATTTTTTTGGGGACAGCTGTAAATAAAATGCATTAAAGGTAAAAGGATAATTTTGGAGTGGGGGAGATTAGGATTTCACAATTACTCTTTCTATTGGAAAATACTGCTTCTTCTTCTTTTAGTCAATAGTTTATCTATCTATCTTTTGAAGTAATTATCTGCTGGAGTACAAATTAAAAACAGAGTGTAATTAAAATAAAAACATTTTTATAAGCCGTCTACAAGCTTGAGGGCTTATTCTTAGCTGTAAAAACTTTGTCCCCTTTCATTTTGTGAAAGCTGTACTTCATTTTTGGTTTTAAATTTTCACCATATTACAGTATTATTATTATTATCGCCATTTTTCAGCATAAGAAATTAATCTTTGATGCATAAAATTGTTTATGAAATGATAATGCCATTTACAGAAAGTGTCTGACCGCCTCTTCTCAATGCTTTTTACTTCAAACTTGTTTCGTTCAGGAAGGAGACAATGCACAATTCATAACAAGGTGTGTCACGAAGTGGGCGTGGTTAGAATGCAGCGGAGCTCACAAGAATATCCAACAGAGAGACACGAGAGCACAGGGCAGTAAGCAAAGTCGTGGATAATGTAAGGCATGCTTGTATATATTTTGACATATAGGTGCGCTATCGCTCCCTTGAACCCTTGTCCATGACTCCAGACACCAGGTAAAAGTCCAATAGTTGACTTTATTAATTTGCCACAGTGCACAAAGCACCGTCTCCTCCACTATACTCATAAATAAACCAATAATAATAAACAATAATCCAATCCTCAAACTCCCAGACGCGTTGCCACCCTTCCACCCAGCTCAGCTCGCTGTCTGGGATGTCCCACAGTCCTTTTGTATACCCTGACCTGGAAGTGTTCCCAATCCCCAGTCCATGTGATCCTGTATCACTTCTGGGTCAGGTAAAAAGTTATTTTCTTCACCCCGGAAGCCCGTCGTTCTTCCTTTGACAAACTTCCGGGTTATAGGTCACAAATAAGTCTTCTGTCCTCCCTGCAGCTCCCTCTTGCGGCCCCTGTGGTATCCAGCAGGGCCGTGTATAAAAACTACTTAGTCCATGACTCCCTGCTGGTCTTCGGGGCACCTCCATACTGCAGGGGGGGCTCCATCTGGTGGCTTGGGGGTATTGTCCGGTATGACAAGCCGGCCATGTACCACAATATGTATTATGTATAAATGCATTTTCTCAAATTATTTAGTTTTGCAAATGCCATTTGTTACAGTAGTTACAAAAATTAATCTGGCCATTTTTATAAGTTTTGCTTTAACATTTGCGATATTTTCATTTAACGACTAGACGACCATCGCCAGCTCATTTTCAACAGTCATCGGCACATTAACGCGAGTTGGGGGATTCGCTGTGGCTCCTTTATTAATTTATTTGTGCTTTCATGCTGTGAACTCGTGATGAGAGTCCTTAACGCTCTGAGACCAGGGGTGGCCTTAGGCATGTGCAAACTGTGCACCTGCACAGGGCCGCCAAATCCCAGGGGCCGCTACGCCAATATATATTGAATATAAAACAGAAAGAGAAATTAATGACACAGCTGACGGCAATGTGGCCGACAAACATTGTGTTGCTTGTTAATTAGTATGCTGTATTTACTAATGGCGCTAGAGTTGGAGCAGTATATGTAGTATTAGAACGCTCTGGTGTAATGAGAATATCATGGGCCGCCACTTGGTTTTCAAATTACGGACATGCGCATATAGAAGCAAAGCTAGTGCAAGTGGGAGAATTGTCTTACAGGTTAATGTTTCACCTAGTTTCAATAAAGTATTAGTGTTAGCACGAGGTGGCTATGCGGTGTCCGCAATGGATGTTGCCATCCACTGTGCATAAGATACCATACTGACATTGGCGGGCGAAGGGGCCACCGATTCTTTCTCTGCCCAGGGCCTGCCCCGAGCCTAGAGCCACCCCTGCTGAGACAGATGAAAGTTGCATGCACACACATAAATCTCAAGTCTTTTGAATATCCGCCCATCCCTAAGTATTAGTAATCATAAGGTTGTTTTCACGTATAGTAATCCTCGACTGACCTCGGGGTATTTTTCGTACATGGGTTACTCGTTTAGCCAGATGTAATTGTTGACGATTTGGCATGATCCTGGATCTGTCGGTTTTTAAAAACTCTTGCTGGATGTGTTGTCATAGCAGCAACAAGGATTAGCACACACACACTTAATTAGTGTCTGTTCATGGAATTCATTCAGTCATGGCTTCGCCGTTCATGAATGAGCGACCAATTGATATCGGTGCGCAAATTATAAGAAGAGAATTTCATATAGAGAGGGTTTTGCACGATCGGCAAGATCATTTATTGCTCCTGGAGGAAATTCTTTTTGAAAGATACCGCTTTAGCCCCAGAGGAATATTGTACCTCAAAGATTTATTAGCACCTTATATTTGAAGTCGGGCTCTCGCAACCACACAGACAGTATGCATTGGTTTGAGGTCTTTTGCAAGTGGCACTTTTTTTTATATACTGTAGGCGATGCGGAAAATCTATCTATCTAAAAGTGCAGTTTTCCAGGCAATTTGTTAAGTCTGTTTGACTCAGAAATATTTCCTTCAGGTTTTCATAGGCTTCCTGGACACCTGTGTGTGCAGACAATAAAAGAGGCATTTCATGCCTCTGCAGGTAGGTAATACATAGGCATAAACACCTACAGCTCCACAAAGAATCTCACAAAATCAGCCTAACATTCTCATTACCCAGGATTTCCAAATGTGATTGGGGCACATGGGAGTGGAGTTTGATCAAACATTTGGAAATTTTACCTCTCCTCCTGATGAATAATCAGACCAATCAGGCCAGACACAAGTTCTAAGGATATGACATTCCCTTCAACTGACAACAAAAAAAGAGGGCTATATGGAACATACCTATGGCACACATCGATGACAAATATATGCAATGACCATCCTTTACCTGAAATGAAGTGACCACTGCATCGTGCCACTGGTTCTGAGGAGGAGCTTCCCCCCTGGAATGCCCTCAGAAACAGGGCGATGGGCATTATGCTGTAAATCCAACTCTTCTGCAGGGGTTAGGTTAGGACCGTTTGGACCTCCAGCTGTTTTTTGCTTGTCTGCCTTCTTATCAGCTTTAAAGTTAATGTTTTTTATATTATGTATGATTCTTTATATCAACAGTTCTTTAAATAGTTATATACCAATATTTACCAGTTTGAAGTATATTCTTGTACTTCACTTTAACCTGTTCCCATGTTCTCCTTGTAGTCACGTTTGATCTGGAATTATGACATATTAAATAATAATTAGTCTGACACATAGGAAATTAAACGTTGCATTCAGTAAGTACAATGCACACTACTTAGCGTTTAATTTGTTGGCCACTTTTTGCCAGCCGTCCTTTTCTGGTTTGGGCTGCTTTAGCAGTGTTACCCCTTGTGCATATTAAATCTTGAAATTCTTCATATCCTTCGAGTAAAAGGTCCTGCTCCGCTTGTGTGAAAAAATGCACCCATTCTTTCGTCATTTTGTTGCAGCCTATCAAAGACTTGCTGATCATGTTTTCTAGACTCGATATATATGGGCTTTTCAATCGATGCAGATGCGCGCGATCATCTCGGATGATTAGATCCAGCTAAACTAATCTATTACACGGCTATGTTTTAAAAACTGACTTATCCCGGATGAGTTTCACCGGCATTAACTCATCCAAAATGAGGCATCTGATCTTGGATGATTTAAGCTACGTACGGAAAATACCCGCCTCCTCTACAAATGGTGTGATTAGATATAACAGCTGTTAAGTTTCCCTGCGCATAGTTGACGTTTGAATTTCTCTTTCAACTGTTTAGCAAACTGTCTCTTGTAGCTATGGTTGTGTACAGCTGACGTCATCCAGGGCAACGGCTACTGAAGCCACGCTGCCTCCCCGAATTGTAGCGACAGCTAGTGATGGGTGGAGTGAAGCCTCACGAAGCATCAAAACATTTAAAGCAATTGTGTCAGAAATCATATTGAAGCTTCGAAGCATTTGACACTCGCCTCTCTAGTGACCCCACCTGGCCATTTTCATTAATGTTACACAAACTCATGATCCACTTCAATGACGTCTGTTAAAACTCTTATTGCTTTTATTTTTTCGCTGCTACAGACTGACAACGAAGAGAAGGGTTTGTCAGCTACTTCTACTGTCTGATGTCTAAAATATATATATATATATATATATATATATATAGTGAACGATAGGGGGCGTCCTCGCTCCCTTGAACCCCTGTCCGCGACTCCAGACACCAGGTAAAAGTCCAAATGTTGACTTTATTTTTCTTCCACAGTGCACAAAGCACACTCTTTTCCACAATACTCATATAATTACAATAAACCAATCCTCCAGCTCCCAGACACGTTGCCACCCTTCCACCCAGCTCAGCTCATTGTCTGTGAGTTCCCATAGTCCTTTTATAATCCCTGACTCGGAGGTGTTTCTGCCCAACAGTCCACAAGTCCTTATTCCTTCCGGGTCAGGATAAATAGTCCTTTCTTCAACCCGGAAGTCCGTCGCTCTTCCTATGACGAACCTCCGGGTCACAGGGCACGAAGAAGCCCTCGGTCCTCCCTGCAGCTCCCTCCTGTGGCCCCCACGGCATCCAGCAGGGCTTTGCATAAAAACTTCATTGTCCATGATTCCCTGATGGTCCTCTGGGGACCTCCATGCTGCAAGGAGGGCTCCACCTGTCGACTTGGGGGTATTGGCCGGGATAAATGGCCGGCCATCCTTCACAATATATATATATATATATATATATATATATATAAAAACTGCTCAAAAATTAAAGGAACACTTTGAAAACACATCAGATCTCAATGGGAAAAGAAATCCTCCTGGATATCTATACTGATATAGACTGGGTAATGTGTTAGGAACGAAAGGATGCCACATCGTTTGATGGAAATGAAAATGATCAACCTACAGAGCCCTGACTTCAAAGACGCCCCAAAAATCAGAGTGAAAAAATTATGTGGCAGGCTAGTCCATTTTGCCAAAATTTAATTGCAGCAACTCAAAATTGTACGCAGCACTTTGTATGGCCCCTGTGTTCTTGTATACATGCCTGACAACATCGGGTGCATGCTTCTAATGAGATGACAGATGGTGTTGTGGGGGATCTCCTCCCAGATCTGGACCAGGGCATCACTGAGCTCCTGGACAGTCTGAGGTGCAACCTGGTGGCATTGGATGGACCAAAACATAATGTCCCAGAGGTGTTCTATTGGATTTAGGTCAGGAAAGTGTGGTTGCCAGTCAGTGGTATCAATTCCTTCATCCTCCAGGAACTGCCTGCATACTCTCACCACATAAGGCCAGGAATTGTCGTGCACCAGGAGCCACTGTACCAGCATAGGGTCTGACGATGGGTCCAAGGATTTCATCCTGATACCTAATGGCAGCCAAGGTGCCTTGTCAAGCCTGTAGCGGTCTGTGTGACCCTCCATGGATATGCCTCCCCAGACAATCATTAACCCACCACCAAACTGCTCATGCTGAATGATGTTACAGGCAGCATAATGTTCTCCATGGCTTCTCCAGACCCTTTCACTTCTGTCACGTGCTCAGGGTGAACCTGCTCTCATCTGTAAAAAGCACAGGGCACCAGTGGTGCATCTGCCAATTCTGGTATTCTATAGCGAATGCCAATCGAGCTGCATGCTGCTGGGCAGTGAGCTCAGGGCCCATTAGAGGACATGGGGCCCTTGGGTCACCCTCATGAAGTCTTTCTGGTTGTTTGGTCAGAGACATTCACACCAGTGGCCTGCTGGAGGTCATTTTGTAGGGCTCTGGCAGTGCTCATCCTGTTCCTCCTTGCCCAAAGGAGCAGATACTGGTCCTGCTGATGGGTTATGGACCTTCTATGGCCCTCTCCAGCTCTCCTAGAGTAACTGCTTGTCTCCTAGAATCTCCTCCATGCCCTTGAGACTGTGCAGGGAGACACAGCAAACCTTCTGGCAATGACACGTATTGATGTGCCATCCTGGAGAAGTTGGACTACCTGTGCAACCTCTGTAGGGTCCAGGTATCACCTCATGCTACCAGTAGTGACACTGACTGTAGCCAAATGCAAAACTAGTGAAGAAACAGTCAGAAAAGATGAGGAGGGAAAAATGTCAGTGGCCTCCACCTGTTAAACCATTCCTGTTTTGGGGGTCATCTCATTGTTGCCCTCTAGTGCATCTGTTGTTAATTTCATTAACACCACAGCAGCTGAAACTGATTAAGAACCCACTCTGCTACTTAACTGACCAGATTAATATCCCATAAGTTTCATTGACTTTATGCTATACTCTGATTAAAAAGTGTTCCTTTAATTCTTTTGAGCAGTATATATATATATGTGTATATGTATATGTGTATATATATATATATATATATATATATATATATATATATATATATATATATATATATATATATATATATATATATATATATATATATATATATATATATATATATATATATATATATATATATATATGTATATACAGTGGGTACGGAAAGTATTCATACCCCCCCATCAATTTTTCACTCTTTGTTATATTGCAGCCATTTGCTAAAATCATTTAAATTATTTTTTCCTCATTAATGTACACACAGCACCCCATATTGACAGACAAAAAAATAATTTTTGAAATTGTTGCAGATTTATTAAAAAAGAAAAACTGAAATATCACATGGTCCTAAGTATTCAGACCCTTTGCTCAGTATTTAGTAGAAGCACCCTTTTGAGCCAATACAGCCATAAGTCTTCTTGGGAAAGATTCAACAAGTTTTTCACACCTGGATTTGGGGATCCTCTGCCATTCCTCCTTGCAGATCCTCTCCAGTTCTGTCAGGTTGGATGGTAAATGTTGGTGGACAGCCATTTTTAGGTCTCTCCAGATATGCTCAATTTGGTTTAAGTCAGGGCTCTGGCTGGGCCATTCAAGAACAGTCACAGAGTTGTTGTGAAGCCACTCCTTCGTTATTTTAGCTGTGTGCTTAGGGTCATTGTCTTGTTGGAAGGTAAACCTTCGGCCCAGTCTGAGGTCCTTAGCACTCTGGTGAAGGTTTTTGTCCAGGATATCCCTGTACTTGGCCGCATTCATCTTTCCCTCGATTGCAACCAGTCGTCCTGTCCCTGCAGCTGAAAAACACCCCCACAGCATGATGCTGCCACCGCCATGCTTCCCTGTGGGGACTGTATTGGACAAGTGATGAGCAGTGCCTGGTTTTCTCCACACATACCTCTTAGAATTAAGGGCAAAAAGTTCTATCTTGGTCTCGTCAGACCACAGAATCTTATTTGTCTTTTAGCAAACTCCATGCGGGCTGTCGTGTCTTGCCTCTCCTCAGTGTGTGGAAACAACCTGGCACTGCTCATCACTTGTCCAATACATTCATTATTTATTCAAATGCCTTCGTTTACAGTATCCTTTTTAGGAAGTCATAGTTTTTACTTTTTCCCATTATTAGGAATTATAATTTCTCATTGTCACATATTATTCGTTACTACTCGTGAGTATTAATTGAACCAACTATAGCAGACTTGTCATCTTCTTAAAATGACTTTATTGATTTGATATTGACAATTAATCATAAGGTCAAAAATCAAGGAGGATATGAGTTTTCATGAACTGTGCTGTTTATTTTTTTTTTCGTGACATCATGTCAGTAGAGAGTGCGTGACGTTAACAATGCATTCTGTCCTAAATGACAGCGCACACGCTTTTTTATATTTCCTAAAGGCCAATGTGTCTCAATTTGCTCATTAATATATTTTGACAGTGTATTTTGGTGAGAATGATTATAAACATATTGCCCATATTCATTTTCCATGTTGATATTTAACGCTGGGTGAGAATAAATACAAAAGTAACAACACATATAATAGTTATGTTGCATTGTTCATGATTAACAAAATTCATCATTTATCTGAAATGTTCTACTTATACAGTTGATTTATTCCACTTCTGAAGGAGTACATTGTCGGTATTCTCCATTGCATTTGCCCCCCAGTGTAACGTGTTCCAGTGCAACTGAGGGATGGCAGACGAGCTCACATAATGGGTGACAAGGCACATCCTCACCCTGATGCCCAGGCTCTTGTCATGAATATTCCCATCTTGTGCTTTTTCTCGTTCCTGCCAGTTTACTATTATTATTGGACACGTATGTATAGGAAATTTGTGTCGTATTTTATGTGTATAAAGGGAAGGACGGTAAAGCCTTGAATGAAACTGAGTGTTGATGCTTTGGGTAACAAGACAGGTAAGGAGCAGGGAACGTTAAATGTGACAGTGACTGCGGGGGATTGTGGAACTGAAGATGGTTTAAGAATACAGAGACGACAAAAGCTTAGTCAATAATTCTATTTACGTCAATTATTTACTCTGCTGAGCTGCAGTTTGGAAGATTACTTATTTACTCCCCCAGCATAGCCTTTGATAAGATGCATTCACAAGGAAAAGATATTGCTGAGAAAATCAGGTGCTTTTTTGAAAGTTTGGCTCCAGATGTGCTTATCCAGCTGGTTCTCCTTGTCAGTACTTGAGTGATCTTTATGTTCACCTCTGGATGAATTCACAAAGTTTCTTTTCACCTTTTTTGTCTCATTAATGCAGAAATCCCGAGGCTTTCCTTATATTACAAAAGACACTGTTGATGGTGCTGAAAGACAGTTGTGATTAGTTATGCAGCACACACTTTAACTCACAATTCTTTTTGGAAATCAATAATACAAATCAGCTACAGATCTGGGAATCGGTGAATAGTAAAAACGTTTAATGAGGAGTGTCTTGCGCATATACTGGTGTAATGACCACGTCGGCTTTAGTGATGCGTTTCTTAGCCTCTCTGATATGATCGACATGGGGTGAAATAGATTCTGGATTGTTATAATACGTGCTACCTTATGCAAAATATGCTCATCAGTTTGGAAAAAGGTGCCCCATTTAAATCGTTCATGTCTCCAAAATATATTTGTTAACTTACAGACAAGTACTACATAACTGTTTTATACAAAATCCTTACTTTAACATACGCGAGCCTCAATTAGGGTTTGAACTCCCATCAGTGAACCTTATCGTTGTAGCAAGAACAACTGTTTCTATGCTTTGAGCTAAAGCTGTTCAACAGAGAAGTGAATGACCAAATCGACTGCTAACTTCACAGATTTCAATGACGTCATTACGCTAGCGTGCCTGAAAATCACGTAACGAGCGGATTTGAAACACCCACTGCTTCAAAAGCTCGACACAGTCTCGAAATCTTAGTATTGAGCAGCCCATTACTAGCTGTCTCGCTTTGTGCAACGCTACAGACGCACGACTGTTGCTCAGTGAGACAGAAGTGTGATCGAGTTCAGAAACAATCCCATCGCTAAGAGGCAGACAGTAAGTGCTCTGGATTTTGGAGATGCATTTTTTGGATGTGTGAGTTTTCATTTGCTCCATTAGAATCGCCGCACGCGACTTGAGTGAGAGGTGAGCGGCGCGTGGTGCGTTTATGTTCATTAACCTCCCGCTGAACTTTGCTCGAGTGAATCCTCCTGTGGCCACCCGTGTGCTCTTTCTGTTTCTTGGTATCTGCGGTTCACTTGACGTGCCTGAGTCTCAAATTTTAAATTGTACCACCCAGTCACGCCTTTGATGCCTGTTCATTCCTCTCCATGTGTTACTTTTGTCGATTCCTTCTTGAATCGCAGACATCGAGGAGACGGCCATTCCACACGTACATTGCTTTAATTTCTGCTTTTGTTTCTCTTTTATTCCTCCACGGTGTCCAGTTCAATGACAGTTGAGGAAATGGTGCCCGGTCAGCCATTAAAAGAATAGTGAGGGGTCAAGTTAGTAAAAGTGAATAACAAACTGGAGTCCATGACCGTGGAGAAGAGTCTTAGAGAATACGAGCCGAGAACAAATACTAAGATATAGTGAAAGAGAACGGCAGTGCTGCCATGAAGTAATTCTCCTTTAAGAGTATAAATTATATGGCCTCAACTGGTAAAGGTTGGCAATCAATATCTGTATTTACACACACGGCCTCAGTCTTGCTTAACCCAATGCAGACAGCAGACATTTACAGGCATTGCTTGGATGGACACTTAAATGTGTATCTTTTTTCCCCATTTAACCTGTATCAAATATGACAAGCTCACTTGTCTCAGTAATGTCTGTTAGTGAGCATTACAGAAGTTTATAGTAATTTGTGGTTTGTGTTACTGCCTTACAGTTCTGTCAGAATGAATATGAATCTCAGCCTATTTTTTAAGTCTCTATGCAGTTTCCATGTCTGCTAATTTATTCTGATTTTCTCCACTTCTCTAAAGATGCCCAGGTTTAGTGGCCTGGGAAATCTAACTAGTCTTGGTGTGGTCGTGGACTTGAATGTGAGTGTACCCTATGGTGGTCTATAGCTGGCTCCTGCCCTGTACAGGTACTCTGGTTTTCTTCCTATACCCCAATAACTTCTATTTGTGTTTGTTTTGCACTGGACCATGGTGGTGAGGTGGAAGTTAAGGTCCATTTGGCTACTTATACATGTGACTTTATCATACAGACCCAACCAGGCTGTGTGGGTGACCCCATGTGCCTCTCTTAGGTGAACACCACTGTCAGGACTGGCATCCCTCTTCTCCATAAGACCCACTTTCATTTAATTGGAATATTCATAAAGGTCAATAATGAGCTGCTTTTACTCTGGACCCCTATTTAAGGGTTACCTTTAGCAAACTGTTCCATCAAGGTGGAGCGTTAAGAAAGACTGAGGCACACAAGGCCTACACCATGCCAACCTCATAATACTGGGTGGTGTTGCTGTTTAACAGGAGTTTTACTTTGTTAAGTACTAAAATATTTGTGATGTGTGCAGAGTGTACTTAAACAAGATGAAGCTGATAAACGTGAAACTTGTTTCAAAGTTGTTGATAATGACAAAAGTTGTTTTGAAGAACGTTTTTGTCCTGGAGCATGTCAGAGTTGCCAACCACAGCCACTGATTTCATCACCTGACCATGTTAATTTAAACAATTGTCACATTTAGTGATTGTATGCCGACCATTCAGCAGAGTCGTGCTAAGCCCTGTTTCTAACAGCCAACAGCATGCTGCTGATGACGCCTGTTGTGTTCAAAGGGTTAACAGCTGTTGCTCTTCAGCAGCAATCTTCGTACTTTGTTTAATTTTTTTTCCCTTTTATTTTGCTGTCTGAAGCATGAAACAACAGAAAGAGGAGCATCTCTTATTTTTGTTAGGTTTAAAACGTGCAGTTTCCTATTCCTCTTCACTTAACTCTATGCCTTCTACTTCAGGGAAACATTCACTGGTTGTCAGCTCTCTCAAGACTAAAAACAAAATCAAACCTGTTTAAATTTATCTTAGTGAGTCGCAGGCTAGTTGAAGTCGGACATTGGGTGTCTCACATTAGGCGGCCATCTTTACAGGGACACACCGCCAACTGCCTCCATCTCGCTAAGATTATATACATGAAGGCTGTGACTTGAATAATGGTTTGGGATCTTGCAAGGTTGGGGCAATGTCACATTAGACAAGTTGACCAGTGATTTTAAGTTCCTCCTTCATATGCCCCTGTTTTTTAACATAATCTTGAGGCCTACCTTGTATAAACCTTCCTTAACATTAACTATTAACACAATTCTGGGACCCTAACAGTATTGAATGTTTAATCAAAGTACTGAATAATGTAGACACACAACTGTGCAAGATGGCCTCCTCCTTCTTCTAGCCTATTGGACCCTCCTTTTATTCTAAACTCATTCTACACCTAATGTGACATGGAAAGTGATGAGTTACTGTCTGATTGCTATGAAATGTCTGACTCGATGTTAATGTTGATTTATTTTGTTTTATAATTGTGTCTTTCATTTTTCTATTCTTTAATATGTAAAGCACTTTGAGCTACTGTTTGTATGAAAATGTGCTATATAAATAAATGTTGTTGTTGTTGTTGTTGACTTGACATCAGCTTTAACTAACAGGATGTTATAAAAAATCAAATGTCCTCAGATCTGAATGATGCAGTTTTAATGGAATCGATTCCTGTTTTTTTTTTCCCACAGAGAGAGAAAAATCTGCCATTTACTGTAACCTTTAAATGGATGTGAAAGAGGAGACGTGTGAGGCCGACATGAACATCAAGGAGGAGAGGACCATAAATGTTAAGGAGGAGGACTGTGAGTGGGAGACTGTCCACCCCAAACAGGAGAGTCTGGACATTAAGGAAGAGGACCATGAACTGGGGTCAGTGCATATTAAAGAGGAGGATGAAGAGAAGTGTGTCAGCACTGAGAGTGTCAAGGAAGATGACCCTCATTATCGAGATCAAGATGAAGCAGTGACCGGGTTAGTCTCTTCTCATAGCAGACACTCTTCGTCTCCGGAGTGTTCTATCAATGTAAAATACGAAACATTACAGTCTGACAGAAAGACAACTGAAGAAATTTCATCTCCTAGGATTGAGGAAGGTCAGCTACCACCCAAGACGTCATCTAAAACAAGTAAGTGAAAAATAACAATCGGTGTACGTTTTAGGGTCAGGGTTATGGGCCTAAAAGTGCTGTCTTGTGTTTTTTTTTAAAGAAACTTAGACGAACGTTCAAACTATATTAAACACAGCAATTTCACTCCCTTTTACAGGGTTTAGGAATCTGCACTTCTTCAATTGTTTTTTGTAACATTATGCAAACACTCTAAGCCTGTCTTTGGTAAAAGAAATAAGTTTGTGAACCCTTTCGGATTCCTTTTATTTCTCCTAATTATGTGGTCTGATCTTCAATTAAGTTCATTAAACAGACAAGCACGGTTGTCTTAAACTAATAACAAACAATGAGACCCTTGTCATTCCTGAATACCTTGTTTAAACATGGGAACAGTCCAGTTTGTGACCCCCGCCTTTAGAGTCTTTCTGATCCTCCTTTAGCTGCAATGACCTTCACCAAACATTTCCAGCAGCTGCTACTCTGGGTTCAATTTCTTATCTATTCATCGTTTCAAAAGTTTTCAGTTCCTTGATGTCTCAGAGATTCCTTCAATGATCAGCTGACTTCAGGTAAAGCTAACGACTCCTAAGCTCTTCTGATTGGCCGGTCTAGAACACCAGCTTTCTTCTGTTTAAACCTTTCTCTTGTTAACTTCTTCTTTTGTTTCAGCTGATTGTTTTTTTCATTCCCTATCTTCTCTCAAGCTTTCACTGTCATAACATCTTCAATCAGGTTTCTTTGTAACAATTTTTAATTCAGTGCTACATTAATGATGGCATCCTGTCCTGGTCCTGCAGAAGCAAAAAAGCCCTAAGCTGTGATTCTACCATGAGGTGATATCAATGGTGTGCAGTGATCTTTTACCTCCAAACCACTGTGAAATGGGGACACACACATAGTGACATAGGGATTCAGGTATTCACACACCAGACCAGGGGTGACTTTTATAAAACTTTGCATGGAATTGAGCTTGAAAATAGGCACACACACACACAAAAAAAAAAAACAGGAAAATGTGTACGCCCAGAAAAAATCTGGTTTATAAACGGATGTATGTACATTACTACCAAATTTACTTTTTGTGAATCATATTCATTTTTTAAATATGTGTATGTGAACACTCCTTTAACTGCTACCCTGAAAACCTTCACATATGGAGTCTGCTAATCTGTCCCATCTGTATGTAATCATGATGCTGCAGAACTTCATGGGCTGGTAGATCAGCCTCTTCCTCCTGACACTTTGAGACCCCATCACCTGCATTCAAGAATATCTGACTTTGCTCTGCATCTGAGAGTGAAAGATCATACATATAGTTAACGTGCCTCTCCTCTGTGCTCTGGGGTTCAGAAAAGGTGTAGAGTAAAACTGTCTGTGCAGGAAGCCACTGGCATCTGGCACATGTAATGACACGATTGCTGTTATAATGAATAGGTCAGATCATATGAAACACTGAGAGTTCAGCAGGTTACTTCACCAACAAATACTTCACCATGTAAAGCAACATCACGTCTGTCAAAGCTACTTTGTCTCAAAATAAATGAATCGTGTTTTGAGTGAGGCCCTTTAGACGTGACATTTGTCAGCCACATCTTGGATGACTTTTGTATTAATGGAGTTTCACTGCTTATGGTTAACAAAAGCAGCTTCTATCTTGCTAGGTGCTCTTTCTGCAATATGAGTGCCATAAAGTGTTCCAGTTGTGTTAGGAGAGCTGGACACAGCTGCAGATTGACTTTTTGTGTTGGCAAAAACATGTCATGAGTTATGTGTGTACACCCACACTGTACGAAAATGAGATGTAGTGCATCAGCAGTCAGTTAATGGCTTCCAGAAGGCAGGCATAATGGAGTGATGCTTGGCCAAGATACTGTTGAGCTGTCGGCCAGTTCCCTGAGAAGAGACATCAACTAGCAGATATAAAGTTATGACAAAGTAGAATTTCTTCTCTGTAATTATGTATCATTGGTTCTTTTAATGGGAACTAAAATACAGTCTGTACATCATAGCTCTAATTTCTGAGGTGTCATGTTTGTTACATCAATGCACATTATAATAACGGCTTGATGAATTGAATAATTCTTGCGAGTCGTCATTTAGCTGGTTTGGCTGCCTTTTCCTCCTTGATCGAGGGTGCCATCATTTCCCAGTTTCTGTGATGTTGTGTATGTATGGGTCAGAGTTACTGTAAATGTTTCTTCCCCTGTCAAGTTTCATTTGTAAATCTTGACGTTTGTATGGGAGGTTGCATACACACATCTTGAGTTCAATTTTATGTGTATGCAAGCTTTATAAATGAGGCCTTAGGACCTTCACTAGCCAATCTATAGATGCGTCTCAACCCAGGCAGCCTTACTTCAAACTCAACAGGAGGTTTCAGCATGCACAGGCCCAAAATGGAGTGTTGGCTTAAATAGTTATAATAAAGCACTCATCAAATATCAGTAAACAACTGAAGGACCACCTCCCTGATATGAATTACTGTATAAACGTTGTCCGTGGTCCTTCAGAAGTGACATTGGTTTGACCTCATCTCTTAGGGTCTCATCCACAAAATACAGAGATATTTGGGTTATTAATAAACACAATATAAATAAAACTTGAAATTACATAATCAAGATGAAAAGGCAAGTAAATTTTGAAAAAATATGAAACCACTAAATAAGCAAAGAT